>NC_054499.1:11994828-12625154 GCF_017639515.1 Carcharodon carcharias | reverse complement strand
CCACATTCTCAGGCAGCACATTCCAGATCCTAGCCACTCGCTGAGTAAAAAAGTTTCTCCTCATGTCTCCGTTGTTGTTTTTTTGCCAATTACCTTAAATCTGTGCCCTCTGTTCTCAATCCTTCCACCAATGCGTATAGTTTCTCTCTACCTCCTTAGTCCAGACCTCTCATGATTTTGAACACCTCTATCAAATCTCCTCTCAACCTCCTCCAAGGACAACAGTCCCAGATTCTCCAATCTATCTACTTAACTGAAGTTCCTCATTACTGGAAACATCCTTATGAAACTTTTCTGCACTTTGCCTAATGCCCTCACATCCTTTCTAAAGTGTGGTGCCTGGAACTGGATGCAATACTCCAGTTTAAGCTGAACCAGTGTTTTATAAAGGTTCTTCAAGACTGGCTTGCTTTCGTACTCTATGTCCCTATTTATAAAGCCCAGGATCCCATATGTTATCTCAACCTGTCCTGCACCTTCAATGATTTGTGCACGTAAAGCCCCAAGTCCCTCTGCTCCTGCACCCCCTTCAAAATTATACCCTTCATTTTGTATTGTTTCTCCATATTCTTCCTACTAAAATGAATCACTTCACACTTCTGTGCATTAAATTTCATATGCCACTTGTCAGCCCATTCCACCAAGTTGTCTGCATCCTTTCGAAGTTTAACACCATCTTCCTCATAGTTCACAATACCTCCAAGTTTTGTGTCATCCACAAATGTTGAAATTGTACCCTGTACACCCAAGTATAGGTCATTAATATATATCATAAAGAGCAGGGGCCCTAACACATACCCAGAGGGAAAAAACAGTTTGGATCAGTACTCTTATTTCCCAGTTTTTACAGGTTTTCCATTTTAAGGTATACAAGACCAATTCGGACCAGTATTCTTATTTCCCAGTTTTTACTGTTTCTTTGTTCTGGGTAGTTGAACCATGACTTTGGTCCTCAAATATATCTGGTCATTTATTAATGGAATTAAGAAACAAGCACAGTAATCACACTCTTGATATCACACTTGGCTACACATGCAAAATGATCTTGAAATGCTGGGTACTTTTGAGCTGCAAACCTCACTGAGTGACCTCAAACTGTCTTTACTTATAGCAATTAGATTTTGTTTTTCTATTCATTCACGGGATGTGGGCATCGCTGGCTAGGCCAGCATTTATTGTTCAGCCCTAATTGCCTTTGAGAAGGTGGTGTTGTGCCACCTTCTTGAACTGCTGCAGTCTATGTGTTGTAGGAACACCCACAGTGCTGTTAGAGAGGGATTTCCAGGATTTTGACCCAGCAACAGTGAAGGAACGGCGATGTATCTGGCCTCAAAGCAACAACATAAACACAATTGCGCCTTACTAGAAGAATAACCCATTGCGCTGGTTCATCCAGTCCTGCCAAAAGTCAATGGACTTTTGGCTGAGCCACCGAATCTCCTGCCAAGGTCCCGCCACAATGGGGCTGGAAAATCCCGGCCAAAGTTTTAGCTCTGTAAACTTGACATCATCCAAAACTCTGCTGCCCATGTCCTAACTCACACCACGTTCCATTCACTCACCACTCCTGTCCTCGCTGACCTACATTGATTCTTAGTTAAGCCATGCCTTGATCTCAAAATTCTGATTTTCAAAACCCTTCAAGGTCTTCCCCCATATTCTAGCTACCAAATCCTCCAAAACCGGTGTTCCTCTAATTCCGGCCACTTCAGCAACTCTGATTTTACTTGCTCCATCATTGGCGGCTGTGCTTTCAGCTGCCAAGGCCCGAACCTCTGCAACATTGTCCCTAAGCCACTCCGTCTTTCTCCTTCCCTCTGCTCTTTTAAGATGCTTCTTAAAACCTAACTCACTGATCGAGTTTTTGTTCATCTGTCCATATGCTCCATGTGGCTCGGTGTCAAATTTTGCCTCACAATGTTTCTGTGAAGCGCTGAGATGTTTTATTAAGTTAAAGGTGCTGTCAATGCAGGTTGTTGTATAATGCTTCTATCTTTAGGAAATACTTTCATCCAATTTATTATGAGCAATACTAGAGGGGGATCCGTATGTGTGTGTGTGCGCACATGTGTAATATATAACATATATTAAAAAGGCATGTCTAGCATTTTTCTGTTACCCTCCAGCCATCAAACTTCAATGTGTCATGGTTTGTTAGAACAACTTAAGAATAAAACAGTATGGAGATCAGTCATTTTACAATGTTCTCTTGTGATTTGGAGGCAAAAATGTGCAATTGTTTGTGAATAACCCCCCCCCCCCCCCCCCCCCCCCCCCCCCACCGCAACCCCTGCGAAGAGAGATTAGGTACAATTGCTCTGGACTTACCCCTGGATAGTGATATAAGCCTCACTGACTTATTTTCCTCACACCAGTCCCTCCCTAGCCAGAGATCGCCACAACTGGAATGGGCTAAACTGGCACAAACTAGGGATCAGACCATATCAGCTATGACATAGTTGGTAGCACTCTAGTCTCTGAGTCATAAAGTTCTGGGTTCAAGTCTTGCTCCAGGATTTGAACACAAAAAATCAAAACTGGCACTCCAGTGCAGCACTGAGGATCACCGTACTGTTGGAGGTGCTGTATCTCAGATGAGATATTAAACCAAGGTCCCCATATGCCTGCTCAGGTGGACACAAAACAACCCATGGCACAACTGGGAAGAGGAGCAGGGGAGTCATCCCCAGTCTTTATCCCTCAATCAACATCACAAAAACGGATTATCTGGTCATTATCACATTGCTGTTTGTGGGAGTTTGGTGTGCGCAAAATTGGCTGCTGTGCTTCCTATATTACAAAAAGGCCACAATTCACAAAGTACTTCTTCGGCTGTAACATGCTTTCAAATATTCAGTGGTCACAAAAAACACTTTTTTTTTCATTTTTTGGATTCATCCTCATGCAGTAGACTAGCAGTAACTGTATTCTAAAACACAGCATGCAGAGATTTCTGACCTTTCCCAACAATATAGGAATCTGCCCTGTGAATCCATTCAGCCATACCGACCCAACACAAGTTAATGTAATGTCTTGAGCCAAGGTGAAGGGCTAAGGATGAAGCACACTGTGGGACATTGTGTCTCGATTAATTTTAAGCTTCTAGGCCAACTCACAATTCAAATACCCCAACACCCTCTAAGGAGGTGCCACATCAGCAACTTCAGAATCTTTTAAAAATTTTATTTAGTACATGATTTTTCAGATTGTTACCTTGCATAATTTGCTGAGCCCTTCTGAGCCGGGTGGCAGTGAGGACTTTTCAAAGCGCAGTGGATTTGAAACCTTTTCTACATTTTGTATTGAAGACTCTTTTGCACCTGTCAAACTTAAACCATCACCCTTTCCATAAAACACCACTCACAGTTGAACAATCTTAACACATCTCGAAACCCAAAATGATGAGAGAAAGCCAGTCATTCTCTCCCGATCTTCTTCTAGCCTTGAGGTAATTTGGCTCCTGTACGAGAGAAAACTTGCAACAACAACAGTAACTGAAGAAAAAATTGCATTTACAGAATGCCTTCCATGTACTCACGATGCCTCAAAGTGCTGCATGACTTGAAATATAGTCACTGCTGTAAACATGGGCAAATGCAGCGTTGTTGGTAAGGTCAGCATTTATTGCCCCTCCCTGATTGCCCTTGAGCAGTGGTGGCGAGTCCCCTACAAATGAGTGGCTTGCCAGGACAATTCAGAGGACAATAACAAAAATAGATGGAAAAACTCAGCAGGTCTGACAGCATCTGCGGAGAGGAACACAGTTAACATTTCGAGTCCGTATGACTCTTCATCAGAACTAAAGAAATATAGAAATGTGGTGAAGTATAAGCTGGTAGAGGGAGATGGGACAGGTAGAGCTGGTTAGAGGGGCAGTGATAGGTGGAGGCAAAGAAGAGATTGCCAAAGATGTCGTAGACAAAAGGACAAAGGGGTGTTGACAGTGGTGATATTATCTAAGGAATGTGCTAATGGTGACATGAAGGGTAGAAAGCAGGACAAACAAGTGGCAGACGGCCCTAGTGGGACTGGGGTTGGGGGGAAGAGATGGAAATGGGCTAAAAGGTGGAGATAAAATGATAAAGATTTAAAAATAGGTGGGAAAAGAAAAATATATTTTAAAAATATAAATTATTAGAAAAAGGGGGATCAGAAAGGGGGCGGGGATGGAGGAGAGAGTTCATGATCTAAAATTGTTGAACTCAATATTCAGTCCGGAAGGCTGTAAAGTGCCTAGTCGGAAGATGAGGTGCTGTTCCTCCAGTTTGCGTTGAGCTTCACTGGAACATTGCAGCAGGCCAAGGATGGACATGTGGGCTTGAGAGCAGGATGGTTTGTTGAAATAGCAAGCGACAGGGAGGTCTGGGTCATGCTTGTGGACAGACCGAAAGTGTTCCACAAAGCGGTCACCCAGTCTGCGTTTGGTCTCTCCAATGTAGAGGAGACCGTATTGGGAGCAGTGAGTGCAGTAGACTAAATTGAGCGAAGTGCAAGTGAAGTACTGCTTCACTTGAAAGGAGTGTTTGGGCCCTTGGACAATGAGGAAGGGAGGAGTAAAGGGGCAGGTGTACCACCTTCTGCGGTTGCATGGGAAGGTGCCATGGGAGGGGGTTGAGGTGTAGGGGGTAATGGAGGAGTGGACCAGGGTGTCCTGGAGAGAACAATCCCCTGCAGAATGCCGCCAGGAGGGTTGAAGGGAAGATGTGTTTGGTGGTGGCATCATGCTGGAGTTGGCGGAAATGGCAGAGATGATCTTTTGAATGCGGAGGCTGTTGGGGTGATAAGTGAGGACAAGGGGGACCCTATCATGGTTCTGGGTGGGAGAGGAAGGAGTGAGGGCGGATGCGCGGGAGATGGGATGCACACAGTTGAGGGCCCTGTCAACCACCGTGAGTGGAAAACCTCGGTTAAGGAAGAAGGAAGACGTGTCAGAGGAACTGTTTGTGAAAGTGGCATCATCAGAAAAGATGCGACGGAGGCAAAGAAACTGAGAGGAAGTGGGGTGTGAGGATCTGTAGTTGATGTAGCTGTGGGAGTCGGTAGGCTTGTAATGAATATTGGTGGACAGTTTATCACCAGAAATTGAGACAGAGAGGTCAAGGAAGGGGAGGGAAGTGTCAGAGATGGACCATGTGAAAATGATGGAGGGATGGAAATTGGAAGCAAAATTAATTAATTTTACCAAGTCCAGACAAGAGCACGAAGCGGCACCGAAGCAGTCATTGATGTACTGGAGAAAGACTTGTGGGAGGGGGCCTGAGTAGGACTGGAACAAGGAATGTTCCACATACCCCATAGAGAGGCAGGCATAACTGGGGCCCATACGGGTACCCATTGCCAAACCTTTTATTTAGAAGAAGTGAATTCAGAGGACAGTTTAGAGTCATTCATATTGTGCAAGTCACATGTAGGTCAGACCAAGTAAGGACGGCAGATTTCCCTCCCTGAAGGACGTTGGTGAACCTAATGGGTTTTTATGCAAATAAGTAGTTTCACGATCATTATTAATGAGACGAACATTTTATTCTAGATACATTAATAATCCCACCAGCTGCCATGGTGGGATTTGAACTCACGTCTCCAGAGCATTAGTCTGGGCTTCTAGATTGTTAGTCCAGTAACATTACCAGTACAGTCTCCTGGGGTAGGGCAAGGTCCCAACAAACACCAATCGGATAAATGACTACTGAATGCGTCCCGGTGGTGTTGATCAAGAGATAAATATCAGCCAGGGCACTGAGAGAACTCCCCCGTTCTTCTGAGTGTCATGGAATCATTTGTGTCCATTTGACCAGGCAAACATAGCCTTGGTTTAATGTCTCCTCCCAAAGACAGTACCTCTAACTGTGCACTAAAGTGTCATCCTGGCCCATGTGCTCCAGTTTTGGGGCAGAATCTTCCGGTCCCGCCCGTGGAGGGAAGCTTGGTAGGCAGGCGATTTTAATTCGTTGTGAGGCCAAAAATTAGTTTCCTGACAGCGGAGTGAACTTTAGCAATGACGTTCTCGGACTTAAAAGGTGGGTTAAAAGCAGGTCAAGTTTCCCGACAGACAATGTCGGGAAGCTCTTTTGCAGGTGGTGGCATAGTGGTATTGTCACTGGACTAGTATTTCAGGGATCGAGGGTAATGTTCTGGGGACCTGGGTTCGAATCCCACCACGGCAGACGGTGAAATTTCAATTCAGTAAAATCTGATGATGACCACAAAACCATTGTCGATTACTGCAAAAACCCATCTGGTTCACTAATGTCATTTAGGGAAGGAAATCTGCTGTCCTTACTCGGTCTGGCCTACGTGTGACTCCAGACCCACACAGCAATGTGGTTGACTCTTAAATGCCCTCTGAACAAAGGCACTTGGGGACGGGCAATAAATGCTGGCCTAGCCAGTGATGCCCACATCCCATGAACAAATATTTTAAAAATGCAATGCACGCTCTTTAAAAGGCCACCTCACTGGAATTAAGTTCCCGCCAGCGAGAAATTAGAACGATCATCTTCACAACTCTATATAAGTGGCGTGCACCTGGAGAGGTCAACTTCTTTCATGATTAATGGGGAGTTGCCGCTGCATTGTCCTCTTTGGGGAGTGTCCGTAAATGCCAGGCTATGCTTGAGACCGGCTGGTGGTAGTGCAGGCTACGTGGAGGATAACTGAGGAAAGGTTAAGAGGAAATGGTGGAGCTGTGGCTGGGCAAAGGTGGAAAGGATAGTGCAGGCTGTCCAGGTGCCCTTTAAATATAGCACACGGACCTTCAGCCCCATGAAGTAATGGCAGGAACAATGACTTCCTGCCTGCTCCTGTCATGAGATTCGCTGAGCTCTGCATGGATACATAGGTAATGAGCTGACCAGCGCAAGATCGCACGTGGTCAGCCTCCCCCCACCGCCCCCAGCGGAAATCACTCTGACTTGCACACCCAGCACAGAGCTCAGACTCCAGGACAGAAGATTCCGGCCTTGGAGTGGGACCTGAACTCGCAACCTTCTCCATTCACGTGAACCTGTTTCCGCTGAGACAAGCTAACATTCAGCTGCCTCGAAAACAATAGCAACAATACTGCGGATGGTGGAAACCTGAAATAAAAACAGAGAAAGCTGTGGCGATGCTGCCTGCTCTGCTGAGTGCTTCCAGGACAGTTTTGTTTGTATAACTCATTGCTCTTGATTTGACCCCAGGATGTGCTTATTTAGTCCACTTCCCACGATGAATGTTGGAGCAATGGTCTTAAAGGAGCAGCCAAAGATCACAATCATGCTTCAAACATCAAAAGAGCAATGCCATGGGAGAGCAGCCAGTACATCAATAATTACATAAAGGTGTGGAAGAAACATATGTTTTAGGACTTGCTTCACAATGCAAAAGGCAGAAATTAAGTTCTTGGAAATCAAGCCCACAGTGTACAGGTCAATATGTTTAAATAGTTATAATATTTTAATAAACATAGAGCTGATCTACAATGGCTCAGCATTAGTGTTAACCCTGCCCCCACCCCCACCAACTCACAAAACATTTGGCCAAGTTAGTTCTCATCATTTCTACAATGCTTTTAACAGGTTACCAGTGAACTTTAGTCCACGAGTTAAGCAATACAAAGATCTGAGGCGTAATAGCTGACAGCTTAAAAAGTACAAAAGACATGAAATGCTCGCATCCCGTATTCACAGAACTCCATAAAACAATGCCCTCAGCAGCAAGCTACGCCATTGATTAACAGACACTTTCTGTTGTAGATCTGTCATACTCAAAATGATTCCTCGGGTGCGGTTATCTCTCTCTCTCTCTTGTCCTCGAGTTCAAAAAATTGCGAGTCCTTATACCCTGAGCATCCAGGTTACCACAGTCTCTGTGGCTGGGTTGTCCAGGCAATGTAGAGTTGGACAATTAGCTTTCCTTTCGAACATTATATTCCAAAATGAACCAGGCCATCCTCTTCCTTTCCCTTTTTGTTTATTTTTCTTCTCTCTCTGCTCCTGTTGATACTATACAGTATTGTGCTTAGAATGCAAAGGTTACAACTTATAATCTGCATCGGAAGGCCCTTTCAGAGTCTGCTGGCGTTCAACTGGGGCTATCAGCTTGTCGTCAGATTGCAGGCTTCTGTGTCAAGGAAAAACAGTCTGACTTTCCCTTGTAAGAAATTTAAATATGCATGAAAAATGGTTCTCAGTGTTCTTGTGTTAAAGGTGGTCTGTAACTCCCGTTCCCGATTAAGGGTATCCTGCGCAAAAGCAAAAGAGGACATATTAATCTGTCATGCAAGCAACCAGCAGGAAGAGAGTGCATTGCGTAAGTACACACTAGGGAGCCTTTCAACTCAGGGGACCAGGTTCAAACTGAGACCCAGGAAAGGAAGGGTGGGGAAGGACCATTAGGGCCCATCACTCTACCTATGAGCTGGAAGTCTCTATCCCCAGTCTACCACCTGTTATGTGCCTATGGTGATTCAACGTTGAGCAGTCTCAATCTCACTTCCGAATGCATAGATTCCCAGCACAACACCCACCCTTAAAGAGCGGCAAGAGTGGCTATGTTTCTGGACTAGTAATCCACAGGCTTGGATGAATGATCCCGAGGCTTAAGTTCACTTCCAACCACAGCAGCTGGGGGAATTTAAATTCAATGTCGCAAATAAATCGGGAATTCTCTTCTCCAGCGAGCAGTGGAGGCTGGGTCATTGACTATATTCAAGGTAGAGTTAGACAGATTTTTGATAGACAAGGGAGTCAAGGGTTATGGAGTAGCACATCAATGTCTCTGTAAGGGTGACCATGAGACAACGGAGCCTTGTAAAAATTTATCTAGTTGACTAATGTCCTTCAGGGAAGGAAATCTGCCATCCTTGCCTGGTCTAGCCTGTATGTGATTCCAGACCCACAGCAAAGCAGTTGACTCTAATGGCCCAGCAAGCCACTCAGTTAAGGGTAATTAGGGATGGCCAGTAATGCCCACATCCCCCAAATGAAATTAAAAATGGCAATCGCACTCACAAACGCAACCCCCACTTCCTTCACCCCCATCCATAGCAGCCATACCTTCAACCATCTGGGCCCTGAACTCTGGAATTCCCTCCCTAAACCTCTCTGCCTCTCCTTCCTCCTTTAAAACTCTCCTTAAAACCTACCACTTCGATGAAATGTTTGGTCACCTGTCCTTCCATCTCCCTCTTTGGCTTGGTGCCAATTCTTGTGCCATGTCAAGCACCTCAACTGGGTTAAAGGCAGTCTATGAATGCAAGTTGTTGCACATCCCAGTACCAAATCATGTATGACAATCTATAAATTGTGTTCTCTACATGTTCCAATCATTAACTCTGCATTTCTCATCACTGTACTACAGCATGGTCTCCCTGACATCGGAAACTGTCCACTAAAGGGCAACTAAACTGATCCTTTAGGTGCCAATTGTAGCTCATCGAATATTGTCCTATCTGAGATCAGTTAACTCAGTATAGACCGTGGAGTGAATGTAGGTCCTTTTTAGCTGCCATGGCTCAGCTGAGCCATCAAGAAAGACAAGGAGACCGTCCCAGTCAAGAAAATAAATGTTAAGTGTGGACTTTGTGTAGAAATGGAGAGGGGATTAACTTCCCTCCCTGCTCGTGAGGATAAAATGAAACAATACAAATATTCCAAACATAAAGTAGTGGCCGTCACAGCAGAGGGTCATTAGTCTGTGGAATTCTCTTTCCCAGCGAGCAGTGGAGGCTGGGCCATTGAATATATTCAAGGTAGTTAGACAGATTTTTGATAGACAAGGGAGTCAAGGGTTATGCAGTGGCACATCTATGTCTTATTAATTAAATTGTTAAGGTTTAATGGCAATCACTTTGTTAAACAAGTGATGGGTATTTGTACACCTATGAATGGGGATAGCTGGGACACTGGTGGGTGGGAGTAGTGTTGACTGTGAACTAAGTCAATAAACTCTGCAGCAAAGAAAGCTGCTGTATCTTAGTTTTAAGTTTACTATCAGGCATGGATCCAGTTAACAGGGCATACAGGTAAGTGGAGTTGAAACCACAATCAGCCACGATTTTATTAAATGGCGGAGCAGTCTAGAAAGGCCAAATGGCCTACTCCTGCTCCTAAGTCCTATGTTCCTACGTGTGTCTGGTAACGGAAAAGGTTAACGCCTGACACTGTACTGATGGACAGGATGTATGTTTGGTAATCCTAAACAATATTGATGTGTACCAGTACTGTACCCCAGTGTTATACCGTAACAGACCTGTCCCTACAAGTACTGTACCCAGTGTTATACAGTGACAGACCTGTCCCTACATGTACTATACCCCAGTGTTTGCAAATCTCCTGCGTAACAAGTGCACCAGATATTCTGTGACCCCCGTGGGCCTTTTTATTTGCCCTTTAACTTAACATTTTTTTGCACCATTCCTACAATACTGGTGCTCAAATGTGCCACTGACTACAGAGACTAAATTTAGAGCAGTTAGAGGCACAATAAAGATTTTGAGGCAGTGCATTTTTCATTCACAAAGCAGCACTCTTGTGCCATGGCACGGCCAGAATTAGTCTGCTTCAGGGACACCACCTCTTGCCCATCCTTCCCTCCACCTATTTTCTATTTCTCTCTTTTCTCAAAGACCTATTTCATGCTGGGGACAGTTCCGTCGGCACTGGCAGATCTCCAAGACCTCCAACCTACCATTATTTCAAAAAGTGGCCCTAAACAATAATTCTCAACAAGCTATTCGACCAAAGAGGTCCAGCCTGATCCTGTCATCAAACTTGCGCATGAACGGGTCTACTTTCCAGCAGGGATGGTGGGAGGGTGCAAATTAGGCAACGATAAGAGTGGGATCACTAGCCGTGCTTTTTTTTTTTGGCCCTCGCTTTTTTTCAGCCTTGGGTTTTGAGGCTAATTGTAGCTTCCCTGCTCGTTTTCTTCAGTAACCACTGGCAGAGGGTAACTGTGGACACATTGTCCAAAGCTAGCAAGCAATGGAGATTGGCATCTTGGTTTACTGACCCACAATATTGTGCCATGATGGGATTCAGGGTAACTGCCTCCCCTACCTCCCCATCTCCGCAACCGAACATGCCCCTCAAAGAAAATAGAGTGCAGGTGTATTTTGGGTGGGGGGGGGGGTGGCGGTTACAAAGGGAGAGGGGAAGAGTTTGGGTCAATTTAAATAGGAAATTGAACAGATATTGATAGATAAAGCAACTAAGGGATGCAAGAGATGGGCCAAGGTTTCCACTTCTGCATTCTACCTTAATCACTTTACATACTGTTCGTTTCTATATGGTGCAATAATGCTTCTCCAAACATTAGAGTGAAATATGGGGAGCCTTTCTAGGCACCAATGAAAGAAAATACCTAAAGAGCTTGCGCTTACATAATGCTTCAGCATATTTCTTCAAAACATCTCATTAATGGTTCAATTTGAATGAATTACACTGCTTATTCTTGTTGTTATGTGGGTAGTCTTTTTTTTTGTGTATGTGTATGTGTGTGTGTGTGTGCATGTGTGTGCGTGCGCACAGCAAGATCCCGCAACTAACAGCTTGACGAGAGGCCAGTTTTTGATGTTGTTGGTCCAGGGAAGAATACTGGTCAGGAGATTGGGTGAATTTCCCCCTCTTCTTCTGACAGTGCAGTGGAGTGCTCACTAAACATGCTCCGCACCATGGCAAGCAGATGGAGCTTCAGTTTAATAGATCGTTGATGTCTCTGGCAAGGGAAATGTTCTTCCCTGCCTTCCTCTCATCTCCTGCAGATGCTGACACAAGCTTTCTGCATCCTGGGAAACTTAACCTGGTTACTGGCACTAGATAAACGCAAGTTGGTGCACGAGGACAAGCCAGGAACATCCTTGAGCAAATGTAAGCTACAATTTGACTTATCATTAGCTCTCTGCTTGCAAGGTCATATCTGGGCTGGAGAGACTGGGTATGGGAACAGCTAAGTGACAAGAAGCAGACAGCTGCAGTAACTGGCAAAGATGATAAACAGTATCTTTTGGCACCTGGAGCCAGCCTGTTATGGTAACAGACTAACTGCACTTGCTACATAGTCTTAGCATCCTCTTCTATAAACTCCCTCCCTCAACAGCAGAATATTAAATACTTGTTAACCATGGTCAGTTAATAAATATTAGGTTTTCCTAAACATACAGAGCGGTAAGGAGGACATCATTATACATATATATATTTTTTTTAAATTAAAACAGCACCACCCACTGGGAATAGCCTGGAACTACATCGTGGCAGACTACTGTTTACATATAGGATTTCCATTCTAAGGAAAGACTTGCATTTATACAATGTGTTAACGACCACCAATGTTTCGAAGCACTTTACAACCACTGAAGTCCCATTTTTGAAATGTAGCCACAATATTTCCATTGGTATTTTCAATTGCAATCATAGCAGGAAGTTAGATAGTTAGTGACCATAGACACAGAATTTAATGTATAAATTCAAAGTGTGAACTTATCATTAGTCACACCAAATGTCACCAAACCAAAACTTTATTGCTTCGCTGCTATTCTTAAGGCCTCACTTTTCACCCACTGTTAATATCCAAGCCAGTGTCCCTTGTAAGTACCTTCTTAATTAAACCCCTATGTTCCCTTGGGGCACAGTCACTCGCTCGCTCCTGTCTTCTTTAACATTACCATCAGCACTCACTGTCTACTGTTACAATCAAAAATATAAGCTAGTGGTACAGTCAAGTGTTTTATTTTTGAAATGCTTATACTCACTGTTTAATTTTGAATAAACAGTTCACAGGACTTTTTATATTTTACAGTCCCTTATCAATGGGCGGTTTCCCATAAAAATAAATGGGGATTTAGGACTGGAGCTAATTATAGTAAATATTGGTTCTAGTTTTGGGAAGCGACACTGTCCAAACAAACAGCATGTCCAAAACAACTAATTGTTCCGACCTCTTGCAGCTCTGCACTGTGGTTCAGTGTTGCATTCCTGCTGGGCTCTGCTGCTCCCAACCCTTACAGTCCCAGCCTTCATTGACACTGCACTGTGCTCTCATACGAACATACGAGCAAGGAGCAGGAGTGGGCCATTCAGCCCCTTGAGCCTGCTCTGCCATTTAATAAGATCATGGCTGATCTAATAGTAACCTGAAATCTGCATCCCACCTACCCCTGATAACCTATCACTCTCTTGCTTACCAAGAATCTATCCACCTCTGCCTTAAAAATATTCAGAGACTCTGCTTCCACCACCTTTTCAGGAAGAGAGTTCCAAAGACTCACAACCCTCTGAGTGAAAAATTTTTGTCTCATCTCTGTTTTAAATGGGCAACCCCTTAGTTCTAAGCGACCCCCCAGTTCTAGATTCTCCCACAAGAGGAAACATCCTCTCCAAATCCACCCTGTCAAGACCCCTCAGGATCTTATTTGTTTCAATCAAGTCGCCTCTTACTCTTAAAAACTCCAGTGGATACAAGCCTAGTCTATCCAACCTTTCCTCATCAGACAACTCACCCATTCCAGATATTAAATCTGGTAAACCTTCTCTGAGCTGCTTCCAACACATTTATATCTTCCCTAACTAAGGTGACCAATACTGTTCACAGTACTCCAAATGTGGTCTCTAGTGCCCTGTACAACTGAAGTATAATCTTTATACTTTTGTATTCAATTCCCTTCGCAATAAATGATAACATTCTATTAGCTTTCCTAATTATTTGCTGTACCTGCATACTAGCCTTTTGTGATTCATGCACTAGGACACCCAGATCCTTCTGCACCTCAGGGCTCTGCAATCTCTCACCATTTAGATAATATGCTTTTTTGTTCTTCCTGCCAAAACGAACAATTTCACATTTTCCCACATTGTACTCCATTTGCCAGATATTTGCCCTCTCACTTAACCTATCTATATCTTTTTGTAGTCTCCTTATGTCTTCTTCGCAACTTACTTTCCTACCTAACTTTGGCAACCATCCCATCCATCCCTTCATCCAAGTCATTTATATGGAGTTGCAAACAGTTGAGGTCCCAGCACTGACCCCTGTGGCACACCACTCGTTACTTCTTGCCAACCTGAAAAAGACCCATTTATGCCTACTCTCTGCTTCCTGTTAGCCAGCCAACCTTCTATACATGCCAATATGTTACCCCTATACCATGAGCTTTTATTTTCCGCAGTAACCTTAGATGTGGTGCTTTATCAAATGCCTTCCGGAAATCTAAGTACAGTACATCCACTGGTTCCCCTTTATCCCAGCACCTGTTACTTCCTCAAAGGACTCCAATAGGTTGGTTAAACATGATTTCCCTTTCACAAAACCATGCTGACTCTGCCTGATGACCTTGAGCTTATCCAAATGCCCTGCTATAGTTTCTTTACCAATAGCTTCTAACATTTCCCTACAGCAGACGTTAAGCTAACTGGCCTGTAGTATCCCGCTTTCTGTCTCCTATCTTCCAATCTAACAGGATCTTCCCTGAATCTAGGAAGTTTTGGAAAATTAAAACCAACTATCTCACCAGGCACTTCTTTTAAGACCCTAGGATGAAGTCCATCAGGACCTGGACTCTAGTCAGCCTGCAGCTCTAACAATTTACTCAGTACCACTTCTCTGGTGTCTGTTATTTTCCTGATTTCCTCCCCCACTTCCATTTCCTAGTTTACAGCTGCTTCTAGGATGTCAGTTGTATCCTCTATAGTGAAAACTGACGAAAAATATGTGTTCAATTCATCTGCCATCTACTTGTTTTCCATTATCAATTCTCCAGACTCAATTTCTATAGGACCAACACTCACTTTGTTAACTCGCTTCTTTTTAAAATATTTATAAAACTCTTACTATCTGTTTTTATATTTCTGGCTAGCTTTCTTTCATATTAGTCTTTTAGTCATTCTTTGCTGTTCCTTATATTCTGTCCAATCTTCTGAACTGCCAAACCTGTCTTTGCACAATTATATGCTTTATCTTTAAATCTGATACTATCTTTAACCTTTCGAGTTAACTGCAGATGGTGTGCCCATCCCTTGGACCTTCTTTTACTCGTTGGAATGTATCTATTCTGTGTATTCTGAAACATCCCCTTAAATATTAGCCACTGCATTCCTATTGACCTATCCCTTAACCTAATTTGCCAATTCGCTTTAGCCAGCTCAGCTTTCATGCCCTCATAATTGCCCTTATTTAAGTTTAAAAACAAAGTATCAGACCCACTCCTCTCTCCCTCAAAATGAATGTAAAATTCAATCATATTGTGGCTGCTGCTACCTAGGGGTGCCTTCATTATGAGATCATTGATCACTCCCATCTCATTGCACAATACCAGGTCTAGTATAGCCTGCTCTCCGGTTGGCTCCGGAACATGCTGTTCTAAGAAGCCTTCCCAAAAATATTCAATGTGCTCCTCATCTAGTCTATCTTTGCCCATCTGACTTTTCCAGTCAATATGTAAATTAAAATCTCCCATGATTATCGCCATGCCTTTCTGACAAGCTCCAATTGTCTTCCTTTATGCTCCACCCTACTTTCCTGCTCTCCTTCACACTGTCCATCACCTCACTGCATTTACAGTACCATTATCCCAATAGGGAGTACTCAACTGCTGTTACCTCTCAACCTGTGAACTTTGAAACCAGAAAAACGCAGGTCCTAAAAAATCATAATTACACAACCTAACAGTTTTTGCACTGTCAGTGGTAGCACTCTGGTCTTGGGGTCCAAAGGTCACGGGTTCAAGCCCCACTCCAAGTCTTTAGGGCAAGGTAATTCTCTCTGTACCCTATAAAACATATCTTCTTCAACCAACACCACTAAAACATTCAACTTTGCAGTTTTGTCGGATCTTGCTGCGTGCAAAACTGCTGTTACATTTACCCACATAACAATCACTGAACTTAAGACTAATGTACTTAATGTGACACAGTCTGTGTTTCTGAGCTGTGAAAAATCACTATATAATAAAAATTCAGTGGGATTCGGTCTAAATTTTCACGCTTTTCAATCAGGTATTTCAAACATTTATTCCATTCTGACAGGCTGTAACACAAGTTAAGGCTCAACATAATTTTAAAAATGAGGTAAAAAGTTAATTCCACTGACCACAGAAATGTTGAGGTGAGGGAGGCAGGAATTTAGAACATATCAGACTTTATCCCTCAACTTTGCAAAGTTGGCTCAAAGGTTGCAATTGATCTGAAAGTATTTTGAAATTCGGAAATGCAACTAGGAGAGTGGGACACCATTTATATTATTCTGAAGAATCAGGATAGTTGGGAGATAGAATCCTACTCCAAGCTTACTTCCATTTTCTCAGTGTTGGGAAGGGAATTTGGGGGTGGGGGTGAGGGGGAGGGGGCATTCAGTGGGGAGACAGAAAAAGGCTAACCAGCAAAGTAACACACTGCCCACATTCTGATAACTGCAGCCGACACAGAATCAGCTGCACCAGCAGAGTGGTTTGTGACACAGTATATACAGCAAAACCTGGAGAATATCCAGGCTTGGGCTGACAAATTGGCAAGTAAAATTCGCACCACACAAGTGTGAGGCAATGACCATCTCCAACAAGACAGAATCTAACCATCAGCCCTTGGTGATATACAATAGCATTACCATCACTGAATCCCCCACTCGCAACATCCTGGGGGGGGTTACCATTGACCAGAAACTGAACTGGACCAGCCATATAAATACTGTGGCTACAAGAGCAGATCAGAGGCTGGGAATCCTGCGGTGAGTAACTCGCCCCCTGACTCCCCAAAGCCTGTCCACCAGCTGCTCCCACAACACTCAAGAAGCTCGACACCATCCAGGACAAAGCAGCCCTCTTGATTTGGCACCACATCCACAAACATTCACTCCCTCCACCACCGACGTACAGTGGCAGCAATGTGTACCATCTACAAGATGCACTGCAGGAACTCACCAAGGCTCCTTAGATAGCACCTTCCAAACCTACAATCACTACCATCTAGAAGGACAAGGCAGCAGACACATGGCAACACCACCAGCTTCAAGTTCCCCTCTGTGCCAATCACTATCCTGACTTCCTTCACTGTCGCTGGGTCAAAATCCTGGAACTCCCTGCCTAACAGCACTGTGGGTGTACCTACACCACAGGGACTGCAGCGGTTCAAGAAGGCAGCTCACCACCACCTTCCCAAGGGTAATTAGAGATGGGAATTAATGCTGGCCCAGCCAGCGAAGCCATATCTTTGAATAATTTTTTTAAAACTGGCATGTTCATTTGGTTTTCTCCGTTGCCATTTTAAATCGCCAATCTAATTTGAGTCCCCCTCCTAGCACAGACTGAGGTTTAAGCCCAAGCCATTCACTTTAGGATGGTTTCCCTCTCCCTCTTACCTGCTTTACTTGCATTTATATAGCACCTTCCTCATGTTATAGAACATTCCCAAGCACTTCACACCATGCGGGCAGTCTGAATTTTACGCTCCCCCTGCCAGCGGGTTTGTAGGTGGGGAGTGAGCATAACATTCCTTGGATGGGCTTCTTGCTAGGTTCCCGCTGGTATTGAACTCTCTGCAATTTTACACGGGGGCAAGGTGGGGGTGGGGGGGGGGGGGGGGGGGGGGTTGTTGTGGGTGGTGGGAGCGGAAGGTGGGGGTGAGGTGAGGCCTTGGAAGCCCACTCTCATCACAATTGATGCCCTTAAGTAGCAAATTATTGACCGCTTAAGGGTTGTTAAGGTCCTGGGTATGGGGGGAGCCCGAAAATAATTGGCTTCAAGCCTTTGGCTGAAGGGGGCAGGGGTGCCTCCATCAGAAACCCCCTTCTAACTTCAGGTGCCAGTCCCTTAAGGTCCAGCAACTGCAGGACCACCCCCCACCACAAACCCACCCTGGACTCTCCCCCGACACCCCAATCCCCCATTATCCACCCCTCTGGGCCTCTCTTATCCTCCTCACCCTGAGACCCCCAAAACTTGCCTCTTCCTGGAATCCCAGGACTTCAGCCCCGGGCTCTGCCTGCAGTCCCAGCCCTGTCCATCGCAACTTCTGGCGCTGCAGGGACCAGCGAGCTGCCGGCCAATCAGATTAGTCATCAGTTCTCTAAGGCGGGACTTCTTCTCGAGTGAGGGGTGGAAGCCCCGCCTGCAGCCAATTGACGCTTGTTGGGGTGTGAAATGGCTACGGGGCAGACAGTGTCAACGGATGTGTTCCCCGCCGACCCTCTGGGCGGCAGACAGGGAAACACCGCCATCTTACAAATCCTGACCTTAATCTTTTGCAGCGACTGCTATTTTACTGTTTAGCCCACAAATAGCTTTGGCTTCTCTTTTCAACCCATTCTAGTTGCCTTGCATCCTCAACTCAGCAATGTTTTACAAAAGTAAATCTGTTTTTCCCAAATTTCTCTCCTCCTCTCCTGAAGGTGCTGACTCTGACTATAGTATGGTTCTGCCTGACTGGTTATTCTGCTATATCTCATCCAAGTGTCCTTTTTTTTTAAATGCGTTCATGTGTTGAGGGGGTAATGACCGTCGATCAGGACAACTTCTTGCTCCTTTCTGAACCCGCCCATGAGCTCTTTACCATCTGCCAGCAACAGGTTAACTTCCCAGTCAAAAGATCAGCACCCCTTACAACTTGGCACTGCACTGAAAGTCTAGGTTACAAACTCGAGCCTTAAAACAGTAACCCACAAACTTTTGACATGGAGGAAACTATGCTTCTGATTGGGCCAATAAGCCTCTAAGCTGGGGAGGGAGGTGGGGGGAAGAAATTAATAAAAATGAGAGAGGCAGATGATTTAAAAGAAGCAGAACATACACATATTGGCATGTACAGATGAAAGGATGCTTCTATGAACTAACATATGAAGGTTTGAAACTGAAGATGTAATTGTGTTTTGAGCTTTCCAATCTATACCCAGCCACTCGGCAATCTTATTCCAGGAAAGCTAACCCTATTCACAGAAAGCTGTTCCTCATCCAATAAACTGTTGATTGCATCCTGAGGTCAATATCCTGTGGCCCCAGGCATGGGGAACGAGCGACAGGATGGGTTACGTGACAGAGAGCAGGAGCGAGGCTCATTATTTTTATTTATTCCCCTGCCTTTTTTCCAGTGTCAATATTTGAAGGTTGTTGCTAGGTTAAACTGCAGGCGTCAATAGGAAAAAAAAGCCCTGTATTGGAAGGGGATAAGGCAGGGTCACCAAAAGTTAAGTAACACTCGGGCTCAGTAAGGGTGGGGGGTTGGGGGTCAGGGAGATGACCCTGGAAGGGAACTCGATGTCCCATCACTGTGGAATTGCCAACTCACTCCCTTCTGCCATGTTAAAGACAGAGACCCTTAGAAACCAAACTACTCAAAAGATCACTTGTTGGTTTGTTCAGTTTTGGCGTTGCAGTATTTTTATTTAAACAGTGAGTATTGATGACGTGGAGGAGTTCCTGAGCCCGATGAATGACAGTTTAGTTATCACCGGTACAGGCACTTCAGCTAACCAGCATGTCAATGCAACCACACAGATTAATCCAGCTGCCTTGCGTCGTCAGATACACTAACTGCTCACACTCTGGTTATTTACTCCACCTCTTGAAATTATTCGTCAACTCAGCAACGTTTTACAAAAGTAATTCTGTTTTTCCCAAATTTCTCTTCCCCTCCCCTGAAGGTGCTGACTCTGACTATAGTATGGTGACTGTTTACCCTGCTATATCTCATCCAAGTGTCCTTTTTTTAAAAAATGCGTTCATGCGATGTGAGTGTCACTGGCAAAGCTAGTATTTATTGCCCATCCTTACTTGCCCTTGAAAAGGTGGTGGTGAGCTGCCTTCTTGAACCATTGCAGTCCATGTGGTGTAGATGCACCCACAGTGCTGTTAGGGAGGGAGTTCCAGGATTTTGACCCAGCGACAGTGAAGGAACAGTGATATAGTTCAAGTCAAGATGGTGTGTGACCTGGAGGGGAACTTGTGGGTGGGGGTGTTCCCATGTGTCTGCTGCCCTTAGATTTAATGTTTGGAAAATGCTGTCTAAGGACCCTTGCTAAGTTCAGCCTGTGTGAACCTAGGTGGTTCATTGGACGAATTACAGCTGAGCCTAATCCTCTTCTTGCCCAATTTCCAAAGTTCAGCATTCTCCAGGAGCAGGATCCCAGGCTAATTTTGTTCTTTTAAAGAGCTGGCACAAAGACAGTGGGGCCAAATAGCCTCCTTATGTGCTGAATCATTCTATGTTTTTCTAGCCCGGAGGCCAAGTGTTATTGCATTGCCAGAACATGGATGAGATCCACTAACTCTACACAGATCTCCTAAACCATGGGGCCATTTGATTAGTAAGCATCATGCTTACTTTCTGAACCACAGGGGCTGCCCAGTGTCTTTTGTCATTAGCTATATGTTTACTTATGTTACAAAATATTTAGAGCTCAGTTATTCAGCTCAAAAAGGTCACCGTCATTGTTTACACTCTGAACAAGCCTCTTTCACCCCACTTCACCTCACCCCATCAACATATCCTTCTCTCCCTTTCTCCATCGTGTGTTTATCTAGCTTCCCCACTGTAGGACCCAGTACCTCCCACCCATCCAACTTCCTGATTTACTGACTGCATCTCGACTGATGTTAATGCAGCTCCCTCACATGGTTAGGGCCAGTGCCTCCTCCTAGCCATTGCGCCGTGTTTCTAATAAGAACATAAGAAATAGGAGCAGGAGTAAACCATACTGCCTGTCGGGCCTGTTCCGCCAATCGGTACGGTCATGGCTGATCTTGGGCTTCAACTCCATTTACCTGCCTGCTCTCTTGATTCTCCGAGAGACCAAAAATCTCCCAGTCTTAGATGTATCCAACGATGGAGCATCCACAACTCTCTGGGGTAGAGAATTCCAAAGATTCACAGCCCTTTGAGTGAAGTCATTTCACTCATCTCAGTCCTAAATGATCGGCCCCTTATCCTGAGACTGTGCCGATCCACCCCACTCCACGTTTTAGACTCTCCAACCAGTGGAAACAATCTCTCAGTGTCCACCCTATCAAGCCCCTTCGGAATCTTGTAGGTTTCAATGAGATCGCCTCTCATTCTTCTAAATCCAGAGAATATAAACCCAATTCACTCAGCCTCATCATAGGACTACCCCCTCATCCCAGGGACCAATTTAGTGAACCTCCTCACTGTATCTCTCCTGATATTAATTCAGCTTCCTTCAACTGTTGGGCTCAGCTATCGTTTGTTACTAAGTGTATCTCAAATAATGTTAATCCCGCTCCCGTGTAACGTTGGGCTCAATAATTTCTCATTGCTAGCAGGTCTGACGAACAGGTCAGAAATCCAACTGGTACAGAACAAATATTCATCTATAATTAATATTCAAAATGATGTCCTGTATCAGGTTCCTCCACTTTGTGCTAAGTTACTCAGGTTAGAGGCAGACATTAAAATTGGTCTCTCCTCAGGCTAGGAAAGTTTCCATTTCCGATCAATATGCAAAACACTCGGAGCATGCTTTTTATATGTGGACACCATGGGAGGGCAGCACTGGGCTTGGCTGTGATGGCTCCATTGTCAAACATCCCAATGGCACACAGCCAGTTAGGCAGGGCATAGATGGACTGCCCGCTGTCCTATGGATTGCAACGGGCATCAGCCAACTATAACGACTACAGGAAGGGGGAAAGGATGAAAACTGCAAAGACGGAAAATGGGTAGCTGCAAAGACTACCAACTCCCCCATCCGCTCCGCCACCTCACCACATCCCACTAAAGGGTGCTAAGACACCACCTTCAATTCCCCAACTTTCTCTGTATCCTATGAACTTACTTGCACCACTTACCGGTGTGCTGAAACTTCTCACCATCTGCGTTATGCTGCGGATATTACTGTAGCTCCTTTCTATTAGATACAGCATGCTGCTGTTGACTGTTACATTCTGGGCCTTCTGGACTGCAACAGCGAGCAGCTTGAGGCCAGTCTGAACCTCCTCGGCTTTCGTTCGCAACTGCGGAGACACAAAAGTTAATGCAGTGTTTGATCATCCCAATGGAACAAAATATTAGCTCTCCTTGAGGCACGAAACAGCACTAGTGGGGAGAGAATCGTCCCATGGGAAATTGCAGGCTCATTGAAACGTCCCATTAAAGTGTCAGACCGAAATTCCAAATAAGTGGGCCTGCAATGTCCTGACCCTCACTCCCTACAAATTCCCCTCCTCGCCTAGACCACCCGATCAGTCCTTTATGCATTATAGCAGAAGTACTCATAAAGTAGCCCATAATATGACAATCAAAACAAACCCCATATGCTGTACTAACAACACTTGGCATCTCACCAATGACATTTTGCCAGCAGCCACACCTTCAGTATACTTGTGAATGAATGACCTACATTTATATAGCACTTTACAATACCACAGGACATCCCCAAGTGCTTTACAGCAATGAAGTACTTAAGCTTCATGTTGTAATGTAGGAAAAAACGGTAGCCAATTTGTGCAGAGCAAGATCTGACAAACAGCAATGTGATAATCGCCAGATCAGCTATTTTTAAAAAAAATTATGTTGATTGAAGGATAAATATCAGCCAGGACATGGGAGAACTCCCATAATCTTCTTCAAAATATCGCCATGGGTCTTTTATGCCCAGCTGAGGGGACAGATTGGGGCTTCGGATGGTATCTCATCTAATGCGACACTCCTTCAATATGGTACAAGACTTTCAATTACACGCAATTCCGAGAGTGGTGCTTGAACCCTCTTACTTAACGCTGAGAGCTTGAACTAATCAATAAGGGCAGGAGCAGTGTACCATGTCATGGACAATATAATATTCTGCCGGTTAGGCGGGGCTGTGGCCTGTCCTTTAAAGGCATTAAAACTTAATTGCTGTAGATAAGCACTTCTGTTGGTCACATCCTGAAGCCAGTTTGCACCTCACTGCTTACTCTTCTTAGATCATTTATTTTAAGATGCTCCTTAGTCCTTGGCACATTGCCCCACCTGGTCAGTTGTGAACTGCTGCTGCTTCAGGAGTGTAATGTTTGTTAGGCAATTGGGTCCAAGAGTGGTGTGTACCTTCAAGTGGACACTCTGAGCGTGATTCTTTTCAATCATGACACTTTGAAGTGTGATAGGTTCAGGTTGGACACACAATTAGATATCAGATAGGCAGATATTCAGTTTCAGAAATAGCTTCACTTCGAGAATTGTCAGTGACCCTTGGTGTGCATCACTCGGAAAAATACATAAGAAAGGAAACCAGTTGTTTTTTTTTTCAAAACAAAATCCCCTGGATCAAAACCTAACTTTGAATTAGGAGCCAAATTTTCCTTTGAAGAAAAATAATTAACCCCTAAATTGATCTGGCAATTAATCTCTAACCGACCCCCTCAGCACAATTATTATACCACATAGCTTCAATGGGAGCACCAAAATACACATAGCTGGACTTCAGCAACAGAATACACCGCCATGCATTACGTTGTACAATTCTCGGATCCTTATTAATCGACATACCAATTACTTGCCAAACCTTGCCATTCCCCCACCTTCTCCC
The DNA here is from genome assembly GCF_017639515.1 of Carcharodon carcharias. Taxonomy (NCBI): domain Eukaryota; kingdom Metazoa; phylum Chordata; class Chondrichthyes; order Lamniformes; family Lamnidae; genus Carcharodon; species Carcharodon carcharias. The sequence goes on along the minus strand of NC_054499.1, from coordinate 12,601,673 downwards.
ATAGCCTGCACATTTTTCCTTTTCAGGTAATAATCCATTTCCCTCTTGAAAGCCTCGATTGAATCTGCCTCCACCATATTCTCAGGCAGTGCATTCCAGATCCTAACCACTCACTGTATGAAAAAGTTTCTCCTCATGTCTCCGTTGCTGCTTTTGCCAATTACCTTAAATCAGTGCCCTCTCGTTCTCGATCCTATGACCAGTGGGAACATTTTTTCCCCATCTACTCTGTCCCCTCATGATTTTGAACAGCTCAATTAAATCTCCTCTCAACCTTCTCTTCTCTAAGGAAAACAGTTCCAACTTCTCCAATCTAGCTACGTACCTGAAGTTCCTCATCCCTGGAATCATTCTCATGAATCTTTTCTGCACTCTTTCTAATGCCTTCACATCCTTCCTAAAGGGTGGCACCCAGAAATTGATGCAATACTCCATATGAGGCTGAATTATACAAGTTTAACAATGATGATGTCATGTTGTGGCTTTACATCAAATATAACATCAAGTTAGACACCCAGCGCCAGCAAGTGGTACAATAGCACTGGATACATATTAGATCTTTCTAGGAATCCTCATCCATGTGCCTCTGCCCCAACCTCTGTGACATAACAGTTCCATTTCCCATACCAACCATCCTATGGACTCTATAAGTAAAATTGCCAATTAGGTAGTTTACCCTGAAAGTCTTCAGATTTCTGAAACTCTCAAGTTTTCTATAGCCATATCTCTCTGCCACTCCCTTCTGTCAGCTTCATCCTTTGCCTCTTCCTTTTGCTGATTTCGGACCTCACGGTCCACCCGCTTTTGCATTATTTCTTCTATTCTTCATAGGGCTATAGGAACATAGGAGCAGGAGTAGGCCATTCGGCCTGTCGAGCCTGCTCCGCCATTCAAACAGATCATGGCTGATCATCTACCTCAATGCCATTTTTCCCCAATATTGCCATATCCCTAGATATCATTAGTATCCAGAAATCTATCAATTTCTGTCTTGACGACACTCAATGATTGAGCTTTCTACAGCTCTCTGGGGTAGAGAATTCCAAAGATTCACCACCCTCTGAGTGAAAAAATTCCTCCTCATCTCAGTCTTAAATGGTCTGCTCCTTATTCTGAGACTGTGTCCCTGGTTCTAGATTCACCAGGCAAGGGAAACATCCTATCCACATCTACCTTGTCAAGCCCTGTAAGAATTTTGTAAGTTTCATGAGATCACCTCTCACTCTACGAAACTTTAGACAATAGAGGCCCAGTTTCCTCAATCTCTCCTCATAAAACAATCCTGCCATCCCAGGAATTAATCTGGTGAACCTTCATCTTATGGTTCGACATCAAAGATTTTGCAAACTGGTACTAGGATTTATCTGAAGAATTTTAACTTTGTAAAGATTCATGGGCATATTCAAGCAATATTAAATGGCTTCAACCCACTAGATTTGCAGAACTGACAAAAAGACAATAGGATTCAGCCTCGAAACCCTTTAGGAGTACATCCAACCTCTGGACTGAAAATTTCAAGTTCAGTGTAGAAACTAGTTAAACATTAGGCAAAATTGCCCTGTGCATCTTGAAATTTCCAGGCTGATGAATGTGGAACTTGTCAGAATTCCAATGGATACCTCTTCTAAGCTTTGAGCTGGACTTATCAAACTCTTCAAGGGTCGCTATTGAAAGCCTTTGGCAAGGAAAAGACTGATTCCTCATGGTGTTACAGATTTTATCCATATTGATGTTTGTGAGTGATCCCTGCTGATGTTTTTCACCCTGACTATGTCACAGTTGATGACTCCTTGATCTCCCAAACCTCCATCAAAGCATTGAACCAACCCATGCCAGAATTAAACCATGAAATAGTGAAGATGGCAAGGATTTTGAAGATGACAATTTTGCTTCTAATCCTCCGACTCCAGCCATCTTGTGTCAAGATTCTCTCACATCGATTTTATATGCATTACTCAACTTGTCGGACTCAGAAATGCTGACTAGTCGGCAAAAAATGATGCAATTTCAAAGATAAAAAATGTTGTAGAGTCCTTGAGGTGTTGTCACCTCCCAAGTCCATTCCCATTTTTCCAGGCACTCCATGTTTGAATCCCTCCAATCAGATTTCCACTTCACCACAGTACCAAAACGGCTCTTATCAAAGTCACAAATGACATCTGATGTGACAGTGATAAAGGTAAATTATCTCCCCTCATCCTTCTTGACCTGTCTGCAGCCTTTGATACAGTTGACCACACCATCCTACTCCGCTGTCTCCATTGTTGCCCATTTGGGTGGGTCTGCACTTGCCCAGGTCCATACTTATCTATCCAATCATAGCAAGAGTATCATTTACGACGGCTTCTCTTCCCCCTCTAACACCATGATCTCTGGTGTTTCCCCAAGGATCTATCCTTGGCCCCCTCCTATTTCTCAACCACATGCTGCCCGTTGGTGACTTTATCCGAAAGCACAGCATTAGTTTTCACATGTATACTGACAATCCAGCTCCAACTCACTACCATCTCTCTCAACTCTCACACTACTACTAAATTATCACACTGCTAAACCAATACTGGATGGCCAGAAATCTCCTCCAATTAGACATTGGGAAGACCAAAGCCATGGTCTTGAGTCCTTGCTACAAATTCTGTTCCCTAGCAATTGACTTCACCCGTCAACTGTGATGCTGAACCAGACTATTTGCAACCCTGGTGTCATATGTGACTTCGAGATGAGCTTCCGAACACATGTCCACACCATCACTAAGATGCCTATTTCTACATCTGTAACATTGTCCGACTCTACCTTTTCGTCAGCTCATATGCTCTTGAAACCCATCTATGTCACTTCTAGATTTGACGATTCCAACATACTCCTGGCTGGCCTTCCAAAGTCTCTATAAACTTGAGGCTATCCAAAACCCTGCTGCCCATGTCCTTACTTGCAATAAATCCTATTCACCCATCACCCTTATGCTTGCTAACCTGTACTAGATCCCAGTCAAGCAACACCTCAGTTCTAAAGTTTACATCCTTGTTTTCAAATCCCTTCATGGCTTCACTGTACCACATCTCTGTAATCACCTCCAGCACCACAACCCTCCAGATATCTGCACTCATCTAATTCTGGCCTCGAGTATCCCCAATTTTAAAGTGCTCCACAATTGGCAGCCATGCCTTCAGTTACCAGGGCCCTAAGCTCTGGGATCCCCTCCCTTAACCTCTACGCCTCTCTTTCGACATTTTAAGAGCTTCTTAAAAGCTATCTCTTTGACCAAGCATTTGGCCACCTGCTCTAAAATTGCTTTAAGCACAAAAGATCAGGAATAGGAACAAGAGTGGATGATACCTCCCCTCCAGCATGACCTGCCATTCAATACAATCATGACTGATCATTGGCCTTAACTCCTTTTTCCTGCCTACTCCCCATATTCCCTGAGACCAAAAATCTGTCTATTTCAGCCTTAGATATATTCAACGATGGGGCATCCACAGCCTTCTGGGGTACAGAATTCCCTTTGAGTGAAGAAATTTTTCCTCATCTCAGTCCTAAATAATCAACTCCTTTATCCTGAAATTTTGTTTCCATGTTCTAGATTCTCCAGGTAGGGGAAATAACTTCTCAGTGTCTACCCTATCAAGCCCCTTCAGAATCTTTTACGTTTCAATGAGATCGCCTCTCATTCTTCTAAACTCCAGACAGTACAAGCCCAATTTGCTCAGCCTCTCATCATAGGACAATCCTTTCATCCCAGGAACCATCCTAGGAACCAATCTAGTGAACATTTGCTACTCCAGCTCCAATGCAAGTGTATCACTCCTTAGACATGGGCACCAAAATTGCACAAGTGTGCTCTCATTAAAGCCATTTAAAATTTTAGCAAGACTCCCTTGTTCTTGTACTCCAATCCCTTTGCAATAAAGACCAATGAACCATTTGCCTTCCTAATTGCTTGCTGTAACTGCATGCTAACTTTATTCCTTGTACCAGTACACCCAAGTCCCTTTGAACATAAAGATTTACAAATGTCATGCCTTTTAAAAAATATTCTGCTCTCTGTCCCTACAACCAAAGTGAATAGCCTCACACTTCCCCACATTATACTACATCTGCCATCTTGTTGCCCACTCATTTAATCTGAAAAAATATCTTTGCAGTGTCTTTGTATCCTCCTCACAGCTTACATTCCTACCTCGCTTGGTATCATCAGCAAACCTAGTTACATTACTCTCTGTCTCTTCATCTAAGTCATTAATATAGATTGTAACTAGCTGAAGCCCTAGCACTTATTCTTGCGGCACTCCATTAGTCACAGCCTGCCAACTTGAAAATGCCCCATATATCTCTACTCTCTGCTTCCTTACCGTTAACTAATCCTATATCCATGCTAATATATATATTATTCCTAACTCCAAGAGCTTGTGTATCTTTTGTGAGGCACCTTATCAAAGGTTTTTTGGAAATCCAAGTAGCTGCTGGTTCCCCTTTATCTACCCTATAATTACATCCTTAAAATATCTAATCACAGAATCTCAGATTCTTTACAGTGCAGAAGGAGACCATTCAACCCATTGAGTTTGCACTGGCTCTCTGAAAGAGCATTCTACCTAGTCCCACTCCCCTGCCTTATATCCATAACCTTGCACATTCTTTCTTTTCAGATAGCAATCCAATTCCCTTTTGAATACATCGATTGAACCTGCTTCCATCACCCTCAAGAAGTTTGTTCTAAACTCCAGCCACCCTCTGGGTGAAAATTTTTTTCTTCACATCACTTTTACTCCTTTTGCCAATTATTTTGAATCTGAGCCCTCTAGTTCTTGATGCTCTCTTCAGTGGGAACAGTTTCTCACTATTTACCCTGTCCATACCTGTCAGGATCTTGAATACCTCCATCAAGCCTCCTCTTGGCCTTCTTTTCTCCAGGGAAAACAGTCCGATCCTCTCCAATCAATCCTCATAGCTACAATTCTTCATCCCTGGAATCATTCTTGTGAATCTCTTCTGTACTCTCTCCAATGCCTTTACATCCTTCCTCAAGAATGGAGCCCAGAACTGGATGCAGTACTCCAGATGAAGCCTAACTAGTGTCTTATACAAGTTCAACGTGACCTCCTTACTCTTGTACTCAATGCCCCTATAAATAAAGTCTAAGATACTATATGCTTTATTAGCTGCTCTCAACATGCCCTGCCATCTTCAATGACTCATGTACATATACACTGAGGTCTCTTTGTTCCTGCTGTTGGCCAGGGGCTGCAGCTGAATTGTTGACACAAGCAAAAGCAATTTTTGACCTGAAGTAACCTGAGTCCAGTTGCTGGCCTGAGTAACTTTTGAAACCTAACTCCAGTCACTGGGTCCGAACTGGTTGGAACCAGTTCTGAAGTAGCTGACTGTCTTGAAGACAAAGGAAATGTGTTAAGTCCTTATTTAGATGAGGGGGAACGAGGTGATCCTGCAAGTCTTGGAACAGAGCCAATGGAGAAGATGCCACAGATCAGGCTAAACCAACGGGAAGAGAGACAGCACAGCTTGAAGAGATATGATTTAGTATAATACTGAGAGGATTTCGGGCATGGGGCAGCGAGACTCTGGAGACCAACCATCACAGAAGCAGAAGAACCTACGTCAGCAACATAAGAGACGCAAGAGAGAGAGATTGGAACTCCTGGCCAGCATCAGCTGTCTTTTTCGGATATTAGCTTTTATATTCTGTGACCACTCAGGGAGTGTCAGAGAAACCTAGTGGGTGTGCGTTTAGATCCTAGTTTTGGGTATAAAACTGTATAATCTGCTGTAAACTGCATGTCTATATTTAACCAGACGTATAAGCTATATGTAGATGATCAAACAATGTGAATAAAGCGGATTTAGAGTTGAGAGAATTGACTCTTCTCCTCTGTGTACTAAGCCAATAACCATTACCGGTAATCTCCGGCAACACTGCACCTCCTTTAGAGTTTTTTCCTTTATTTTATACTGTCTCCATATTCTTCCTGCCAAAATAAATCACTTCACACTTCTCTGCAATGACCTTTAACTTGTCTGCCAAATCCACCAGCATGTCTATGTCCTTTTAAAGTTCAAGACGATCCCCATCACATTTGACAATGTTTCCAATCTTCGTATCATCTACAAATTTTGATATCACAGCCTGAACACCACAGTCCAAATTTCTCAAACACAATTTCCCTATTGTAAAACCAGGTTGACTTTGTTTGACCTTACTATGATTCTCTAAGCGGATTGTTCAGACTTCCTAAATTTCAAAATTTTCCTGACAACTGATGTCAGGCTAATTAGCCTGCAGTTCCCTGTTTCCTTGTTCCGTCTTTTCTTGAATAGCAAAGCTGCATTTGCTAACTTCCAATCTACTGGGACTGTTTTACATTTAAGTGGCTCAGCATCAGATTTTGCTTTAGAACACTCCTGTGAGGCACCTCGGGGCATTTTAACAGTGCTTCGTAAATGTAAGTTATTGTTGTTTCTGAAAATAAGTGGCTCTGTTAAGGAAAGACCCTTATTACAGTGAAATTATGGAATAATATTAGATTTTTAGCATCTGTTTTCTGATCCTTGAAATTGCAAATGCTTTCAAAACATTTCAGAAGGATCACAAAGTGTTTGTCAGGGAGGTTTCCCGGTTGATATAGCATCTATAATGTTCTAGTTTTTTCAATCTAACAGAATATAAAACCAGGTGGACTCAACAGTTGAATTAAAGACAGCTTTGTGCAGTGGTTCCTTGACCATTGTGAACTAAGCTGAGACTGCCAAAGCTCATTTCGCATTGGACCCTCTTAGAACAGACTTTCATTTGATAAGTCTGCGCTTGATTTAAATCCAGGAGCGAAAGACCCACGTCCTACCTCTAAATGTCCTTTCATCTCATCACCATGGGTAACATGAAGTGCAGACTGAATGACACAAGGGTGCAAAATTAAATGGGTTTAAGGGAACTCCTTACTAAGCACCCAACAGGTATAATCACAGCTGATATGCCAAGTGGAAATGTACAATACAGAACCAACATCACACGTCACATTATTAGGTGCCTGTATTATCCAGGTTATCCCAACTACGGCAGCTGCCACCATTCCACTTCCCAATCTGGAATTAGGACAGTTTTATGGGTTCAAATCTGTACTTGTAGCTCTCCTCAGACAAATTAATTTTTTTTTGTTTTATTCTCAATTATTTTTTCCCTATCTTTTCTCCCTCCTCCTGGATGAAGTTGAAATCTTGCTCTAGTTGGTCAGGATTCCGGGCCAGTCAGATAATAACATTTGGACTAGAGTTGCTAGCCTGCAATTTGGTGCCAAGCCAGATACCCTTCCACTTATATTCTTATCAGTATGATCGTGAAAAGAAAACAAACTTACGTCTTTTGTTTCCCATTCTCTGTAGTTGACATTGGTTTTTGGAAGAGTAAAATTTCCTGGGAGAGTGAAGGCTTCCTCACACCGTTTCTAAATGGAAGGACATGACAGTCAGACAAAGAACCAGCCGCACCTACTAATACTCGGTCTTAATTGCTACCTCAAGGGAAAAGCTTTTGGAGCAAGTGGCATGGGCAGGAAGTGCTGCACCTTGGGGAGGTGAAAAGGCATGACTGCCACCATCTTCCCCCACATGGCATGGGAAAAGTTGGTCTTCGTCCGTCGGGGCAACAGCTAATCGGCTGCCAGTTTTACATGCATGTCAAGAGGTTCATTGTTTCCCCTTTTCACACCATCACCAAGGACCGTCTTCACGCCTGGTGACTTGCTGATTTCAGCTGAGTTGTCAGACAGGCAAGGGGGGGCATGGGGAGGTGGTCAGCAGTCATATCGAAGCAGCAGAAAGGCACCAGGAGAGTTGGCATGTTCCACTCAGAGTTCGCTGGCTGCTCATGACTTGATTTGGAGGTGCAGCAAGCAATCGCTGCTTGGCCTCTCGGATGGACATTGTTCTTCACTGCTGAATTTAAATGCCATTTTAACCCATAGAGGAATAATTCGTACATGCTCACCCACTGAGCACTATACTATAGCAACCATTTGTCTTTCCATAAAGCTCACTTTGTAAAGGAAGACATTTCTCAGTAATTTATAGAGCGAGGGAATAGATTTGAGTGGACACTGAGGGGAGGGAAAAGACAAGGTCATGGTGTGAAGATGAAGTACACTGAAAGAGACACTGGAATGTAGGAGTAAGCCATTCAGCTCCTTGACCCTGTTCTGCCATTCAATTAGACTATGGCTGATCATCATTCAACTCCATATACCCACCATTATGCAATACCCTTTGACACCCTTGCCTAATAAAATCTGTCAATCTCGGTCTTGAAAGTTTCTACTGATCCCAGTCATCCGTAGGCTTTTGGGAGTGAGAGTATCAGATTTCCACCATCCTTTATGTGAAATAAGCACTTCCCGAAAGCACTCCTGAATGTCCGAGTCCAAATTTAAAGATTATGCCCCCTAATTCTGGACTTCACCACCAGAGAAAATAGGTTTTCTGTGTCTACCCTACGGAAATGTTTAATCAATTTGAACACTTTAATTAGATAACCCCCCTCATCCTTCAAAACTCAAGGAAATACAAACCAGGTTTATGCAATCTGCCCTCATTGTTTAGCTCTTTAAGCTGTGGTATCATTCTGGTGAACCTGTCCAGCACCCTCTCCAAGGCCAGTCTATTGTTCCTGAGGTTCAGCATCCCAAACTGAATGCAGTATTCTAAATGGGGCCTACCAACTGAAGCATAATGTTCTCTAAATTTGGTTTCCAGCCCTCTTGAGATAAAGGCCAGTTTTCCAAAAGCCTTTTTGATTATTTTATGTACCTGAGCACTCAGGTTTAATGATTTGTGTTAAGATTACTTTGTTCCTTCACAGTTCCCAGTCTTTCCTCATTAACAAAATATTCCAATTTCTCTCTTGGATCCAAAGTCTATGACAGAGAGGGAAGTGACAAGGCAGAAATTCAGAGTGAGTTCCAAAGGATGATGCAGAGTCGGTCAAGTAAACTAGAGCTGCAGGAGTGGAGAGTGCATGAGAAGGCTTGGGACTGAAGAAGGATCATTGTGGTTGGGTGGAAGTGGCAGTGGGGTGGACCTGGGGGAAGAGTCAAGGCCTTTGAGGGATTCAATGTGAGAAATTAGTCCCTCAAATGTCAATGCTCTGGGATGGAAGGAGCCAGTGGCACAATGTTCAGCACCATTCATGACTCCTCAGATACTGAAGCAGCCCATGTCCAAATGCAGCAAGACCTGGACAATATCCAGGCTTGGGCTGACAAGTGGCAAGTAACATCTGAGCCACACAAGTGTCAGGCAATGACCATCTCCAACAAGAGAGAATCCAACCAGCACATCTTGATGGTTCAATTGCATTACCATCACTGAATCCCCTATTATCAACATCCTGTGGGTTACCATTGACCAGAAACTGAACTGGACCAGCCATACAATACTGTGGCTACAAGAGCACAGGTCAGAGGCTAGGAATAGCGCAACGAGTAACTCACTTCCTGACTCCCCAAAGCCTGTCCACCATCTACAAGGCACAAGTCAGGAGTGTGATGGAATACTCCCCACTTGCCTGGATGAGTGTAGCTCCCACAACACTCAAGAAGCTTGACACCTTCCAGAATAAAGCAGCCCGCTTGATTGATACCACATCCACAAACATTCACTCCCTCCACCACCAACACACAGTAGCAGCAGTGTGTACCATCTACAAGATGCACCAAGGTTCCTTAAACAGCACCTTCCAAACCCATAAGCACTACCATCTAGAAGGACAAAGACAGCAGATAGATGGAAATACCAGCACCTGCAAGATCCCCTACAAGCCACTCACCATCCTGACTTGGAAATATATCGCCGTACCTTCACTGCTGCTGGGTCAAAATTCTGGAACTCCCTCCCTAACAGCACTGTGGGTGTACCTACACCACAGGGACTGCAGTGGTTCAAGAAGGCAGCTCACCCACCACCTTCTCAAGAGCAACTAGGGATGGGCAATAAATGCTGGGCCCGGCCAGCGACGCCCACATCCCATGAATGATTTTTTTAAAAATAAGGCTGATGGTGATGTGGGCCTCAGTGAGGGCAAGGACACATTCATGGCATTTTGCTTGACCTGTAGCTGGTGAATGTTAAAAACAGAGAGGCTGACAAAGAGAATGTCGACAAAATCTAGTCATGTGGCATAGGAGAAAGACTGGGTGTTCAGACAGGAGATTGTTGTGGGGTGGGTGACAGATTGGATGTGGGGAAGATGCAGAGCTTCAAAACCCTTCCTCAACTTTGCCATCTGCACAAGTGGCAAGGGGAGTTTTTGTTTAAATGCTGGCAGGGGCAACTATATCAATCTATATTAAGTTAACAAGCTCCAAGTAGCTAAGCATATTAAACTGGCTGAAAGGATTAGTCAGCACAAGCAGTAAACACAGAAGCCTGCAAACGACTGTAAGGAATGTTATCATGGAAACGCTTAACATACTGGTATGCGATTCCTCTCTCTGTTATTTTGACAGAGCTGCTAACTGCTTTCACAATAACCAGGTTAAGCATTTGCTAAAATAGTGGAAAGTGGAATCTGATCAAACTCATTGAAGCAGTGGAACAGTAGCATGAGTTGTCGTTATTCCAGGCTAGTCACTCAGAACATGTTCTCAAAGTACGGAACTGCAGTAAGCAGCCTGGTGATGGTGAGCTTCTGTCTTGTTGTCCTTCTGCCCAAGCCATTTATACCACCACGGTGGCCGAGTGGGGGTGGGGGGGGGGGGTGGTGGTGGAGGATACGGGCAGCGGGATACTTGAGTGGCTCAAGGCCACCCTGTTGCGGATGTGGCTAATGTGGTCAAAGAGGAAAACCTTTGTTCTCTGCTGCTGTGGGGATGATTTCTAATGGCAATGTCTCTCTTTCACAAATGGGATAGGGATTGTGAGGCCCACTTTAGACTGCTTCCCATTGTCTGTACAACTGGAATTTCTAGGGAAATCTGCCAATCCGACCGCCAAGTGTGACGGCACTTCTGGGTTTTGGAGGACTCACTTGCCTTCTGCCAAAATATCTCAGGGACCAAAACAGAGTTCCATCCCAAATGCTTCTCCCTCCTACCCAGATTGCGCTAATTCTGTGCTCAAAATAGACCAGATTTTGGAAGCCATTGCTCAGTGAGTGTCAGCAGCCGAGTGATTCCAAGGGACATCACATCCAATCCAGTCATGCACGCTCTTTCCAGTATGTCTGAAAGGTCACTGGGAATGGGAACTCTGGCCGGCTTTCTCCCCTCTGTCGGGGTCAACTGAGGCAATCCCATTGCAAAGCAGCTCACAGAGGGCAGACCACGAATTGAACTTTGGAACCTTCCAGATTTATGTTGATCAGTGACTCGCTGCTTAAACGTATCAAACTATGGGATGGGGAAGTGGGTCTTGTCTCTGCACCTTTGAATGTTTAATACCCAGGAACTTTAAGCATTGTGTAATCCCTTGGTAATTGACAGATATTACAGGTTTCTTGGGATGAGCAAACAAAGAAGTGCAAAGTCTGGATTTGATCTAATCATCTGTTAAGAAAATCTGATCTCTCATGGGTCAAACTATTTGGAGTTCAAACCTGAGATGGATGATCTAATTTTATGGAAGTCCTAAATGACTAACATTGGGTACTACCACGTGTTAAATAATCCCGCAAAATCTCCTTGAATTATGTAAATGATGTAAACACATTGGGGGAGGGTGAGGACCAACTTCCATGGGGGCACTTCCCATTGCCCGCCACATCTTCGGTAAATCAACCGTTAAACCCTCGCGCGACGAAGAAAACCATGTTAATGTCATTTCTTCAGGAGTTCCTGGATTTTACAGAAGATGACCCGGAACCAATGAGGACTCTGGATAGGTGAAAGGCAGCTATCAAAAGAGTTCTCACGACTAAACAAACTGCAAACACAAAGCTGGAGTGATTGGTCATCTGCCTCCTCAGATGGAACGAGGAACATAGGAACAGGAGGAAACCATTCAGCCCCTCAAGCCTGTTTTCCCAATCAGTGAGATCATGGCTGATCCACTTAACTCCATATACCCATCTTTGCCCCACATCCCTTATTACCTTTGATTAACACAAATCTATCCATCTCAGTTTCCAAATCAACAATTGATTCCGCATTATTTGCCATTTGCAGAAGACAGTTCCAAATTTCTACCACCTTTTGAGTGAAAAAGTGTTTCCTAATTTCACTCCTGACTTTATTCTTTTTTGATTTTTCCCCCTAGTCCCAGACTTTCCAACCAGCAGAAATAGTGTCTTTTTATCAACCTTGTCTGTTCCCCTTAATGTCTCGAAAACTCAACCAAATCACCCCTTAACCTTTTAAATTCCAGGGAACACAACCCTAGATTGTTGCCGTTTGAAATGATATCGAGTTTAACTTTATTTTTCATTGGTGCTAATTTTGATATTGCTGGTTAAAGTTGTATCATTGGGCCTCAATGTCTCCTCTCCTGCAGGGGCTAATGTTTGCAGGCAGGCAGCTCTAGGGACACAGCTGCCCCGTGGGACCTCACCCAGGTGGCCATTGTCCCTGAGGGGGTTTAAACAGCGAGTGTTAGCTGGGCTTAATGTTGTCCTGGACAAACATCAACACACATGCACTCTACAGCATGGGTCTCTCGAACAGGTTGGGAACAAGAGCTGAGATGACTTTTTGTTCCCCCCCGCCCAAAAACATACAGGCCAACTAAAAGGAGCATTCCTCCAACCCTATCGTTGCTGCCCCAACTGGGAACTGGAGTGATTGGCCTGACAATTAAGGAACACATACTCAATAGATCCAGTCAACTTCTATATTTCTACACGAATAAAAGTTACTGCAGCGTTGAATCCATAACCTTGCACTAATCTGTTCTTAAGTAGAGCTCCGAGTTAACATTCATACCAAATGTCCGACCCAAAGTCACAGTGTTATACTATAAGCAGACCACATACGTGCACACAATGGCGAGCGTACCATTGAATCTGCAGCATCCTTTGCCTCTCTAATGTACTTGTCCAGCACCCTGATGTCACAGATTGGGTGGAGTGGAGTCGACTTTGCTGGCTTTATGTAACCAAGTAACATCACTAGGAGTGCAAAAAGTCCTTGGGTTGGAGAGGAGGGGGAAATAAAAAGAAAAAGAACCATCAGTTAACATGTGACAAAAGTTATGACATAAACTTGTGTATCAATATAAGGGAACCTCTGGCAGGAGTGAGGTTGTGGGGTGAGGCTGCTGCCTCAATACGCAATGTCAGCAGTCTTGTTCCAGGAAGGTATCAAATGGAAACCAAGTGAGTCATTACCGAAATGTAAAATTGACAGGGAGTCATCTCATACTGCAGGCCTAGCTGGAGGTAAGACTAGTACCTGAATGGGAAAGGCATTTGTCAGGTTCATTTGACTCTGAAGGAAAATGTGCTGTGCACCAGATCAAGAACCAGAATTGACTTAGCTGGCTCCCATCTATGGTCCACTCTCCCAACCTCCCAATGGATGCTGCACAAAGTGGAATTGAGATGACAGACTGCTGGCTCCACTCCCCTTAAGACTATGGTTACATAATTTTCTCACCCTAAGGGTGCTGAAGGTTGAATTATGTACATTACAATGTTGGGCAAATATCACACCATTTTGAACACGGATATCTCATCTATGTATGCTCATTACTTCTTTGGGAGCACCTAACTAATGGTCTGAGGTTCAGTGGAAGGGCACTTTCAATGGGCTGAATGGTCTTCTGACATTCCTAGCTGACAATAAAACTAGGATCAGGATTGCTGAATCCATGAAATGTTGCCTCAATAGGACTAGGAGAGTGGGAGTTCCAGGTCAGTGGGTTCGAATACAGATTTTACACTTCCCAAAACCATACTGATGGAATTAGGTGCTCCACTCTCTCTGTTGGCTGTCATGAGTTTATACTTAAGATGCTGACTTGCACACCATACAATCCTCTATAAAAGGACAAGACTCTACAGCATATCTTTTTATGGACATTCCTGTGTTTTGCCAAGTTTCCTTTCTGTTTTAGGTTCATAGTGACCTTGTGAATGTTGCCGAGCTCTCAGTTTCCCACAGTGCCTCAGCATATCATGACACAGTAAACCTAATCTCTTGTCATACAGTAACTCTTTCAGCCACCCACGTGGACTTATTTCTTTCCTCATTCCTCCCTTCCTGCAATCAGGTGGTTGACCGCTGCCTATCCCAAGGATTGAACCAACTCATGGCTTGAGCTGGATCAGGCAGGCACCAAGGATTCCATTCAGATAGTGCCCCATTTAAAAGGGGTGGGGGGGGGGGGGGGGGGGGGGGGGGGGGGGGTGGTGTGGGTGGGGGGGTGGCAGGTGCAATTGTCAATGACCAAATCAGCTGATTGGGCCTCAGGACAGGGCGTGGAAGACAGACCAAGCTTGACGAGCTGAATGGACAAGCAGGCCAACCTCCACATCCAAATCACCTACATCTCTGCTCTTGCTCTCAGTTGATGCTTTCCAAATGATCAGACCCTAACATTTTCATAATAATCAGGTCCCCTCCTACCTGTAGCTAGTGGCCTTGACCGCTCCGAATATCACAGGAGTTCAAAAGTTGATGAAGACACCCAAATGGTGTTATTTTTAAACAACCGCTTCCCTTGGGCAGGCAGGGTTAAAATTGTACATGTAGCATCTTTGGCATAATATGCTTTGAAATCATTCTCACGATCACTTTTTCATGCATAGATCCATCATTAATGCTTTCTATCTAACCTGCTTTTGTCGCTACACCCCCCCACCCCCACCCTCCTCAACTCCCAACCTCTCCTGAAACTGCTGCTTCGAACACAATAGGGCGATTTTTGAATTTTACATTAAATGCAGCTGGATAGGTGGGGTGCATCTGACTTTAAAATAGCTTTAGCCAGCAGTATCTCCGGTGTTGCTGTAGCTGATAATTGGCTAGACCTGTTGGCATTTTAATTGCAAAATGGCTGTCCCGTATGGCTTTCTTTTTGTCTATGCCACTCTCTGAATTTTTCTACTTTTGGCCAGGTAGATTATTTGAAATGTTAACGTATGCAGATTGACCGACCCTCGAATAATCAAATGTGACCTCCCTGATTGCTGAACAATTGAGGAGTAATATCCCAACATTATCTCAAGGTGCAGGATCTTCTGTGCTTCTAGTTTGACTGACTTAAGAAAAAATGTCTTTGACGTGAAGCTATTCCCCCTGCATAAAACGCAAGTGAAGTTATTTAACTTTGATATAATAAAAGCAAAATACTGCTGATGCTGGAAATCTAAAACAAAAACAGAAAATGCTGGAAAAACTCAGCAGGTCTAACTGCTGTTTCTGAGTTAACGTTTCGAGTCCGTATGACTCTTCTTCAGAGCCAGACTTGAAATGTTAACTGTGTTTTTCTCTCCACAGATGCTGTTAGACCTGCTGAGTTTTTCCAGCATTTTCTGTTTTTATTTAACTTCAGTTCTGGCTAAAGTTCCAAACTGCACGGCCGTTGTTCCCATCACCCAATTATAATTTTGCCTCATAAAGGTCCACATGAATCTAATTCCCCAGCCATCCTGTCGCTTGTCAAGCCATAAATAAATTCTAAAAAGGGTACTCTTCTCTGTCGATGAATGCTATAGTTTTTTAAAAAATATTATAACCTCAGTATCTTGCTGCATCTCACTGCTTCTATGTGTATTATTGAGTAAGTAAGTAAATTTGACTAAAAGCAAAATACTGCGGATGCTGGAATCTGTGGAGAGAAAGACAGAGTTAATGTTTTGAGTCCGTACGACCTAAGATTTAAGAGTCTTTCTCTCCACAGATGCTGTCAGACCCGCTCAGTTTTTCCAGCAATTTTTGCTTTTGTTTGTAATAAATTTGACTACGTGATTTAACCTGTGAAAGAGCCAGAGGGACATGGCACAGATCGTCCATTCAAAAACTGGTGGAGAATTGTTCCAGTACCAATTTACCAGGGGCTACCACACATGGAAACATAGAAATTAGGAGCAGGAGTAAGTCATTTAGCCTTGAGCCTTCTCCGCCATTCAATATGACCATGGCTGATCCTCTGTTTCAATGCTGTACTCCTGTCCTCTCCCCATAACCCTTGATGCCTTTAGAATCCAGAAATCTATCTATCTATTTCCTTCTTAAATATATCCAGTGACTTGGCCTCCACAGCCTTCTGTGGCAGAGAATTCCAAAGGTTCACTACCCTCCCAGTGAAGAAATTTCTCCTCATCTCAGTCCTAAATGGTCACTGAGAACAATCAAGATGTTGTGTCTGATACGCAGTTGGAAGTAGATTTGAAGTATGAGTCCCGTGTAGTGTCTACTCAATATAATTAGAGAGCAATTGCTAGCCTTAGTTTTATGAATGCAGGATTCAGATCATAGGAGTTTCATAGAATGGCATGGCACAGGAACAGGCCATTTGGCCCAAGTGGTCTATGCTACTGTTTATGCTCCAAAGGGACCTCCTCTCTTTGCCCCTCTTCATCAAATTCTATCAACACATCATTTTATTCCTTTCTCCAGATGTGTTTATCTCACTTCCCCTTAAATGCATCTGTGTTCACCTCAGCAACCACAGCCTGCTTATGGAAATCTGGCTTCTCATTGTGACCATGGGACGAGAGTGTTCGCAGAAACCCTCAATTGCAATTCCAAACCCTTTTGGCCGACCCATTAGCAAGGAAAAGTCAGAAGAGGAATCAGTCAGTGTCTATACTCCCGCATCTCCTCACATCACACTGTAGACTGACAATAGTAGTGGCCCCAACTGGTGGCTTTGCCTACAGCAATCCAGGCCCTTAGCTCTGGAATTCTATCCCTTAATTCTCTCTAAACCTCCCAATTCTGCCTCCTCCTAGTCAGCCCTGGCTGAGTTGATAGCATCCTAGCATCTAGATCCAAAGGTTCTAGATTCAAGTTCCACTCTAGAATACAAACATCTGACACTCCCAGTGGCAGCACAGAGGGAGTGCTGCAATGACAGAGGTGCAAACTTTTGGTTGCAACGTCAAATTTGGTCTCAATTGGACTAAACCTTCCCATTTTAAAGACAACCAATTGGGTTCTTCCTGGCATCGTAGTCAATATACACCCCTCAACCAACAATCTAAATAGATTATCTGGTCATTATTACATACTGGTTGTGGGAGCTTGCTGTGCACAAATTGGCTGTCATGTTTCACAGGATGGTTGCAGCACAGAAGGAGGCCATTCAGCCCATCATATCAGAGCTGGTTCTCCAAAGGAGCAATTCACTTGGTGCCATTTCCCTGCCTTCTCCTCTTAACCCTGCCCATTCTTCCTTTTCAGATAACAATCCAATTTCCTCTTGAAAGCATCGTTTGACCCTCCCTCCAGCACACATTCAAATCCTAACCACTCACAACATGAAAACATTTTCCCTTATGTCACCATTGCTTCTTTTGCCAATTACCATTACAACGAAGACCACTCTTCAAAAAAGCATTGGCTCTAAAGCCCTTTGGGATGTTCAGAGATGGTGAAAGGTGCATAATGAGGCCAGCGGGAGAATGCAGGCAAACTGATGTGCCGAGCTCATTTGCTCGTTACTGGCCATTTGTTCATAGACATTCGTGGGCTAATCTATTGTTTTGGTGCAACAACTGAGCACCACCCTCTCCACACCCAATGTCCACATGCATGCACTTTCAAATTGGGGTTGCTGGACACCAAGCAACAGTAGGAATCCTGGCTGATTTCCCCCCCATCCAACACCCTCCGGCTAAACCAACTAATCTAATTGAGGCCAACTGTTGCTCCCCTATTTCTACTCGAGACAAGATCTGATAACGGCATGTACTGAGAATGAACCTTCTGGTTTGCACATCTTAGTTACACACTGGGTTGTGCCTTTAGCCAATGAGCCATTTGGGTGAGAGTTAAGTTTTGTAACTGAGATCTTTGAACACACTTTCCTACAGCTGCTGCTGCTTCACAGGAGAAGGAAGCTGAAGACGATGATGAACCGGGGGTGGGGGGGGAGGTGGTAGTGGTGGAGAGATGCTATCAGATTCTCCAGTGACAGCTTGTCTCCGTGTCAAAAGAGTACAGGTTCAAGTCCCAGTCCTGAGCACTTAAAGCCGACATTTCAGTGCAGTATTGAGTGAGAGCTGCACTGTCAGAGGTGCCGCCTTTCAGGTGAGAACCAAGATTCCATTTGCTAGTTCAGTTTTGCGCAAATGATACCGTGGCTTTAATTTTTTTTAAAAACAGGCAGATGTTCTCTGAAATCTTGGTCAACATTTCCGTTAAAAACAGATTAAATCATTCATCTCACTTGCTGTTTTTGGGAGCTTCCTGTGTACAAATTGGCTGCTGCATTTACCTAAAAAAAAAGTGGCGGCACTTAAAAAAAAGTAATGAACTAATTAGCTGTGCAGTATTTTGGGATGTCTTGGAGGCGAGAAAGACACATTAGAAACGCACATTTCTTTTTCCTAAAGTGATAGCATTTGCCGCTGTGTTGTGTGCACCTTACCTCTCTGCTCATCTTTCTTTCTACCACTGATTCCACAAACAATCCCCAATACAAAGAAGATGCTCCAAATGCCCTTCCATGAACTTCTGGAAATCAATCAACCCTGTTCTTGCCAAGCTCTCCATCCAACCTGCCATGTGCATTTCAAGGCTTTTGTCCTGGTTTACAAGTTCCCCAACACTCCACTCACTCCCCAGCCACAGGTAATACTCTCGCCTCCAAGTCAGAAAGTTGTGGCGTCAAGTCGCACCCCAGAGATTTGAGCACAAAACTTCAGGCTGACACTGCCGGTGCAGTACAGAGGGAGTGCTGCGCTGTCAGCGGTGCTGTTTTTCGAAAGTGATGTTAATCTGAGGCTCTGTCTGCCCTGTCAAGCCAGCATGAAAGATCCTGCAGCAGTACTTTGAAAAAGGGCAGAGGACTTACTCCCCAGTGTCCTGACCAATTTTTTTTCCCTCAATCTACATCACTGAAAAAAATACCTGGACATTATCAAATGGGCTTTCCTGTTTCCTACATTATAGCAATGACTACACTTTAAAAAAATACTTCATTAACTGTAAAGCACTTTGCAACGTCCTGAGGTCATGAAAGGTGCTACATAAATGCAAATCTTTTTTTCTTATCTCAACAGTCTTCTCCAACAGCCCTTGGACTCCAGATTTCAACTCATCACCACTCAACATGCTCCACCATTGGATACCATCTTCCCAACAACTACGCTCCCAATTCAAAGCCTACCTACCTCTGACTGCACAGCTGGAGCAGCAGATCATCCTACCCAAGTGATAGCTCATGGAAGATTCCGCAGAGCCAGATCGCTTGCCCTGGTCATGACATGATGTAAAACAGAATGTGTCACGACGTCAGAAAATGAGGGTCAACCCTTCTCCCTCCCGAAAAGGAATCAGCCTCATAAGGCATTTGCGCGCAGTGAGAGTCAGCTCCTCCAGATACAGCGAAGAGTGATGACAGTGCCACTTTAATCAAGGGTGGGAAATCATAATGGCATTTTCCATGTAGAGTGAGGCAGGTTGCAAAACCCACTTGGACATGTGGAGCTATGTTCATGATAAAGGCATCAAAATAGGTTACATTTTACACTGGAATGAATGAATCTCCTTCTAAATGCTGCAGTCCAAATCATATCGGTCACAGGGTTCATCTTTGCCATCTCTAACCTCCAGTGTAATGAGATCAAAACCCTCACCTTTAAATCCCTCAGCGACCCCAATCATTCGACCTCTCCAATCCTCTCCAGCCCTCTGTTCTACTGATGCCCCCATTTTTAAAATTTGTTCATGGGCCGTGGGCATTGCTGGCTAGACCAGCATTAATTGCCCATCCCTAATTGCCCTTGAGAAGGCAGTGGTGAGCCGTCTTCCTGAAACAAGAGGAGGGGAGTGGGGGGTAATAGGTCTCATGGAGCAGTGGCTAGCGCCCCGGCCTCTGAGCCAGAAGCTCCAGGTTCACGTCCCACTTCAGTTCTTGATGGCTACAGCAAGTGCATTGGTAACACGTCCAAACAGATTGATTACCAACCTGCAAATCCATCCCATGTGCCAGTGGCAAGTGGTAAGAGTGGGCAAGACTTCTGGTCAGCCATGCCTGGCCCCCCTTCTGATTTCAGGCGAGTGACCCTGTTCCAGAAAATGCAGGCTATGGGAGCAGACATAAACATGTGCTTCACCTGCCTCATGTGGCTCTAGATGTGGGCAGTCATCACAATTTGACTAAGGACCCCGAAGCCCCTTGACGGTTGTATAAACGAGCAATCTTTCCTCTCCCACTTTCCGCAGGGTCCTTGCCGCATTGGCACCAAGGACTCACTTTGTCACATGAACCTGGCAGACTAAATATAAATTGTTATTGTCACAACTGATTGAGACTTGGCAGCTCTGTCTGCAGCCCACTTGTCCCAAAACTGCTCCTCACAGCAACATTTTACTTCTTAACTAGCCATAAAAAAACATACCTTGGGATATCCTGAAGTTACAAAAGGCATAAGTTCTCTATTTTTCCTGCTTTAATAGCCAAATCATGAAGGTTGTCTGGGACAGGTGATGGGAACAGAAGAGTTGAAATCACAAACTGACATACGCTTAACTAATTCAGCAGCCTGGTTGCATGCTCCAAGACAGATTCTCAGCATTTAAATCAAAACTGAGTACGTGTGTGTGTGTGTGTGTGTGTGTATACCCCTTTCACATATTCAAGGTGCACAGTCCATTTTATCAAGAGTTTCCCTGACTCCTCAGATCCCCATGCCACTTACCCGGTATCCCCATGTCCAAAACTTCATAGTCCTCTTCAATCACATTTCTGGAGTTTCCATGCGTGAATCTGTTTCCCATTGGACAATGTTACACGTTG
Organism: Carcharodon carcharias; assembly: GCF_017639515.1. NCBI lineage: Eukaryota > Metazoa > Chordata > Chondrichthyes > Lamniformes > Lamnidae > Carcharodon > Carcharodon carcharias. The sequence goes on along the minus strand of NC_054499.1, from coordinate 12,580,766 downwards.
TAAAGGAGATGCAGAAATTGCTGCAAACTTATGTCCCAGAGCAACTCCGATTTTTAAACTTTCTTTTCCGGAGGAGGCGTGGGGTTGGTGGTGGTGGCAAATAAGTTGCTTTGAAAATTCTCCTTCCAGTCAATCCAAATCCAACTCTCTCTCTCTCTCACACACACACACATACACACACACAAAACACAAGAGGCTCTCCGGAGGTGCGGGTTATAAAGCAGCGATGGGACAGTTTCGAGGTCTGGTTAGGTCGTTTTCTATTCCAAGCTCCTCTCTCTCTCTCCCTCTCCCTCTATCGCTGCCGGAGCTCAGCCTGCCTTTTAGAGAGCACGGCAGGCGCAGGGAGGGATACAAGGAAGTGTTCCCCCCCACCACCGTGTGGGCTGCTCTCAGTCGCAAGGGGATTTAAGACAGTGCGGGGAAACGCGGATTTTCCCTCGGAAATCCGAGTGCTGCTCCGTGGGTCGCCACGCAACCTGGCGCACGTTTCCACTTTGGACTCACCCCCTCCTCCTCCTCCTCATACAAAAGCGCCAGTGTCTGAGGGTCATCCACCTTCCCACACAATCCCTTTCTGAATTCGTGTTCTAAGAGACTGTGTGGAAGAGGGGTAGAGACACTTGCTTGTTTGGACGGGAGCTTCCTCATGAATTATGTTCTTTCTCCTTTTCAAGGAAGGAACGTAAATGTCAGTGTGTGTCACAATTGTATTGAGGCGCTTCTGAGAGGAACATGCTGTCCGGAGACAAGTTTAGTTTTATTGTATTTTTTTTCCCCCTTTATGGCAAGGCCAGCACTTGTTGCCCATCCCTAATTGCCCTTGAACTGAGTGGCTTGCCTTGCACAGGAACTGGGAAATAAGAATACTGATCCAAACTGGTCTTGCACACCGTAAAATGGAACACCAGTAAAAACGGAGAAATGAGAGTACTAGTCCAAACTTTTTTTTACTTCTGGGTACAGGAGTAGGCCTCTCCAGCCTGCTCCACCATTCAGTAAGACCTCTGGTTCATAATGTCCTTTAGGGAAGGAAATCTGGCATCCTTACCCAGGCTGGCCTACATAGTGACTCCAGATCCACAACAATGTGGTTGACTCTTAACCACGCTCTGCAGTGGCCGAGCACTTCACTCAGTTTGAGGGAGCTGCAATTCAGGATGGGCAACAAATGCTGGCCTCTGATTTTAATCTCACATTCCTGCCTACCCCTGATAACCTTTCGCTCCTTTGCTTATCAAAAATCTACCTACATCTGCCTTAAAGATGTTCAAGGAGCCTGCCTCAACCATCTTTTGAGGATGAGAGTTCCAAAGTCTCACAAACCTCTGAGAGAAAAATATTTTCCTTATCTCTGTCCTAAATGGCCGACCCCTTATTTTTAAACAGTGACGCCGTGTTCTAGATTCTCCTTGGCTCAGAGGTAAGGGTGCTACCCACTGCGCCCTGGGAACATCAGCCCGCAGTGAAGGAAACATCAACTGGATATCAGTTGTGATGAATAAATTGCATATCTAACCATCAGCTGGAAGAAATTAAATCTGAAGTGGGACAAATTTGGTAAGCACACTGCAGCAATTTTCATTTGTGTTAGATCTGAAATGTGACGGGCAGAAAAATGCAAGAGTCTTTGACGCAGATCTCTGCTTTCTAACTATAGAGGTGTTATCAACAGAATGTGACAGGGGAAGAGAGATGGAGAAAGTGTTACAGGAAGCGAGGACAGCATGTGGCTGGAGTAGGAAGGCAGAGTTGAGCACCCTCGTGAATCAGGGGTCACAAGAGAATTGGACTTGAACTGCCAGTTAAAGAAAGACTTTCATTCACAAAGCACCTTTTTATGACTTCAGGATGTTGCAAAGCAATTTCCAGCTCATGAAGCACCTTTGAAGTTTAGTCACTCTTGTAATACTTAACTAGTTGGAAGCCATGGGTCAATGAGTAGCATTGTTGTCCCTGAGTTGAAGGTTCAAGTCCCATTCCAGGGACTTGAGCTCAAGTATCTAGGCTAACTCTCCAGTGCAGTACTTAGGGAGTGCTGCACTATCAGAGATGCCATCCTTCAGATGACATGTTGAACTAAAGCCTCTGTCTCCTCTCTCAGCCAGACATAAATGATGCTGTTTTGAAGATGAGCAGGGGAGCTATCTCTAGTGTCTTGGTCTAGACCTACTGCTCAATCAACATCAGCAAAACAGATTATTTGGTCTTTATCACTTTGCAATTTGCCGGAACTTGCTGTGTGCAAATTGGCTGCCGTGTTTTCTACATTGCAACAGTCACTATGCTTCCAAAGTAATGTGGTCTTGAAAGGTGTTATATAAATGCAAATCATTTTTTATTTATATAGTCTTTAACAAACATAAATTTCCGGCAACATAAGAGGAGAATTTCTAAAGCTAAAATATTCAGCCAACAACAATATGTTTACCATAATTGACATGGGCAGCAACCAATCAGGAGGAATCCCGCCATTCAGATTGATCTCCCCGCTACGTTGAAATCACATATGAAAATTAAGTGATATCTTCTTCAACTTTTCCACTGAGAGAAACAAATGCAAACTTATAGAATTACACCACAGAGAAGAAGACCACTTAGCCCGTTGTGTCAGTGCTGTGTCTTTGACAGACCTATCAAATCATTCTCAGGATGGCAGTCTGTTACTAGTGGGGTAACGCGAGGACCAGCGCTGGGGCCACAACAGTTCACAATCTATATAAATGATTTGGATGTGGGGACCGAATATAATATTTCCAAATTTTCTGATGACACAAAATTAGGTGGGAATATTAGCTGTGAGGAGGATGCAAAAGGGACTTGGACAGGTTAAGTGAGTGGGCAAGAACATGGCAGGTGGAATATTATGTGAATAGGTGTGAAGTTATCCACTTTGGTAGAAAAAAACAGAAATGCAGAGCATTTCTCAAATGGCGATAGATTGGAAAATGTTAATGTACAAAGGGACCTGGGGTGTCCTTGTTCATGAGTCACAAAAAACTAGCATGCAGGTGCAGCAAGCAATTAGAAAGGATAATAGTATGTTGGCCTTCTTCACAAGCAGATTTGAGTACAGGAGTAAAGATGACTTGCTGCAATTATATAGAGCCTTGGTGAGACTGCAGTTGGAGTATTGTGTACAGTTTTGGTCTCCTTATTTAAGGAAGGATGTACTTGCCGGGGGGGGGGGTGCAACAGAGGTTCACCAGACTAATTCCTTAGATTGTTTTATGAGGAGAGATTGAGGAAACTGTGCCTGTATTCACTAGAGTTTTGAAAAATGAGAGGTGATCTCATTGAAACTTACAAAATATTAACAAGGTGTGACAGGGTAGATGTGGATAGGATGTTTCCCCTGGCTGGTGAGTCTAGAACCAGGGAACACAGTCGCAGAATAAGAGGCAGGCCATTTAAGACTGAGATGAGGAGAAATTTCTTCACTCGAAGGATGGTGCATCTTTGGAATTCTGTACCCCAGAGGGCTGTGGAAAGCTCAATCATTGAGCATGTTCAAGACAATAATTGATGGATTTATGGATACTAATGACATCAAGGGATATGGGGTTAGTGGAGAAAAATGGCATAGCATTAGACAATCAGCCATGATCTGTTTGAATGGCGGAGCAGGCTCGATGGGCCAAATGATCCAGTCCTGCTTCTATATTCCTATTGGCCCCATTCCTCTGCTCTTTCCCCATAGAGCCTTTCAAGTATTTATCCAATTCCCTTTTGAAAGTTACGATTGTAAATCTGCTTCCACCGCCCTTTCGGGCAGCACTTTCCAGATCACAAGAACTTGGTGTATTGAAAAAATAATTAATATCCCCCCTAGATTTTTTGCTGATTATATTAAATCACATATCTTCTAGTTATCAACTCTCCAGTCAGTGAAAATAGTTTCTCCCCATATTAAGGTTCTTGATAAACTTTATCCTTTGCTTTCTGTTGACAAAGAGACCAGGGGTGTTGTCAATCACAAGTCAACGATAGCAGTCTACAATCAAAAATAGCAGTTGTCACATTATTAATTGAACAGCGGACGATTTTTTTTTGTGATTTAATTGCTTCAACTTTTAAAATATATTTTTCATTATCACAGTAAGCTCTCCTGACTGGTCAACAACAGCAATGTGAATTTATGTAGCACCTTTATTGTAGCAAAACGACCCAAGGCACATCACAGGAATGTTGTAAAGCACGGTTTGCTGCTGAGCCACATAAGGGGATATCAGGACAGGTGACTAAAGACATGGTCAAAATGATGGATTTTAAGGAGCGTCTTAAAAGAGGATAGAGAGTTGGAGAGGCAGAGAGGTGTAGGGAAGAAATTCCATAGCTTGGGACCCAGGCAGCTGAAGACATTGCCATCAATGGTGGAACGACTAGTCATTCACAATTGTCAGTAGATGTGTTGAAAGTGAAATTATAATCAAAAAGTCCTAACCACAGGAAGTAAAGGGAATTATGCATAGGAAGTGAAGGCTTAAGCGAGACTTTCAATATATTAATTGTAAATTAATCGGTTGATGAATAAAACTTGTTTTCTGAACCAAGTAGGGGAAAGATTTCAGAGATTTATTCTGCAGAGCCACCTAATGTTCAAAGCCTCAAACTACACTGTGACAATTGACAATGCAAAAATTGTTGACATGGTAATTCACAACTGTAAAGGTTGACGCACAGATGTGAACAAAAAATTGTGACAACAGGATGACGGTTAGTTCTGAAGAAAGGTCCTTGATCTGAAACGTTAACTCTGTTTCTCTCTCCGCAGATGCTGCCAAACCTGCTGAATATTTCCAGCATTTTCTGTTTTTATTTCAGCAGCCATGTCCTCACTTGCACAAAACACACCCTCGGTCCCTGACCAACACTGGCCCCCAGTTATATAGTGCCTCAATCTTAAAATTCTCATCAGTGTTTCCAAGCCCCTCCAAAGTCTAGCTTGTCACCTCCATACCTCCAATCCCACAACCTTCTGAGATGTCTATGCCGATTTTAATCGTTTCACCACTGGCAGTTGTATCTTCAGCTTCTGGTCATCTGTCTTAATATTTCCTTAAGTGGTTCAGTGTCCAATTTCACTTTATTACATTGCTGAGTTCCACTTTTGGATGTTAAGTTAAAAGTGCTATACAAATGAAAGTTATTGCTGCAGATAAATACCACAACATGACTCCTTACCTTAGGAGATGTCTTCTCTGAGTTGGTTCCAATCCTTTGCTGACATTTCCGAATCGTCAATTTTCCTTTCCTGAAAATAATAAATTCCATTGGTCCCCTACCACTCTGCCATCTGCCCCCACCCCCCCACCTTCCTAATTACGTGATCTGAGCCGAGCATGTCAGAAACATTAATCTTTTTAACAACTGGGACACTCTGGAAGACAAGGTGGGTGGCTTTTATCTCTTAAAAGTTCATTTCACTTTGGCCGAGGCAGCGGGGGACAGAGGCAGGACAGTCACCACGTGTGGGTGACTGTGGTAGCAATCATTGTCAAGAGTTTCACCGCAGCCAAATGCTCAGCATTCCACAGCCGCATTTGTGTCAGGCGTCAGTCAACAAAACACGGCGCCTGTGATTGTCAACTCTAGATAGCTTGGCTCACCCGGGGGTGAAAGGTTAATCCCATTAGAGTTTTGTTTGTTTAATGATACTGAAAGCAGAGCCCCTGCTGGGGTACGTGTGTGATACCTACTGGATAACGGCCAGCTTAGAGCGACAAAGGACATACCTCCCAAAATCTGTTTGTAGATAGTTAACCTCCTGAATGCTGAAGGTTTTGCAAAGCTTCACAGTTGTATTTCGTTGTTCCCCCTCCCCAATCCAAGTCCCTCCTAATTTTCTCCCCCCGCCCCTCTACCGAAGGTGCTGATCGATACAGTTCAATTCCCAAGGCAATTCAGTACCTCAAGCAATTGTAAATTCTTTAATTGCCCTGGATAGTGTCGACAAACTTATCAATTAATGGGGTGGGGTGGGGGAGGGACAATGTGTTAATACAAATTTTGTCATTTTTTTATTTTACAAATGTTTAAAATTTATTTTGGGAATCAAAAAATTTCAACTACTGAGGATATATAGTTAACTCGAAACCGAAACCACCACAACCCTAACCCTAAACCTAAATCTAACCCTAAACCTTAAACCACCCTTAATTGAACTGTGGCTCTAAACCACTAGGCCATGCTTTAAATCTAACCCTTACCACATGCCAAATCCTACAGCTAAGCCTAATTCACGGAGGAAGGCATAAGGGAAAAGAAAGACTTGCATTTACATAGCGCTTTTCATGACACCTAGACAGCCTGAATGATTTTATAGCTAATGAAGTACTTCGACTTCAAAGTGAAATCATAAATTCCATTGTCCCCACCGTCCACTCCCTAATTACATGACTGAGCAAAGCAACTGTTAGAAACATTAATCTTTTGAACAACTTTGGGAGACAAGGCTCTTATCTCTTTAAAAGTTTATTCCACTCTGGCCATGGTTGGGGAAACAGAGGAAAGGCAGTCAACCACATGTGGGTGCAACGTAGGCAACGCGGCAGCCAATATGTGCACAGCAAGATCCCACAAACAGCAATGTAACAATGACCAGGTCAACTTTCTTTGCGATGTGGACTGAGGGATAAGTATTGGCTAGGACACTGGAGATATCTCCCCTGCTCTTCTTCAAAATAGTGCCATGGGATCTTTTACACGCACCCTAGCAGGTAGATGGGACCTTGGTTAAACAACTCATTTGAAAGAAGGCAGAGTTAAAACTTCCTAGCAGCAGAAACAAGCAAAATCAAAGAACCGTGTTGTGGTAAGCATGAAGTTATTGGTGGAAACTGCACAATGACAAACAGACAATAGTAATATCTCTTGAACCTCTGGTGCATTTTTCTGCACACAGAGAGACTGGCCAACAGCATGTGGAACGCATGTAGGCTGCTAGGCAATCAGAGGTATGAGAGACCAAACTCTGTTACACACGCGATGCCAGAGATAGGAATTACTCCAGTTGTGTTCCCCCAATTCTGGCATCTTCGTGCATCTTTGATTCCTATCATTCCACCATTGGCGGCCTGGGCCCTAAGCTCTGGAACCTCTTCCCTAAACCTCTCCGCCTCTCTCTCCTCCTTGGAATGCTTCACTATTTTTACATTTTACTAAATGCTATATAAATGTAAGTTGTTGTTGTAACTGGTGAGCTTCAATAATGAAGCTGTTTACTGATATCTACCACCAGCACAAGCATTTCCAGTTACTATTCAGAGCCACTTTTGAAAAAATAATCTGCACGTTATTAAAAAATCTTTCCCTTATTGTTCATTCATTCTCAAGATGTGAGCATCATTGGTAAAAGCTGATGTTTATGGCGTTTATTGCCCCTCCCTACCACTTGCCCCTTGAACATATGATCAAGCAGCTCGCTAGGCCATTGTCAAGGGTCAGTCAGGACTCAACTCAGTTGGTCTGGGACTGGAGTCACGCGTAGGACAGGCTAGGGCTACGCAGTCGATAACTGGCAAACAAGGATTATCTCTGTTCAGGGATAGTTGACTTGGTAAACAGGGATGTGAGTCAAGCAGCACTTCAAAGCATTGTCGATGATTGACCACAGTCAGCCGCATTATTGAAGTAATTGAAAAGCAGAATACTGCGGATACTGGAAACCTGAAATTAAAAACAGAAAATTCTGGAAATGCTCCGCAGGCCTGCCGGCATCCTTTTTTTTCTTCCATGGGATGTGGGCGTCACTGGCAAGGTGAGCATTTGTTGCCCATCCCTAATTGCCCTTGAACTGAGTGGCTTGCTCGGCCATTTCAGAGGGCAGTTAACCACATTGCTGTGGGTCTGGAGTCACCAGGGTGACTGATCCATCCTGGATCTTACGGGATCGCCCTGAAATTGGGCTGCTTATCCCGTGACCTGGATTGTTTGAGGCTGGACCGCTGTTTTTCTCGCATTGGCAATGGATTTTGCTACTAAGCTCTCATCTTCAGCCTTCTCTCCATCGTCCTGATAAAAGCTCTAACAAACTCTGATCTCACAACAAATTCCCCCAAACCTTACAGGTTCACACCAGTGCCAAAGTATCCCTTAAATTTTTTACCAGGAGTTGGTCACCCTGGGAGACACAGACCAGACCAGGTAAGGACAGGAGATTTCCCAACGGATTTTTACAAGAATCATTATCACCATTATTGAGACTAGCTTCATATTCCATATTTATTTAAATTCCAGCAGATGCTGTGGCGGGATTTGGACCCATCCCTAGAGCATTAGCCTGGGCCACAGGATCACTAGTCCAGTGACAGCACCCATTCAGTTGCTCATGAAACAGGACTGCACCTAGTCCTGTAGATGAGGCATCAGCTGTGATTGTGGTCAGCGGAGATGGGTCATAGTGAGCCAGGATACCTGGTGAGAGCAGCATGTCTTTAATCTTTTGGAGTGCTCGCTCTTGGTGTGCACCCCAATGCCATGCTTGAACCTTCTTCAATTGGAATATTAAGGGCTCCGTGGATTGTGGTAGGATTGGCAGGAATTTTGCCAGCTGATTTACCATACCCAGGAACCGTTGAAGATCTGGAATGGATGACGGGGTTGGAAATTCACTGGTGGCCCTTGTTTTTTGTGGGTCTGCTACTATGCCTATGCTGCTCACAATATGGCCTAAAAATCAAATGGAAATTTTGGAGAATTCACATTTATTGTTAGGTGTCAGTCCTTCCTGTAAACGGTTCAAGACTGCTTTAAGCCTCAGGTCATGTTTTTCAGCAGTTGCTCTGTGGACAGGGTTGACACCCATGTGGCAAACTACGCCGTTAAGGTCTTGCAAGATGGTGGACAGTGCTTGCTGAAAAATTTCTGGGGCCAAGGTTATGCCAAATGGCAAACGATCAAAGCAAAATCTGCCGAATGGGGTAATAAAGGTTGGCAATAATTTTTAGATTTTTTAGATTTTTCGTCTACTGGTACTTGCCAAAAGCCACTGTTGGCACCCGAGGTTTGAGATGGTTAAGCTGTTGTCCACCGAGGGCATTGGATGGGTTTCCCATGCCACAACCTTGTTGAGTTGAGTCAGGTCGACACAGATGTGAAGGGAGCTGTTTGGTTTAGAAACCAGAACCATCCTGGAGCACCATTCTGTCAGCTTAGTAACAGGAGAGATGACTCCCATCTTGGCCATCTCATCAGGTCACAGTTGAACCTGTTTCATGAGCAGATGCTATATCTTCTTTGATGTGAAAAGACACACAGGTTTAGAATGTCCGCCATCTACAAGGCACAAGTCAGGAGTGTGATGGAATACTCTCCACTTGCCTGGATGAGTGCAGCTCCCACAACCCTCAAGAAGCTCGATTCCATCCAGGACAAAGCAGCCCCGCTTGATTGACACCACATCCACAAACATTCACTCCCTCCACCACCGACGCACAGTAGCAGCAGTGTGTACCAGCTACAAGATGCACTGCAGGAATTCACAAGGTTTCTGGACACCTTTGTTAAACTTTGCCCTCTCTAATATCTTGTTACTCCATAAATTCAAGTAATTACCAAAGTCTTTAACGGCTTCTTCAAATTTTTCTGTTGTTTCATTAATGTCTTGTCCTACTATTACATCATCAGCAATTGCTCCAATAAAGTACAATAAAGTACTGATTTGGTCAGCCTCTAACATAGTGTTTAATCTGGAGGCAATTCTGAATCTTAAAAATCTCTTCCTTCAGAGTGCCCAGTTCTGTGCCTATCTGTCCATTCCAGGTGCCCACATTGGTCAGGCAAGGTGAATTTGGAATCTATAGCTGTTTTAAGCTCTTAGGAAGTTTGCCTGGGTATTTTTTAAACTTATGTTGCAGTTACGGAGTTTACCTGTGCTAATCAGGCTTTTACTGATACCCACCGCAGTCGCTGACCTTCTTTGGTAATCGTTACTAACTTTGCAGAACTTTTAAACTAATCGCAGGAAGTTCTTATTATTAAGCTCCGTTCACTGCTTCCCTCCCACTGGGGATTCATGTTTGAGTGGCCAAAATATATATATTTTCAATTGCTGCCATGCAGTCGCCAAGTGTAATGGCGCTGACCTCAGACCCCATGCTCACTGAAATGGAATTTTTGTCCAGTGCTGCCTGCTTCCTGCAGCATTAACCTGAAGGTTCAAAACCTTTTTCGAGGTTTGCTCACCCTTCCCTTGTTCGTCGCTGGGTCCTTTGACTCTGCTGCTGGATCGGGATTTTTCACGGACCGCCACATACTATAGTGTAGCCCTTAGTAAGCTGAACTATTGATTATTTTTTCTCTGCCTCTCAGCCTCCACGTCTTCTATGAATTTTTTTTGAGTGAATTTTCACTGTCTTACCAAAGTCTTCAGTTTTGGCTCCTTTTTCTTCAGCTCAGATTTGCAAACTTTTTTAAAGTTGATTTTTGGAAATTTCAGGGTCCTTCACTGCTGCCGCCATGTTGTACATTGGTTGTGACTGGCTAAGGAATGGCTGTGGAGACATAGATATGTCTGACTAATAACTGGTTTATTAATAGTCGTTTGGTATTACAGAACTTGAGTATTGCTGAAAAAAGAGACATATCTAAACTTTTGGTCTTGCACTCATCAGGACACTCACAAGAATACCAATATAAGGAGAAAACAACAATTTATGCCGTATGTGAAGATAGTTGGTTGGCAAGTGGTGTTGCCATGGAGAATGCACCAGTTATGGTGATTGACAGTTAATTGCCAAGCTGCCTGATTTAAAATTCAAACAATGTTTGACAGTAAACTGTCAGCCACCATCACTGGTGCACTCTCCATGGCAATGCCACTTGCCAACCAATCAGCACTCTCTTCACACACAGTATAAATTGTTGTTTTCCTCTTATATTTGTATTCTTGCAAGTACCCTGATGAGTACAAAACGAAAAGCTGAGACATGTCTCTTCTCAACTTGTTTATTGTGCGAACAGAACTATTTACAGATGTACAAGACTACAGGTGTTACTCAGACTGAGCCAGGAGCTTTCTCTTTCTAGATTCTTGGTCCTGTGGCTCTCTCTTACATCATGTTGTAGGCAGTACTGTTTCTCCAGTCCCACACATTAACCCATTCAGACCTGAACACCCTAATGCTACACTTCTCCCTGTGGACCCATAAATCTGGTTCTGCCTGAAAGAGCTCCCTGCAAGGTCTGCCCCATCCCTCAACCCCCCCTGTTCACCCCCCCACCATTGGGAGCAGGTGTCAATGTGACATGAATGCATCTCTGCCAAGGTAAGATTTCATATTCCTTCCAAACGAACTTTGTGAGGACATGGGAAAAACCTCATTTCTACTTATAGGTGCCTGAGGTTGTGGGAGAACAACATGCTTTGCTGATTCTAATACGTACATTTAGCTCCGGGAATCTGTATGTCAGCACAGTTTGGAGCATGCAAAGGATCAAACCACCAGCATGGTGGATGTTAAGTAGTGCAATTTAATTCAGCAACCATCAATCAAGGTACATTAGAGCAGAGTATAATGTCAGTAGCCAAAAAGGAGCTGCAGTATGCCAGCCATCAGAGGATAGAAAGCCAAACAGTAATGGAAATGATTCGGCAGCTTACTCTGCCTGAGATCTGTTGGCTATCAGATTGTCACAGCCTGTCTGCTGCACTGTACCCTTGTGATGGCCTCTGCAAGTTCCTTGACAACATCCTGACCCTTGTCATCACCTTCATCGTCAGAGGAGACATCTCGGTCCTCCAATGTCTCCATCAGCCAAGACATCCTCCCTTTGTAGCACAAGGTTGTGCAAGAAGCAGTAGACAGTAATGATCTGAACACCGTGGCGAGTATTGGAGAGAGGTCCAAACACCTGAACCTCATCTTTAGGAGGCCTATCATCTGCTCAATCGTGGACCGGGTGAATTCATGTGAGGCATTGTAGCTCTCCTCAGCAGCACTGTGCAGACAGTGAACTGTCATCATCAGCTAGGTTTCCTGGGGTATCCCTTGTCCCCAAGGAGACAGCCTTGCAATCGCTGAGGTCCTCCAAAAATTTGTGGCACCTGGGAATGGGTCAGAATGTAGGCGTCGTGAGAGCTCCCTGGGAACTGAGCACAAACACCTTTAAACTGCCTCCCGTGTCCAGCCTTCGCACAGCTCGGCCTACCAGCATCCAAGCTGTGTCAAGAGGCTGAGATTTATGAGCGGTCCGCAGGAAGGCCAAAGCAGTGCCTACTCACCTCAAAGTCATGGAATAAGTCAAGCTCGGCAGATGCACGCAACTTATATACAGTCGTAAATGTGAACGTTCTAACTTTGGACTGGCAGGGAACTAAATTTGGATGGGGAGCTTAATTCCAGCAAGGTGACCTTTTAATGAGTCGCCCATGACATGCTAATGCATGCGAAAGGGCTTCCCGGCTTTGTTTATCCGGAAACTCGACCCACCTTTAACTCACCTTTAAAGTCCCGGGAACATAATTCATAAAGTTCGTCCCGCCGTCGGGAAGCTGAATTTTGGCCTCACGCCAAATTAAATTCCCCCCCCCCACCACCCGCCAAGCTAACCGCTGCAGGTGGGACCGGAAGATTCCAGCCCTCGTTTCAGGTCAACAACCTTTCATCAGAACCGGGAAAAGGTCGATATGTAATAGGTTTTGAGCAAGGGTTGGTGGGGAAAAGGACAAAAGGAAGGACTGTGATAGGATGGAAGAAAGGAGTGATTGAATGACAGAAGAGCTAGTCCCCAGGAGCCAAAGAGAGCGGTGATGGGGCAAGGGGTGATGGGGAGGCGGTGGCGTAGTGGTATTGTCACTGGACCCAGGGTATGCTCTGGGGATCTGGGTTCAAATCCCACCACGGCAGCTGCTGGAATTTGAATTCAATAAAAAAAAAATCTGGAATTAAAAGTTGTAATGATTTAGGGAAGGAAATCTGCCATCCTTACCTGGTCTGGCCTGCATGCGACTCCAGACCCACAGCAATGCGGTTGACTCTTAAAAATGCCCTCCAAACAAGGTCAGTTAGGGATGGGCAATAAATGCTGGCCGAGCCAACGACACCCACATCCCATGAATGAAAAATTAAAAAAGGAAACAAAAGATGTGCCTGGAGCAGGCGTGCTGCTGCCTGAAAACAAAAATAAGAGAAAATGCAAAGGAAAAGAAAGAAACTGGGGGTTAGAGGTTATGGGCTGAAATTGTTGAACTCAGTGTCGATTCTGAACGCTGTGACGTGCCCAATTGTAAAATGAGAGGCTGTTTCTCAAGCTAGAGTTGAGCTTCAGTGGAACAGTGCAGCAGGCCAAGGACAGAGATGTCAGCACGAGAGCAAAGTGGAGAATTAAAACAACAGGCTGGAAGCTCAGGGTCATTTTTGCCTCCTGAACGGGAGGCGTTCCCCAAAGTGGTGACCCAATCTGCATTTGGTCTCCCCAGCGTAGAGGATTAAAATGCCTGAGAGGATGGACCTATCACACGGAATAGGGGAGGATAGAGAGCTGGGGGAGCCTGATGCTATTCCACTCAGCTCCAGGTATCCCTGCAATGCCACGCACAAATGGAATGGATTATCCTAACTGGACCAGCGGTGGAGAAGCTTACTGTGTTCTGGGCTGGTGGGATACACTTTGTTTAACAGGTAAAGCTCCAGCATCCTGCCCGTAACCATTCAGGGGAACATCAGGGAAACAGAAAATCCACCTGGAATCGCTTGCTTCGGGAACTGATAATGAAGGACGATAAACTTCCTTCTGAGAAGCCACAGGAAGAGGAAGAAAAGAAACGCTTGCATTTATAGACCACTTTTCAAAACCCCCAAATACTTCACAGCCTATGAGACGTGCATAGTAAGATCCCACAGACAGCATTGTCATAATGACTGGATAATCGCCTGTAGTGATGTCATTTGAAGGATAAACATTGACCAGGACACTGGGGAGAACTCCCCTGCTCTTCTTCAAAATAGTGGCCGTGGGATCTTTTTACACCCACCTGACAGGGCAGATGGGAGCCTCGGTTTAACGTCATATGGGAACATGGGAGCAGGAATAGGCCACTCAGCCCTTCAAGTGTGCTACGCCAGCCGATAAGATCATGGCTGATCTGAATGTGCCCTCAGCTCCACTTTCCTGTCTGCCCTCCCCACACCTCCCTCCCCCGCCCCCATAACACTTGACTCCCTTGACGATCAAAAATCTATCTAACTCAGCCTTGGATAAATTCAATGAGCCAGCCTCCGCCTGAAAGCTCATCTGAAAGACAGCGCCTCCAACAGTGCAGTGCTCACTCAGCAATGGCAATATCGACCTGGATGATCTGGATGCTGGAGTCTCCAGATTGGGGTTTCAACCTTCTGAGCTTCAGTTGAGACCGTGCATCAGGGTAAAGCTGATCTCAGTGTGCTTGCTGCATGTTGTTTGGAACTACGCAGAGGGAAAGAAAACAGAGTCAAATACAAAAACACATTTATTGGTATTTTTATTACCTCTGTTGAAAATATAACCTGACGCCACACTGGCCCATCTATAAATAATATTGAATAGAGCCTGAATCACAGACCATTAGGTCAAACTCTATGTGACCGGTGCCTGTCCCACCATTACAACCACCCAGAAAGACGCCAGATTCACTGATGTAAACGTTCCAGACAGTCCTTTGTCTCGGAATCATCAAAAACTCCAACAAGTCAATCTGTCAGTTCAACACAGGGTCATCTAGTGTAATCATTGCTGGAGGAACACACACATCTGGTAGAGCCAATACACTCATAGGGTCTTCTCAGGCAAACTTTCGAGGGCTCCAGCCTTTGTTATTCATCCTCAGTGCTCCAAGACAGGAAACCTTGGTGAATTCTTCTGAAGAAACATGGGCTACTGGCCAAAGACAGTACTCTACGTGCTGTGGATCATGTCTCACTGCCAGAGGAGCCACATGCACACACTGACCGACCGACCAGTGTGCTTGCTCTCAGGACCTGCCCAATCAGTTAAGGATAGAATTGGCAGAGACGAGAAAGAGAGATCGTAGGGAGGCTCGGATGTAAATAGAAGAGGTTGTGATGCTGTATACACTTGTGTCACTGACACTGAATACTTTGCTGGCAATCGTGCGGTAAACATTAGCTGCGAGAGTATGGGTGACTAGGGGATCAAGACAACTCAGACATGTGAAAAGTTTGTCCTGCTATAAGCTGTGTCTTGACTACATAGAACTGAAGGAGGAACCACTCGGCCCTTCGTGACCATGCCAGCTGTTTTGAAAGAGCTTTCCAATTTGCCCCATTCCCACTCTTCCCTTTTTTTAAAATTTATTTTATGGGATGTGGCATCACTGTCTAGGCCAGCGTTTATGGCCCATCCCTAGTTGCCCTTGAGAAGGTGGTGGTGAGCTGCGTTCTTGAGCCGCTGCAGTCCATGTCGTGTAGGTACACCCACAGTGCTGTTAGGGAGGGAGTTCCAGGATTTTGACCCAGCGACAGTGAAGGAACAGCCAATATATTTCCAAATCAGGATGATGAGTAACTTGGAGGGAACTTCCCGGTGGTGGTGTTCCCATTTATCTGCTGCTCTTGTCCTTCTAGATGGTGGTAGTCATGAGTTTGGAAGGTGCTGTCTAAGGAGCCTTGGTGTGAATTTTTTCCTTCATTTGTGATGAATGTTTTTCCCTCTCCCTTTCTATTTTTCTCTCCTCCTCTCATGAAAACACTGCCTCCTGTCATGGGATACAGCATCATTGTTGCCAGTGGCACTGCCCTGGCACACTGCCCTGTTGTCCATTTGAAATGTGTCAGCCGTGAGAGCAAGGGTTATTGGGTTGTTTAACAGGGGAGTGCATCATTCCTCCATGCCCAATCCTGTAGTTCACCCTATGTCATACGAACATATGAAATAGGAGGAGAAGTAGGCCATTTGGCCCCTCGAGCCTGCACACACACACACTACACAGACACACGCTCGCATGCACACACAAACGTTCACACAAACGTATACACACACACACTCGCACTCACACTCTCACATGCTCTTCACACAGACACACATAGACTCAGGCACAAATACACTTATACAGACATACATACACAACCACATGTACACACATATGCACGCACACACACACACACACACACACACACACACTGTCACGCACACACACACACACAGCCCCTCACACCCTCATACTCACACAGTCTCACACACACCAGACACACACACTCTCATGCACACACCCTCACACACACACAGTCTCACACAAACGAGCACACACACATATGCACATGGTCTCTCTCACTCACACACATACATATACACGTGCACATACACACACGTACTCACACTCATACGCTCACACCCACATGCTCACACTCACACACACAGACATATTCTCTCACACACACACTCACAGACACACTCGCATACCCACACGCTCACACTCACACTTTCACACACACGTTCACACACCCACACACAGGCAGGCAGACACACACACACACACACACACACACCCACATACACACAGATAGACTTACACTCACACGCTTACGTACACACACTCACACAAAACAGTTTCCAGTCAGGATCTGACTGATTATCTTTTTAACTCCTCAGCAGGCTGGGGGAGGCAAAAACTCCAACAGCACCCCCCCCCACCCCCCCCCCCCCCCCCCCCCCCCCCCCCAACCCCGACCCCGCCACCCCAACTCCCCCATCCCGCTCACCTGCATTCTGGCAGAGATCAGTGACCTCAGCACAGGCCTGGAAGAAACAATTAGCTTGTTAAAATCAATATATATTTAGTTTTATTACGTGGTGCGTCGAGTCTCATGGTTGCAGGGGCAGTGGGGGTGGGTGAGGATTTGGGTTAATTGTAGTTTGTCAGCTGCTGTAGGGAGAGCACTGCAGGTCTGAGAAACGATTCCATTCTTTCCCGCCCCTTCCTTTGCCACATAAAGAATATCAAAGTTGATATGGGGGCATCACACATTAGTGAACAGTTGCCACAGTGTGCAGTGATAATCCAGAGACCTGGATGAATACCCTGGAGATGTGAGTTCAAATCCTGCCAGGGCAGCTGATCATTTAAATTCTGTTATTTGAATAAATCTCGAATTAAAAAAAAACACTGCTATCAGAAATGATTGCTGCAGAAACCCATCTGGTTCATTAATGCTCTCCGGGGAAGGAAATCTTCTGTCCTCACTTGGTCTGGCCTATGTGTGACTCCAGACCCACAGCAATGTGGGTCTTAATTAGCAAGCTGCTGAGTTGAATTCAAGAAGACAGCTCACCACCACCTCCTCAAGGGCAATTAAGAATGGGCAATAAATGTTGGCCTTAACAGTGAGACTCGCATGTCATAAAAGAGAAAGGAGGAGTATTTCTTGAATGGTGAGAGATTAGGAAGTGTCGATGTCCAAAAGGACCTGGATGTCCTTGTTCATGAGTCACAGAAAAGCCAGCATGAAGGTGCAGCAAGCAATTAGAAAGGCAGATAGTATGTCGGCCTTCATCACTAGGGGATTTGATTACAGGAGTAAAGATGTCCAGTTGCAATTGTATAAACATAGAAACTTGGAAAATAGGAGCAGGAGGAGGCCATTCGGCCCTTCAAGCCTGCTCCGCCATTCATTATGATCATGGCTGATCATCCAACTCAATAGCCTGCTCCCGCTTTCTCTCTTTTTCCTTTGACCCCTTTTGACCCAAGAGCTATATCTAACTTCTTCTTGAAAACATAAAATGTTTTGGTCTCAACTACTTTCTGTGGTAGCAAATTCCACAGGCTCACCACTCTCTGGGTAAAGAAATTTCTTCTCGTTTCAGTCCTAAATGGTTTACCCCTTATCCTCAGGCTGTGCCCCCTGGTTCTGGACTCCCCCACCATCGGGAACATCCTTCCTGCATCTACCCTGTCTAGTCCTGTTAGAATTTTATAGGTTTCTATGAGATCCTCCGTCATTCTTCTGAACTCTGACGAATATAATCCTAACCGACTCAATCTCTCCTCATATGTCAGTCCCACCATTCCAGGAATCAGTCTGTAAACCTTTGCTGCATTCCCTCTATAGCAAGAACACCCTTCCTCAGATAAGGAGACCAAAACTGCACCACAATATTCCAGATGTGGTCTCACCAAGGCCCCATATAATTACAGCAGGACACATAGACCCTTGGTGAGACCGCACCTGGACTTTGTGTACAGTTTTGGTTTCCTTATCCAAGGAAGGATGCACTCCATCAAGGGATTGCAATGGAGGTTCACCAGACTAATCCCTGGGATGGCGGGATTGTTTTATGAGGAGAGATTGAGAAAACTGGGCCTGTATTCTCTAGCGATTTGAAGAATGAGAGATGATCTCATTGAAACATACAGGGCGTGAAAGGGTAGATGTGGGTAAAATGTTTCCCCCTGACTGGTGAGGCTAGAACCTCATCAGAGGGGACATAATCTCAGAGTAAGAGGCAGGCCATTTAAGACTGAGATGAGGAGGAATTTCTTTACTCAGAGGATGGTGAATCTTTGGAATTCTCTACCCCAAAGGGCTGTGAAAGTCCAATCATTATGAACATATGAATTAAGAGCAGGAGTAGGCCACTTGGCCCCTTGAGCCTGCTCTGCCATTCAGTAAGATCATGGCTGATCTGATTGTAACCTCCCGCCTACCCCCAATATCCTTTCACCCCCTTATTTACCAAGAATTTATCTACCTCGGCCTTAAAAATATTCAAAGACTCTGCTCCCACCGCCTTTTAAGGAAGAGAGTTCCAAAGACTCACTATCCTCTGAGAGACAAAAAATTCTCCTCATCTCTGTCTTAAATGGGCGACCCCTTATTTTTAAACCATGAGTATGTTCAAGGCAGAAATCAATAGATTTCAGGATACTAATGATATCAAGGGATATGGGGATAGTTGGGGGAAATGGCCTTGAGGTAGATGATCAGCCATGATCTGTTTGAATGGCGGAGTATGCTTGATGGGCTGCATGGCCTATTCCTGTTCCTATGTTTCTATGAATCAGTTTAAAAAAAAGCTAAGATACAGATACAGGTTGACATCTGCCATTTGCTGCAGGCATTTGTCTCAGCTATAGCTCAGAGTGGACAAATGCCAAGTATTTCCATGCAGAGAATATGTTGTCTGATCGAACTCTACCTCCCCTGGTTCATGGGTTCCAAGCTGCAAATGCACAATCCAGGTTGACAGTGACAGACACTGAGGGAGTACTACACTAGTGAAGGTGCTGCCTATTGGAGGATGCATAGAGGAAACGTACAAGATCCCGAGGGGTCTTGACAGGGTAGATGTTTCCTCTTGCGGGAGAATCTAGAACTAGGGGTCACTGTTTGAAAGAAAGGGGTCACCCATTTAAGACAGAGATTAAGAAAATTTTTTCTCTCAGAGGGTCGTGAGTCTTTGGAACTCTCTTCCTGAAAAGGTGGTGGAAGCAGAGTCTTTGAATATTTTTAAGATAGTGATAGATAGATTCTTAATAAGCAAGGGGGTGAAAGGATATCAGGAGTAGGCAGGAATGTGGAGTTGAGGTTACAATCAGATCAGCCATGATCTTATTGAATGGCGGAACAGGTTCGAGGGGCCGAGTGGCCTACTCCTGCACCTAATTCGTATGCTCATATGCTTTTAACCAATGTCCATTCTGCCCACTCACCTGTGCGAAGATGCTGTCTTGGCCAACATTCCTCCCTGAACTAGTACCACTAAGGAACAGACTAACTAAGGATGCTGGAAATCTGAAATAAGAACAGGAAAGGTCAACAGTAACTTGTATTAATATAACATCTTTAATGTATTAAAATGTCCCAAAGCGTTTCACAGGTGAGTTCGAAAGGAAAATTTGACGCAAGTGACAATGTTAAGGTGGATGGTCAAAAACATGGTCAAAGAGATAGGTTTTGAGAAGCGCCTTGAGGAAGGAGAGAGAGGCAGAGAGGTTTAGGGAGGGAATTCCACAGCTCAGGGCCCAGGCAGCTGAAGGCGCGGCCACCAATGATGGAGCGATTAAAATCAGGGATGAGCAAGGGGCCTGAATTAGAGGAGCACAGAAATCTTGCAATGTTGCAGGGCTGGAGGAGGTTACAGTGATAGGGAGAGGACGAGGCCATGGAGGGATTTGGAAACAAGGATGAGCTTTTTAAAATCGACATCTCGCTTAATTGGGAGCCAGTGTAGTTCAGCATGCATAGAGGTGATGGGTGAATAGGTCTTGGTGTGATTTCGGGACAGCAGAGTCTTGGGTAAACTCAAGTTAACAGAGGGTAGAATGAGTGAGACCAGCCAGGAGTGGGGCTAGAATAGTTGAGCTTAGAGGGAACAAAGGTATGGATAAGGGTTTCAGCAGCAGATCAGCTCAGGCAGGAGCAGAAGCGGGCAGTGTTAAGGAGGTGGTAATAGGCACTCTTAGCGATGGCGCCAGTATGTGGTCCGAAGCTCATCTCGGAGTCAAAGTTGACATCAAGGTTGTGAACAGTCCGGTTCAGCTTCAGATAGTTGCCAGGGAAAGGGATGGAGTTGGCTGCTGGGGAACTTAATTCTTAGTGGGGAGCAAAGACAAAGTTCAGTTGGAGGAAGTTTCTGCTCATCCGCCCAACACTCAGCAACTTATTAAAAAAAACTTTTCTGTGGAGCTCGAAGATGCAGGAGTGATCCTCTTGACTGCACATTAAAACCAGAGGTCTCTGCTATCCATCACTTCCTTGTGTCTCAATTGATCATGCATCTCTAGTCCTGGTTCACCCTCATGCTCCCTTTACCATTCCTCCTTTTCCAATCGCACCTGCCAAAACCCCACATCACTCTCCTCTTCTGGCGACACAGTGGTCCAAAATTCCAAATTTTGTCAACATCAAACTGCTTGGGGATGCACAGCAGGTTTCTGCAGCTTACCAGATTCAATTAACTGAAGTCTGAGGCCAAATATCTGGTGCAACTCAGGACCCATTCAGGGTCTCAATTGAGGGCCTGAATTTCTAGACCATATGTTTTTTTTTAACAGGGCTCTGAAGGAATTCTATTTTTGGGAGGGAGTTTAGCAGCGATGGGATGAAACCAAAATCAGAGCTAATAATCCAATTGTTCAGCAGCAATGTGCAGCATTAGTACCTGCTCATTTCTGAGCTGAGCTGATCTTCAGGCTCTAGATCCAGATCCATAAACCAAGACAAACATAAATCAACACAATCAACTAAACCACGTAAATCCAGACCGTCACTAGACCTCATGACTCCAGACCATCACAAAGTAATGTGAAATCATACCGGCACCAAGACAACATAAATCCAGGTTATCATCAAGACCATGTAAATCTAGGCTATCACTAAAACTGTGTAAATCCAGATTCTATAAATCAACATTTTTGCCAATATTGTGTAAATCAATTCCCAAAGTTTCCTCTTCTAGTCAGTCAGCATTTGTAAAGAGAAAAGATAAGTTGGGATGCCTTGGATGTCATGATCTGATGAAGCGGGTGCATATGAAACTGCTGGAAAATGGGATTAGAATAGTTAGGTACTTGTTTGACTGGTGCAGACTCGATGGGTTGAAGGGCCTTTTTCTGTGCTGTAAGCCTTTATGACTCTAAGTCAGGCAGCATCTGTGGAGAGATAAACAGAGTTAATGTTTGTTCTGATCCTTGGCCAGACTCCGGGACGTGGGATGGGGACGGAGCTCCGGTTAGGGACCAATAATATTTTGTTTATAGTAGAGGGGAGGCAGAGGCGTTGCTGGACTAGTGATCCAGAGACCCAGTGTAATGCCCTGGGGATCTGGGTTTGAATCCTGCCATGACTCAATAAAAATCTGGAATTAAAAGTCTAATGATGACCATAGAACCATTGTTGATTGTTGTAAAAACCCATCTGGTTCACTGATTTCCTTTAGGGAAGGAAACCTGCTGTCCTTACCTGGTCTGGCTTACATGTGACTTCAGACCCACAGCCATGCGGTTGGCTCTTAAATGCCCTATGAACAAGGGCAATTAGGGATGGGCAATAAATGCTTGCCTAGCCAGAAATGCCCGCATCCCATGAAGGAATAAAGATAAACTTTGAGATTTAAGATGCTTACCAAGTGAATAAAGTCACAAGATTCCATGGGTTTTGAACTAACAAAAATAAACTTTACTATAAGGTCAGAAAGATAAAGCAATTTACAAATCTGTCTTATACTCTAACATTCAGGGTAAGTACGTGTGAATTAACAGATGAACCATGGTCGAACACATCACACTACAGAGTTAAATGACAGATGCAACCAAGACAGAGCCCATGGATTTCTCAAGAGCCCACCCAGACGTCAGTAAACACCAAGTCAAACAATCCAATTGAAACTCTGTCTCATGAGGGATTTCAATCTCCGCATTTGAAGAACTCACCTTGGAATTCTCTCCAAAGGTCACTACCACTCGGATCGCTTTAACAATAGCCCATCTCACAGGGTTCCAATCTCACCTTCCGTGGTTCTTTCTCCCTGGATTCCAGAGCACACTCAAACACCAGCTTACAAGCACACTTCAGACCTATGGCCATGCCAAGCAGAGCACCACTGCTCCAAAGGGGTACCTTTGCCCCAGCAGCCCACAGTACAAAGTCAGTCTGGTAACTGCAGCTCTTTCTTTAATTTGGAGCTGATTCCTTTGCTCTCTTCTTTTAACTTATTTCACGAGTCCTATTCCTGCCCCTGTATCTGTGACACTTCTGGCTGACTCTCCCAAAGTTGGACTGCCTCAAAAAAGCTGCTCGCTGACCCTTAAACTGATCTAGAGAGCTATCGAAACACTCCCAGAGGGTCCCACTCTTGTTACTTGACAGGAACCAATGCAACAAGCATTAGAAGATCCTGTACTTTAAGTGTTACAGTCTCCACAGACGGCTAATTTAACACCCAGGGACATGCAGATCAATGGATTTCATGACATATTTCATTCGTTGCCGTTTCATTTGACAAAGGTTAGAGATGTAACAGATTTTAAGCAAATACAGAGGCAGAGAAAGAAGGAAGAAAAGAACAACAGAGAAGTTGTGTGATAGGGTGGAAGTCAGGAGAGATTAAATGACAAAAGGGATGATGGTGCAAGGCAAAATGGGGTGGTAATTGGACAAGAGAAGAAACAATAATTGGATCTAGAGGAGGTGTAAATGGCATCAGCAGTCATTACCAGAATGATCAATTATCAAACAAACTTTTTTAATTCATGGGACATGGGCATCACTGGTAAAGTCAGCACCCATTGCCCACCCCTAGTTGGTCTTGAGGAGGGAGCGGGGAGCCGCCGCCTTGAAGTCTGCATGGAGTGGATGCACCCATGGTGCTATTAGGGAGGGGATTCCAGGGTTTTGACCCAGCAATGATAAAAGAATGGCAATAGATTTCTGAGTCAAATGGTGTGTGTCTTGGAGGGGAACTTATAGGTAGTGGTGTAATGTAACTCGAATGTAACTTGCCACTTATCAGCCTAAGCATGAATGTTGTCCATGCCTTGCTGGACAAGGAATGCTTCAGTATCTGAGGAGTTGCAAATGGTACTGAACGCTGCATTTGGCAGTGAACATCCCCAATTCTGACCTTATGATGGAGGGAAGCAGCTGAAGATGGTTGGACCTAGGAACCCCTGCAATGATGTCCTGGAACTGACACAATTGGCCTCCAACAACCACAACTATCTTCCTTTGTGCTAGGTATGACCCCAACTGGTGGAGAGTTTTCCCCCTGATTCCCAATTGCTTCAGTTTTGCTTGGGCTCCTTGATACCACACTCAGTCAAATGCTGCCTTGATGTCAAGGGCAGTTGCTGTCATTTCACCTCTTGAGTTCAGCTCTTTGTCCATGATTGGACCAAGGCCATAATGAGGTCAGGAGCTGAGTGGCCCTGGTGGAACCCAAACTGAGTATCAGCGAGCAGGTTATTGCTAAGCAAGTGCTGTTTGATAGCACTGTTGATGACACTTTCCATGATCGAGGGTAGACTGATATGACGGTAATTGGCTGGATTGGATTGGTGCCTTGTCTTGTGGACAGGACATACCTGGACAATCTTCTACATTGTTGGGTAGATGCCAGTGTTGTAGCTCATGTTACAAAGTAATGCAGACACTGAAGTGTGTTCCAGAGTAACTGAGACTGAAGTGTGGTACAGAATATCATAGACTTCTTTTTATGCTTTCACGGGATGTGGGCGCTGCTGGCTAGACCAACGTTTGTTGCCCATCACTAACTGCCCTTGCTAAAGGTGGTGGTGAGCTGCCTTCTTGAACCGCTGCAGTCCATGTGGTGTAGATGCATCCACAGTGCTGTTGGGGAGGGAGTTCCAGGTTTTTGACCCAGCGACAGTGGAAGAACAACTGACATAGTTCCAAGTCAGGATGGTGTGTAGTTTGGAGAGGAATTGCAAGTGGTGGTGTTCCCATGTGTCTGCTGCCCTTGTCCTTTGAGACGGTTGAGATCACGGGTTTGGAAGGTGCTGTCTAAGGAGCCTTGGTGAATTCCTGCTGTGCGTCTTGTAGTTGGTACACACTGCTGCCACTGAACGTCAGTTGTGGAGGGAGTGAATGTTTGTGGATGGGGTGCCAATCAAGCGGGCTGTTTCATCCTGGATGGTGTCGAGCTTTGTGAGTGTTGTGGGAGCTGCACTCATCCAGGCAAGTGGGGAGTATTCCATCAGACTCCTAACTTGTGCCTTGTAGATGGTGGACAGGCTTTGGGGAGTCAGGAGGTGAGTTACTCGCCACAGAATTCCCAGCCTCTGGCCTGCTCTTGTAGCCACAGTATTTATATGGCTGGTCCAGTTCAGTTTCTGGTCAATGAAATCCTCCAGGATGTTGATAGTGGGGGATTCAGTGATGGTAATGCCATTGAACGTCAAGGGGCGATGGTTAGACTCTCTCTTGTTGGAAATGGTCGTTGCCTGGCACTTGTGTGGTGTAAGTGTTACTTAGCACTTACCAGCCCAAGCCTGGATGTTGTCCAGGTCTTGCTGCATATGGACATGGACTGCTTCAGTCGTCCTTGTAGGCCCCATTCTCCATCTGCCCTTGTCTCTCCGGGCGGTGAGGGTTAGACTGAAGTAATGCAGATGCTGAAGTGTGTCACAGAGTAACAAAGAGAATGGTGTGTGACACAGAATAACACAGAGGCTGGAGAGTGTCACAGAGTAAAAAAAAGGACTAACATGTGATAGGGAGACTGAAGATTGTTACAGAGTTGTGCAGCTACTGGAGCAGGTGATAAGGTTTGTAACCATCTCTAAGCATCTCCTTGTATCGAAGCTTAGTGAGAAGCTTAGAGAAGCTTAGAGATCCAAGGCTCCAGAGTGCAGTGGTTTAGCTCAGTGTCATACTGGGCTGCAGTCGAGCACATCCTGACCCGAACATTATTGTCACCCAAGCAGAGAATTCCAATGAGTCAGGGTCTCAGCTGTTTAATAGACAGACACACTAACTGGTATGTCACTAAATGATTACGTTGATAAAATACTTTCCCTATCCACACTGACGTGGATTCAACTTGCTTTGTTTTCCTTTGTTTAAAAGTCCTTATCTCCGTTGAAGCCTTCCTTTCAGCACCAGCTCCAGTTGAAAGCCAGTGACCACAACAGAATCTTGCAACGCAGACTCTGCCAGGGGTTGCACACTGACCACTAGCAGCAGTGGAAACCTTTATGCCAGGGGCAGAGAATTCTCCACATTGCTCCAGAGTCAGCCCTTCTATTGTTAGGACAAACAGTCTGTTCCACTTGCAGATCTAGTTTCAGCCACTCTGAGTTGTTTACACTCTGGCTTGAGGGTGGTGGTGGGGGAATGCAGAACAGGGAGGGAGCGAGGAGGGTCGGGATTCATTTCTTTTCTTCCCCCAACCTTTCTCCCTAACGTCCCCCGACGATGCTGCCCTGTGTGTGTGGGTGTCAGCTCCTCTGGCCCAATGCCCCTCCGGTGGACCCCGCCCGTCTGCCCTTTCTTCATGTGTAAGCCTACCCCAGCGGGGAGGGGGGCTGGTGGTGTAGCCAGCTGGTTGACCATTCGCCAGCTGCCATTGTCCCTCCGGGCGGTGGGGGTTGCGGATTTGGACGGTGCTGCCCATGTTTCACTTCGTGATTGAGTGCAGTACATAGCATGGCACTGAGCCATCCAAACGAAAGGATTCAGTTCAGTTAGCTGATCTGAGCCAGTGTAGCAGCTCAGAGTCTACAATAGGCCTCGGTGCTCCTGCACGAGAGAGGGCAAAAAAAATACAACTCTAACCCTCTCTACTCATCACTATCTGATGATCCCTCATGGGAAGATATCTGAGGATGGATGTGGATTGGGGAAGTAAGACATAGAGTCATTACAGCACGGCAGAAGGCCATTCAGCCTATCAAGTCCATGCTGGCTCTTTTTGGAGCAGTCCAATCAGTCCCATTCCCCCCACTCTATCCCCATAGCCCAGCAAGTTTATTTCCCTCAAGTCCCCATCCAAGTTCCTTTTGAAATTATTCATTGTCCCTGCCTCCACCACCCTCGTAGGCAGCGAGTTCCAGCTCATTACCACACACTGCATAAAAAAGTTCTTCCTCACATCCCCCCCGAAACTCCTGTCTAAAACCTTAAATCTCTGAGCCCCCCCCCACCATCAGTCCTTGTACCATCAGCTAATGGGAACAGCTTCTCTTTGTCTACCTTATCTAAGCTTGTTTTAATCTTCTCCATCTCTATCAAATCTCCCATCAATCTCATTCGCTCCAAGGAGAACAAGCCCAGCTTCTCCAATCCAACCTCATAGCTAAATTCCCTCATCCCTGGAACCATTCTGGTAAATCTCCTCTCAAGGACCCTCACATCCTTACAAAAGCGTGGTGACCAGTACTGGATGCACACTGGTACTTAATGGCTAGCTACAAGGGAAGAATCACCACTGTGGCAGGTTATCGGAGAGCAGAGGGTACTGAAGTATTCTGCACAAGTCAGTTATTAAGGGGAAGAAATATCGCATAAAAAAATGAAAATATTTTTCAGCTTTGCTTATCTCAGAGGGGGGTCAATCATTTTGTTTGTTCATTCATGGGATGTGGGTGTGGTTGCTAAGGCCAGGCATTTATTACCCATCCCTAATTCTCCTTGAGAAAGTGGCGGTGAGGCAGCCTCTCTAACACACTGAGTAGCTTGCTACACAAGCAAAATACTGCAGATGCTGGAAATCGGAAATAAGAACAGAAAATGCTAGAAACACTTCAGCAGGCTAGGCAGCATCTGGGGAGAGAAAAATGGAGTTATTGTTTCAGGTCTGTGAATGGCTCGCTGGACTCACAGTGGACAGTATTTGGGCCTTGAGTTGAGTATTGGCCAGACCAAGTAAAGACAGCAGATTCCCTTTCCCTCAGAGATAGTAGTGAATCCAATGGGTTTTTAATGATAATCCTATGGTTACATGGCCACCATAACTGATACTAGCAATAGGGTGTACCATGGTGGCCGATCCCACATTGAATCTTTTACACAATCACTGTGACTTAAAATTCCACCCTACCCCTGGGTCTCAGGAAGAAGGAACGATAAGAGAAATTGGACCTATTTCCTTGGTTGGGGGGTGGGGGTGGGGATCCAGAACCAGGGGACACAGTATCAGAATAAGAGTAGGCCATTTAGGACCGAGATGAAGAGGAATTTCTTCACTCAGATGGTGGGGAATATTAGGGATTCTCTACCCCAGAAGGCTGTGGAGGCTCAGTCATTGAGTATGTTAAAGCGCGGTCAATAGATTTCTAGATACCAATGACATCAAGGGGTATGGGGATGGTGGTGAAGTAGAAGATCAGCCATGATCTAGTTGAATGGTAGAGCAGGCTTGAGGGGCTGAATGGCCTACTCCTGCCCCTATGTTCCTAACTCCCATGCTCTTCTTAGAAATAGTGCCATGCAATCTTTTACATCAGTGGTTCCCAAACTTCTTCCTAATGTGACCCCATTCTGAAACTTCAAAATTGGCGTGACCCCAGACACCAACAAAAGCCAAACAGCAAGATAATAACATTCAACATTTAATTATTGTTGTTTGCCTATTATAGAAAAACATATAATGTGAATATGAAAATATGTTTTCGAACTATTTTGTGAAAATGTTATTTATATACTCACCGGGCCGAGCTGTTAAGCTCCAGATTAGAGCAGCATCGTGCTAATGAGGGATTCTGGAACTTTCTGCATTGGGGCTCCTTCCTAGACCCATACCCTCACCACAACCCTCCAATTGTAAATGATGTCCCTCCCCCACTCATGGATCTTCCAATCAGGGTTGTCATTGATTAATGTGAACTTGCCGTGCGCGGGGTCACTTGAAGATACTCTCTCCTCCCGGTGAACCAGCGCCAGAAACGAAAACAGGCACATGTCTGTGATGCGGCTTGGGAGCTAATCCCAGCCGTGACCCCGCTGGGGGTCAAAACCCATGGCTTGGGGTTTTTACATTTACCTAAGAGGCCAGGCAGGGCCTTGGTTTACCATCTTGGGCAAAAGGCAGCACCTCTGACAATGAAGCATTCCTTCAGGGCTGTACCCAAGTCCTGGCGTGGAATTGTCCAGTCCCGTTGGCAGCGATGGTTGGGGGGGACAATCGGTTTCACACCGTCGTGAAACCAGTTAGTGATTGTCAGCTCCACCCGTCAATAGCTGGCTGCATTCCCCGCCGGCACATGTGGGCAACCTAATTTCAATACTTTAGCATCTCATTATAAACCACGCTCACCGGAATCATTCCCCCACATCAGGTTTACCGCCCGAATCAGCGTGACTACAGGACGGGGTGCCTTTAAAAGGCGCGCACCTGGCGAGCTGAACTTTGAGGGGAACTTGGAGCTGAGTGCACACAACCTAGCGCTCGCGAGCATCGCCCGTAGGACGTCAAGGAAGAGGCGTCGTTCATTCGGGGGCGGGTTGGGGTGGGCACAGGCAAATCGCTTTTTCCCCGGGGCAAGGTCTCCAGTGCTCGTGAGGCTGGGGCGGGAGTGGGGTGGGGGCAAGGCAGCACAGACTGGAGGAAGTACACAAGTCGGGGGGTGGTTGGAGGGAGGGGGTGTGAGGGAAGCGACCGTACGCTTGGAACAGCTTGTCAAAAGTGAGCATTCTTCCGCAGCTGAGACTGTCCAGCTGCAGCTCCATTGACATGTTTGGAGTTGAGCCTCTGAAGCTTTTCTGCCCACTCAAGCAACGCAAAACCATGAAGGTGTCACCAAATGCTCCAGAACCGTTCACCCCTCGGGCACAGACTGCAAATAAATGTGCTTTTTAGGGAGCAGCAGAGCAATTGGCTGACTGGGCAAGTTGTACAGTCTCCTTGCTGAAGCTGGCCCTGGAGCAGTCATTAGTGGAGGTGGTCACAGTGCCTTGCAATGTCTTTATTAAGGTTTGGACCAGTCTCCCCCATGGTTCAAGCTAACAGGGCAGCCATGCAGCGCGGGTTAGACCATAAGACATAGGAGCAGAAATTAGGCCATTCGGCCCATTGAGTCTGCTCCGCCATTCAATCATGGCTGATAAGTTTCTCAACCCCATTCTCCCGCCTTCTCCCCATAACCTTTGATCCCTTTACCAATCAAAAACCTATCTATCTCGGTCTTAAATACACTCAATGACCTGGCCTCCACAGCCTTCTGTGGCAATGAATTCCATAGATTCATCACTCTCTGGCTAAAGAAGTTTCTCCTCATCTCTGTTCTAAAAGGTCTTCCCTTTACTCTGAGGCTGTGCCCTCGGATCCTAGTCTCTCCTACTAATGGAAACATCTTCCCCATGTCCACTCTATCCAGGCCTTTCAGTATTCTGTAAGTTTCAATCAGATCTCCCCTCATCCTTCTAAACTCCATCGAGTATAGACCCAGAGTCCTCAAACGTTCCTCATATGTTAAGCCTTTCATTCCTGGGATCGTTCTTGTGAACCTCCTCTGGACCCTCTCCAGGGCCAGAACATCCTTCCTGAGATATAGGGCCCAAAATTGCTCACAATATTCTAACTGTGGTCTGACCAGAGCCTTACAAAGCCTCAGCAGCACATCCCTGCTTTTATATTCTAGTCCTCTTGAAATAAATGCCAACATTGCATTTGCCTTCCTAACTACCGACTCAACCTGCAAGTTAACCTTAAGAGAATCCTGGACTAGGACTCCCAAGTCCCTTTGCACTCCAGATTTCTGAATTCTCTCCCCATTTAGAAAATAGTCTATGCCTCTATTCTTCCTACCAAAGTGCATGACCTCACACGTCCCCACGTTGTATTCCATCTGCCACTTCTTTGCCTATTCTCCTAACCTGTCCAAATCCTTCTGCAGCCTCCCCGCCTCCTCAATACTACCTGTCCCTCCACCTATCTTTGTATCATCTGCAAACTTAGCCAGGATGCCCTCAGTTCCTTCATCTAGATCATTAATGTATAAAGTGAAAAGTTGTGGTCCCAACACTGACCCCTGCGGCGCTCCACTAGTCACCAGCTGCCATCCTGAGAAGGACCCCCTTATCCCCGCTCTCTGCCTCCTGCCAGACAGCCAATCTTCTATCCATGGTAGTACCTTGCCTTTAACACCATGGGCTCTTATCTTACTGAGCAGCCTCCTGTGCGGCACCTTGTCAAAGGCTTTCTGGAAGTCCAAGTAGATAACATCTATTGGCTCTCCTTTGTCTAACCTACTCATTACCTCCTCAAAGAATTCCAACAAATTTGTCAGGCATGACCTCCTCTTGATGAAACCATGCTGACTTTGCCCTATTTTACAATGCACTTCCAAGTATTCTGAAATCTCATCCTTAATAATGGACTCTAAAATCTTACCAATGACTGAGGTCAGGCTAATCGGCCTGTAATTTCCCGTCTTTGGCCTCACTCCCTTCTTAAACAGGGGGTTACACTATCGATTTTCCAGTCCTCTGGGACCCTCCCTGACTCCAGTGATTCCTGAAAGATCACCACTAACGCCTCCACTATCTCTTCAGCTATCTCCTTCAGAACTCTGGAGTGTAATCCATCTGGTCCAGGTGATTTATCCATCTTCAGACCTTTCAGTTTTCCTAGCACCTTCTCCTTGGAAATGGCCGCCATACTCACCTCTGGCCCCTGACTCTCTTGAACTTTGGGGATGTTACTTGTGTCTTCCACCGTGAAGACTGACACAAAGTACCTATTCAGTTCCTCCGCCATTTCTTTGTTCCCCACTACGACTTCTCCAGCGTCATTTTCCAGCTGCCCAATGTCCACTTTTGCCTCTCTCTTACCTTTTATATATCTAAAAAAAACTCTTGCAATGTTTTTATATTACTGGCTAGTTTACCCTCATATTTAATCTTCTCCTACCTTATTTCTTTTTTAGTTGTCCTCTGTTGGTCTTAGGAGAATGCTGAGAGCACAGCATGCAGTCCAGTGGCCAAAGCTGCCGCCAATCGGTCAAGTGGAGTGGGGCGGAGGTGGGTGGCATTTTGGACAGCCATGAAGCGCACTACACACTGGCCCTCCAAGTGATGGCCAGCACTCTCCTGCACACCTCAAGGGGCCTTCAGGCTGAAGATCCTCAGGGAGACATCGCTCTAAGGCCCTTCGCCAGGCCCAGGGTCTATAGACAGTGCTTGTCGTTCCTGCAGATGACTGAGAACGAGTGTCCGCCGAAGACTGTGCATATCCAGGGACCTTCCGGCATCCACAGGGAGGAGGACCAGTAGCTCGACACCCGGGGACCAATCACCTAGGTGACTCCAGGAATGTCCAACCGATCCAAATCCTCTCTTCCTGTGACCACCACAGCTCCAGCTTCACAGGCTAAGGAGGGTGCAGCTGGCCCACATCAGAACACCCAAAGCAGGCCAGGGACCTCCAGGTCTTGGCCCTCCAGAGGTCATCCGCCAAAGCCATCACAAACAGGGTATAGTAGGCTGGCAGTGCAGTGGATGTCGGGAGAAAACCAAGATGTAGTGGCAGGATTAGTAAAAATAAGAAGATGTGGTTGCACAGCCTGGGCACAGGTGTTAATCACTTGTACATAATGTTCACTATTGTAAGTAAAATCCCAAGAATGTCTCCTTACCTATGGCTCCTTGTTCTGATGAGCAGTGTTTGTGTCACTCAGATGTGAAACCTTGGTTCCTGCACAAGATAAAGGCAGGTGTCTCAGTCCAGGGCCTCCTCCCTGCCCAGTGTGTAACCTTCAGACCAAAGTGATTGTCTGGCTTCACACTCGTTGGGCACATTAGTGATGCCTGCACCGAGATGTGGCTTGTCATTGCCCCTGGCTGGAGTGAGATCGAGCTGCCCCACTCCCCTCTTGCCTTGGCTCTGCCAGAGGCCAACCATGGCATCAGCGATGGAGTTCAGCCCTCGCAGCAGTGCAGGACCGATATCCTGGACCAAGGTCTCCATGTTGGCCGCCATCCTGCTGGTGTTTGCCTTGGTGCGTTGACATGCAGGCGCTATCACCTTGGACTGAAAGTGGACGGACTCCTCCATTGTCCCTTGCGATCTGAGGAGTGAACCAGACATCCCTTCCTGATGTTCCTGTGATTGTCTTTGCAGCTCCACCAACTGATTGAGGACCGAGTCCAGAGGCTGATCATCTGGCCAAGGATATCCCGGCCTCCACCTGCTGTAGAACAGATTGTGTGGTGTGCTCACCAGATTGTGATCCCGAGGCTACTCTACATCTAGGTGCCACCGAGGTGTATGTTGCTGTGCTGGTGGAGGGTGAGGGTGAGTGTCATGATGGGTCTTCAAAGGTGCTGCCATCAGCGTCCTCATCCGAGGTGTCTCAGTGCTGGGATCGGGGTCACAATTGCCTAAGGGCAACGTGTCACATGTGCCTAGGACAGAAAGTGGAGATTATTAGTGCTTGGCAGTCGTGTTGAACACAGAGCGGTAGGCTCAGTGTGGTGTTGAGAGGGGGATCGTGTGGTACAGGATCCTCACATGGGTGTTCACTGCCGACCTAACCGTCACTGCAGGAACAGTCGAATACCTCTCCGGCCAGCTCCAACACTCAACTCCCAAACAGAGTGAGGACCTTGGCATCCCGCACTCCACCCTGGGTCTGGGACCTCTCCCATTGATTGTGCGTGATCTTGTCCTGCATAAAGACAGATGGAGAGAGTGTGAGCAAGGCAAGTGCCAGGCCAAATGAGAAGGATGGCAGGTGTGCGTGTGTGCTGAGCGGAGCCATGGATGGGGTGAGGAGGCAGTCCCCAGAGGAGATGAGGCTAGATGGAGATGTGAAGGTGTGTGTATGTGAGAGAGAGAGTGAGTGGTGATGTCCCTTTGAGCTGGCGGTGAGTGAGGTGCCAGTGAATGTGTGATGGGCTTGTAAATGTGTGAGTTGGGATGGAGGAAATGGTTGACTTGTGCAGGCAGCACGGATGAGATTATTCATCTGTTTTTCTGCACTGGATGGCCGACCTCTTGTTCTTGGCTGTATTTTAAATATGGTGCCCGGAGTGAGGAAGCGGCGAGCTAACGACATGGTGGGCCAATCAGAGGCCACTCGCCAGTGATCCAGTGTGTTTCCCGTGACTATGTAATTTATGATGCGGGAAGGGGATGGAAACCTACCATTGTGGCTGGCAGGTGAAACTTCTCTTTCACACCTGCGACCACACTCCGTGCAAATCGTGGGATTTGAACTTGGGGCCTAGAGGCAGGAATGCCAGTTGAGGAGTCCTTTCTTTGCACCCTGTATGAGGCATGGGTGAAGTGGGGTAGCATTGTATTGAGGAGACGGTGGTGTAGTGTTAATATCATTAGTCTAATAATCTAAAGGCCCAGGCTAATTCTCTGGGGATTTGAATTCAATTAATAAAACCTGCAATATAAAGCTAGCCTCAGGAATGGTGACTGTTGTTGTAAAAACCCCATCTGGTTCACTAATGTCCCTTTAGGGAAGGAAATTTGCCGTCCTTACCCGGTCTGGCCTACATGTGACTCCAGACCCACAGCAATGTGGTTGACTCTTAACTGCCCCTCCGAAATGGCCGAGCGAGCCCACTCAGTTCAGGGGCAAATGTTGGCCTTACCAGCGACGCCCACATCCGATGAACAAATTTTAAAAAGTTAATCTGATCGGAACTCGTTACATAATAAAACGCAAAAGAAAAGGAAGACTTGCATTTCTTGTAGGAGGTCTTGTGGTGCAGTGGTACTGTCCCTACCTCTGGGCTGGAGGAACTGGGTTTAAAGTCCCACTTCAGGACTTGATGGCCATGGAAGGGCTGCAGGTTAATTACCAGCCTGTAAATCCTTTCTATACGCCTGATGACAGGGAACGGGAGAGTTTCCTGGTCAGCCGTACTGCAGAAGGCAACGGCAAACCACTGCAGTACTTTGCCAAGCATAGTCGTGGACCAATCCACTGGAAAGTCTATGGTCGCCCATTAGGGCCTGGTACCTGAAGGAGGAGGAATGTACTGTGACTCGGGATAAACAAAAATTGAACACAAAGATCGAACCTTTGTCACAGGAAGTTTTGCAAGCGAAATCCTAGACCCACAGAAAGGTGGTTGACTCTTAATTGCCCTCTGAAATGGCCGAGCGAGCCCAGTCAGTTCAAGGGCATAAAAACAAAAAACTGTGGATGCTGGAAATCCAAAACAAAAAATAAAAAATACCTGGAAAACTTCAGCAGGTCTGGCAGCATCGGCGGAGAAGAGTACAGTTGACGTTTCGAGTCCTCATGACCCTTCAACAGAACTAAGTAAAAATTGGAGAGGGGTGAAATATAAGCTGGTTTAAGGGGGAGGGGTTGGTTGTTGGGACAAGCAAGCAGTGATAGGAGGAGATAACCAAAAGATGTCACAGACAAAAGAACAAAGAAGTGTTGAAGGTGGTGATATTATCTAAAAGAATGTGCTAATTAAGAATGGATAGCAGGACAAGCAAGGTACAGATAGCTCTAGTGGGGGTGGAGTGAAATAAGACTACAAGGACATAAAAGGTATAGATAAATGATCGGTGGAATACATTTAAAATAATGGAAATAGTTGGGAAAAGAAAAATCTCTATAAATTATTGGAAAAAACAAAAAGGAGGGGGGAAGAAACAGAAAGCGGGTGGGGTTGGAGGAGGGAGTTTAAGATCTAAAATTGTTGAGCTCAATATTCAGTCCGGAAGGCTGTAAAGTGCCTAGTCGGAAGATGAGGTGCTGTTCCTCCAGTTTGTGTTGAACTTCACTGGAACAATGCAGCAAGCCAAGGACAGACATGTGGGCAAGAGAGCAGGATGGAGTGTTAAAATGGCAAGCAACAGGGAGGTCTGGGTGATGCTTGCTGAAGGTGTTCTGCAAAGCAGCCACCCAGTCTGTGTTTGGTCTCTCCAATGTAGAGGAAACTGCATTGGGAGCAACGAATGCAGTAGACTAAGAAGGAAATGCAAGTGAAATGCTGCTTCACTTGAAAGGAGTGTTTGGGCCCTTGGACGGTGATGAGAGAGGAAGTGAAGGGGCAGGTGTTGCATATCTTGTGTTTGAATGGGGAGGTGCCGTCGGAGGGGGTTGAGGAGTAGGGGGTGATGGAGGAGTGGACCAGGGTGTCACAGAGGGAACAATCCCTACGAAATGCCGCGGGGGGTTCAGGGGGCGTGGGGCGGGGGGGGGGGGGGCTGTGGGGGGTGGGCAGGGGGGCTGGTGGTGAAGGGAAGATGTGTTTGGTGGTGGCATCATGCTGGAGTTGGCGGAAATGGTGGAGGATGATCCTTTGAATGCGGAGGCTGGTGGGGTGATAAGTGAGGACAAGGGGGACCCTATCATGTTTCTGGGAGGGAGGAGAAGGCGTGAGGGCGGATGCGTGGGAGATGGGCCGGACACGGTTAAGGGCCCTATCAACTACCGTGGAACTTCGGTTAAAGAAGAAGGAGGACATGTCAGAGGAACTGTTTTTGAAGGTAGCATCATCAGAACAGATGCGACGGAGGCGAAGGAACTGAGAGAATGGGATGGAGTCCTTACAAGAAGCAGGGTGTGAGGAGCTGTAGTCGAGGTAGCTGTGGGAGTTGGTAGGCTTGTAATGGATATTGGTGGACAGTGTATCACCAGAAATTGAGGCAGAGAGGTCAAGGAAGGGAAGGGAAGTGTCAGAGATGGACCATGTGAAAATGATGGAGGGGTGGAGACTGGAAGCAAAATTAATTAATTTTTCCAGGTCCCGACAAGAGCATGAAGCAGGACCGAAGTAATCATCGATGTACCAGAGAAAGAGTTGTGGGAGGGGGCCGGAGTAGGACTGGAACAAAGAATGTTCCACATACCCCATAAAGAGACAGGCATAGCTGGGGCCCATGCGGGCAGTTCATGGGCAATTTGGGATGGGAAGCAAATGCTGGCCTTGCCAGCAACACCCACATCCTGTAGAAGAATAAAGGAGAAACAAAATGGCTGAAGGTTTGACAGAATGGGACAGGGTGGATAGAAATAGGGTATTTCGAGTTGGGTGAGGCATCAAGAACAAAGGGCGGTGGATGAAGTGTAAAGATGGGAAAACTCCTTCACACACAAGGTAGGGAAATTCACTCCCAGCCTTAGTGTTTGAGACAGAAACCGTTGTAGCAACGACCCCCTCCACTGCCACCCCACCCCAATCCCACTGAGACCCCGGCATCCTGACCAATATCCTTCCCCTCTACTCAAGAGCCGAGATTAAATTGGACGAGTAGGTAGAGGCAAAGAGTTGAATATGGGGGGTGGGTAAATGCATTTAGAACCGTTCGCACACACGGAGGCTAAGCATCAACATGGAACAGATGGGCCAAATGGCCTGTTTTTGCCCTTGTAACTTATGCTTATGAATTACCCCAACTCTATGATGCAGACAGTCGGCCAGACATGAATCATCTCTAGAGATGAGAGTATTTACATCCGTGACCGACAGGGCTTCTCATGCATGTTGTATGACTTACTGCTCGAGGTTTGATTACAAGGCAGAAATTGTAACTGTGAAAGCAATGGGAGCTTCACTGTTTGGCTCTATTTTGAATCTTCAGTGCACCCTAATGGACACCAATGGTAGTGGATGCAAGTGGATGCTATTTATGTGTGACT
Source organism: Carcharodon carcharias (assembly GCF_017639515.1). NCBI lineage: Eukaryota > Metazoa > Chordata > Chondrichthyes > Lamniformes > Lamnidae > Carcharodon > Carcharodon carcharias. Next base: position 12,543,751 of record NC_054499.1, on the reverse strand, counting down.
ATTTTTCATGGCATTTACAGTACAATTGATCTTTGCCAGGGTTCATGCTCCACATGAACCTCCTCCCACCCCCCTTTTCATCTCACCCTATCCCCATATCCTTCTATTCCTTTCTCCCTCATGTGTTTATCCAGCTTCCCCTTAATATAACACACAACTCTGCTATTATCTCATTCTGCTTTCTGACCTTAACGTCACCATCAGCACCTCCTTTAGCCAGTACCACTACCATTAACACCCCTTTGTCCTTTTGGCCATGACGTCTCTGGCAACCTCTCCTTTGCCTCCACTGATCACTGGCCTTCTATCCAGCTTCCCTTGCTCCACCTCCACATTTTTACTTCTCTTAAGTTCTGAAGAAGAGTCATAGGGACTCAAAACGTTAAGTCTGGTTTTTTTTTCTCTCCACAGAGGCTGCTGACCTGCTGGGTTTTTCCAGCATTTTCTGTTTCCGTTTCAGATTTCCAGCATCTGCAGTATTTTGCTTTTACCTTTCCCCTTAATGTATCTGTATTATTCACCTCAACCACTCCCTGTGGTAGCGAGTTCCACATTCTCAGAGTCATACAGAAGAAGAGTCATACAGACTCGAAACGTCAACTCTGTTCCTCTCTCACAGATGCTGTTAGACCTGCTGAGTTTTTCCAGCATTTTCTGTCTTTGTTCCACATTCTCCCTACTCTCTGGGTAAAGCAGTTTCTCCTGAATTGTCGATTGGATTTATTAGTGACTATCTTTTATTTATGGCCCCAAGTTCTGTTCCCGCCCACAAGTGACAACGTCTTCTTTATGCCCAGCCTGTCAAACCCTTCATTTTAAAGACCTCTATCAGGTCACCCCGCAGCCATCTCCTTTCTAGAGAAAAGAGCCCCAGCTTCCTCAGTCTTTCATGATAGGTATAACCACTCTGCTCCCATGTCAACTTTTCTGCATCTTTCGCAGTGTCCCTATGGAGACCAGAATTGTGTGCAGTACACTAAAAGTGTGGCCTATAGGTTCTATACAAGTTTAACATAACCTCTGTGCTTTTGAAGTCTATCCCTTTCGTAATGAACCCAGTGCTTGGCCAGTTCTCTTATGGCCTTCCACAACTAAATCCTGCATTTGTATAGCACCTTTAAAATGGGTGCAGAGCTAGAATGTTTTTGAGAGCATTAGCGACATTGTGGGTTGTTGTTTTTGGCGTTGGCGCCCGTTACTAAACCGCTGCTGTCGGGGTGGGTACGCAGGCCCACAGGGAGTGTCGCCATTTCCCTCTTTCACCAGTTAGTGACTCCCAAGTGCGATAGTCGAGGTTTAGGGCCTTCGTGTGATGCCTTTAAGCAGGGGCAGATTGGCAACAAAACACATCATGCCATGGCACAAGGCCCCCAAATGACAGTTGTTGTGGGGGGGGGTTCCAAAATGCAGGATCGTGCCGGAGCCCACCGGAGAACCGCTCCAGAACCTTCAGGCAGACTTTTATGCAAGTCTTCCAAACGGTTGGACATTTAAGCAACTGACTGAATGTCGGAAAATGTGGTAAGGCTGCTCATCCAATCACAGGCTGGCTTTTCCGTGCAGTAGCTGCCAATAGGCTCACCCAGCCTGCGATTGGATGAGCAGCAAAGAGTGGGAAGGTACACTTTGAAGAAGGAAAGTTCAAATAGGATAAGTGAGCCCCAGGCGAAGTAGCGCATCCCAGGCAAGGCAGCAGACCCCAGGGGAGGCAGCTGGGAGCAGTGGATCCCAGATGAGGGAGCAGTGGATCCCAGGTGAGGCAGCAGGAAGCAGTAAATCCCAGGTGAGGCAGCAGGGAGCAGTAGATCCCAGGTGAGGCAGAGGGAGTAGTAGATCCCAGGTGAGGCAGCGCATCCCAGGTGAGGCAGCGCTGCAGATCCCAAGCGAGGCAGCAGGGAGCAGTGGATCCCAGGTGAGGCTATAGACCCCAGGTGAGGCAGCAGGATGCAGTGGATCCCAGGTGAGGCAGCAGGAAGCCGTGGATCCCAGGTGAGGCAGCAGGGAGCAGTGGATCCCAGGTGAGTCTATAGACCCCAGGCAAGGCAGCAGGGAGCAGTGGATCTCAGGTGAGGCAGCAGGGAGCAGTGGATCCCAGGTGAGGCAGCAGGGAGCAGTGGATCCCAGGTGAGGCAGCAGGAAGCTGTGGATCCCAGGTGAGGCAGCAGGGAGCAGTGGATCCCAGGTGAGGCAGTAGGGATCAGTGGATCCCAGGTGAGGCAGCAGGGAGCAGTGGATCCCAGGTGAGCCTATGGACCCCAGGTGAGGCAGCAGGATGCAGTGGATGCCACGTGAGTCTATAGACCCCAGGTGAGGCAGCAGGGTGCAGTGGATCCCAGGTGAGGCAGCAGGGAGCAGTGGATCCCAGTTGAGGCAGCAAGGAGCAGTGGATACCAGGTGAGTCTATAGACCCCAGGTGAGGCAGCAGGGAGCAGTGGATCCCAGATGAGTCTATAGACCCCAGGCGAGGCAGCAGGGAGCAGTGGATCACAGGTGAGGCAGCAGGGAGCAGTGGATCACAGGTGAGGCAGCAAGGAGCAGTGGATACTAGGTGAGGCAGAGGGAGCAGTGGATCCCAGGTGAGGCAGCACATCCCAGGTGAGGCAGCGCAGCAGATCCCAGGCGAGGCAGCAGGGAGCAATGGATCCCAGGTGAGGCAGCAGGGAGCAGTGGATCCCAGGTGAGGCAGCAGGGAGCAGTGGATCCCAGGTGAGGCAGCAAGGAGCAGCGGATACCAGGTGAGTCTATAGACCCCAGGTGAGGCAGCAGGGTGCAGTGGATGCCACGTGCAGCAGCAGACCCCAAGCAAGGCAGTGGATGGACCTCAGGCAAGACAGAGCAGACCCCAGATGAGGTGAAAGAGAGAGAGTGTGAGTGTGGTGATGGGAGGGAGAATGTGTGAGGAGGGAGGGGTGGGTAGAGAGTGTGTGTGAGGGGGATGGGGGAGAGAGAGTGTTGAGGGGGGGTGTGTGGAGAGAGAGAGAGAGAGTGTTGTAAGAAATCCAGGTTCAGAATCACAGCTTCATAGTTAAAAGATAAATCCTGTTTTTGCAGAGGCTGATAACAACGCAATGTTGACTGTTTGAAACCCTGATCTGCCAGACATTTATAATCTGCCTAAAATCAAGGTCAGCTTTTTAGCAATAATGAAGCGACACTATGAGTCTGGCAGTCAAAGATGCAAAAAAAAATGAAGATGGGGAAAGAAGATGAAGCTAAGCAAAAAGACAGTTTGTCATTTTATTTTAAAAAGCTTGAAGTATTGAATAGTAGACGTTCATCAAAAAGTACAGGCGAGGAAAGATCTGAATTACCTGACCACTAGCTGAGTTGTGCAGATACCACAATGACTGCAAAAGTTGAACCAGTAAAATCTGAAGTGACAAAGAAACTACCAAACATTTGTCATTTTGTCAAAGTAAGGGAAGAAACCTACCCTGAAGACATTGCATTCTGGCCAAAACCTGTTTCATTGGATATGATAGAATATTTTTTACTAAATAAACCAAAAAGCGTAGGTAACATGTAAAATTTGAGAAAATAGTATGAGGTTGGAGGCTGAAAGCAATTCTTAGGTCTTCATGAATCCCGTTCTCTGAGGATGAAGAAAAATGGGATGACAGAAATTCAAAATCGGTTGTTTTTTTTTCCTACTGTTATGTTTACAAATTATTCCCTGACCCTAGTAAAGGAAAGCAAACAATCGTCGACAGGCACTCTAATTGGAGAAACATTGGAAGAGATGTTGCTGATCAGGAAACTTCCAAAGCTCATATTAATACTATGTGTAACTTCATTCAGAGGTGTAAATTATGTGGAAGATTTGCTTCTGCGTTATTGGCTCAGTTTGAAAAGGACTCTCCTTGTTGGAAGAAAGCACTGTGATGGGTTGTTGCCACGGTCAAACTGTTGTCCTCTTTGGGACAACCTCTAAGAGGACGTGATGAGTCATCATTGTCAAATCGAAACTAGTTTTTTTCGCCTGCCTTGAACGTCTGAGTGAATTTGACGATTTTCTCAAAGAGCATTTGAAAAATTATTGGTATTGTGGCCCAGGGAAGACCAGCTTTTTATTGAAGCAGTCCATGTCCAAATGCAGCAAGACCTGGACAATACCCAGGCTTGGGCTGACAAGTGGCAACAAAACATTTGTGCCACACAAGTGCCAGGCAATGACCATCTCCAACAAGAGAGAATCTAACCATCATCCCCTGATGTTCAATGGCATCACCATCACTGAATCCCCCACTATCAACATTCCGGGAGTTGCCATTGACCCCCGAAACTGAGCTGGACTACCCATATAAATACTGTGGCTACAAGAGCAGGCCAGAGGCTAGGAATCCTGCTGTGAGTAACTCATCTCTTGACTCCCCAAAGCCTGTCCACCATCTGCAAGTCAGGAGTGTGATGGAATACTCCCCATTTGTCTGGATGAATGCTGCTTCCACAACACTCAAGAAGCTCAACACCGTTCAGGACAAAGCAGCCCCGCTTGATTGGCACCACATCCACAAACATCCACTCCCTCCACCACTGACGCATAGTAGCAGCAGTGTGTACCATCTACAAGATGCACTGCAGGAACTCACCAAGGCTCCTTAGGCAGCACCTTCCAAACCCATGACCACTACCATCTAGAAGGACAAGGGCAGCAGATAAATGGAAACACTTCAACCTGGAAGTTCCCCTCCAAGCCACTCACCATCCTGACTTAGGAATATATCGCCGTTCCTTCACTGTGACTGGGTCAAAATCCTGGAACTCCCTCCCTAACAGCACTCTGGGTGTACCTACACCGCATGGACTGCAGTGGTTCAAAAAGCCAGCTCACCACCACCTTCTCAAGGGCAATTAGGGATGGGCAAAAAATGCTGGCCCAGTCAGCGACACCCACATCCCATGAATAAATAAAAAGAACACAACAAACCTACAATGAATGCACCACTATAATGACAGAATGGCTCAGAAACTGATTCACTGATGAAGTAAAGGATGCCAAGTGCTATTCCATAATAGTTGACCAGATGTGAGTCACGTAGACCAATTAACATTCATTTTAAAATATGTGACCAGTGATGGTGAAGTTGTAGAGCCATTTCTTTGTTTTGTCCGGCTTAAATCCCACACTCCTGAATGTCTGGAGACAACTGTTTTGGAAATCATTGTAAATCCAGGTTTGGGCATCAAAAATTTTTGTGGGCAGAGCTTTCATAATCTCACAAATATGGCAGGAAAATATTCAGGTCAACAGGCAAGATTGAACAATGCAAGCCTCTCTGCTTTACTCATGCCATGTCCCAGCCATGACTTCAATTTAATCTGCAGCTCTTCAGTCAAATCTTGTGTAGGTGCAATGTATTTTTTTGACTTGGTTCAAAACGTGTATGCCTTTATTTTTTTCGGTTTCCATGCATCGCAGGAGTATGCTACAATCACTCTTGGAGCAGGCAAATGAAAAACATTTGACAGTCAAAAGAATTTGTGACACCAGGTGGTCTGCTGGAGCAGATGCTGTTTTGGCTTTGAAAATGAGCCATGATGATATAAGGAAAACCTTATTAGACTTATCAGAAAAATTGAGAAAACTGAAGCAAAATCTCCAGCAGAAAAGTTTGAAAAGTACGATATTGCTGCCTTCGCTCTTTTGTGGAACTGTTTGCTTTCAAGAATGAATGTCGTCAGGAAATAACTGCAAAAGGCTGATGCCAATTTATTGAATGCTGCACAGTTGTTAGCCTCAGTGAAAAGTTTTGTCATGGGAGTTTGAAATGATTATAGCTCGGTGGAAGCAGAGGCACTAACGTTAACAGAAAATAGAGGTTCCTCTGATATACCTGATGAGAAGCGTAAATAAAAAAAAGCAGGAAGTTATATTTCAATGAAACTGGAGACAATGAAATCAATTTAAACGGGAAAGTGAAGATCAGCGTTGAAACCGTCAATGTTATTTGTGACACAATAATAGTGCAATTGCAGAGTAGAGGCGAATCTCTGAAGAAAACTGTTGATTTATTTTGCGCGTTTTTTTTGACAGAAGCGTGGACTGAAATGCTAAAAGCCACTGCAGTAAGAAATTACGTGAATTCTACCGGGAGGACCTAGACACATATCTTTTTGAAGATGAAGTGAAACATTTAATTCATTTTATCGAAAGTGATGAGGTCTGTGCTTCGGGATCACTGATTGATTTGTACAGACTTGTATGTGATGGTTTGCAGTCATCCTTTCCAAATGTAGAAACCATTCTGAAAATATTTTTAACAACACCTGTCACAAATGCTTCTGGTGAGCGTTCTTTTTCTGCATTGAAACGAGTTAAAAATGACTCACGAAATACGATGAGTCAGGAGCGTTTGACAAGTTCGGCAATATTGGCAATTGGAAGTGCCTCTTTACAAGATATTACTTACGATGACGTAATTGATGATTTTGTAAAGCGAAAGTGTAGAAAAAAAAGCTTACTAAATTACGATGCCAACAAGACATGAAGAAAAAGTCTGTTTCTCTTCCATATTCAATTGTTTAAATTCTGTTTTTCAAAATGGATGATTGCTGGGCTGATAAGATGGCTGCCGCTGGTCACATGCTGGTAGTTCTGGAAGATTCTGAGCTGTTCCATTAGACAAAAGGTTGACTCATCATCCTCCTGGAATGTGACTCGTATAAACATTCAGGCCAGGGCAGCATGGACAAAGGCAGAAGCAAAAAATTGCGGATGCTGGAAATACGAAACAAAAACAAAAATACCTGGAAAAACTCAGCAGGTCTGATAGCATCCACGGAGAGGAATACAGTTAACGTTTCGAGTCCGTATGACTCTTCATCAGAACCAAGGAAAAATAGAGATAGAGCTATTTGTGACTCGTTATCTCCAATGTGGTGCTAATGACTCTAAAGTTATCTGCTCAAAGCACAATGGGTTTTACCAAGGGGGCCACGTTAACTGAATAGCTCCACCTGAAACCACCCTTTCACATGACCAAGTCCTGAGCTGTTTAAATTGCTTTAACCATACAGCTTTCAAATTTCATCTTCAGTCTCTGTTTTAACCGCTGAGGAGAAGCAGGACTCCACGCGATAGCAGCCTGCCTGTGACCACCATCTCTCTCCAAGACTGGTCTCCAGAAAGAACCCTGTTTTTTCTCCTACAAAGTGGACTAATTTCCAGAACACAAGAATACTTGGCTGCATCTTCAACAGCCTCAACCAAGTTCTTAGGACTATGGCCCGGAATTCTGCCAGACAAAAGCACCTGAAGTTGGACTGGGACTCGCTGGACGTGAATTTATGCCAATACCTTTTTTGATTTCTTCAGAGGAAGTTGACTTTTATTTTTCAGAATCTGTGAAATATAGGGCAGAATTTTCCCTTTGGCATGTGGGGATGGGCCCCGCACATCCATGCGTGAAATGACACGTGGTGACATTGGGCGAGCGTCCCGACATCACCATGCGCTATAATATTTCGCTGGGCGGGCACGCGATGATGTCCAACGCACGCTCGCTATTAATTAACGGGCCACTTAAGGCCCTTGAGGCGCCAATCGATGCCAATTTTTCAGCGCCCGTTCAATCTTCAGGTCGGCGCACAGGCGCAACGGGCAGGTGGGTAGGACACATTTGTATAAACCTCATCCACAGGTGGGATAAGAGGGCTCACTGGGGTCGCGAGTGTGCACTGTCAAGTGTTTATTTATGATCACACACTTGCCTGTGTGATCTGCAGTACTTCAAAACGCATACCAGCTGCTTTTTCTGGACTCTTAATCTTTAGGTCAGCACTCTGCAGTGAGGAATCTTTTCCGGACCTGCATGGTTTCAGGAAGCCTTGCCTTAGCCTGGGAATGGGAGCTGAACTGTCCACTGGAGGCAGCTCCTCTGAGGAGGAAGGGAGGGCTAGAAGGAGTAGGAGGCCAGCAGTGCACATTCAGCCTCCAGGGGAGCCATCTTTGGGAGGACAGGCGCAGGCAAAAGGAGCGCAGGGCCAAGAGGTAGTCCAAGGGAGGGGCTGCAGAAGATATCACTATCCTGCTGTCAGGGTATACAGGCGGCGAAGCAGCTACCTCAGTATGTCTGGGGTGCAGTGCCGAAGGAGGCCCCCCTCTCTCAAGGGAGACAGTCAACTATATCTGTCAGATGATAGGACCTGAGATCTCTGCTAACTGAGTGGGTGGACACCCCATGCCAGTAGCTCTGAAGGTCACAGCTGCCCTCAACTTCTATGCCTCTGGATCATTCCAGGCATCAGTGAGTGATCTTTGCGGCATCTCCCAATCAGCTGTCCACACTTGTGTCAAGCAGGTTACAGACGCTCTGTTCAGGTGTGCATTGACCTTTCTCCTCTACCGTTGGGACAGGCAAGCCAGACACAGCGAGCCAGAGGCTTCGTGGCCATTGCTGGCTTCCCCCGCATCCAGGGTGCTATAGGCTGCATATGTGTGGCCAGCAAGGCACCGGCAGTTGAGCCCGGTGCCTTCGTCAACAGGAAGGGCTTCCACTCCATGAACGTGCAGATAGTGTGTGACCACAGGATGCTGATCCTGCAAGTCTGTGCAAGGTACCCAGGCAGCTCCCACAACGCCTACATCCTCAGACACTCCCAGGTGCCGGGGCTCTTCAGTGCTCCAGCCCGGCTGGATGGATGGCTGCTGGGTGACAAGGGCTATCCCCTCAGAAGGTGGCTCCTGACGCCTCTCCGTCATCCACCCTGTCCCATCCTTTCAATAGTTACGGTGCAGAAAGAGGCCATGCCTCAGTTGGGAGCATTCTTGCTGCTAGGCTCCAAGGTTCCACGTTCAAGGGCTTGAACGCAAAAAAACCCAGTGCAGCACTGAGGGAATGCTGCGTTGTCAGAGGTGCAGCCTTTTGCACGCGACTTTAAACTGAGGTCCCACTTGACCTCTTAGGTGGACGTAAAACAGGAGTTCCCAAATATTGGATCGCAGCCCCTGAAGGGGTCCCGGGATGAGCAATTGGGATCGCGCTCTGCACCCCCTCCAGTGCAATCACATCCTTCTTTTAATGTGGCGACCAGAACTGCGCACTGTACTCCAGCTGTGGCCTCACCAAGGCTCTATACAACTTCTCAGGGTCCCCATGAATTCCAGCACATCTCCAGACTTCCTCCGAGGCCCCATCACACATGCGTTCTCAGTTTTTTTTCTCTCTGGCTCAGGTTCACTGGGAAGGGAGGGGAGAGTACCTTCAAGTGAGCTCATGCATGACAGGGGCACATGAATCAACAGGAACCTCGACTGGAAGTTTGGCTCTGGCTACCTCACCAGACAGAAGGCCCTTGGCTATGTGGCTGTCTTCCACCCCACACACATGCCTGATCCACCTGTGACCCAAGAAGCCGCCTCTGTTTGATTAATGCCGACACACTTGGGAGCTCTACCTTTAAGAGGACTGCTGCATTCATGATATTCTGCTGTTAGGATATACCAATAACGTGCAGCGAACAGCAAAGATGGAAATTGTTGAGCTTCTTTACCTGGAAGCTGTAAGTTGCCCATGTTTCACAGCCATATAGTAACTGGAGATCATAGGTGTAAAGAAAGAGCAATCAATTATATAATGCCTTTCATAATGTTAGGACATCCTTAAGCACTTTGCAGCCAAAGTGTTGTTTTAGACTACTGTCTTGAGGCAAATACATCTGCCAATCTGCACATAGTAAGATCCCACAAGGCAAGTGACCAAACTTGGAGACGGTTATCTTATGAGGAAAGGCTGGACAGGTTGGGCCTGTATCCATTGGAGAGTAGAAGAATGAGAGGTGACCTTATTAAAACATATAAGATCCTGAGCGGACTTGACAGTGTGGATGCTGAAAGGATGTTTCCACTTGTGGGAGAAACAAGAACTAGGGGACACAGTTAGACAAAAAGAGATCTCCCATTTAAGGTGAGGAGAACTTTCTCTCTCTCTCTCTCTCTCTCTCTCTCTCTCCCTCTCTCTCTCTCTCTCGCAGGATCATGAGTCCTTGGAACTTTCCCCCCTCATAGAGTGGTGGAGGCAGGGTCATTGAATATTTTTAAGGCAGATTTTGATAGGTTCTTGACTAACAAGGAGGTCTAAGGGTATTGGAGTTGGTGGGAATGTAGAGTTGAGGCCACAATCAGATCAGCCATATTGGCAGAGCAAGCTCGAGGGGCTGACTGGCCCACTCCTGCTCCTAATTCATATGTTAAATCTGTTTCTTTTGAATTAAGGATAAATGATGGCCGGGCAACTGGTTGAACATCCCTGCACTTCCTCCGAGATTAGCCTGAGATTTTTTAACCTCTACCTGAGTATCTGGAGAATTGGAGAAAAGCACTGGAAGACAGGGGGATGAAGATCAGTAGACGAAAGACACAATTTATGGACAGTCAGTTTGAGCCTAGGGAAGAAGATCAGAGTGAAGGCATAAAGATTCTGGGTGAAGATTTTGGAGAAAGGGAGTAGTTTTATAAAAGATTTAATAGCTAAGCGCTTGGAAAACAGCGGCAGAATCGGACAGAGTCAGCATGGATTTACGAAAGGGAAATCATGTTTGACAAATCTACTGGAATTTTTTGAGGATGTAACTAGTAGAGTTGATGAGGGGGAGCCAGTGGATGTGGTTTATTTGGACTTTTAGAAGGCTTTCGACAAAGTCCCACATAAGAGATTAGTGTGTAAAATTAAAACGCATAGGATTAGGAGTAGTTTATTGAGATGGATAGAAAACTGTTTGGCAGATAGGAAACAAAGAGTAGGAATAAACGGGTAAGATAAAAGCAAAAAACTGTGGATGCTGGAAATCCAAAACAAAAATAAAAATTCTGTTGAAGAGTCATATGGACTCGAAACATTAACTGTGTTCCTCTCCGCAGATGCTGCCAGACCTGCTGAATTTTTCCAGGAATAAACGGGTCTTTTTCCAAATGGCAGGCAGTGAATAGTGGGGTACCGCAGGGGTCTGTACTGGGACCCCAGCTATTCACAATATATATTAATGATTTAGATGAGAGAACTAAATGTAATATCTCCAAATTTGCAGATGACACAAAGCTGGGTGGTAAGGTGAGCTGTGAGGAGGATGCAGAGATGCTTCAGTGTGATTTGGACAAGCTGAGTGAGTGGGCAAATGCATGGCAGATGCAGTATAATGTGGATAAATGTGAGGTTATCCACTTTGGTAGCAAAAACAGGAAGGCAGATTATTATTTGAATGGCTATAAATTGAGAGAGGGGAATGTGCAATGAGACCTGTGTGTCCTCATACACCAGTCACTGAAGGTAAGCATGCTGGTGCAGCAGGTGGTAAAGAAGGCAAATGGTATGTTGGCCTTCATAGCCAGAGGATTCGAGTACAGGAGCAGGGATGTCTTGCTGCAATTATACAGGGCCTTGGTGAGACGATACCTGGAATATTGTGTGTAGTTTTGGTCTCCTTAACTGAGGAAGGATGTTCTTGCTATAGAGGGAGTGCAGCAAAGGTTTACCAGACTGATTCCTGGGATAGCAGAACTGACATATGAGGAGAGATTGAGTCGGTTAGGATTATATTTGCTGGAGTTCAGAAGAATGAGGGGTGATCTCATAGAAACCTGTAAAATTCTAACAGGACTAGACAGGCTAGATGCAGGAAGGATGTTCTCGATGGTGGGGGAGTCCAGAACCAGGGGTCACAGTCTGAGGATATGGGGTAGACCATTTAGGACTGAGATAAGGAGAAATTTCTTCACCCAGAGAGTGGTGAGCCTGTGGAATTCGTTACCACAGAAAGTAGTAGAATAGTAGAAAGTGTATGTTTTCAAGAAGGAGTTAGATATAGTTCTTGGGGCGAAAGAGTTCAAAGGATATGAGGAAAAAGCGGGAGTAGGCTATTGAGTTGGATGATCAGCCATGATCATGATGAATGGTGGAGCAGGCTTGAAGGGCCGAATGACCTACTCCTGCTCCTAGTTTCTATATTTCTATGTTTCAAGTACCTGGGATCAGCAGCGGCAGAAGATGGAAACATGGGAACAGAAATTAAACAAAGGATTAGCTCTGGTTGGAGCAATTGAAAGAAGTGTAGTGGAGTGTTGTGTAATAGAAAAGTATTGCTGACACCGAAAGGAAGAATCTATAGGACAGTTGAGAGACCGGCCTTGTTATATAGTGCAGAAACTCGGGCAACATCAAGGAGAGAGGAACAAGAACTGGATACTAATGAGACACAGATGCTGAGATGGATGTGCGGAGTGACCAGAAAGGGTATAATCAGGAACCAGCACGTTGGCGGAAGGGTGTTGTTGGTGAAGATTGTGGGAGCATCAAAGAAAGTAGAGATTGAAATGGTATGGTCATCTGTGGCGGGAAGGGAGAGAGAGAGAGAGAGAGAAGAAATGTGGTGAGGCGAGTGATGGAGATGGGACTGTCAGGAAGAAGGAGAAGAGGAAGGCCAAAGACCAGGTGGAAAGATGTAGTGGGGAGAGAATTAACGCAGCAGAATTGGAAGAGTATTGGGTGACTGAGAGGAGGGAATGGAGAAGGGTGATCAACCAGCATGGTGGAGACCCCAAGTCAAATGGGAGAAGCCGATAAATCAGCAATAAATATTGGCCAGGACAGCAGAGATAACTCAGATAAAATCAGAAAATGCTGGAAATACTCAGCAGGTTTTGGCACCATCTTTAGAGAAAACAATATTAACATTTCAGTTTATTATTTCAGATTTTCAGCATCTGTAGCATTTTGCTTTTGCACTGGGGCAAACTCCCCTGTTCTTCTTCCAAATCGTGCCATCGGATCCTTTACATCCACCCGAGCAGGCAGATGGGACCTCGATTTAGCATCACATCTGAAAGGTGGAACCTCCAACAGTGCAGCACTCCCTCAGTACTGCACCGGAGTGTCATCTAGATTTTTTTATGCCCAAGCCCTATCGTTCCTTTTGATATGCAGAAAATTAATTTATAGTTTTGATGTCGTACAGACATTTCATCCAATCATACAACATATGAGACCATTCGGCCCATCATTCCTGTGCCAGCTCTTTGAAAGAACAAATTAGTCCCAATCTGGAGTAAGTAAACTGGTGATATGGACTAGAAGAGCCTGCAAAGGTCAGGTGGGGTCAGATCACAGTCAAATTTATAAGTGAGCGCAAGGGCTTTTGAAGTCAGTCCATTGGGAAAGGGGAAAGCAAATGAGAGTTAGCAAAGACCAACATAATAAGTTGGGGGGAATTTGGCATGTAATAGGTTTCAGGGAGACAAGGTTTCTGGATGAACCCATGTTTATGCAGGATATGGAAGAGGTTGGCAAGGAGCGTATTAAGAATTTGAGACCAGGGGTACAAAGACTTAGAATAAGACTTTTCATGGCAGTGAGCGGAGTGTGTGACAATACAATGGAGGTGGAAACAGGCAGAAACTGACCAAGGAAACCCTCGTCCTTGCCAAGAGTAGATTTATTGGAAAATATGAAAAGCAGGTAGCAGAAAGGCTGTGAGACCCTAATAAATAATACACCAGTCACCTTGTGCCACATTTTATTTCATAATGCTTCTGTGGTGTCTTGGGGCATTTTATTTCTCATCCCTAGTTATCTTTGAGAAGAGGATGGTAGACCCCTGCAGTCCGTGTGGTGAAGCTGCTCAGAAGTGCCTTCTGATCCTGTGACCTCCACCTTGGTCAGCAGTGTTTCCGTAGTGCAGTATTATCCAGGATGGTGTCAGGCTTCTAAGTGTTTCAGCTGCGCCCAAGCACACAAGTGGTGAGTATTCCATTCCACTTTCCTGGCTGTTACCCAGGTCTTGCTGTCTGTGGGCATGGATTGTTTCATTGTGCGAAATTACAAATGGAACTGAGAACAGTCATCATCGACAAACAGCCCCACTCCCAACTGTCTAATGAGCGAATGATGAACTGAAGTTCATTTGGCCGAGGATACTGCCTTGAGGAATTCCTGTAGTGATGTCCTGGGGCTGAGATGATTTTAGTCCAACAACCACATTCATCTACATGAGGGACATGGACAGAGTGGATAGGAAACAGCTGTTCTCCTTAGTTGAAGGGTCAGTCACGAGGGGACATAAGTTCAAGGTGAGGGGCAGGAGGTTTAGGGGGGATGTGAGGGAAAACTTTTTTACCCAGAGGATGGTGAGGGTCTGGAATGCGCTGCCTGGGAGGGTTGTGGGGGCGGGTTGCCTCAGATCCTTTAAAAAGCATTTGGATGAGCACTTGGCACGTCATAACATTCAAGGCTATGGGCCAAGTGCTGGTAAATGGGATTAGGTAGGTAGGTCAGGTGTTTCTCAATTGTCAGTGCAGACTTGATTGGCCGAAATGCCTCTTCTGCTCTGTGTGACTCTGCGATTCTGTGATTAGAGACACAAGCAGTTGTTGTTGTAAAGCAATCTGCAGCGCGCCCTGCTGGTGGTGTGAATGTGGGAGGTCCGAGGCAGTGGAGGCGCAGTAGTCTCTTATCGCATCCCTGACACTCGTTGACTTATGCGGCACGCATTGATATGGAGGCGGGCTGGGCTACCACCATCTTGTTGAGGTCAAGGCGCATGTCAGTTTGGGAGCAGCAGGCCCAAGGCTCGGGGCAGCATCGGAAACGGGAGCGAACTCCAAGCCCTGGTTTGTGCATCACTCCAACTCTGTTCGGTCTCTTTGTTGTCTTCCGATTTCCGATAGTGAGCACGGGCTCTTCGGCCTTGGAAGGCGTCACCATTCCGGGGCGGTGAGCACCGGCTCTTCGGCCCTGGGAGGCATCACCATTCCCAGGTGATGAGCACTGGCTGTTTGGCTGTGCAAAGCATTGCAATTCCAGGGTGATGAGCCCAGGCTGCTCATCCCTACAAGGCATCACCATTCTGGGTGGTGAGTACCGACTGTGCAAGGCATTATGAGTCTGTGGTGGTAAACATTGACTGTTTGGGCCTGGAAGATATCATGAGTCTTTGGTCGCTGTTTGTTCAGTATACAAAGCATCACAATTCAAGATGTTGAGCACCGGCTGTTTGGCTGTGCAAGGCATCGTATGTGATGGGGAGGCCTAGCTGTTGTGCTGTGTGAGGCATTGCAATTCAATGGTGGTGAACACTGGCTGGGTCCTGGAAGGCATCACTAGCCTGGGTAGCTGTTCAGGTACTCAGGGCATCACCGGTCTGGGCGGTGAGCTTTGGCTGTTTGGCCATGCAAGGCTTCACAGGTCCAGAGTGGCAAGCCACAGCTGCTTGATCATGGAAGGCAGCTCATGTCTGAATGATTGTGAGCATAGGCTGTTCGACCTTGCAAGGCATCACAATTCTGCTGTAGTGAACCGACCGTTCCCCATGGAAGACACCTTGGGCAAGTTTGCCTCTAACCACTTGAGTCCTCATCCTGACGTCTTTGTCATCCTCCCTGGAAAGTGCAGCGTCAGGAGAATTCCTTGGCTGACTTCTATCCCCTTCCTTACCCGCTTTCCCTGCCCAGCTGTCCAGATTGGGATGAGTGGACCAAATCTCTTGGCACCTTCACCCACAATATTTTTAATTCTGCCCCAGCATCTCACACTGTATTCTTGAATTCCCCCCCCACCCCCGAGCTTTGCAGAGTATGTATAAAGCTCTCCGACCTCCCCCATACGGTATGACTTGTCCCCTTATTTTTGTTTTGTGTGCTTCCAGTGAACATGGCTGAAAATCAGCCCTTGGCGCCGGTGTCGGAGGGTGTGTTGGACATGGACCAGGTGGAGTACACCTTGCGCAAGAGGCTGCCACACAAACTGCCAAAGCGCAAGAACGACATCTATGTCAACATGAAGACGGACTTCAGGGCACAGCTGGCCAGGTGCCAGAAGATGCTGGACAGCGGCTGCTTCAGTGAGATCTGCATCCATGGCCTGGGGCTGGCTATCAACCGAGCCATCAACATCGCCCTGCAACTCCAGGGCGGCAGCTTTGGGGCGCTGCAGATCGCGGCCAACACTTCCACTGTCGAGCTGGTGGACGACCTGGAGCCAGAGCTGGACGAGGGCGAACCCTTGACTCGCACCAGGAACAACTCCGCCATTCACATCAAGGTCTTTCACACCCTCCCCAAGTAGAGGGTGGCAGTGGCTACATACGTTTTCAACTGAGGGACATTAAATGTATTTCTGAATGACTCTTGGATCTCATTTATCCATTCAAAACCATCGCTGCATTTCCTGGATGCTGAGAAATGGACTGAACTGTTTTTTTTTTGCAACATTTTCGGGTAAAATATTTATTTTTTAGAGTAAAATTAACTCGGTCAATGTGCTGTGCTCCTGTCTGAATTGTTATGTACGCTGTAAAGGGCATATCAAGACTAGAATCTCACTAGGGAAGAATGTTATGCTCGATTCCTGGGATGAAGGGCCTTTTTTTTTTCAATTCATTCATGGGGTGTGGGCTTCACTGGCTGGGCCAGCATTTATTTCCCATCCCTACTTGCCCTTGAGAAGGTGGTAGAGAACTGCCTTCTTGAACCACTGCAGATCATGTGGTGTAGGTACACCGACTTATCAAGAATGGCTAAACAGGTTAAGCATTTATTCGTTAGAGTTTAGAAGAATGAGGAGTAATCTTATTGAAATGTGCAAGATTCTGAGGGGGGCTTGACAGGGTAGATGTTGAGAAGATGTTTCCACTAGTAGGGGAATCTAGGGCACGTAGTTACAGAATAAGGAGACACTCATTTAAAACTGAGATGCAAAGGAATTTCTTCTCTCAGAGGGCAGTGAATGTCTGGAATTCTCTACCCCAGAGAGTTGTGGAGGCTCGATCACTGAAAGTATTTAAAGAGGAGGTCGATAGATTTTTGAAATATCGGGGAGTTGAGGGCTATGAGGAACTGCCACGAAAGAGGAATTTAAGGCCTGGGGCAGATCAGCCATGATCTTATTGAATGGCAGGGCAGGCTTGAGGGGTTGAATGGTATACTCCTCCTATTTCTTATGAGGGCTTTGTTAACCGTGTTTTCAACCTCCAAGGATTTAGTTAAATCTGTTATTTATTTGATTGTCTGAACATAGCTGCTGATGTCTCCTACTTTGTTAGGCGCCTCTCCCACCATCTTCTCAACTCTCAGATTCTGCCACTGCTGAATAGAGCCTTTCCTGTGTCCACCAGCAGCTCACCTTAGTTTCTGTGTTGGCTTAAGGTTGGACCATCACTTTCGAGTCTGAAGGTTGTGTTCAAGCCCTGTTCCAGAACGAGACTGGCACTCCACTGCGCTACTGAGGGAGTGCTGCATTGTTGACATTGTTGGCAGCCGAGGGGTTAAACCTTTCGGGTCGACATAAAAGATCCCAGGGACGCTACTTGAAGAGGAGCAGGGCAGTTCTCCCTGGTATCCTGGGTTGTTAATTACCACCCAGCTAACATCGCTAAAACAGATTATCCAGTCATCACATTGCTGTTTGTGGGAGCTTGCTGTGTGCAGAATTGGCTGCCGCGTTTCCTACATTGCAACAGTGACTAGATTTTTTAAAAAACTTCATTGGCTGTAAAGCGCTTTGGAATGGCCTGTTGCTGTGAAAGGTACCATATAAATGCAAGTCTCTCTTTACTGCGATGAATACAACCCAAGCTTGGAACTCTGCTGTTATAGTTGTACTGTGTCTTTTCAATAATTGTAGTTGATGTAAAAAGGGTAAACTAACCCCCGCCCCCCGGCTCCCCCACCCGTCTGAAGATGATGTGCTCTCGCTATCGTATCCCAGTCACAATCCACACCAGCATTGGGTGGCATTATGTGACTTCCAGTTGAGATGCAGAATTACAGACCGAGGAATATGTTAGGAGAAAAGTGGGAAGCGTGTGATTACTTATTTTGTCGTAGTTACAGATTCCCTACAACACAACTCATATATGCTCGGTGGGGGAGATTAGGACTTTGGACCTTCTGAGGATCATTAACTTGCCACTATTCAGTTGCATGCCTTCCCACCCACACCCCCCCAACACCCAACCCCCACCCCTCACTTTCCCTGAATCGATGGCATATCCCTGGACACACCGGCTGACTGCCCCCAACCGGAACCCTAACCCCCTCACTGCCCTCCTCCCCATTGCTGCCAGGGGCACCCTTAGCATGCTCCTGAGGAGCCCCTCCGAATACACACAAATCCCAAGGGAATCCTTGAAAACTCCTCCGCCTTCACTGTCCCCATCAAACACTCCCAGGACAGCTACAGCACGGGGTTAGATACAGAGTAAAGCTCCCTCCTACACCAAACACTCCCAGGGCAGGTAGAGCACGGGGTTAGATACAGAGTAAAGCTCCCTCTACACCGTCCCCATTAAACACTCCCAGGGCAGGTGCAGCACGGGGTCAGATACAGAGTAAAGCTCCCTCTACACTGTCCCCATCAAACACTCCCGGGGCAGGTACAGCACGGGGTTAGATACAGAGTAAAGCTCCCTCTACACTGTCCCTGTCACATGTATTTGAGCTCCAACTCTAGAGAGTCGCACCATGAACTCCTGTGTGATGTTATCCTCTGTGTGATTGTTAATTGGTGCTGAATCGGCCCAGGTTTTTGTCCTCTGTCTAATAGGAGTTTGGGAGAATGCCTCACACTTATTTCATATTTGCAGCCCCAAAATTCTTAAATTCCATAATAAAAACAGAAAATGCTGGAAACACTCAGTAAGCCTGGCAACATCTGTGAGGAGAGAAACCAGGTTGACGGTTTAGGTTTGTGACCTTTGAGTTATTTCAGATTTGCAGCACCCAAAGGATTTTGCCCTTAAATTCAGTGCTGAGGTAAACCAACATTTGAAAGTTTATCCTCTTTGAC
This sequence comes from Carcharodon carcharias, assembly GCF_017639515.1. Lineage (NCBI taxonomy): Eukaryota > Metazoa > Chordata > Chondrichthyes > Lamniformes > Lamnidae > Carcharodon > Carcharodon carcharias. The sequence goes on along the minus strand of NC_054499.1, from coordinate 12,524,978 downwards.
AAGTTCACGTGAGGCAGTGTGTACTGTACACAGTGATTGCGAATAACAGTTATTGAACAGGCATTGGGACTGTGGGACTTGGCATGCAATACATCAGGAGAAGCTGAGCAAGTCCCAGTACCAACCCTGACTGCTTGGCACAGCCTTGATCCAGAGTTCTGTTTAATCTGTAATCGCAGTGTCGCTCAGGACTCAGGCATCGGAGGCACAGTTAGGTTGCCAACACTGGTTGGATGTATTCATAGAAGTGGCGCTCCCACCCCCAGCTGTCCCACTTCCCTTCCACACTCCTGCCTGACATGATTGTCCTCATGGCAATCTTTCTCTTAGAAAGTGAACACTGTATGACCTGACTGAATGATTCTTGGATTGTCAGCAAGATGGCCTTTTCTGCCCCCACCTCTAATGGTTTTATAACCGAGTAGAAAAATCAAACATTGTTTATTTCTGCTGAAGAGAGACGTTTTATATTCATTCATGGAATGTAGGCGTTGCTGGCTAGGCCAGCATTTATTGTCCATCCCTAATTGCCCTTGAGAAGGTGGTGAATTACTGCCACCTTGAACCACTGCAGTCCGTGTGGTGTAGGTACACCCACAGTGCTGTTAGGGAGAGAGTTCTAGGATTTTGACCCAGCGACAGTGAAGGAATGGCGATATATTTCCAAGTCAGGATGGTGAGTGGCTTGGAGGGGAACTTACAGGTGGTGGTGTTCCCATGTGTCTGCTGCCCTTGTCCTTCTTGATAGAAGCAGTTGTGGGTTTGGAAGGAGCAGCCTAAGGAGACATGGTGACTTCCTGCAGTGCATCTTGTAGATGGTACACATGCTACCACTGTATGTCAGCGATGGAGGGAGTGAATATGATTGGGGTGCCAATCAAGCTTTGTCCTGGATAATGTTGAGCTTCTTGAGTGTTGTGGGAGCTTCACTCATCCAGGCAAGTGGAGAGTATTCCATCACACTCCTGACTTGTGCCTTGTAGATGGTGGACAGACTTTGTGGAGTCAGGAGTTACTCGCTGCAGGATCCCTAGCCTCTAAGCTGCTCTTGTAGGCACAGTATTTATATGGTTAGTCCAGTTTAGTTTCTGGTCAATGGTAACAATCTGTGATGTTGACAGAGGGGGATTCAGCGATGTTGCCGAGGCTTTTCATCATGCACTCATCAGGACAAATGCTAGAATGCCAAATTTCAAACTATCAGAACAATTTATACTACAGGAGAAAAGGGTGCTGATTGGTTGGCAAGTCAACTCTGATTGGCTGAGGTGTTGCCATGGAAAAAGCAACAATAGGCTCCTGGGTGATTTAAAAAAAGCGCAAGGCTTGAACATATTTCTTTTGTTTGCAGAATATGGGTGCATTTGTATGAATGTATGTCACTTTGTATGTATTTTTCCAGTTTGGAACTAATCTTCAATCCCTGGAGAATTCAGAACAATACTGAAGTGTTGGCAATCTTAAGAGGTGGGCAAGTGAGTGCCTTAATTGTCTCATTGCCACATTACACTGAGATATCACCATCACGAGGCCTCTGATCAGACAGTGCAGTTGAGATTTTTTGTTTATTCATTTCTGGGATGTGAGCATTGCTGGCATGACCAACGTTTATTGTCCATCCCCAATTATCATTGAGAAGGTGGTGGTGAGCCGCCATCTTGAACCGCTGTTGTCCGTATGGTGTAGGTACGCCACAGTTAGGGAGGGAGTTCCAGGATTTTGACCCAGTGACGGTGAAGGAACGGCGATATAGTTCCAAGTCAGGATGGTGAGTGAATTGGAGGGGAACTTCCGGGGGGGGGGGGGCGGCGGTGTTCCCATGTATCTACTGCCCTTGTCCTTCTAGGTGGTAGAAGTCGCGGGTTTGGAAGGTACTGTCGAAGGAACCTTGGAGAGATTGACAAGCAGAGTTAGGGTGGGAAGTATGAAAGAGTCCAATAGACTCAGCTGAAACTTACTTTTTAATGACACGTTCTTTCCTTCATTACCTGTCAGAGGTAAGTGGGAGAGGTGTCAGCCATGACCCGGGGGGGTAACGCCAGAGACTGGAGAGTAAATCCAGGCTGAGACTACTAATCCTGAGGGAGTGCTGCACTGTCGGGTGTACCAACTTTACCCAGAGGGTTGTGGGTGCTCCATTGTTGAATATATTTGAAGCTGGGATAGACAGATTTTTGGTCTCGGAGCCAGGTGATATGGGAAGCGGGCGGGAAAGTGGAGTTGAAGCCCAAGATCAGCCAGGATTGTATTGAATGGAGGAGCAGGCTCCACAGGCTATATAATTTACTGCTGCTGCTATTTCTTGTCTCCTTCTTGGACTAGATTTTAAAATGAGACCGTCTGCGCTCTCAAGTGGATGGTAAAGATTGCGTGGACATTACATACGAACATACAAACTAGGAGCAGGAGTAGGCCATTTGGCCCCTCAAGCCTGCTCTGCCATTCAATAAGATCATAGCTGACCTGATTGTAACCTCAATTCCACATTCCCAGATAACCTTTTACCCCCTTGCTTATCAAGAATCTATCTACCTCTGCCTTAAAAATATTTAAAGACTCTGCTTCCACCACCTTCTGAGGAACAGAGTTCCAAAGACTTACCACCCTCTGAGAGAAAAAACTTCTCCTCATCTCCGTCCGAAATAGGCAACCCCTTATTTTTGAACAGTGACCCCTAGTTCTAGATTCTCCCATAAGGGGAAAGATCCTCTCCACGTCCACCCTCTCAAGACCCTTATATGATTCAGTCAAGTCGCCTCTTACTCTTCTAACTTGAACAGACACAAGCCTAGACTGTCCAGCCTTTCTTCATAAGACAACCCACTCATTCCAGGAGTTAGTAAACCTCTGAACTGCTTCCAACATGTTTATGTCCTTCCTTAAATGAGACCAATACTCTACACGGTACTATGGTCTCACCAATGCCCTGTATAACTGAAGCCATAACCTCCCTACTTGTGTATTCAATTCCCCTTGGGATAAACTTCTTGTTGTACCTGCATACTAACTTTTTGTGACTCGTGCACTAGAACACCTAAATCCTTCTGCACCTCAGAATTCTGTAGCTGTTCTCCATTTAAGTAATACTATGCTTTTTTATTCTTCCTGCCAAAATGAACAACTTCACATTTTCCCACATTATACTCTCATCTGCCAGATTATTGCCCACTCACTCAACTCATCCATATCCGTCTGCAACCTCCTTATGTCTTCTTCACAACATACTTTCCTACCTATCTTTGTATCGTCTGCAAGTTTAGCTACCATGCCTTCATTCCCCTCATCTAAGCCATTAATGTAAACTGTAAGAAGTTGGGACCCCAGTCAGACCCCTGTGGGACTCCACTCATCACATCCTTTCAATCAGATAAAGACCTATTTATGAATACTCTGTTTTCTGCCAGCCAGCCAATTTTCTATCCGTGCTAATATGTTACCCCCTACACCAAGAGCTTTTATTTTCCACAATAATCTTTGATAAGGCACTTAATCATATGCCTTCTGGAAATCCAAGTACAGTACGTCTACAGGCTGCCCTTTATCCACTGCGCGTGTTACTCCTTCAAATAACTGTTGTAAATTGATTAAACATGATTTCCCTTTCACAAAACCATACTGACTCTTCCTGATTACCTTGAGTTTTGCCAAGTGCCGAGCTATAACCTTTTTAATGATTGACTCTAATACCTTCCCCATGACAGATGTCAAGCTAACGGACTTAGAGCTTCCTGTTTTCTGCCTCCCTCCCTCCCTTGAATAGAGGGGTTATATTTACTACTTCCCAGTCTGATGGAACCTTTGCAAAATCTAGGGAATTTTGGAAATTTAACATCAACGCACCTACTACCTCATTAGCCATCTCTTTCAAGACCCTGGGATGAAGTCCACCAGGACCCAGAGACTTGTCAGCCCGCAGCTCCACCAGTTTGCTCACTTCCCTTGTGATTGTAATTTGACCAGGTTCCACCTCCTGATTTACAGCTATTACTGGAATGTTTTTTTGTCTGTTATTTGTTCATTTATCCATTATTTGCTTATTATCTACTATTAACTCCCCATTCTCTTACATTTATAGCTAGCTTTCTCTCATACTCTAATTTCTTTCTCCTGATTAAGCTTTAAGTCATTCTCTGCTGTTCTTTATATTCTAACCAATCATTTGATCTGCCACTCAGCCTTGAGCAGTTAAATGCTTTTTCCTTAAGTTTGGTGCTTTCCCTAACTTCTTTAATTAATCACGGATTGTGGGTCCTCCCTTTAGAATTTTTCTTTATAGTAGGAATATGCTTATTCTGCATATTCTGAAATATCCCCTTAAATGTTTGTCACTGCTTCTCTGTTGATCTATCCCCTTGCCTAATATCCCAATTCACTTCAGCTAGCTCAGCTTTCATGCCCAGAGAGTTGCCCTTATTTAAGTTTAAAATACTAGTCTTAGACCCACTGTTCTCCCTTTCAAACTGGTGGTAAAATTCAATCATATTGTGGCCACTGCTACCTAAAGGTACCTTCAATCTGAGGCCATTAATTAATCCTCCCATATGACACAAAGCAAGTCTAAAATAACCTGCTCTCTGGTTGGTTCCAGAAAGTATTGCTCTAAGAAACTATCTCGAAAGCATTCTATGAACTTTTCATCCAGGCTACTACTGACAATCTGATTTTTCCAGTTTATATGTAGATTAAAGTCACCCATGATTTTCACTGCCCCTTTATCACAAGCATCAATATTTCTTCTTGTATACTTTGTCCTACATTGTGGTTACTGTTCGGGACCACTCCCACTACTGACATTTTTCCTTACTATTCCTCATCTCACCCAAACCGATTCTACATCCTGATCTCCTGAACCAAGGTCATCTCTAACTATTGCACCATCTTTGATTGTTGCCATCCTTGATCAACAGTGCTACCCCTCCACCTTTACGTAGCTTCCTATTGTTGAAGATCATATGCCCCTCAAAATACAGGACCCAATCCTTGTCATCCTGCCGCCATGTCTCCATAATGGCTATCAGATCATATTTATTTACTTCAATGTGCGTTATCATTTTGTTATGAATGCTCCACGCATTCAGATACAAAGCCTTTAGTTTTGTCTTTGTTAAATTTGTAATATACAGTCTTGATTGTTGGTGCATTTTTTAGGTTTTCTCTCTGCCCCTTCCTGCCATTCTCTGACCTTCATTTCCCATGTTACTATTTTCCTTTCTTACCTTGTCTCTGCTTTTTGATATACCACATCTTTCCATATTTAATCTCTTGCCCCCACTATTTAGTTTAAAATCCTCTCTACTTCCCTAATTATGTGGTTCATAAGAACACCGGTCCCAACACAGTTCAGGTGTAGACTGTCCCAATGGTACAGCCCCCACTTTGCCCAGTACTGGTGCCAGTGCCCCACAAACTGGCACCCACTCCTCTCACGCCAATCTCTGAGCCTTTGTACCCTCTGCCAATTTGCATGCAACTCAGGTAATAATTCAGAGATTATTACCTCTGAGGTTCTGCTTTTTAATTTACTGCTTAGCTTCTCATACTCTCTATGCAGAACCTGTCTCCTAGTTCTACCTACATGGACTATGACAACTGGATCCCCCTCCCACTGCAAGTTCCTCTCCAGTCCTGAGCAGATGTCCTGAACCCTGGCACCAGGCAGGCAACACAGCTGTCTGGACTCTCGCTCTTTGCTGCAGAGAATAGTGTCAACCCCCCTATGCTGTCCCCTACTACCACTACATTCTGTTTTACTCCCCTGACTTGAATGGCTCCCTGTACCACAGTGCCATGGTCAGTTAGTTCATCCACCCTGCAGCCCCTGCTCTCACCCGAACAACCTGAGAGAACCTCATACCTATTGGACAATTTCAGAGGCTGACACTCTTGCACTCTTGCCTTCTGGGTCTCTTTACCTGCCTTACTCATCACAGCCCCCTGTCCCTGACCAGTGGCCAAATCAAAAGAGCCTACCCTAAGGCCTCCTGGTACACAGTAACTGTGTCGCAGTGTCTGCAGCTCAGCTTCCAGCTCAGTGACTGAGCCAAAGCTCCTCAAATGTAAATATTTACTGCAGATGTGTTTGTCCTGGATCACACTGGCATCCAGGAGCTGCAGCCTTGACACATTACCTGTCCTGCCATCCTTAATGTGTTTTAATTAATTACTTAATTATGTTATTCACTTATTATATGTTGCTTTACCATCAATTTGTTACTATTTTAAATCTTAGGACCACTTACCAGATACTCACCAAACAGCTAGCTCCTTTCCCTGTAGTAGAGTAAGAACCAATTCTACAGGGTGAGAAAGGTAGAAAAGCAAAAGTAAACAAACACCTCCTCCCGTTTCACCAAACTCCCCCACTCACCAAACTCCCAGGTTTGCACTTCCTCAGCTACACTCCCTGCATTCCCCAGACTCACTTTCTATGGGGCCAATGCTCACTTGGTCAACTCTCATTGGAAATGCTGGATGAAACAAAGACCAAAGTTCATCTATTTAGCCTTCTACCATCCTTGTAGTCACTATTTCTTTTTTATATTTAACGGGACTTTAACAGTAAGCATAACATCCCAGTGCATGAGTCACAAGAAGTTAGTATGCAGGTACAGCATGTAAATAAGAAGGCTAATGGAATGCTATTCCTTATTACAAGAGGAATTGAACATAAAAGTAAGGATGTTTTGCTACAGTTATACAGGGCATTAGTGAGGCCGCACTTCAAATACTGTGTGCAGTTTTGGTCGTCTTATTTAAGGAAGGATGTAAATGCATTGGAGGCAGTTTAACGGTTTACTAGATTGACACCTGGAATGAGCAGGTTGTTTTATGAGGAAAGGCTGGACAGACTGGGCTTGTTTCCATTGGAGTTTAGAAGAGTGAGGGGTGATTTGATTGAAATATGCAAGACCCTGAACGGTCTTGACAAGGTGGACGTTGAAAGGATGTTTCCTTTTGTGGGTGAGTCTAGAACAAGGGGGCACTGTTTTAAAATTAGGGGTCACCCTTTTAGGACAGAGAGGAGGAGAAATTTTTTTCTCTCAGAGGGTTGTGCGACTTTGGAAGTCTCTGCCTCCGGAGGCAGTGGAGACGGGGTCATTGAATATTTTGAAGGCAGAGGTGGATAGATCCTTGTTAGGCAAGGGAATCAAAGGTTATCAGGGGTAGATGGGAATGTGGAATTTGAAACACAAACAGATCAGCCATGATCTTACTGAATGGTGAAGCAGGCTTGAGGGGCTGAATGGCCTACTCCTGCTCCTGTTTCGTTTGTTTGTATGAATCTTTCCTAATGAGTGCAAGTTGAAAAGCTTTGACAGCGTGTCTCTTTTTTTGAGTGATACCTGTATTCTGTTTTAGCGATTAAGTAATTTAGTGAAGGCTGTATTTTGGGGGAGGGGAGGGGAGTCGACTGTGTTGCCCCTCATGGTAGGACAGCCAGTCAACACTCTCTACCTGGACTCACCTAAGAAACATGCTAGCAACAGGCAGGTGAGAGCCAGCACTCAGGAGTGAGGCAGCGAAAATGCAACGGAAAGAAATTAAAATTTTAATCTCTTGCATTGGCGTCCACTAAATGAATGTATTGCAAAACATTTCGCTCTGAACACAGGACCTTAGCCTCCCTGAAAGAGTTTAAGCAGCTCCTCTGGCATTCATCGGAATGACCTGATGGAAAATTGTCTATTTAACTCGTTAAGCGCTCCGTGTTATTCCAGGCATGGGGAGGAGGTGTAGGCCTCGAGCCAGGAGAATTGCAATTCCTGTTTATGGAATGGCCTTTGCTGTTACCACGGCAACTGGAACAAAGAGCCGTGAATGAAAGATCAAGGCCTACTTTGATTTGTCTCATTACAGAGTTCCCTACATGACAGGGTTAAACAAGGAGGACAGGTTGCATTAATTGGATGTGCATTCCCGAGAGATTGTAAGGTTACGGGGTGATCTGATGAAAGGATTTAATAGGGTGGATACTGGAGAAATGTTTCCTCTGGTGTGGAGAATCGAGTATGAAGGGAGACATAATTTTAAAATGCGAGCCAAGATGGAAATCACACAAAGGATAGTGGAAATCAGCAATTTTCTCCTGCAAAAGGATATGAATACAAGAAGTCAAATGGAGATTTCAAGACTCAGAACGATTCTGTGCCATCACTAAGACCGTTTCCACTTGCCTAACATCGCCCGACATTGCCCCTGTTGAAACTCTCATCCTCACCTTTCTTACCTCGACTATTCCAACGCACTCCTGGCTGACCTCCCACGTTTTACCCTCGTAAACTTGAGGTCATCCAAAACTCTGCTGCCCGTGTCTTAATCCTTAGTAAGCCCTGTTCCCCTATCACCCCTCTCCTCGCTGACCAATGCCGTCTCCCAGTCAAGCCACCTCTTGATTTTAAAACTCTCATCCTCATTCTCAAATCCCTCTGTGGCCTCGTCCCTTCCTATCTCTGTAATCTCCTCTGGCCCCACAACCCTCCGATGTATTTGCACTCCTCTCGTTCTGGCCTCTTGTGAATCCCCAATTTTAATCACTCCACCATTGGCGGCCGTGCCTTCACGCTGCCTGGGCCCCAAGCTCTGGAGGCCTCCCCCTAAGGCTCTCTGCCTCTTTGTGCTCCTTTAAGACACTTCTTCAAACCTGCCCCTTTGACCAAGCTTTTGATCATCTGATCTAATACCTCCTTAAGTGTTGCGTTGTCATATCTTGATTTATAATGTTCCTGTGAAGCGCCTTGGGAATTTCATTAAATTGCTTGATAAATTTTTGTTGGGTTTTAGGATATCAAGAGATATGGAGCTAAGGCAAGAAAAATAAAGCCAGATCTACCTGTGCAAATGAGCACTGATGTTTAAGGTTCTGTGTGATTCAACGTCTATCTCATTGAAAGTTCCTTCCCCAGAGAAAACCAGATCGAACTTGGCTCAGCCTGGGGTGACTTGGCTCAGTGCTGCTTCCTGCAGGCGGGCGAGATGACAGTTCTGAGCTCAGGACAAAGCAGCCAACTTTGCCAGATTTCATGTGCCTCGTTACCCTCTGGAGGGCGCCGGCTGAAAAAGCGGTGGCAGCTGACGGAATAGCACTTCCTCAGAAGAGAATTTGAAAAAAAGGGTGAATTTACAGGGCTGTGGGGAGAATGGAACAAATTGGGTAGCTCTTTGAAGGGGCCAGCACTGGCATGATGGGCTGAATGGCCTCCTTCTGTGCCGCTATAGCTGCCATCTTTTCCAATCTCATCATTTAGCAATTGTCTTTTTCTTCTCTTCTAGCTTAAATCATCTCAGCTTCATCGTTTTGAAGAATCCCCGATTTTAACCACTCCACCATTGGCGGCTGTGCCTTCAGCTCCCTGGGGCTCTGAGCTCTGGATTTCCCTCCCTAAACCCCTCTCTCTCTCTCTCTCTCTCTTTCTCCTCCTTTAAGATGTTCCTTAAAACCTACCTGTTTGACTAAGCTTTTGGTCGCCGGTCCTAATGTCTCCCTATGTCAAATTTTGTTGAAGGACACTACTTTTAAGCGCCTTGGGATGTTTTACAACAATAAAGGTTCTATATAATTGCAAGCTGTTGTTGACTGACCCCCTCCCCTCCCTCACACCCTGAAGTTTACTCTTCATCATTCTAATGGCTTATTGATTTTATCAAGCCAATGGTTGAGTTGTGTGGACCAGAAAAGTAACCCTCTCCCCTTCGCTTCTCCCACAGTCGGACATTGCATGGCCCCGGCAGTCAACTGCCGAGGCTTTGACTGAGTAGCGCCTGCTTGGGCGAGGTGGCAAATGGCACTCATGCCCCAGGAATGGGTTAACACCATCACACTGAGCAGGAGGGGAGAGGAGCAGCTATCCCAGTACTTAAAGCAAAAAAGGTTACTCTGCAGCCACAGTATGGCCAGGATTTCAAAGGTTAAATTACTGGAATTCATTTACTCAAACTCTAAAGGGCCTTAATCCTGTTTTCAATTTTCTTAGCTGCAATAAATTCAGAATTAAGAAGTTCTTTCTTGGTACACAATGCACCCCTGTCAAAACCTCTCTCCACAAAATCCACTGGCTCCTAAGTTGTTTCACAGTGTTAAGGACAGAGACCTTTGCCATGACTCCCCCTCCCCCTCATGGTTAGAAGGATACTGAGACACATTGGGCTGGTTCAAGACAGGGGTGAAGCAAATCAGGCAGGGGCAGGGCTCCTGATCAAGATCACCAATATGGTGAATGGAAAGTGTGTGAATGTATGCGGTGTATGTGTTTGTGTAAGTGCATATGTGTGTGAATGTGTAGGGGTGTGTTTGTGTGTTAATATATGTGGATGTGTGTGTGAATGTGTGTAGGTATGAGTGGGTGTGGGTTTGCGAGTGTGAGTGGGTGTGGGTATGTGCAAGTGGGTGTGGGTGTGTGTTAGTGTGTGTGTGCAAATGTGGATGTGTGTATGGGTGTGTGTGAGTGGGTGTGTTAGTGTATGTGAATGTGTGAGGAGGTGTGTGAGTGTGTGTGGGTGTGTGTGAGTAGGTGTGTGTGAGTTTGTGTGGGTGTATGTGAGTGTGGGGGTGTGTGGGTATATGTGAGAGTGTGTGGATGTGTGAGTATGTGTGTGTGCACGCGCGCGGGTGCACACTTGCTGGTACGTGTTTCTGAAAATTATGCATGTGTTTTTGTTCATTTGTGTGTGTGTGTGTGACTGCAAGACTGAATTAGGAATTAAATCAAAAAATGCTGGAAATACTGAGCAGATCAGGCAGCATCCACAGAGAGACAAACAGAGTTAAAGTTTAGGGTCGATGACCCTTCATCAGAATTGAGGAAAGATAGGAATGTAATATGTTTTGAGCAATTAAGTGAGGGGGGGGATGTCAGGGTAAAGGACAGGAGAGATTCAGTGACAAAAGCTTTTCTGGTTGAAAAGCCAGAGAGAGTGGGAATGGGTAAAGAAACCAAAGATGTGTCCAGATGAGGCATGAATGGCAAGATAGCAGCCGTCCAAATCCAAAATGAAGGAATAACTAAGGAAATGAGAAAATACGAACCAGCAAAAAAAAACATAAAACAAAATGGAGGCAGAGGATAAAATGTAAATGTGTTGAACTCAGTGTTGAATACAGAAGGCTGTAGAGTGTCAAGTCAAGAGGTCAAAGTCAAGGGAGAAACTCAAGTCGGAGCAAACAGCCAAAACTTGTGAAACTGTTACCAAGGAGTGACTCAGGATGGAAATTAGAGAGGATCCAGTGCACTTTTTAAATAGATCCTCTGTGGTATTACAGTGGTGGGAGATTATATCATGTTTTGTCAGCCTCAGCTCTGTGCTGAGGGCTCTCATCTCTTAACTTTCAATAGTCGTGGGTTCAAGTCCAACTGCAGAGGCACGAGCAAATAACCCAGGCTGGCAGTCCCGAGGGAGCTCTGCCCTGTCGGAGGTGCCGTCTTTCGGACCAGACGGTAAACTCTCGAAGATGGATGTAAAAGGTTTTCTTCACAGAAGGGGAGGAGAGTTTTCCTTGGGTTCCTGGGCCAGCATTTGTCCCTCAAACGACATCCCTAAAAAACCGGGCGATCTCCTGATTATCACACCGCTCTTTGAGCTGCGCACAGATTGCCGGCCTGCAGGACCTCAACAAGTCATCCATTGACCGCTTGGTGCTTTGGGATGCCCCTCGTGAGCTCCTTCATGCTGGCAGAGTGGTGGAGGGGGTAGGGGGGAGAGGTGACGTAGAGGGGCGGGTTGGTGTGTGGGGATGGTGACGACACTTTGCAAGGCAATGGGAGAATAAAAACTTTCAAGCCAGGCTCCTGTCACTGGGCACTGTGGGGTGGGTTTATTGGGGGGGGGGGGGGGGGGGGGGGGGGGGGGGGGGGCGGTGGTGAGGTTTGACGACTGCCACGTCACCAGCCCTGATTAGCGCCAGCTCTGTCTCCATCCCCATTGCATTAGCAGCTGCTGTTGGATAGGATTAGCACGGTGGAGAGCCCTTTTTAAACCCAGGCAAAATTAAAAAACAAAATAGCTCAAGCACATATTTAACTTCACCCTGAGTCACTTTATCAGCAGTGACTCCGGACTCGCTGCAACTTTGTTCGGGCATTTTGTAATCAGGGTAGCTCTACTGATATGTAAAAAAAAAACACACACAGTCCTTGCAACAACAAGACAATAACCAATCAAGACAAGGAGGTCAGAATGGATGGGCCAGGCTGGTTTGATCTAGAGTTTGATTACCGAGGCCGGGTGATATAAAAAGGGATTAACTAATAACTAGCAGTTCACCCTCTGGCTGCAAAAACAACGAGTGGAATCCAGGCCCCTGGCCAGTCACGGAGACGGGCGTAGTCCGTTGGCTCCAGGTTGGAGATGCCTCCCTATTCGGAGAAGAACGATTTGGACAAGGATGAGACGAGAGAGGAGGCCGAGGTGCCTGGCAACCCACCCGCGGCCAGTGAGACAGAGAGGGAAGGCAGAAGGCTGGAGCAGGAGGGGGCCGAGGAGGGTCATGACCCGTACAAGCGCTACTTTGCAGCTGCTGAAGGGCAAAGTGCTGCCAGGAAGAGGGTGCAGAGAATGTTCAAGATCTTGAAACGTGAGTGAAATGCTTTCTGACCTATCGATCGGGTTAAAGGTTTTGAATGCCACAGCACAGAAGGGGGCCATGCAGCACATTGTGTCTGTGTTCGATGGTTGCTACGTCCAGAACTAATCCCACCGCCCTGCTCTCTCTCCACTGCCCTGTATCAATCCCAAATTAATCCCACTGCCCCACTCTCCCCATAGCCTTGTATCAATCTCAAACTAATCTAACTGCCCTGCTCTCTCCCCACCGCCCTGTATCAATCCCCAAACTAATCCCACTGCCCCGCTTTCTCCCCACTGCCCTGTATCAATTCCAAATTTATCCCACTGCCCTGCTCTCCCCCCATAGCCCTGTTTCAATCCCAAACTAATCCCACTGCCCTGTATCAATCTCAAATTAATCCCAATGCCCCACTCTCTCCCCATAGCCCTGCATTAATCCCAAACTAAACCCACTGGCACTCTCTCTCCCCATAGCCCTTTATCAATCCTAACCTAATCCCACTGTCCCACTCTCGCCCTGTATGAATCCCAAACAATCCCTCTATCCTACTCTTACCTAATAGCCCTGTATCAATTCCAAACTAATCCCACCGCCCTGCCGACTCTCCATAGCCCTGTATCAATTCCAAACTAATCCCACCGCCCCACTGACTCTCCATAGCCCTGTATCCATCCCCAAACTAATCCCTCTGCCCCACACTCTCCCCATAGCCCTATATCAATCCCAAATTCACCCGCTGCCCCACTCTCTTCCCACAGCCCTGTAACAATCCCAAACTAAACCCACTATCCCACTCTCTTCCCATAACCCTGTATCTATCCCAAACCAAACCCTGTATCTGCCCCACACTCTCCCCATAGCCCTGTATCAATCCCAAGCTAAACCCACTACCCCACTTTCACCCTGTATCAATCCTAAACTAATCCCACCGCCCCGCTCTCTGCCCATAGCCCTGCATCAATCTCAAACTAATCTCACTACCCCACTCTCTTCCCACAGCCCTGTATCAATCCCGAACAAATCCCACTGCCCCACTCTCTCCCCATAGCCCTGTATCAATCCCAAACAAACCCCACTGCCTTGCTCTCTCCCCATAGCCCTTTATCAATCCCAACCTAATCACACTGTCCTACTCTCGCCCTGTATGAATCCCAAACAATCCCACTGCCCTACTCTCACCTCACTGCCCTGTATCAATCCCAAACTAACCCCAATGCCTTGGTCTCACCCCATAGCCTTGTATCAATCCAAAATTAGTCCCACCGCCCCACTGACTCTCCATAGCATTGTATCAATCCGAAACTAATCCCACTACCCCCTCATTCGCCATAACCCTATATCGAACCCCAAACTAATCCCTCTGCCCCACTCCCTACCCAAAGCCCTGAACCAATCCCAAATTAACCCAACTGTCCCACTCTTCCTCTATACCCTTGTACCAATCCCAAATTAATCCTCTGCCCCATAGCTCTCCCCATAGCTCTGTATCAATTCCAAATTCACCCAATACCCCAATCTCTTCCCATAACCCTGTATCAATCCCAAACCAAATCAACTGCCCCACTCTCTTCCCATAGCACTGTATCAATCCCAAACTAATCCCACTGCCCCACTGACTCTCCATAGTCCTGTATCAATCCCAAACTAATCCCACTGCCCCACTCTCTCCCCATAGCCCTGTATCAATCCCAAACTAATCCCACGACCTCCCTCACACATCATAACCCAGTACCAATTGCAAACTAATCCAGTATAAAAACAAAATACTGTGGACGCTGGAAATCTGAAACAAAAACAAAAATAGCTGGAAAAACTCAGCAGGTCTGACAGCATCTGTGGAGAGGAACACAGTTGACGTTTCAAGTCTGTATGACTATTCATCAGAACTAAGGAAATAGAGAAATGAGGTGAAATATAAGCTGGTATAGGGGTGTGGGACAGGTAGAGCTGGATAGAGGGCCAGTGATAGGTGGAGGCAAAGAAGAGATTGCCAAAGATGTCATAGACAAAAGGACAAAGGGGTGTTGACGATGGTGATATTATCTAAGGAATGTGCTAATGGGGACATTAAGGGTAGCAAGCAGAACGAGCAAGTGGCAGATAGCCCTAGTGGGTGTGGGGTGGGGGGAAGGGATCGAAATGGGCTAAAAGGTGGAGATAAAACAATAAATCGAAATAAATTTAAAAATAGATGGGAAAATAAAAATATTTCTTTTAAAATTATAAATTATTAGAAAAAGGGGAAATCGGAAAGGGGCTGGGGATGGAGGAGAGAGTTCATGATCTGAAGTTGTTGAACTCAGTATTGAGTCCGGAAGGCTGTAAAGTGCCCATTCGGAAGATGAGGTGCTATTCCTCCAGTTTGCGTTGAGCTTCACTGGAACATTGCAGCAGGCCAAGGATGGAGATGTGGGTTTGAGAGCAGAGTGGTGTGTTGAAATGGCAAGCGACAGAGAGGTCTGGATCATGCTTGTGGACAGACCAAAGGTGTTCCCAAACTAATTCCACTGCCCAACTCTCTACCCGTAGCCATGTTTCAATCCCAAATTAATCCCACTGCCCCGCTCTCTCTCCATAGCCCTGTATCAATCCCAAACTAAACCCACTGCCCTGCTCTCTTCCCATAGCCCTGTATCAATCCCAAACTAATCCCACTGCCCCACTCTCTCCCCATAGCCCTGTATCAATCCCAAACTAATCCCACTGCCCCACTCTCTCCCCATTGCCCTGTATCGATCCCAAACCAAATCCAGTGCCCCACTCTCTCCCCATAGCTCATTATCAATCCCAGATTCACACACTGCCCCACTCTCTTCCCATAGCCCTGTATCAATCCCAAACTAGTCACACTGCCCCACTCTCTCCCCGCTGCCCTGTATCAATTCCAAACTAATCCCACTACTCAACTCTCTACCCATAGCCCTGTATCAATCCCAAACTAATCCCACTGCCCCACTCTCTCCACATAGCCCTGTTTCAACCCCAAACTAATCCCACTGTTCCAATCTCTCCCCATAGCCCTTTATCAATCCCGACCTAATCCCACTGCCCCACTCTCACCCATAACCCTGTATTAATCCCAAAATAATCCCACCGCCCCACTGACTCTCCATAGCACTGTATTAATCCCAAACTAATCCCACTGCCCCCCCTCACTCACCATAGTCCTGTATCAATCCCAAATGAATCGCACCACCTCCTTACACGTCATAACCCAGTACCAATCGCAAATTAATCCCACTGCCCAACTCTCTCCCTATAGCCCTGTATCAATCCCAAACTAATCCCACTGCCCTCTCTTTCCTCATAGCCCTGTATCAGTCCCAAACTAACTCCACTGCCCTGCTCTCGACCCATAGCCTTGTATTAATCCCAAACTAATCCCAGCGCCCCACTGACTCTCCATAGCCCTGTATCAATCCCAAACTAATCTCACTAGCCCCCCCTCACATGTCATAACCCAGTATCAATCGTAAACTAATCCCACTGCCCAACTCTCTCCCTATAGCTCTCTATCAATTTCAAACTAATCCCACTGCCCCCCTCACCTCATAGCCCTGTATCAATCCCATAGTTATCCCGCTGCCCCACTCTCTCCCCATAGCCCTGTATCAATTGTAAACTATCCTCACTGCCCCAATCTCTCCCCATTGCTTTGTATCAATCCCAAACTAATCCCACTACTCCACTCTCTCCATACAGCCCTGTATCAATCCCAAACTAATCCCACAGCCCTGCCCTGTCCCCATAGCTCTGTATCAATCCTAAACTAATCCCACTGCCCCATTCTCGCCCTTTATCAATCCCAAAAATAATCTCCCTGTGTGCTGCTCTTTATGATCCTGCACAAATGGAATCAGTTGATAAGCTTCAAAATTCATTAAACCAAGTCTCAGTTTGGGGTTTGTTACGATGCGAGGGATTTTGGCTATTTTGCACTTCAACTGTATTCTGATTACTGGTCACCAATCTGAAGACTTATATCATGGTTTGAATCAATGAATGATCCAAGCGGGATAGATTAAACTCATTTGTTGAATAGGTCTATTTGAATTGACAGAGACCCACAGCTTGATAAAGGTCTGGGTGCTCTGCCTGGTGCTGATATATCCTGTTTAATTACAGCCTTCGTGCTGTCTGTGCGGAATCAGATCCTGAAATTCGGAGAGGATTGGATCTTCCTCTTTCTGTTGGGCATGTTCATGGCGACCATCAGTTTCAGCTTGGATGTCATCACTTCCAAGTTTCAAAGAGGTAACGGATGATTTTCTGCTGGATGATAAAAATGGAACTCATCATTTTGCTTTCTGTCGTAACGCTAGAGCTAGGAAGTACAAGCCTGAAAATGAATGGCTTAAGAGGACAAATTAATGTTATGCTGACGTAGAATCATACGGCACAGAAGGAGACTATTCAGCCCATCTTGCCTGTGCTGGCTCTTTGAAAGAGCTATCCAATCAGTCCCACTCCTATGCTCTATCTCAACACTTTTTAAGTATTTAACCAATTCCCCTTTTGAAAGTTACTTTTGAATCTGCTTCCACTTCCCTTTCTGGCAGTGCGTTCCAGATCAAAACAGCTCGCTGCGTTAAAAAGTTCCCCTCATCTCATATGGGACACTTGCCTTTATCAATTGAGGCATAGATTACAAAAGTAGGGAGGTCATGTTGGAGTTGTATAGAACCTTGGTGAGGCCACAGCTGGAGTACTGTGTGCAGTTCTGGTCGCCACATTATAGGAAGGATGTGATTGCACTGGAGGGGGTGCAGAGGAGATTCACCAGGATGTTGCCTGGGATGAAACATTTAAGTTATGAAGAGAGGTTGGATAGACTTGGGTTGTTTTCATTGGAGCAGAGAAGGCTGAAGGGTGACCTGATCAAGGTGTTCAAGATTATGAGGGGCATGGACAGGGTGGATAGGGAGCAGCTGTTCCCCTTAGTTGAAGGGTTGGTCACAAGGGGACACAAGTTCAAGGTGAGGGGCAGGAAGTTTAGTGGGGATGTGAGGAAAAACTTTTTTACCCAGAGGGTGGTGAGGGTCTGGAATGCGCTGCCTGGGAGGGTGGTGGAGGCGGGTTGCCTCACATCCTTTAAAAAGTACCTGGATGAGCACTTGGCATGTCATAACATTCAAGGCTATGGACCAAGTGCTGGCAAATGTGATTAGGTAGGTAATTCAGGTGTTTCTCACTTGTTGGTGCAGACTCCATGGGCTGAAGGATCTCTTCTGCACTGTGTGATTCTGTGATTCTAATTATTTGCCAATTATTTTAAAACTGTGCCCTTCTGGGTTACTGACCCTCCCGCAAATGGAAGTGGTTTCTCCTTACTTAGTCTATCAAAAACCCTCATGATTTTGAGCGCCCCTCATTAATCTCCCCTTAGCCTTCTCCATTCTAAGGCAAACAATCTCAGCTTCTCCAGTCTCTCCACACAACTGAACACTCTCATCCTTGGTACCGTTCTGCACCTTCTCCAAAGAATGGACTTCCTCCCTAAAGTATGGTAACTGGAAGTGGCTACAATATTCTAGCTGATTAGAAATATTAATAATTATTATTAGGCCCCTGGATTCCTACACTTCTGGTAGATTTCTTGAGGTATTAGATACAGAGAGTCAAGATCAAGAGCAATCTTCAGGTGAAACTGAGTCACAATGTGGAGATTAATTGGATCCATCTTTTTAAAACATACAAACTTCCCTTCTATTTATTCAACACTTACATTTGATAGTAACTTATATTATAGATATTATGGTTGAATAGTAAAACTTAGAATCACAGAATTGTTACAGTGCAGAAGGAGGCCATTTGGCCCATCATGTCTGCACTGGCTCTCTGAGTAACTTAGTGCCAATCTCCTGTCTTTTCCCCGTAACTATGCACATTGTCTCTATTTACATAATCATCCAATGCCCCCTTAAACGCGTCAATCGAACCTGCCTCCACCGCACTTCCAGGCAGTGAATTCCAAATCAAACTGGGTCAGGCCTAGTTGGAGCATAAGAAATTCTTTCCAATACTGGCTGAGGAGCTGGGAGATGCAAAACTCTGAGGCACCACACAACATCACCAGTGGTCGGAAGGTGTAATTGCAGCGTGACAAGTTTACATAGAAAATTCACATCACAAACGCTGACATAAGAATTTAAAATGAGGAAAAAGTTGATATAAAAACGCCAGATGGTTTAGCGGACAGGAAATGTTCACAGACATTTAATGAGATACCTAGATGGATCTTGCAGCATCACAGGTGTATGCAACTATAACAGCAATGAGCAAAACAGATAATTTGATCCGTAAAGAATAACTGCAAGTGCAAGAAATAAACATCAAATCCACAAACACACATGAAGAGAAAAAATTGATTCATTTTTCCAGTGGAGAATGTTGACTGCTTCTTACTCTTTAGAGTTGCTGATGGACCTATTGGGGATCGATAGGAAGCCCTGGCCCCAAAGCTGCCAGGTCCACTGCCAGTTCGTACCCAGGTCCAGCAGAGCAAACATGACCCATAACACAAGGTCATCTTGTCTGGCATGATGTGCCAGCAACTGCCCTCCCGCTCCACCCAGTGGAAGATTGACAAGGCTGCAGAAAGTGGATTATCGGACACCAGCAGCCAGTGAAGGGCCGTTGTCTCCGCTGATGGAACGTAGCAGAATGGGTTTTGGAGGCAATGGCACAGTTGGTCCAGAAAAGAGGGTTCCCCTGTCTTGTGAAGAAGGGGTTTCAGTAGGACTCAATCTGAAGGGTGATGTCAGTATTTCTAAGGAAACTAAAAGCAAGTATTTTAACTCATGCAGCTTAGACAGGATATATTGACCTTGGAGGGAGTACAGTGTAGATTTACCAGAATGATATCTGGACTCAGAGATTTAAATTACAAAGTGGGGTTACACAAACTAGGATTGAATTCCCTGAAATTTATAAGTTTAGTGTTGATCTGACTGAAGTTTTCAAGATATTCAGGGAAACTGGTAGGGTAGTCAGAGAGAATCTATTTCCCCTGATTGGGGAGTCTAGGACTATGTGGCAGAGTCTAAAAATTAGAGCCAGACCTTTCAAGAGCATCATTAGGAAACACTTCTACACACAAAGAGTGGGAGAACTTCTTCAAATGGCAATTGTTTCTAGATTAATTTTAAATCTGAGCTTGATAGATTTTTATTAGCCAAAGGTAGTAAGGTATATGGGAGATGTTAATGTCTTGTTAATTGCATTATTAAGGTTTGTTAATGTCAATTACATAAGTTAAGGTTTGTTAATATCAATTACATAGTTAAGGTTTATTAATGTCAATTACATTGTTAAGGTTAAGAGAAACCGTGATGGATATTAATTGTCTTTGAGCATTGGTTTGAGTGGGAGGACAGCTGTGAGAGCGAGCAAGTCAATAAAATCTCTCAATGAAGAAAAGTTCTGTGTCTTGGTTTCAGCTTCACCAATCAGCTTGAATCCAATTAACAGGGCAGGCATGGGTCTGTGGAGTTAGGTTGCAGATAGGCCATGATCTGATTGAATAGCAGTATAATTCAAGAGGCTAAACTCTGTTTCTTATGTTCCCAGACCACCACTTACAAGCTCAGCATTTCCCCAGATATTTCAGAGCCAGTGGAGTACTTTTGAAGTTCAAAGCTAGTGTAATATAAGAAGCACAATTGAACATTGCTTCATAGTTTGTCATGGTGAGATTTGAACTCTTGATCTTGGGGTTACAAGCCCAGTACCGTAACCACTTGGCTATTTAGGCCAAGCTGAACATTGCTTATGATCTTAGGATTACAAACCCAGTACCATAACCACTTGGCTATCATACCAGAACTCTCACTCAGGTGTAACTCTTTCAAGTACAAACACGTTTCCATCTGTTCCTATTCAGATGAAGTTACATTGTTTCATAGTTTGCCATTGTGAGATTTGAACTCTTGATCTTGGGGTTACAAGCCCAGTACCATAACCACTTAGCTATCATACCAGAACTCTGAACATTGCTCATATTGAACTCCCACAAGCAGCAATGATAACGACCAGATGATTTGTTTCAGCTGTTGGTTGATGGATAAATTTTGGTTAGGTCTTGTCTTTTATCCTTCCTTGTTTCGAGGGTTGGCCGTACAATGAACAATCTTCACTGAATTCTATTCTCTGCTGCCCTCACGGCTTGTCTCATAGAGAGGCCAGTCCTCGTTCCGATATTATCCATCCATGCCATCTTTAATCCTTTTCCAGGTGTTTGGCCTTGCGTTACCTCTTTTTTTTCCAAACATTCCCCTCCTGCTCGCATCACGTGTCCAAAATATGTCGGCCTCCCTGATATCAGTGCCTCAGACAAGTTCCCCTCAATGCCAGCTTTCTCTAGCACTCACTCATTTGGTCGTCCGTGATGCTCACAATATCCATCCGAGTCCCTTCATTTCGAATGCCCTTATTCGAGCCTTGTCACTCTTACTGATGGTCCAGCTTTCATAGCCATGCATTGTCACCGGCCAAACAAGGACTTTAGGGAGGCAAATTTTCATTGTAATCAAGATGCTGTGGCTACTCCTTTTAGTGAATTCACAACACCATGACCCTTGTTAAGTCCAGCCCAAATTTCTTAGGCAGACTCGGCACCTTCCGTGATGAGTGACCCAAGATGGTGGAGGATATCAACCTGCTCTCGCTGAACTCCATTAATCAGAATCTTTCAGGCCTTGGTTAGGAACTGAGGGGATCTCCCTTGCTCTTCTTCAAAGTAGAGCTGTGGGGTTTTCCAGGTCTAATGGAAAGGGCACAAGCAGCCCCAGTTTAACATCTTATCCAACTTACAGCACCAGTGCAAGCCTCCATCAGTACAGCACTGCAAGAATCAGCCTAGAATTTTTTTGTGTTCAAGTCCTGGAGTGGGACTTGAACGCACAACCTTCAGACTCGGAGGTGAGAATGCTACCCACCGAACCACAACTGATGACTTGCAATGTTTTAAAGGAGTATTATTGTGGGTGTGCTGTAATATTCTGGTAATTTAGTTTACCATCTATGAAATACCATTCAATTTCTCTGAAAACCTTACCCCCCACCTATTAATTAATACAGGCTTTAGGGATTTTGTGTCCTAGACTTTCAGTTGCTTGGGTGATCGTGCAGCCCATTTATATTCCTGTCCATGGCCTTAAAGTTGGTATGACATTGGGCACTACAGGAAAGCTCTGGAAATGAGTTATCATAAAATGTTGGATTTTTAAAGAAGCAAGGAATGAGGGACATGTTGTCTATACCTCGATTGAAGGACCATTTTCATAGGCGAATGTCTTCAGGGATGCGGTAGAAGAGTGAAAGTGACAATATAAGGGTGTTATGCTGAAGGGATTGAATGTAGGAGAATGTTATTTTAATGATGTTGGTTATATCAGAGAGTGTTAAGTTAAGTGTGTTGGTTATATTGGAGAGCATTATGTCAAGGGTGTTGGTAATATTAGAGAATGTTATGTTAGGGATGTTCGTTATATCAGAGAGCATTACGTGAAGGTTATTGGTTATATTGGAGAGTTGTATGTTAAGGGTGTTGGTTATATCAGAGGGTGTTGCATTAAGGGTGTTGGTTATACAAGAGAGAGTGTTATGTTAAGGATATTGGTTAGATCAGAGACTATTATATTAAGGGTGTTGGCTATATCAGAGAGTGTTATGTTAAGGATGTTGGTTATATTGGAGAGTGTTAAGTTAAGTGTGTTGGTTATATTGGAGAGCATTATGTCAAGGGTGTTGGTAATATCAGAGAATGTTATGTTAGGGACGTTCGTTATATCAGAGAGCATTACGTGAATGTTATTGGTTATATTGGAGAGTTGTATGTTAAGGGTGTTGGTTCTATCAGAGGGTGTTCCATTAAGGGTGTTGGTTATACAAGATAGAGTGTTATGTTAAGGATATTGGTCAGATCAGAGACTATTATATTAAGGGTGTTGGCTATATCAGAGAGTGTTATGTTAAGGATGTTGGTTATATCGGAGAGTGTTAAGTTAGGTGTGTTGATTAAATCAGAGAGCGTTATGTCAAGAGTGTTGGTAATATCAGAGAGTTTTATGTTAAGGGTGCTCGTTATATCAGCGACTGTTACGTGAAGAGTGTTAGTTATATCAGAGAGTGTTATGTTTGGTGTGTTTGTTATATCAGAGACTGTTATATTAAGAATGTTGGGTATATCAAAGAGTGTTATCGTAAGGATGTTGGTTACATTGCAGAGTGTTATGTTACTTGCATTTGTTATATCAAAGAGTGTTAGGTTAAGGGTGTTGGTTATATTGGAGAATGTGGTGTTGAGGGTGTTGGTTGTATCATAGAGTGTTATGTTAGGGTGTTGGTTACATTGCAGAGTGTTATGTTACTTGCATTTGTTATATCAAAGAGCGTTAGGTTAAGGGTGTTGGTTATATTGGAGAATGTGGTGTTGAGGGTGTTGGTTGTATCATAGAGTGTTATGTTAGGATGTTGGTTTTATCAGAGAGTGTCACATGTTCTGTCAAGGATGTTATTTCTATCAGAGATTGTTATATCAAGGGTATTGGATATAACTAAGAGAGTTATGTTAATGATGTTGGTTATATTAGACAGCGTTATGTTAAGGGTGTTGGTTATATCAGAGAATGTTACGTTAAAGGTGTTGGTTATATCAGAGATTGTTTTATTTAGGGTGTTGGTTATATCGGAAACTGTTATGTTAAGGCCGTTGGTTATATCACAGAGTGTTATGTTATGTGTGTTGGTTATATCAGAGAGTGTTATGTTAAGGGTGTTAGTTATATCAGAGCTTATTACGTTAAGGGTGTTTGGGTATGTCAGAAAGGGTTATGTTAAGGGTGTTGGTTATATCAGAGAGTGTGATGTTGATGGCGTAGGTTATATCTTAGAGTGTTACGTTAAGGGTGTTGCTTATATCAGAGAGTGTTAGGTTAAGGGTGTTGGCTTTATCAGAGAGTGTTACATTAAGGTGTTGTTTATATTGGAGAGTGTTATATTAAGTATGTTAGTTATATCAGTGAGTGTTATGTTAAGCATGTTGGTTATAGCAGAGACTGTTAGGTTAAGGGCACTGGTTATATCAGAAAGTGTTCTATTCAGGATTTTTGATATATCGGAGAGTGTTATCTTATGGGAGTTGGTTATAATGGAAAGTGTTATGCTGAAGGTGTTGGTTATATCAGAGAATGTCAGGTAAAGGCTGTTGGTTTATCAAGAGTGCTATGTTAAGAGTGTTCATTATATCAGAGAGTGTTATGTTAAGGGTATTGGTTATATTGGAGAGTGGTATATTAATGATGTTGGCTACACCAGAGAGTGTTATGTCAAGGATGTTGGTTATATCAGAGACTGTTCTGATAAGGGTGTTGGCAATATCAGAGACTGTTATGTCAACGATGTTGGTTATATCAGAGAGTGCTTTGTTAAGGCTGTTGGTTTTATCAGAGTGTGTTACCTTAAGGATGTTTGTTATATCGGGTAGTGTTATGTTATGTGTGTTGGTTATGACCAAGAGTATTATGTTAAGGGTATTGGTCATATTGAAGAGTGTTGCGTTAAGGGTGTTGGTTGTATCAGAGAGTGTTATGTTAAAGGTGCTGGTTATATCAGAGAGTGTTATGTTAAGGGTGTTGGTTATATCGGAGTGTGTTATGTTAGATGTGTTGGTTATACCTTAGAGCCTTATGTTAAGGGTGTTGGTTACATAAGAGAGTGTCATATATTAGAGAGTTAGGTTAAGGGTGTTGTTTATATCGGATTGCGTTATGTCAAAGGTGTTGGTTGTATCAGAGTGTGTTACACTAAGGGTGTTGATTATATCAGAGAGTGTTAGGTTAAAGGTGTTGGTTATATTGGAGGGTGTTACCTAACGCATGTTGGTTCTATCGGAGAGTGTTATGTTAAGGGTGCTAGTTATGTCAGAGAATGTTATGTTAAGTGTGTTCTTTATATCGGACAGTGTTATGTAGGTGTGTTGGTTATATCAGAGGGTGTTATGTTAAGGGACCTGGTAATGTGAGAAAGTGTTACATTACACATGTTTATATCGGAGAGTGTTATGTTAAGGGTATTGGTTATATCAGAGAGTCTTATCTTAAGGATGTTGGTTATATCAGTGAGTGGTATGTTAATAGTGTGGTTATATCAGAGATTGTTTTGTTACGGAGGTTGTTTATATCAGAGAGTGATATGTTAAGTGTGTTGGTTACATTAGAGGGTGTTATGTTAAGGGTGTTGGTTATATTGAAGAGTGATATGTTAAGTGTGTTGGTTACATTAGAGGATGTTATGTTAAGGGTGTTGTTTATATTGGAGAGTGTTATGTTAACAGTGTTGGTTACATTAGAGGGTGTTATGTTAAGGGTGTTGATTATATTGGAGAGTGTTATGTTAAGGGTGTTGGTTATATTAGAGGGTGTTATGGTAAGGGTGTTGGTTTTTTGGAGAGTGATATGTTAAGTGTGTTGGTTACATTAGAGGGTGTTATGTTAAGGGTGCTGGTTATATTGGAGAGTGGTATGTTAAGGGTATTGGTTCTATCAGAGTTAATTATGTAAAGGACATTGGTTATATCAAAGCATGTTATGTTGAGGGGGTTCCTTATATCAAAGAGTGTTATGTTAAGGGTTTTCGTTATATCAGAGATTATCATGTTGAGGGGTTGGTTATATCGGATGCGTGTTAAGTTAAGATTGTTGGTTACATCAGATGGTGTTATTTTAAGGGTGTTGGTTATATCAGAGAGTGTAATGTTACAGGTGTTGGTTATATTGGAGAGTGTTATGTTCAGGGTGTTGGTTAGATTGGAGAGTGTTATGTTGAAGGTGTTGGGTATATCGGAGAGTGGTATGTTAATGCTGTTGGTTATATCGGAGAGTGCTATGCTGAGAGTGTTGCTTATGTAAAAGGGCGTTACTTTAAGGGTGTTGGTTATATTGGATTGTGTTATGTTAAGGGTTTTCGTTATATCAGAGATTATCATGTTGAGGGGTTGGTTATATCGGATGTGTGTTAAGTTAAGATTGTTGGTTATATTGGAGAGTGTTATTTTAAGGCTGTTGGCTGTATCAGAGAGTGTTTAGTTTGGAGTGTCGGTTATATTGAGAGTGTTATGTTAAGGGTGTTGCTTATTTCAGAGAGTGTTATGTTCAGAATTTTAGTTATACCAGAGAATGTTATTTTACGGTGTTGGTTGTATCAGAAAGTGTTAGGTTGAGGATCTTGGCTATAAATTGTTGTTTTCCCATTTATGTTGGTATTCTTGTGAGTTTCCTGATGAGTGCAAGATGAAAAACTTAGACATGTCTCTTTTTTCAGCAATACTTAAGCCCATCACACATTCACTGGTATCTCACTCACTGCCACCTTAAGGAACATCACTCTCTCACACACACCCTCACATCTCCAACTCTCCTCATCGCATCACATCCATGGCTACACACTGCATGCTCCCACACCTGGCATACTTCTCATCGGGCCTGGCACGTGCCTTGCTCACTCTCTCTCCACCCGTCCTTATGCACAATCACTGAGAGAGGTCCCAGTCTGGGTGGGGGTTGCAGGGGGGCGCTGGGTGGCGAGGGCAGTGGGGTGTGGGTGGGTGGAGTGCCCAACATCAAGGTCCTCACTCTGTTTGGAAGTCGAATGTTGGAGCTGGCCGGAGAGGTATTCAACTGTTCCTGCAGTGATGGTTAGGTCGGCAGCAAACACCCTTGTGAGTATCCTGCACCACATAATCCCTCTCTTAACGCTTCTCTGAGTCCACTGTTCTGTGTTCAATGCGACAGCCAAGCACTAATAATCTCCACTTTCTGTCCTAGGCACATCTGACACATCACCCTTAGGCAATTGTGACCCCGATCCCAGTGCCGAGACACCTCAGATGAGGACGCTGAGGGCAGCACCATTGAAGACCCATCATGATGCTCACCCTCACACTCCACCAGCACAGCAACACACACCTCGGTGGCACATAGATGTAGAGTAGCCTCGGGATCACAATCTGGTGAGCACACCACACAATCTGCAGCAGGTGGAGGCCGGGACATCTTGGCCAGATGATCAGCCTCTGGACTCGGTCCTCAACTGGTTGGTGGAGCTGCAAAGACAATCACAGGAACATCAGGAAGGGATGTTTGGTTCACTCCTCAGATCGCAAGGGACAATGGAGGAGTCCATTCACCTTCAGTCTGAAGCGATAGCGTCAGTATGCCAATGCACCAAGGTCAACGCCAGCAGGATGGTGGTCACCATGGAGACCTTGGACCAGGACATCAATCTTGCACTGCTGCGTGGGCTGAACTCCATCGCTGACGCTATAGTTGGGCCTCCAACAGTGTCAATGTGAGAGGGGGTGTGGAGCAGCTCGATCTGACTCTAGCTTCCCTTTCTCCTCAAGGAGTTAGCCAGGGGCTGCCAGGCATCCATAGGGAGGAGGACCAGCAGCACAATACCCCGGGGCCTTCCGCCTCGGTGACTCCGGGAATCCAAATCCCCTTTCCTGTCAGCCCGCAGTTCCAGCTCCACAGGCCAAGGAGGGTGCAGCTGGCCCACAGCAAGACACCCAAAGCAGGTGGAGCTCTACAGATCTCATTCCTCCACAGGACACCCAGTGAGGACATCACAGACAGGGTGTCACAGTCAGCAGGCTGCCTCCACCTCCACTGTGGAGGTCAGGGAGCACCAAGACACAGCGCCAGGGTTAGTAAAGTTAAGAAGATGTAGTTGCACAGCCTGGGCACTGGTGTTAATCACTTGTACACATTGTTCACTCTTGTAAGTAAACTCCCAAGAATGTCTCCATGCCTATGGCTCCTTGTTCCGATGAGGAGTGTTCATGTCACTCAGATGTGAAACCTTGGTTCCTGCACAAGATAAAGGCAAGTGTCTCAGTCCAGGGCTTCTTCCCTGTGCAGTGTCCCGGAATGGTCGGCTTCACACTCACTGGGCACATTACTGATGCCTGCACCTCGATGGTGCTTGTCATTGCTGCCAAAAAGTTGTAGGTAGGCGTCTCAGAGTCCCGTGATTCTCTCTGTGTGCTGTAAGCACCTTTGAGTTGGGGCTGTGCTCCTGAAGGGCTCAGGTGCTGAAGGCAGACAAAGGATCACAGAATCACACAGTGCAGAAGAGGCCCTTCGGCCCATCAAGTCTGCACCGAGACATGAGAAACACCTGACCTACCTACCTAATCCCATTTACCATCACTTGGCCCATAGCCTTGAATGTTATGATGTACCAAGTGCTCATCCAGGTACTTTTTAAAGGATGTGAGGCAACCTGCCTCCACCACCCTCCCAGGCAACGCATTCCAGACCCTCACCACCCTCCGGGTAAAAAAAGATTTTCCTCACATCCCTCCCTAAACCTGCTGCCCCTCACCTTAAACTTATGTCCCCTTGTGACTGACCCTTCAACTAAGGGGAACAGCTGCTCCCTATCCATCCTGTCCATGTCCCTCATAATCTTGTACACCTCGATCAGGTCGCCCCTCAGTCTTTTCTGCTCCAACAAAACCAACCCAAGTCTATCCAACCTCTCTTCATAACTTAAATGTTTCATCCCAGACAACATCCTGGTGAATCTCCTATGCACCCCCTCCAGTGCAATCACATCCTTCCTATAATGTGGCGACCAGAGCTGCACACAGTACTCCAGCGGTGGCCTCACCAAGGATCAGGTGCAGTTAAAATTTCACGGCTGCATCTACATGATATGACTCTGATCACAGAGCACAAGCGAGCTGCCCTCAGTCAGACAGGAGTCAGATATTCACAGAGGCTGTGTGAGGATCTATGGAGTATCCTCACTGCACGTTTTCATCATCCTCCTGGAATCTGGTGACTGTTCGGGCCTCCGCTGTGTCTCCCTGACATGAGCCTGAGCACTGAGCAACCTGTCTCCACCACCCTCCCAGGCAACGCATTCCAGACCCTCACCACCCTCCGGGTAAAAAAAGTGCACTGCCATCAGCCACACAGGAGTCAAACGTTCACAGATGCAAGATGAGGATGTCAGGACTGTCCTCACTACATCTCGTCATCATCCTCCACGAATCTTGTGGCTATGAGGGCCTCCCGAGTAGGCCTGCCTCATCTGGCCAGTGCAATGGCCTCATTGCCTGCAACCTCACCTTCAAGAACTTCATCACCGTCATCCCCTTCAACGTCCTCCTCATCGGAGGAGACACGCAGCACTTCCAGCTCCTCCTCAACCAGGCCCTCCCGCCATTGCAGCACCAGGTTGTGTAGCGCGCAGCAAGCTGCGGAAGAATGCTCATTTTTGACAAGCTTTTCCAAGTGCATGGCAGGTTCCCTCAACACTCCTCCCCCTAGCCCCGAGAATGTGCTTGTACACTTCATTCAGTCTGTTCTGCCTTACCCCTGCACCTCCCCCACCCTGGCCTCACCCGCATTGGAGCCTTTGCACCGGCACTGCACTGAAAGCCAGCTGGGAAAAAACGACTTGCCTACGTGCTCCCCCCGCCACCGAATGCGCGGCACCTCTTCCTTGATGTCCTATGGGCGACTCTCGCAAGCGCTGTGCAAGGTTGTGTGCATTCGCCTCCGAGTTCCCCTCGAAGTTCAGGTCGTCAGGTGCATGCCTGTTAAAGGCAGTCGTGAAGCGCGCTATTCTGAAGTCACTCCGACGTGAGTGGTAAGTTTGACGTGGGGAGTTGATCCAGCGAGTATAATGAGATGCTAAAGTAGTGAAATTAGGTTCTTGATGTGCAGCGGTGTGGAATGCGGCCTGCCATTGACAGGTGGAGCGGATGACCGCAAACTGGTTTTATGACAACGTGAATCAGATTTTTGGCCCTCTCGCCATAATGTCCACCATGATACCTGCTGCCTACAGGACTGAACAAGTCTGCCCTAGGTGTTGGTTGTATTGGAGAGTATTATGTTGAGGGTGTTGGTTGTATTGGAGAGTGTTATGTTGAGGGTGTTGGTTGTATTGGAGAGTGTTATGTTGAGGGTGTTGGTTGTATTGGAGAGTGTTATGTTGAGGGTGTTGGTTGTATTGGAGAGTGTTATGTTGAGGGTGTTGGTTGTATTGGAGAGTGTTATGCTGAGGGTGTTGGTTGTATTGGAGAGTGTTATGTTGAGGGTGTTGGTTGTATTAGAGAGTGTTATGTTATAAAAAGTATCTCGAGTGCCATCCATGAGGACCAGGCCACACAATTTGACTTACAATTAAATTTCTATCTCCTGCTTTGGCCTGGTGGTTTGGAAGGACTTGCTTTAGTGTTATTGCCTCATGGCCTGATAGTAAGTGGCTTGAGGGATCTGAGAATTGGTGAGACCTTGCACTCTAATGTAATGGGTGTCCTGTGATATAGATTGTGAAAATAAAAGGCTTGGACACTCCTAGATGCCAGTGCAGCGGTCAGGCCATTTGATATTTTGTAAACCTTCCCATTACAAAACTAAAGTTCACCAAAAATGTTGTGGCAACAAAGGTAGGGAAGAGAAGTAACAAGCTGTACAGGATAGATTCACAGGTGCTTTTTGGCACAAGTATAGTAAGGGAAAAGTGAATTGTCCGTTTATACTCTCTCTGTTCAGGTACCATGCCCTGAGAGGGCATTGGCGACTATGGACCTCCATGTTAATTGTGCTCTGGAGGCATGGATCATCTCCCTTGGTGGTACATTCATCCAGTTTTTGAAGCTCTTTAGAAAGATCGTTCTTTATCTACCTCAATCACTTTTACCATCGACCTTTCCCATCAGCGCCAGATTTTCTCAATCATGATTCCTTATTACATTCCCAAGAAATTCCAACTGTCTCTTCCTGATCTTGGTCAGCACAGTTCTTCAGGCCTCAGATTTTACTAGCACCTCTTCATTGGTAGTGTGACTTGTCCAAGACATCTTATTATCCTCCTCAAAAACCACAAATCTGCAGCCTCCGTTCATCTCTGCATTGCTTCACTGATCATCCAGCGCTCACTTCTGTCTGTCAAAATTGGTTATACACAGAATGAATATCCATTAATCAATGAATACGAGCCTTTCATCCTGTGTGTTTGTTAGACTCTGGACGTCTCACTCCAGACATCTTACAAAGGAGATTAAATTTCAGGCGTCATACTACAGAAAGCCATATACAGAACAGTCTTTAAAGGTAATAGAAAACAAAAACCAGTCAATGACCAGGAGCCTAAAATGTACAATTCTTAACAAATCAAACTGCAATCGAGCTCAGCAGTTTACAATCCATTCTCCTCCTTAGGCAGCTCCTTGGGATCGAGGAGGGCTTGTTATTCTCTGGTTCGATGGGTTCTGAGATGGCTGATAAGTCCAATGTGCAATCCGCAGACTCTTCCACATGCGGGGCAGGTGAGGCTTGAAGGGTGAGTGAGGTAGATGAAGTGTCTGGAGGTTTCTGTTTTCTCCCACTGACGCCTCGACTTCACCTCTGCACATTCCCGATGAAGTCTCTCAGTGTGCTCGGGGCCTTCCTGAATAAACCTTCTCCATTTTGGTCGGAAACAAGCCAGAGTCTCCCATAACTCCAGCGAGGATATTTGACCTCTTCAGGGATGCTTTGAGGACATCCCTAAAGCATTTCTGCTGTCCTCCTGGGAGCCTCCTGCCGTGACTGAGTTCCGAGTAGAGCAGTTGCTTCGGGAGTCTGGTGTCAGGCATATGGACGACATGTCCCATCCAGCGGGGTTTTCCGTGATTAGTGCCTCAACGCTGGGTGAGTTGACTTGGGAGAGGACGCTGCTGTTGGACCACCTTCCCTGCCACTGGATTTGGAGGATCCTGCAAAGACGCCTCTGGTAGTGGATTACCTGCATCCACTGACTCAGAACAATGGCCTTCAAGGGGCAGTCAAGTTAGCAGGTAGCCTCAACAGCCATGATCCAAATGCTAGACAACTTTTTGAGCTGTACCATTTGGGATATAATGAAAGGTTTTGCCTCTGGTGAAGAGCCAAGCTTTTCAAACGTGTTGACGAGGCTCAGAGATGAATCACACAGCAGATGAAGTTTAATGCAGAGAAGAGCATTTTAGTATGAAGAAAGAGGAGGGGGCAATATTCTGAAGTGGGAGGTGGTACAGGAACTGAGAGACCTGGGGACATACGTGCACAAATTATTGAAGGAGGCAGGGCAGGTTAGATGTTTTTTGGGGTGTTTAAACTCCAAATCTACACTCACTTAATATGAATTTGTTCTCTTGAAACTTTAACCATTCAGGCAATAGGAGACAATCTAGTGACATAATTTAGGAAATTTAACACTGTGGATGTACCTACACCACGTGGACTGAAGCGGTTCAAGAAGGCAGCTCACCACCGCCTTCTCAAGGGCAACTAGGGATGGGCAATAAATGCTGGCCCAGCCAGCGATGCCCACGTCCTGTGAATGAATTTTTTAAAATGTTTATTAAGCAACAAAAGGTGATGCTTAACAAAGTTAGGCAGCGATTTTACTGGCTTAATGCAGTTCTTGCTTCCTGATTCAGCCTAGGGCACAAGGCAACGCAGTCTTCTCTCTCTCTCTCTTTCTCTCTCTCTCTCTCACTTCTGTGGATCCTCTGCTTTCAGCTGGAAAACAATCTCTCGTCTTTTGTTTCAAACTCAGCATGCCTGACAGCTGAAACCTGATGCTTATCAGCCCTTGCTAGGACACAGCCCAGGGTTAATTATCAGTGGTGTTCCTGAACTCTGATTGGTTTGGGCAGCGCTTGATCAGTCCCTGATTGACTTAGGTGATGCATTATCAGTTTATGATTGGTTTCTTAAGGGGGGGGTGATGGTCATCTACTGATGTCATTTCCTGTTATCTCCTGACTGGCCCATGAATGTGTCAATTACTTGTGGGACCATCCCTCTCATTATTTATTTCATTAAATTTTATGGTTTTCTACTGAGATAATGTGATGCCTTAAGATATTTTCTTTGTCCGTTTATTTGAGATATGAGAGTGTATGATCAAGCTCTAATGATTACATTTTGGGCTCATCATCCCAAATGCCTATTAGTGTATAGGTATCCTGTTGAGTTCCCATTAAGGCAGGTGCCCGTCGATATGTCTTGGTTAAGGAAACTGCTTGCTATTGTACGTCTTTGCAGTGGTTGCCCGTACTAGTTATAGTGGACTAGTATTCTAGAGACCCAGGGTAATGCTCTGGGGGCCAGGATTCAAATCCCACCACAGCAGATGGTGAAACCTGAATTTAATAGAAATCTGGAATTAAACGTCTGACAAAACCATTGCCAATTGTTCTAAAAACCCATCTGGTTCACTAATGACCCCTTTAGGGAAGGAAATCTGCCATCCTTACCTGGTCTGGCCCACATGTGACTTCAGATCCACAGCAATGTGGTTCACTCTTTAAAAAAATGCCCTCTGAATAAGGTAAATTAGGGATGGGCAATAAATACCTGGCCTAGCCAGTGACACCCGCATCCCATTAACGAACAAAAAAAAAATTAAAAGAATACAAAGGGGCACACCACCTTAAACTAATACAGAAATTTCAAAGTTAATTCTTACATAAAATCAATGCAGAGTGTCTACAAAATTAATGTAGAAAGACAATCATTGTGTTAAAGCTGAGGTAGCACAATACACTTATAAAATACAGCACGATACATTCAATTGATAAATTTTATAAGTAGTAAGAGTCAAAGAACTATATTCGCTCCAAGAACTGGTTACAGAACTGGATCCTCAATCTTACAGAACCTGTCATATATTTTGAAGGATAGTGACTGCTTCTTTTTAAGCCCTACAAGTTAAAAGATTAAACTAATTAGTTCTTAGGACATAGGGCTGAAGCTGTTTCCTTTACACAGTAGGGGAATACGAACTAATAAGTGTTGATTAGAGTACAAGAGTAAGAAGGTTATGTATAGGACACTGGTTGGGCCTCATCTGGACTGCTGCGTTAAGTTCTGGACGCCATATTTGAGGAGGTTTGTGAAGGCATTGGAGGGAGTGCGGGGGAGGTCCACAGGGATGATTCATGGGATGAAGATCTGTAGCTATAAGGATAGTTTGGAGAGGTTGGGATTGTTTTCCTTGGAGAAAAGAAGGCTGAGAGGTATTCAAAATCCTGAGGGGTGTGGACAGGATAAATAGTGAGAAACTGTTCCCACTCAAGACAGCATCAAGAACTAGAGGGCTCAGATTCAAAATAATTGGCAAAAGGTGTAAATGTGACGTGAGGTAAAAAAACATTTTCATCCAGCGGGTGGTTAGAGTCTGGAACAAACTTCCTGAGAGGGTGGTGGAGGCAGGTTCGCTTGAGGTATTCAAAAAGGAATTGGATTGTTACCTGAAAAGAGAGAATGTGCAAGGTTAAGGGGATAAGGTAGAGGAGTGGGACTAGGTGGATTGCTCTTTCAGAGAGCCAGTGCAGACTCGACGGGCTGAATGGCCTCCTTCTGCACTGTAAAGATTCTGTGATACTGTGAATTGCTAGGGAGTTCCATACTCAGATCCAGTCAACCTTGACTGACTTCACAGCACTTGCTCTGTAATTAAACCATAAACGTGTAACTTTACACCAGCCTAGGGCCATGTGCTATATTTCACTTTAACTAAGGATACAATTGCAAACAAAAGACCAATCACATGGCAAAGTGTCCTGCATTTATTTCAATTAAGCAGAATATAATATTAGGTTAATTCATTAATATACTTTGATTGCTTGACCAGTATACAGAATGAAACTAAAACTAATTGTTAACCATCAACTTTTCTACAAGGTAGGGAAAGCAGTTAATAAAGCATACAGGCTCTTGGGCTTTATAAATAGAGGCATATAGTACAAAAGTAAGGAAGTTAAGATAAATCATTATAAAACACTGATTCGGACTCAACTAGAGTATTGTATCCAATTCTGGAAACCACACTTTAGGAAGTTTGTGCAGGCTTCAGAGTAGGTGCAGAAAGGATTTATGAGAATGGTTCCAGTGTTGAATGTCTTCAGTTATGTGGATAGACTGAAGAAACTGTGGCTGTTCTCCTGAGAGAAGAGAAGGTCGCTGCCTGAGAGTGTAGTGGAGGTGGATCAAAATTGAGAACTGGATAAGCATCTAAGAGCAAAAGACTTGCAGAGTTACAGGGGAATGGTGGGGGAGCCGGACTAGCTGACTTCCTCTTGCAAAAGAGCCAGCACAAACACAATGAGCTATAACCATTCTTCGATCCTTTGAATATCACACTCTTTGAAAAGTAACCAACCAGAAAAAAAGTCAACAAATTCTAATTTGCAAATGAAGGAACCTGATCACATTTCTAAATGTTCTCCCCTTTACACTACCAAAGTCCTTTCAATGGCCCTTCCTCCTACAGATCACCTCAAAAAGATAATCTTAGAACATGATACAGTTTTCTCGGATTGGTTTTTCATCATTGTGGTTCCATTTTTAAGATAATTCCCAATCTCTTGGTTACTTCATTCCCTTGTTGGATGTGAGCTCCCAGACAAAGGTCCCAGGAATTCCCAAATCCCTGGTGAGGGGATCCCCAGGGAGTCTCAAGATGACTAGACTATTAGCCTGTCTATGTTTTCTACCATTGTTGACTTACATTGATGCTATTACCTCTGTCGCTGCAGATGACTAAAAACATGTTTTATTTTTGCCACGATATGATCTTTGGGCAGATTATGCTGTATTTTGGAAGGTTGTGGGGAGAGGGGAGCACTGGGAGTTGGTCAGAGGTTGCAGGGGGACCCTGGGCAGACATTAACATTTACAGACCACCTGCCATAGAGTTGACCCCCTCTGTATTCCATTATTTTAAACACCTCCTTCAGACCACCCCTTAACCTGCTCAACTCTATAAATTAGAAAAAAGACTGAAAGAATTTGCATTTCTGTAGCACTAATTGTAACATCTAAAAGTTTCTAAGTGTAACAGAGGAAGGTCTTGTGGTGCAGTGGGTAGCGTCTCTGCCTCTGAGCTAGAAGCTCTGGGTTCAAGTCCCAGTCCAGGATTTGATTGCTAATGAAACTTGTGTTCATAAAATAACCAAAATAGCTATCAACTTGTGAATCCTTCCAACACAGCATGTGAAAGTGCCATAATGACTCACACTCTTAGTGGAGGATGGCTGATGTTAACAGCATGTGGTTCAATCTCCATTCTGGCTAGAGTGGATTTGGGACCTGCCTCACAGTGGAGATTGTGGCTTTGTGAGTCAGACCTGCCTTTGGGTAGAGAACTCAGGAAGAAAGATGACAGGATAGTGAGATCCCTATGAGCAGGGAATGGCTTCTCTTTTGTTCTGGCTGTCATCCTCAAGTGACAACTGTGGCTCAGTGGGTAGCACTTCTGCCTCTGAGTCAGAGGGTTGCGGGTTCAAGTCCCATCCCAGAGGCTTGAGTTTAAAATCTAGGCTAATGCATACAGTGGCCTAGCAAACGCAAGTCTTCCTTTAACCCCTATTCAAGGAGGAAAATTGGGAAAGATTGATCAGGAATGATTAATATATAAGTTCTGTCGAAGGGTCATGAGGACTCGAAACGTCAACTCTTTTCTTCTCCGCCGATGCTGCCAGACCTGCTGAGTTTTTCCAGGTAATTCTGTTTTTGTTTTATGATTAATATATAACTTTAGTGACTAGTGTGCTCAGCAAAGGCAAGAGATCAATTAATCATAGTACAAATTGGGTAAATAGGTTCTCTTTTTGGAGGGTCGGAGAACAGATAAATAATTAAGTGTTTTCGTGAAATGCACCTCTGAAGTAGGCAACAAAGAGTTAGCTGGAAAGCTGGAGAGACAGGAGGGTGAATTTTATTGCCCCCACTCCCCTGATTTTACCAACGAAGGAAACATCCTCTCAGCATCCACCCTGTCAATCCCCGTCAGAATCTTTTCTGTTTCAATAATATCACCTCTCATTCTTCTAAACTCCAATTAGTATAGGCCCAACCTTTTCTCATAAAACAAACCCCTTCATCCCTGGGATCAGCCTAGTAAACCTTCCCTGAACTGCCTTCAACGCAAGTATGTCTCTCCTTAAGTAAGGAGACCAAAACTGTACACAGTACTTCAGGTGAAGTCTCACCAATGTCCTGTAGCAGTTGTAGCAAGACTTCCCTACTTCAGTGTGTCTGCTGACAACGCAATATGGCCATGCAAGATGCTTGCCAATGCCCATCTACGCATGCACACTGGTCTGCATATGCGCAGAAATCCAGTGAAGTCATTGCTTGAGCCTGCAACCTGGAGTGGCAGAAATGGGAGGGAAGGATTTGCAGATGGGAAACTAAAATCCTTTCCATGTGGGGTATTTTACTGCTGTCATGTTCCTAAACTCTATCTCACTATCCCAGTATTGTAAATGGATTGTAAGTAGCTGTCAGTATTAGATGAGGCAATATAGTATAACACTCATACTACTGCACACTATCATCCAGGATAGAAATTCACAACATTGTCTTTTACTGTTGCCAGTCATGACCATGTATGCACCCTGCTGCACATTGCCCCCTATAAAGATGGCGGCCATGCACACGCCCTGCTGCACATTGCCCCCTATAAAGATGGCAGCCACTAACGTCGGTCTGTCATCAGCATACAACAGTGCACACACAGCGTTGGCAGCAAGCGCAGCCTCCCTACTTTTATATTCCATCCCCCTTGCAATAAAGGCCAACGTTCCATTTGTCTTCCTAATCACATGCTGTACCGGGATGCTAACTTTTTGTACAAGGTCATCCAGGTCCCTCTGTACCGCAGCATTCTGCAGCCTCTCTCCATTTAAATAATATTCTGCTTTTCTACTTTTCCTGCCAAAGTGGACAACCTCACTTTTTCCCACTTCATATTCCATCTGCCAAATTTTTTGCCCACGCTTAAACATAGCAAAGTTGAAAGTGAAAGGACGAGGATTCAAGGGTGGATGAGGCAAAGATTCTGGCCTGATAGACATGCAGCGGGAAGGTTGGGGAAGCCTGTACCTATAAGCAGATGTCGCCTCTGGTAAAATAAGTCATTGATTTTCACTCTTCCTTCTCTTTTCCTCTGCGCCAGCCAATCTGTGGGCCTACGACATGCTGGAAAATTACCGATACCTGCAGTACTTCTCGTGGGTCCTCTATCATGTCATCCTCACCATGGTGTCGGCTGGAGTGGCCAAGTACATCTCACCGCAGGCTGCAGGTACACAATCTCCACTGCCGTCTGTGGCCCTGTCCATCAAGTGGCCACGGGATTGTCATCAATGTCCCAATGCAATCTCAGGGTCACGGGGGTTCTGGTGGGAATTTAACAAATTGCTTTCTTCTTGTCAAGGGATTTTAATTATTCAAAAGGTTCGATAGCTGGGGCAGACCCGCCAGTGGGCCAGTGTGGAGGTGAATGTTCTGGAAGAGGACTGTTCAATGTTCGCAGCCATTGCTCCGCAAACTCTCACCACTGAATCAAATGGTCATGGGTTCAAGCCCCACCCCAGAGACGGGAGTACCAAATCTAGGCTGATGCGGCCAGTGCAGTACTGAGGGGGTGCTGTCTTTTGGATGAGACATTAAACCAAGGTCCCATTGGCCCTGTGGCTGGCATATAGGATCCCACAGAGAAAAGAAAGGCTTACATTTATATAGCGCTTCTCATGACCATCGGACATCCAAAAGCACTTTACAGCCAGTGAAGTATATTTTGAAGTGTTCAACACAATGCTAATTTGCACACAGCAAGCTCCCATAAACAGCAATATGATTATGACTAACCAATCTGTTTTTGCGATGTTGACTGAGGGATAAGTATTGGCCAGAACACTGGGAATAGCCCCCTTGCCCTTCTTCAAAACAGGAGATCTTTTACATCCACCAAGCAGGGTGGGTGGGGCCCTGGTTTAATGGGCTCTGGTTTAATGTCTCATCCATAAGACGACACTTGCAAATGTTAGCCCAAGACACTCAAGCTCTGGAGTGGGACTTGAACCCAAAGGCGAGAATACTACCCACTGAACCATGGCTGACACTTCTAGCTCTCCCCTGTGTCCTGGACAACCATTTATTCCTCAACCAATATCTAAGAATAGGTCATGTGGAGAAGGATGGCTATTTGCTTGAGGTACCACAAACAGATTTCAGTGTCCTGTATATTCTACATTATGGATCTTACATCCTGCATCTCATTTTAGATATTCTTGGCCAATTGTCTTCATTGGCCACTGTTCTCCAATCTTTTCTAGCAGACATGATCATCTTCAGCAGCTTCGTCAATGTCCTTCCTTCCTTCCATCATAAGGTCAAAAGTGGGGATGTTCGCTGACGGTTGCTCAGTGTTCAGCACCATTTGCAACTCCTCAGATACTGAAGCAGTCTGTGCCGATATGCAGGAAGACCTGTACAACATTCAGGCTTGGGCTGATAGGTGGCAAGGAACATTTTTGCCACACATGTGCCAGGCAATGACCAATACCAGCAAGAGAGAAGCTAACCATCTAACCCTTGATGTTCAATGGCATTACTATCACTGAATCCCCGCCTCTATCAACATCCTGGGGATTGCCATTGACCAGAAACTGATCTGGACTAGCCATATAAATACTGTGGGTACAAGAGCAGGTCAGAGGCTGGATATTCGGGGCCGAGTAGTGTAGTGCATTGAAAATTGCATTGTGCGCTTTGTCCACTTGAAGCTAGGAAGAGATAATGAAAGATCCACGTTGAACAGCCCACGCAGTTCAACTTCTAAGTGTCTCTGGCTGAATATATAACTGTTTCTATCTCAAGATCTTTACGAGTAACTCACCTCCTGACTCCCCAAAGCTTGTCCACAACCTACAAGGCACAAGTCAGGAGTGCAATGAAATACTCTCCAATTGCCTGGATGAGTGCAGCTCCAAGAACACTCAAGAAGCTTGACACCATCCAGGACAAAATGGTCATAAATATAGGATAGTCATTAATCAATCCAAACGTTAATTCAGGAGAAATTTCCCCCCACCCCACACCCACTAGGGCCATCTGCCACTTGTTTGTCCTGCTTGCTACCCTTAATGTCCCCATTAGCACATTCCTTAGATAGTATCACCACCGTCAACACCCCTTTGTCCTTTTGTCTATGACATCTTTGGCAATCTCTTCTTTGCCTCCACCTATCACTGGCCCTCTACCCAGCTCTACCTGTCCCACACCCCTCTACCAGCTTATATTTCACCTCATTTCTCTATTTCCTTAGTTCTGATGAAGAGTCATACAGACTTGAAACGACAACTGTGTTCCTCTCCACAGATGCTGTCAAACCAGCTGAGTTTTTCCAGTTATTTTTGTTTTGTTTTTGAAACTTCAGCCCACTTGATTGGCACCCCCTGCCACTATCTTCAACATCTACTCTCTCCACCACTGATGCACAGTGATAGCAGTGTATACCATCTATAAGATGCACTGCAGTAATTCACCAAAGCTCCTTCAACAGCTCCTTTCAAAACCACAACTCCTACCACATAGAAGGACAAGGGCAGCAGACGTATGGGAACACCACCACCTAGAAGTTCCGCTCCAAGTCACCATCCTGACTTGGGAAATATATCACCGTTCCTTCACTGTCACTGGGTCAAAATCCTGGTACTCCACCCCCTAACAGTACTGTGGATGTACCTACATCACATGGACTGCAGCGGTTCAAGAAGACCACCACCTTCTCAAGGGCCATCAGGGGTGGGCAATAAATGCTGGCCTTGCCAGTGAAACCCACATCCTGTGAAAGAATGAAACAAAATCGCCCCAACCAGCTCGTGCTGGTGTTTCTGCTCCAATCAAGCCTCCTCCCATCTTTCCTCGTCTAAATCTGTCATTGTAACC
Organism: Carcharodon carcharias; assembly: GCF_017639515.1. Classification (NCBI taxonomy): domain Eukaryota; kingdom Metazoa; phylum Chordata; class Chondrichthyes; order Lamniformes; family Lamnidae; genus Carcharodon; species Carcharodon carcharias. The sequence goes on along the minus strand of NC_054499.1, from coordinate 12,484,631 downwards.
TTCTATTCCCTTCTCCCTCATGTGTTTATCCAGCTTCCCCTTAAATACATCTATACTATTCCCTTCAACCACTCCCTGTGGTAGTGAGTTCTACATTCTCACCACTCTCTGGGTAAAGACGTTTCTCCTGAATTCACGATTGGATTGATTAGTGACTATCCTATATTTATGACCACAGATTTTTGACTCCCACTGCCCCCCCAACACAAGTGGGAACAATTCCCCCACATCTACCATATCAAAAACCTTCATAATCTTAAAGATCTTTATCAGCGCATCCCAATCTTTTTTAGAGTAAAGAAGCCACAGCCTCTTCAACCTTTCCCGATAAGTCTATGTACTTCAGTATCATAGTGGATATTGCCCAATGAACTGTTGTAATGGGTCTTTGAGGTAATAGCTCTTAATATCATCTGTAGTCTAGTATCTCAGCAAAAAAAGCAAGCTTAACGGCAAACCAAAAAGAAGGATGCAATTTGTCTACATGTGAGAATGTATTTTTCTCCCCACCACCCACCTCCCCCCGCCACCACAATTAGATACTTATCAAGTTAACAGATTGTTTTGTGTACACAGCATCAATGTTGCTTCTTTCTGCAATACTGGAATCTGTTTTTGGTTCACTGTCTCCTGTTCCTGTGCCAGGGTCCGGTATTCCTGAGTTGAAGGTTACCTTGCGAGGTGTGGTGCTGGATGAGTTCTTCACCTTCAGGACCTTTGTAGCGAAACTCATTGGTGTCATTTGCACTCTGGCAGCTGGAAGTACTATTTTCTTGGGAAAAGTGGTAAGCGGGCACCAAATGTTAATTGCGTGTTAATTATAGTGTTAAGATTTACTGGTGAAGGGCATTATTCAATTAAGTACCTAGAGCACCTATAAAGAGAGACTGCTGAGGCATGGGAGGTGGGTAGTAGGTAGGAAGCAGACATATGTAATTCTGTATTCTGTAAATGAACCCATTGTCATGAAAAGTATTACATCATTTAATACTTCACTAATAGGCTCGGGATCGAATTAACAATGAAGTCCAGACTATCCTTCCAGTGAGTGGAGGGAGTGGTCTGTTGTGTTGTGGGGTTTCCACTACCTTACTGAGATCACTATATTGGTTTGTATTCCCTGCCCTTCATCCATTGATTGTTATTGACCAGAAACTGAACTGGACCAGCCATATAAATACTGTGGCTACACGAACAGGTCAGAGGCTAGGAATCCTGCAGTGAGTAACTCATCTTTCGACTCCCCAAAGCCAGTCCACCATCTACAAGGCACGTCAGGAATGTGATGGAATTCTCCCCACTTGCCTGGATGGGTGCAGCTCCCACAATACTCAAGATGCTCAACACCATCCAGGACAAAGCAGCCCACTTGATCCCATGCCAGCAGTGGGCATTTGTAAAGTCAGTCTTGCATCTCAAGTGGTGACTAATTAGAGGTGGCATGGTGAATCTGAGAGATCGTGGGTTCAATTTGCTAAAAAAAAATCCACCTGTTTGTCCAAGCTTTTGGTCATCTGTCCTAATGTATTATTGGTTCAATTAATGGTTTACTAAAGTTAATCCCCATCATAGTCGAAGGCTGAACTAAGGCAATTTTTACAATCAATTTTAAGTAAAATAACAAAAATACAAAAAGAAAAGAAATAAATGAGATGAGATTTGATAGAGGTATTCAAAATCATGAGGGGTCTGGACCGGGTAGAAAGGGAGGAATTCTTCCTCCCTTGGCGAAAGGATCAAGAACGAGAGGGCACAGATTTAAGGTGATTGGCAAAATAAGCAATGGAAGCATGAGGAGAGACAGTGAGTGGTTAAGGTCCTGAATGTACTGCATGAGAGTGTGGTGGAGGCAGGATCAATCAAGGGATTCAAAAGGGAATTAGACTGTTACCTGTGAAGGAAGTGTGTGCAGGGTTTATGGGGAGAAGGCATTAGGTGAGAGACATACACCAGCGTTCATTTCTATCTCCTTATGTGGTTTGGTTTTAAATTCTGTTCAATGATCACCCCTGTGAAGCACTTTAGGATGTTATTACTATACTAAAACAAGAGAGATGGTGGTGTAGTAGTAATGTCACTGGGCTACTAATCCAGAGACCAAGGCTAATGCTCTGGGGACATGGGTTCAAATACCAACACTGCAGCTGGTGGAATTTAAAATCAGTCAATAAATCTAGAATTGAAAGCTAATCTCAGTAATAGTGATCATGAAACTTTTGTTGATTTCTGTAAAAAAAAAACCATCTGGTTCATTATTGTCCCTTTTAGGGAAGGAAATCTGCCGCCCTTACCTGGTCTGGCACACATGTGACTCCAGACCCACAGCAATGTGGTTGACCCTCTGAAATGGCAGAGCAGGTCACTCAGCTTAAGGGCAATTAGGGATGGGCAACAAATGCTGACCTTGCCAGCAGCACCCACATCCTGTGAAAGCTGTTGCTTTTGTGCATAGAATGATGCAGCACAGAACAAGGAGGACAGAGCAGGAAAGGGTCATTGGCAGAGAAGTAAACTCATTAATGGTGTTTCTTTACTGTCCACACCTCCAGCGCCTCCACCCACCTCCTCACCTGACATCTGCCATTCTCACTGTGCTGAAGCTGCCTTTATAATTCAGGGGTGCTGATGTTGCTCTTAATGGCTTCTTCTTCATGTTTGCAGGGTCCCTTCGTTCACATGGCAACCATCCTCGCCACTCTGCTAGGAAAAGTTATGGTCAAATTCGCAGGCACCAAAGAGGTAAATTGTACTGAGCAATATTAGCCCTGCAGCAGGTTCAGACATAGCCAATTCAAGGCACAGACTCTTGCACTTGAATAAACCTTTCCTCCGTCACATAAGAAGTTTGGAATCCCAATGGTCCAACCTACTCTCAATTCAATCCCATTCCAAAAAATCCCAAGAGATTTCCCATTGACCCCATTGTGCTGGACTCCAATGGGTCCAGAGATGTGAGCACATAATCCGGCTGGATACTCCCAGCGCGCTGAAAGAGTGCTTCACCAAAACTTTCATCCAACATGTTAAACCATTGTCCCATCTATCTGCTCAGATAGATCTAAAGATCCCGTGACGCTAGTCAAAGAAAAGTAGGGAAATTTCCTGATATCCTACCTGACAAACATCCCTCAAACAGCCATTTCATTATCCACTGGCTGGTTTTGCCCTCTGACCGCTGTTAAGTGTCTCTCATGATGTCTTGTTATTTAAAAATAAGGGGTTGCCCATTTAGGACAGAGATGAGGAGAAATTTTTTCTCTGAGGGCTGTGAGTCTTTGGAACTCCCTTCCTCAAAGGGCGGTGGAAGCAGAGTCTTTGAATATTTTTACGGCAGAGCTAGATAGATTCTTGGTAAGCAAGGGGGTGAAAGGTTATCCGGGGTAGGTGGGAATGTGGAGAGGTGACAACCAGATCAGCCATGATCTCATTGAATGGTGGAGCAGGCTCGAGAGGCTGAATGGCCTATTCCTGCTCCTAATTCATATGTTCGTATGTATGTCTATTATTAAATGCAGGCAAATGTGAGCCCATCCCCTAAAATGGAAAAGCTAGAAACAGTGGCGGTCTAGGTACATAGATCATTAAAACGTCATGAACAGGTACAGGAAATAACCAAAACATTTGGCCTTTTTATCTGGAGCACAAGAATACAAGGGTGTAGAAGTCAAAGCCCTGGTTAGACCACACTGGGAGTTACTGTGAGCAGTTCTGGGCACCAGACCCCAGGAAGGATATACTGAGCTTGGAAGGAGTGCAGTGTAGATTTACCAGAATGGATACCTGGACACCAAGGGTTAAATTACAAGGAGAGATCACACAAACTAGGGTTGTCTTCCCTGGAATTTAGAAGGTTAAGGGGGTGATTTGATTTAAGTTTTCAGGATATTAAGAGGAACAGGTAGGGTCGATAGAGAGTAACAATGTCCGCCAGTTGGAGGGACTGGGACTAGGGGGCAGAATCTGAAAGTTAGAGACAGACTATTCAGGAGTGAAATTAGGAAACACTTCCACACACAAAGGGTGGGAGAAGTTTGGAACTCTCTCTCCCACAAATGGCGCATCATGCTGGGTCAGTTGCCAATTTAAAATCTGAGATTGTTAGATTTTGGCTAACCGAAGGTATTGAGGGGTATGGGGCAAAGGCGGGTGAAGTTAGCTGGCAGAGCAGTCCCGGCCTCAAAAGGCAGTACAGGCTCAAGGGGCTGAATGGCCTCCTCCAGTTTCTAGGCTGTGCAGTGGCCCATGAGTTTTCTTCTTGTCCTCCATGCAGAATAAAGGGCGCAAGTATGAAATGCTGATCGCTGGTGCGGCGGTGGGTGTTGCCTGTTGCTTTGTGGCACCTGTCGGAGGTAAGGGCCTTCTGTCTCGCTTCCTCCTTTCCCTCCCAACAAGTTTTGAAGAATCTGCTCCTTAAAGAAAAAAATAAAGAGTAAGGAGGTCTCTTAATGTTTGAAAAATGAGAGTTTAAATGGGATACAGCAGAAAAGGGATCTGGGAGAACGAATACTCAAATTGCTACCAGTCATGACACAGGTCATGAAAAGCAAACCAGGCAATACAGGGATAGAATTAAAAACATTATGCTAAGCTTGTATCAAACCTTGCTTTGGACCACGCTTGGAGCTCTGGTTGCCATAATATAAAAAGGATATCGAGGCATGGAATAGGGGGCGATAAAGGGATTTACAAGAATGATACCAGAGTGCAAGGTTACACCTGTCAGGAGAGGGTGAACAGACTGGGTATCTTTTCTTTTCAAAAGCTAAGGCTTGATGGGTGACAAAGTATCAGTCTTTAAAATGATGAAAGGTTTTGATGGAGTGGATCGGGAGAGGATGATCCCACTGTGGAGAAGAGTGAAACTGGAGGCCATTCATGGAATAAAAGGGACAGTAGCAACACGGATACAAAATTGGCTCAGTGACAGGAAACAGAGAGTAGCGGTTAATGTTTTTCGGGCTGGAGGAAGGTTTGTAGTGGAGTTCCCCAGGGGTTGGTATTGGGACCCTTGCTTTTCCTGATACACATTAATGATCTAACCCTTGGTACACAGGGAACAATTTCAAAATTTGCGGACGATACGAAACTTGAAAGCATTGTGAACTGTGAGGAGGACAGTGTAGAACTTCAAAAGGACATAGACAAGTTAGTGGAATGGGCAGAAAGGTGGCAGATGGAGTTCAATGCAAAGAAATGTAGGGTGATATATTTTGGTGTGAAGATCATAGAGAGACAATAAAACTCCAAAGTGTGTGCAGGAGCAGAGGGACCTGGATGCATGTGTGCATAAATCATTAAAGGTGGCAGGACAGGATGAGAGCACGGTTAATAAAGCATACAGCAAACTAGGCTTTATTAATCGGGGCATGGAGTACAAGTGCAAGGGGATTATGTTGAACTTGTATAAGACACTAGTTAGACCTCAGTACAGTTCCATGTGCCACATTTCAGGAAGGATGCGAAGGCATTGGAGAGACTGCAGAAGAGGTTTACGAGAACGGTTCCAGGGATGAGGAACTTCAGTTATGAAGTAAGATTGGAGAATTTGGGTCTTTTTTTCCTTGAAGAGAAGGTTGAGAGGGGATTTGATTAAGGCGTTCAAAACCATGAGGAGTCTGGACAAAGTCGAGGGGGAGAAACTGTTCCCATTGGTGGAAGGATCAAGAATGAGAGGACACAGATTTAAGGTTATTGGCAAAAGAAGCAAAAGCGATATGAGGAACCCACTGCCGGGATATCCCACCCACTGCCGGGATCGCCAGGTCCTGCTGAAGGTCAATGGCTGGGCCACCGAATCTCCCGCGGTGAGTCCTGCCACGACTGGGCCTTAATTTTCCTGGTTTCAGGTATTCAGGAAATAATAGGGAAGATAAAAAAAAGAGTGGGTGGGGGGGGTGTGGTGTGGAAAGTGGTGACAGTATGGATTAAATGAACCATCATTTTACTGGAAAGGGATCAGAAGTTGAGAGTTCAAAACACAGAATATGTTTATTTAGAATTAAAAAACAATAGAGGATCTATTACTCTAATAGGTGTATACTATAGGCCAGTAAATAGTGGGTAGGAGCAAGGAGCAAATTTGCAGACAAATTACAGAATGAGGCAAGAGTAGTCATAATCGAGGACTGAAGTCCTAGTGTATTCTGTGATAGTAACAGTGTAAAGGGCAAAGAGGAGGAGCAATTCTTGAGTACGTACAAAAGAACTTTCTTGATCAATGTGTTTCCCAACCTACAAGGAGGGAATCGGTGCTGGATCTAGTTCTAGTTTTGAAGAAGGGTCATAATGAACTCGAAACATTAACTGTTTCTCTCTCCACAGATGCTGCCAGACCTGCTGAGTTTAACCGCCATTTTCTGCTTATATTTCCGGATCTAGTTCTGGGCTATGAAATGGGGCATGTGGAGCATGTAGCAGTTGGGGAGCATTTGGGGAATAGTGATCATAATAAATGTTGATGAGGTAAAGGAAAGGGTTGATGAGGGTCATGCAGTTAATGGTGTGTATATGAACATTCAAAAGGTGTTTGAAAAAGTACCATGTAATAGACTTGTAAGCAATATTAAAGTGCATAAGATTAAAATGATTGACACAAAATTGGCTAAAAGACAGAGGGTGGAATTTTCCGTGCCCGCTGGCGTTGGGCGTGATCAGTATCACGAGTGGACAATATGGTGCGATCGGTTTTATGACAGTGGGAAACCAGTTCGCGATTGTCCATTCAGCCCGCTGATGGTGGACTGCACTTCCTGCCATCAGACATCAGGAGCCTCATTATCATACATCAGCATATCATTATCAGACCAACCCGTCGGAATCATGTCCCCCCTCAACCGCTGGATCATCCGTCCATGTCAGCGGGAAAGCACGCCGACAAAGTTTCACAACAGCACATAAAAGACGTTCACTTGGCGGCTGCACTTTGAGGGGAACTTGGAGGTGAGTACACAGTTACGTTGTGCAGTGCTCGCCAGTGTTGCCTGGACTTTAAGCTTCAGGGGCGTCGGGGATCAGGGTCAAGGGCAGCCCTGCCTTTGAGGTGACTGGTGGCAGGGGGTGGGGGCAAGGGCAGCCTTGCCATTGAATATAGCGCACAAGCATTCAGGGTGCGGGGGGTAGGGTAGGCGAGAGAAGTGGCCACATGGGAAACCGGTATAAAGTAACCTTTCCTCTGCAACTGAGACAGCTCAGGTGCCGCCGTTGATATGATTGGGGTCAGGCTCCTAGCTTATCTGCCCACTCAAGCAACGCAGAGGCATCAAAGTGCCACCAAATGCTCCAATTCCCCGCTTGTCGGCACAGATTGCAATTTCCTGAGCATTTTAGTGGACTGCAGAACAATTGGACGACTGCCCATGTTGTACAATCCCCTTGCTAAAGCTAGCTATGGAGCAGTCTCAGGTGGAGGCGCTCACAGCCCCTTACAATGTCAGCATCCCAGTTTGGACTAGTCTCCCCCATGGTTTAAGCTAACAGGGCAGCCTTGTAGCGCACTAATCTCTGGCCATCCAAGTGATGGCCAGCACTCTCCGGGAAGCGTTAAGGGGCCATCACACTTAAGGCAGGGCAGGTTCCTGGTACACCCATGCTAACTATGTGTCTCCCTTTTCCATTCTGCAGGGGGTGTACATCAGGATCATGGAGCCTGGTGAACTAGCTGTATGACTGATGGTCTACAGAGCACAAAGAAGACTGAGGAGAGGGTGACTGAGGCCCCTGGCTGCACAGAGGGAGGAGCAGCACCCTCAGGAAGAATGAGCGACTGAGGCTCCTGCCCACAGCGAGCCGTCACAGGCTGGAGCTGCTGAGTCACAGGAAGAGGGGAGTTGGATGGGCCAAACACTCTCGGAGTCACCTGGATGGATGGACCTGGGATGTGGACCTGCTGATCCTCCTCCCAATGGGTGCCCAGGGGGCCCTGGCTGACTCCTTGAGGAGCAGGGGTAGCTGGAGTGAGATTGAGCTACCCCGCACCTCTCTCACGTTTACACTGTTGGAGGCCAGCTATGGCATCAATGGTGGAGTTGAGCCTGTGCAGCAGTGCAGGAGCGAAGTCCTGGACCAAGGTCTCTATGGCGGCTGCCATCCTACCAGTGTTGACCTTGTTGCATTGGCATGCTGGCGCTATCACCTCAGACTGAAGGCGGACAGACTCCTCCATCGTGCCTTGCAATATGAACAGTGCAGCGGACATCTCTTCCCGATGTTCCCCAGCTAGCCTTTGCAGCTCCAGCAACTGAGCTATGACCGAGTCCAGAGGCTCTTTGAGTGACTCAGACTCAGGAATGTTCTGGCCTCCAGGAGTCCTCCGAGTGCCAGAAACCTGGGAAGTCCCTGCCTCTACCTGCTGTGGATCAGATGGTGTGATGTGATCACCAGATTGTGATCCTGGGGCTATTCTAAAGCCATGTCCCACCCAGGTGTGTGTCCCTTTGCTGGTGGAGGGTGTGGGTGAGCGCTGTGACAGGACTTCAGAGTGGGTGCCTCCAGATTCCTCTTCAGGGGTTTCTTCAGGGCTTGATTGGAGACCCAGGGTCATGGACTCTGTTGGCAGTTTCCTGGATGTGCCTGCGGAAGCAAGGGGAGATAATTAGTGCATGTCCTGTGAAACAGGACACATCACTCACAGTCTGATGGATGTTGCACTGCTGGACTGTCACTTGCTAGAGCAGCGCCGACCTCACCGTCAGCACAGGAACAGTCCAGATCCTCGCCAGCCAGCTGGATAGCTCTGTTTTCAATGTCCATGAGGACCTTGATTTAGGGCATTCCATCGCCGGTCTCGCCCTAGTTGTGTGCCAGCTAGTCCTGCATGAATACAGAAGGAGAGAGTGTAAGCAGGATGCCTGCCAGGCCAGATGATAAGTATGCCTGGCCTGTGTAGGTGTTGAGTGGTCCCATGGACGGGATGAGGACAATGACGGTGAGTGTGAGAGAGTGAATGGTGATGTCCTGTAAACCGACAGTGAGTGAGGGCCCTGTGGACGTGAGGTGGGTTTGTGAGTGTGTGAGTTGAGAGTGATGAGAAGAGTGACTTACCCTGGTGGAACGGAGATCATTCATCCTCTTGTGGCACAGGGTGACTGTCCTTTTTTGCAGAGCGTTGGCGCTGACCAAGGCTGCCACCACCTCCCAAGCCGGGTTAGTGCTGTTGCTGCCCATCCTGCGGCCAGAGCGGGGGTAGAGGACAACCTTGTGGGCCTCCACGGCATCCAAAAGGCGCTCGAGGGACCCATTGCTGAACCTGGGGGCTGTAGTCTTCTTCACTTTCAGGGCCATGTCTTCTGTGCAGCAGTGGTGGTCTAGAAGCACTGAGATGTGTGCTGGCGGCTAGACTTTAAATATAGCGCCTGGCGTGATGCAGCAGCAGGGTGATGGTGTGGCGGGTGAATGAGATCCCACCCGCCATGGGAAATGGCGTGTTTCCCGGGAGTGCATAAGTAAAGAGGCAGGTTTGGGACAATACGGAGTCAAAACCCGCCATCGCGGCTGGCGGCCAAAACATCTTTTTAACCGCCCACCACCCCACTTAGTGCAAACCTGGGATGATTCCGCCCAGAAAGCAGTGGGGAATGGTGAACATTTGTTTCTCTGACTAGAGGGAAGTACACAGTGGTATTCCCAGGTGTTGGTAGAGGACCACTGCTCTTTCCAATATATATTAATGACTGAACTTGGGCATAGGGGAGATCATTTCAAAGTTTAAAGATGGCCCAAAACTCGGAAATGTAGTAAACAAGGAGGAGGACAGTAAGAGACTCGTGAAATGGGCAGATGAATTCAATGCGGGGAATGGTGAAGCGATATATTTTGATAGGAGGATTGATTGAGGAGAGGTGACTATAAACTAAATTGTACAATTTTAAAAGGGGTGCAGGAACCCGGAGAGCGGGGGGATTTGTATGTACATGGACCTTCGAAGCTGGTAGGATGATTTGAGAAGACCATAATAAAAACATATGTAAACCTTGGTTTTATTAATAGCGGGATAGGGTATAGAAACAGGGAGGTTTGTTAAACTTTTACAAATCACTGGTTAGGCCTCAGATGGAATATTGTGTCCAATTCTGGGCCCTGCACTTTAGGAAGGATGTCAACGCTTTGGGGAAGGCAGGGAGGAGATTTACCATAATGGTGCCAGGGATGAGGGGCCTCAGTTGATCTGGAGAGATTGAAGAATTGGATTGAGGAGAACAATCTGGGATTGAGAATCTCGGAATCTGGGATTGTTCTCCTCAGAGCAGAGAAGGAGATTTAAAATCATGAAGGAGTTTGATAGACTAAATAAGAGGAAAGAAGTTTCCAGTGGCAGAAAGGTGGGTAAGTAGAGGGCACAAGGGTTAAGGTGATTGGCGAAAGAGCCAGTGGAGCAAAAAGGATTTTCCTTTTAAATTCAGTGAGTTGTTGTAATCCAGAAGGCGCTACCTGAAAAGGCGGTAGAAGCAGATTCATTAGGAAGTTTCAAAAAGGGGAATTGGATAATAATTGAAGAAAAGCAAAAAAAAATTAAAGGACTGTGGAGGAAGAGCAGGGAGGAGCGGGACTAATTGGATAGTGCTTCCTAAGACCCAGCATGACACGACAGGCCAAGTGGCCTACATCTGTGCTGTACCAGTCTATAATTATTCTATAAGAGGAAAACCTAGTCTTGCCACTGTGGGCACTTGGTTATCTGTTGAATTATTCATAGCTGCTCCAATGCTGGACCCATCTTATTGCTTTTCTCCCCCCCACCCCCAGGCGTCCTGTTTAGCGTGGAGACAACAGCCACACACTTTGCCGTGAGGAATTATTGGCGAGGGTTCTTTGCCGCGACGTGTGCAGCTCTGATGTTCCGGGTGCTGGCTGTGGTGAATAATGAACACGGTACTGCTCTGAGGTTACTGAATGCTTCTATTACAAAGCGAGAAAGATTGCGCCTCGTTACTGGGCTGTGGTGGCTCAGGAAGGTCCCAGGTTCAGACTCGGGCCTAGAGGGTTGCCAACCCTTGGACGTATTCCTGGAGGTTTTATCGCAAGGGCCTCTTACCCCAACGAGGCAAATAACCTTGTCTTCTCCATCTCAGATCGTTAAATAATGAATAAACAAAACAAAATGGGAAAATTTAAACTTGTTTCCTTCTGCGTTGACAGGAGATTAAATAATTCCTGAAGGCTTTTTAAGTTCTCCTTCTCAGACACACACCATACGCCACCTGAAGACCACCCTACACACTGCTCCCTTTATTCACCATGAACAATGCTAAGGAAGTATCCAGTTGTGTTGGTTGTTTTACACAAATCCACTACTTAACTGCCATTTTCCCCCTGCTGACCCAGTTACAGGAAAGGTCAAAATCTGTCTTTCATTCCCCTCACTCATGAGGATGCATGTGTTGCTGGCAAGGTCACCATTTACTGCTCTTGAGAAAGTGGTGAGCCTCCTTCCTGAGCCGCTGCAGTCCATGTGGTGTAGGCACACCAGGCCGTTCCAGGATTTTGACCCCACGACAGTGAAGGAACAGCGGTGCACTGCAGCAACTCACCAAGGGTCCTTCGACAGCACCTTCTAAGCCTGTGACCTCTAGTACCTAGAAGAACAAGGGCAGCAGACATATGGGGCAGAAATTTTCACATGGCAGGTGGGCGCGCACCCGACCCGCTCGAGCTTGAAATGACGTGCATTGATGTCGGCCAAGTATGCCAACACACAATCGCGCAATAGTTTGGTTGGTGGGCACAAGCCAGAGCCGGCAGCGCCCGCCGGCAATTAAAAGGCCTATTAAGGCCATTAGGTGATCAATTAACTTAAATTTTTCACTGCCCGTCCAACCTAACTGATGGCGAAAAGGCCAAGCAGCCTTTATATTTTTTAGGAAACCTTATCCATAGGCGGGATGAGACTTCCAAAAGCAAATAAAAATAAAAGTTTTAAAACTTAATTAATTAATAACATGTCCCTGCTCATATGACAGAGTTGCTGAGGTGACATGTTTTATTGCATATTTATTTTTAAAAATTTCTTTCATAGCTCTTCATCTCCCTGAGGCAGCTCCATGCCTTAGGGAGATTATGCAGCGCTCACTTGCGTGCATGCATGAAGTTCATACTTGGCTTGCTCGCCCTCCTCACCCCCCACCACCCCGCCTCACACAGGCAGAGCTCGGCACTGCTGCTCGCATATCAGGTTGGGTGGCTTTAATTGGCCCGCTGGCGTGAAATCGCGGAGCAGTGCCAATTGTGGATGGCAGTCAGCTTCCCAGCAGCCCCAACCCGCCCCCGCTGAGCTGGCACACCAAGGGCAAAATGGAAACACCACTACCTGCGAGTTCCCTTCCAAGCCACATGCCATCCTGACTTGGAACTATATTGCCATTCCTTCACTGTCGCTGAGTCAAAATCCTGGAACTCCCTCACCAACAGCACTGTGGGTTTACCTACACCGCACTGTCATGCCCTGAAGACATGAAGGAAAATATCTATAACATCCTGGCTACCTTATAATTTTTTTCACTGACTGAAGCCTGACTAGCTACAACTCACACAAAAGGAATTTCTAGCCTCCAGAAAACAGCAGGGACCTTGTTATTTCTATAGTGGCACTAGTGCCCCCTGTGACTGTAGAAATCAAATTCCAAGGAAATACACTCCTGAATTTCACACTCCTCCACCAGAGATTTTTAGGCAGTGGAAGGGTGTGAAATTGAAAGAATGGGATTCCCTCTGGGTTCTGCCTAACCGGCCTCGCTGCAATTTTACGCTGGGTGGGCAAAGCCTCAGACAGGATGCCCACTCTTGCCCCAAATGAGGCCTTTAAGTGGCCAATTATTGGCCAATTAAGGGCTATTTTCCACCCAGTCTCAATTTGTAGGCTAGCGGAAGGATTTACCTGGCATGGGGGAAACCCGGAAATGAACGGGCTTATATCTCGGGCGGGAGGAGGGGGATGGTGGGGGCTGGGGGGGCCTCCATCAGAAACTCCCTTCTCACTGCAGGCACCCTCACCCCCCCCTTCTTAAGGTCCAGTGGCTGCTGGATCTCCCTCCACCCTCCCCTCCCTGCCTCCCGGCCTCTCCCCTGACACCCCAATTGCTCCCTTTGCGTACCCCCAGGCCTCCCCGCCCTCGGAACCCTTAAACTTAACTTGTCCCCCAGTCCCGGGACCGAGGCTGAGGCAGCTTCATGCGCTTCCTCTTCAGTCCACAGATTGGCCGACAGCTCTCTAAGGTGGGACTTCCTCCCAAGTGAGGGGGGAAGGTCCCGCCTGCAGCCAACTGACGCTCATTGGAGCGTGAAATGTCTGTGGGGCACTCGGAATTGGCAGGGACTCTTGAAAAATTCAGACCTTTGAATACAGTGGACCATTTGGTGACTCTTCATTATTGCTCCCTCAGAAACGGTGGCTGTGCTCTTCACTACCAACTGGAGGGTGGAGTTCCCCTTTGACCTGCCAGAGTTCCTTTCCTTTGCCATTCTTGGGTAAGTCAAAAAAAATTAATTCTTTCTAAGGAAAGGAAGGACTTGCACTTATATAGCAATTTTCACAACCGCAGGACACCCAAAGCGCTTTGGAGCCAATGAAAGTGTAACGTGAGGAAGTATGGCAGCCAATTTGTGCACAACAAGATTCCACTAACAGCAATAACCAACTTTTCTGCTTTTTTACTGTTAGTTGAGGGATCAGGCATCAGGGAGAACTCCCTGGTCTTCATCGAATAGCGCTACGGGATCCTTTACACCCACCTGAGAGGGCAGTTGGGGCCCTTGAGCCTCATCTGAAAGACGGCGTCTCTGACAGTGCAACATTCCCTCAACGCTGGCAATGGGAGCACAAGTGTAGATTACACATCAAAATCGCTGGAGTGGGGCTTGAACACAGAAACCTCCAAGGTGGAGTGGAAGTCGGGTGACGATAAGATTGGGCTCAACTCTGATGACCCCCACAGTTAAACAGCCAGCTGACAAGAATGGCTGAGGTCACATGAGTAAACCCTGGGGATGCATTGTCCCTGCAAACAGGGTTGACATCTTTCTATTATGGAGGGAGGAATTTGGCACGAAAATTGGTATAAATAAAACAAAACTAAAATTCCCATGCCCCCGTGAATAATCTGTTTTTCTCAACCTTTTCCCAGGGTCATCTGTGGATGTCTGTGCTGCGTTTACCTGTTTTGCCACCGGAACCTCACAATATTTATGACCAACCACAAAAAGATTTCCAAATTCATGGCGGATAAGTATGTATTCCAGGGAAAGGACAAGGTCATTTACACAGTGCCAAAGCCAGATGGCATCATTCCTTGTGGGCAATTCTGCCACCCCTTTGCCTCCCCTTGCACCCTCTCGCTGTGCTGAAACCAAGGAGACATACAAACATAGGAATTCAGAGCAGGAGTAGGCCATTCAGCCCTTTGAGCTTGCTCTGCCATTCAATAAGATCATGGCTGACCTGACTGTAACCTCAACTCCACGTTCCTGCCTACCCCTGATAACCTTTCACCTCCTTGCTTATCAAGAATCTATCTACCTCTACCTTAAAAATACACAAAGACTCTGCTTCCACCACCTTTCGTGAAAGAGAGTTCCAAAGACTCACGACCCTCTGAGAGAAAAAAAATTCTCCTCATCTCTGTCCTAAATGGACGACCCCCTTATTTTTAAACAGTGGCCCAAGGAACCATCCTCTCCACATCCACTCTGTCAAGATCCCTAAGGAATTTATATGCTTCAACAAGTTGCCTCTTGCTCTTCTAAACTCCAGCGGAACAAGCCTAGTCTGTCCAACCTTTCCTCATAAGGCAACCCACCCATTCCAGGTAATTGTCTGGTAAACCTTCTCTGAACTGTTTCCAATATATTTACATCCATCCCTAAGTAAGGTGACCAATACTGTACACAGTACTCCAGATGTGGTCTCACTAGTGCTCTGTATAACTGAAGCATAACCTCCTTACTTGTATATTCAATTCCCCTCATAGTAAATGATAACACTCTATAAGCTTTCCTAATTACCTGCTGTACCTGCATACTAGCCTTTTGCAATTCATGCACTAGGACACCCAGATCCCTCTGCGTCTCAGAGCTCTGCAACCTCTCACCCTTTAGATAATATTTAGACAAAGCTTGCATTTGATAACAGAGTGCCTTTCACAACCTTGGGACATCTCAAAGTGCTTCACAGCCAATGGAATATTCCGGAAGTGCCAAATATCTTAGCATTAACAGCATAGAAACAGGCCCTTTGGTCCAAATCATCTATGCTGGAGCCTTCTCCCATCTTACTTCCTCTCACCGTGTCAGTATGAGCTCCTATGCCTTTCTTGTGTTCTTGTATTCTCCTTCGTGCATTTATCTAGTTTTCCCTTAGATACATCTAGACCATTCACCTCAGTAACTCCCTGCAGTTGCCAATTCCACTTTCTCACAACTCTCTGAACAGCTCAGTCATGCTGAAGTATTGGGAAACACCTGGATTATGTGCCCAAATATCTGGAGTGGGGTTTGCAGTCACAACCTCCTAAATCAAGAGATAAGAGTGGGAATCACTGAGACGCAGGCAACATTGTCATTACGCTTTCTCTGTTCAAATCGTGTTTTCTCTTCACCTTCTCTCCTTCTACAATCAGCAGTCTTTTGGAATCAAACTCAACATCATCCAGTGCATTTATTGTTGCCTTGTCTTGTCTCTGCCCTTTGGGGAGTTAAGTTTGAATCCAGCCCAGACAACTTGGCTATTAGTCAGCTACGAGGCTCCTACGTAAGATGGGTTTGTGACAGTCTTGATTCAGGTCATTGTGGCATAAAAATGATCAGTAATTCAGCATAATAAAAATAGTAAATGCTGGAAAAACTCAGCAGGTCTGGCAGCATCTGTGGAGAGAGAAACAGAGTTAATGTTGCGAGTCTATATGACTCTTCAGAGCTAAAGAGAAGTAGAAATGTGATGGATTTTATACTGTTTAAGAAGGGATGGAGCAGGTGGACCAAATGGAAGGTCAGGGATAGGTGGGAGCTAAGGAGAGATTGACAAAGATGTCATGGACACAGGACAAAGGGAGTGTTAATGGTGGTGTTAAAGACTAAAGAAGGTGCTGATAGTGGCATAAAGGTAAGATAGCAGAATGTGTTAATAGCAGAAGAAGGGTCAGTGCTCTGTGAATGTACAACATAGAAACAAGTGACAGGTGGCCTTCTGGGGGTGGGGGTTGGGGGCGTGTGGGGGTGATGGGGTGGAGGAAAAATATTTTTAAAAATAAATAAAAATAAAGAAATGAAAAATTATAATTAAAATTATGATTAAAAAATCATTCAGCGTAGCTTGGTATTAAGCAGACAATCTCACCCTGAGGACACAGGTAGGCTTGATTAAACAGTAGAGAAGCAGATGAATTCTTGCAAGTTTATTTCCCTCAAGCGTCCATCCAATTTCTTTTTGGAATCATTCATTGTCTCCACTTCCACCACCCTCGTAAGCAGCAAGTTCCAGGTCATCACCACTTGTTGCACACAAAGATTCTTCCTCACATCCCTCCCTATATCTCCCGTCTAAAACCTTAAATGTGTGTTCTCCATTCCTTGTACCATCAGCTAATGGGAACAGCTTTTCTTTGTCTACCTTATCCAAACCTGTTAAATCCTTGTACACCTCGATCAAATCACCTCTCAACCTCCTTTGCTCCAAGGGGAACAGCCCCGGCTTCTCCAACCCAACCTCATAGCTAAAATCCCTCATCCCTGGAACCATTCTGGTAAATCTCCTCCGCACCCTCTCAAGAACCTTCACACCCTCCCTAAAGTGTGGCCCACTCAGAGGATTGCGAATTTTTGGAATTCCATACTCCTGAGAGCTGTGGATCCTCGGCTGATGAGTTTATTCAAGACATAGATCAATAGATTTTTGGACATGAAGGTGATTCTCAGGATATGGGAATGAGACAAGAAAGTGAAGTTGAGGTAGAAGATCAGCCATGATCTTACTGAATGGTGGAGCAGGTTCGGAGGGTTGAATGGTTGACTCCTACTCCTATGTTTTATGTTCTTGTGGAGGTGTCACCTTTTGGATGAGACTTTACAGCTACACCCTCATCCGCTTACCCAGATGAATGTGAAATGCTTAATGTCTTAAGTGAAAAAACAGTATTTTTATTTCTGCAGTAAGATTCTGTTTGCCGGATTCGTGGCTCTTGTACTGGCAAGTGTAACCTTTCCTCATGGAGTGGGCCAGTACATCGGTTCAAGGGTGAGTAATGAATATAAGAATGTAATATCAGAACCTAGTGTCAGATAGAAACATTAACCAAGTTTGAATCCAGATGCCATAACGTCATGCAGGTTTATCCCCAAGTCTGCCCCAGGACCAATTTTCCATCAATCCTCGCTCCTCTCGGTACAGGCCAGTCACACACAGGATTTGGGGGAGGTGTAGGGAGGTGATGGTGTAGTGATAATATCACTGGACTAGTAATTCAATGATGCTGGTTAATGCTCTAGGGGTATGGGTTCAGATCCCACCACAGCAGTTTGTGGAATTCAAATTCAATTAATCAAATCTGGAATTGAAAGCCAGTCTCGGTATTGGTGGCCATGGAGCTATCATTGGTTTATATTAAAAACCCCATCTGGTTCACTAATGTCCTTTAGGGAAGGAAATCTGCCTTCCTCACCTGGTCTGGCCTACACGTGACTCCAGACCCAGAACAATGTGGTTGACTCTTAACTGCCCCTCTGACATGGCCGAGCAAGCCACTCAGTTCAAGGGCAATAGGGATGGGTGACAAATGCTGGCCTTGCCAGCATTCCCATCATAGAATATAAAAAAGGGACTGTCAGACTTCTCTGTTTGCTCTGCTGTCTTCGAGAATTAAATATTAATCTCCTTGAACAACCCAGGAGATGAGTCACAGAAGCATTTGGAAGAAAATGTGTGCAGTTTTCGTATTCTTTGAATGGTTTTGTTTATTAGCACCATGAGTATTGAACCAGATGGTGGTGTTCTCATATGTCTGCTGCCCTTGCCCTTCCAGATGGTCATGGTTGTGGGTTTGGAAGGTGCTGTCTAAGGAACTATACTAATGACATCCTTAATTAACAGAGCTACCCCACCACTTTTCCTAGCTTGCTTTGTTTTCGAAAGATCAGGTTCCAGTTTTGGTCACCCTGCAGTAAAATTTGTCGATGATACCAAGGAGAAGTGGCAAACTGTGAGGATAATGCAAATTGCCTGAAACATGACATAGATAGGCTAGCATAATAGGCAGGCAATGGCATATGTAATTTAATACAGAGAAGTGTGAGGTGATGAATTTATGGATTTTGGCAGAAGGGCTGGTGAGAGGCAATGTAGCCTTAATGGCACAGCTCTAAGAAGTGTTGTGCAGAAACAAATGAACCTTGGGGTGCGAGTGCATCGATCTTTGAAGGTGGAAGGACATACTGAGAAAATAGTTAGCAGAGCATATGAGAACTTGGACTTCATAAGTAGAGGCATTGACTACAACAGCAGGGATGAACCTTTATAAAGCTCTGGTTAGGCTCCAACTGGAATATTGCATCCAGTTCTGGTTGCAACACCTTAGGAAGGATATGAGGGTCCTGGAGAAGATACAGAAGAAATTCTCCCAGACTGCATCCAGAGAGGGGGGATTTTGGTTACAAAGTTATATTGGAAAAGCTGGGGATGTTCTCTCAGAGCAAAGGAGATTGGGGCAAATTTGATAGAAGTGTGCAAGATAATGACAGGCTTTGATAAGGTAGACAAGGAAAACTTGTTTCATTCACGGGATGTAGCTTCGCTGGCTGGGCCAGCATTTATTGCCCATCCCTAATTGCCCTTGAGAAGATGGTGACAAGCTGCCTTTTTGATCCACTCAGTACACCCTCAGTGCTGTTAGGAAGGGAGTTCCAAGATTTTGACCCAGCGACAGTGAAGGAACAGCAATATATTTCCAAGTCAGTTCAGTGAGTGGCTTGGAGGGGAACTTCCAGGTGGTGGTGTTCCCATGTGTCTGATGCCCTTGTCCTTCCAGATGGTAGTGGTCGTGGGTTTGGACGGTGCTGTCGAAGGAGCCTTGGTGAATTCCTGCAGTGCATCTTGTAGATGGTACACACTGCTGCTACTGTGTGTCGGTGGTGGAGGGAGTGAATGTTTGTGGATGTGGTGTCAATCAAGCGGGTTGCTATGTCCTGGATGGAGTCGAGCTTCTTGAATGTTGTGGGAGCTGCACTCATCCAGGCAAGTGGGAGTATTCCATCACACTCCTGACTTGTGCCTTGTAGATGCCGGGGGAATGTGAGGAGGAAATGTTTTATGCAGCCAATGGTAATGACCTGAAGTCACTGCCCACGAGGGTGGTGGAAGTGGAAACACTCAATTATTTCAGAAGGAAATTGTATAGGTACTTAAAAAAAATAAACCCGCAGGACTATGGGATTCCAGCGGGACAATGAGACTGACTGGATTGCTCTGCATAGAGCCAGCATGGACTCGATGGACCAAGTGGCCTTCTTCTGTGCCACAAATAACTCTATGACTCTAACTAAAAGATGAGGAAGGGGAAAGGCAGTTTGATTGGGGCAGGGCAGTCAGAAGGGGTCCTATGGTACAACCTCCTTGGGCTGTCAATCCCAGGTAACACAGTGCCAAAAAGGAGTGCAGACTAATTTCTAGGCCAGACTCTTCCTCACTTACAACAAGATGGACTGTGAGGAGTATGGTGGCGATGCCAATTTTTAAAAAAATGTTTTCAGTTTTTTCCCATTTTTCCAGTAACATTAGCAAACAGAGGAACATAACCGCCAAGTACAGAGCCACCTAATGTTCCAGCTGAGCAATTTCCTGTAACTATGTGTTGTCAGTCACCAACCGAGGGATTGAGTGAGCTTACTGGGTCCTTGTTGTAAATTAAGTTTCTGATTTTCACTCCTGAAACAGGCGCGCAGGTCAGGAAATTTTCCGGCTCGCTCCACCCATCTTGGGGAACAGTGCCCCGACTGACTGGACTTTCATTTCAGGGGCTCTGGTGCGTGCTGGAGTCCAGCGTGCTGACCCCGGAAACATTCAGAGGCAGCCAAAGCGGGCTGGCCAAAGTGCCCGCCTCGCTTCTCTGGGACTTCGTCCCTGTTGTGTTGTTAAACATTAGGCCCATTATCCCTCATCCCTCACATCCCCTTGCTCCCCCGCTCACTGCCCAGGCCCCATCCATGCCAACCCATGCACACATCCACCCCCAATGACACCTCAAATCCTCTATGTGAACCCATGCCCTCTAACCACTCTCAATGGCCCCCATAACCTCCATACCAACCTATACCCCCACTCATCCCCATGACCCTTAGCCAACTTTGAGCCAACTCATGCCAACACATGACTCCCACTCATTCCCATGGCTCCTTATCACCGCATGCCAACTTAATGCTAATTCATACGCCCACTCACAGCCTTTTGCTGTTATACCCTCCATGCCAACTTGCCCAGTATCTATCATGGGCAGACCTCAGGATGCTGAGAGGAAAAAAAATAAAGTTCTAAGTATCTATTACAGACTTTACTATATAAAAAGCAACACTCTCATTGATAAAAGCCCATTCAGTACATTTAAATCCCCTTAAATATTTAATCCCTTATAAGAACAAACATTTGTATCAATGGCCCCACATCAAAGACAGCTAATCCCTTACCCACCCCCCTACCCCCCCACCCCCACACCCACCCACCCTCCACTGTGATCATGATTGGTTTTGGAAGCAGTCAAGCAGTAATAATATTATAATGGTAGCCCTTAGGGTTATGTCAACAAACTGTTGAACCTGCAAGCATTGATTTTTTTTCCAACCCAGAGACCTGGAGAAAACAGCAGGCTGTGTTTTTTTTCAAAATTTAAAGGACAGGAAATTTGAGTGACTTTACTTCTTGTCAGATCCACAGACCTGACCTGCCTGTTATGAGCATTATAATGCCTACTCTTAAAAATTGTAAGTCACACTGTGCAGGAAATGGACCTCGCTGCAGCGAAAATATGGTCTATTTGAACTCCACACTGAGTTCAAATGACCTTGCTGGATCTTGCTGGATTCAGGCCAATCCAATGTGTGAATCACATCCCTCTCCCTTTCCCCAAAGCCGAAAGTAGCATCTGTTGGAAACGGGGGAGGGACATCTGGATCCAGATTCCCTGTGCTATTTTGGATAAGGCGCGGAGTCTCTATGACTCTGTGAAAATCCGAGCCAAAGAGCCTATTTAGGAAACAAAAAAACTGAAAAGATTTTCCTCAATCATTTAATGGAAAAAGAGACAAAATAGCAGTAATACCTTGTAGTAGAATTTTCATAGGGGTTCTCCCTCGCTCTGAAGCACTAACTCATCTTCCAAGCGATTTCTCACAGTTAATCTGGAGTGCAGAAAACTCATGTGGGCACACCTGCAATTGAGCTCAGCAAGTTGTTACAGTGTTTCTTGCTTTGTTAAATTAATTTTTTAAATTATATATATTTTTGACACTTGCAGTGGGATTATCTCAATCCAAACTTTAACGCAGACTCATAGATCTTCTATAACAATGTACGTGGGAAGTTAAAGATTGAAATTTCCTTGGAACTGCTCCTATGGGCTGTCGTTAATTTGCTGGAATTGCCTTCTAGCAAAGTTTCGGTGGAGGGAGAGACAGTCCGAGGAAATGCCCCAGTCTCCGGATGGAGAGGAGTTATGGGGCAGTGGACCAGGGCCTGCATACGTAATTCAGTCCCCATTCTATCATCAGACATTCTGTCTTCTCTGTATTCCCTTTATAAATGTTTATGTCCTCATTTACAATGGGAACTGCCTTGATGAACTTGTGATGCTTACTTAAACCATTGGGCCAGTAGTGGTGCTGCAGCTCCCCCAATTGGGTTGGGTGGGGAGGTGTAATTACAGTGTGACAAGTTTACATAGGCACTTTCCATTGTAAGAGTGGATGTAGGAATTTACAACGGGGAAAAGTTGATTGGGAGTATGCTTGTTGTAGGATCTCTATTATATTATAGAGACAGGTAGATTCTGTTGAAATGTGGGTATGGCTGAAGTCATCTCTGTTTTAAGCACAAATCCTTTTGTCACAGCTCTCCATGAAGGAACACCTGGAAACATTCTTTGATAACCGTACCTGGGGCTCCGACGAACAGATGCTGGAGAACAAGACCAGACAGCCCCCTGCCCCAACCTACAATGCTAACTGGCTTCAGTGGACCCATATGAGACTTTCGTCTTTGGAAATGTTGACTTTCTTTATAATACTGAAGGTAATCACTTCTAGTTTAAGAAAAATGCAGGTCGGAAAGAAGGACCATTGAAGCTGAGTGAGGAGCTAAGGAACCTTTCTGTATTGAGAACATTAGAAATAGGAACAGTAGATCATTCAGCCCATCAAGCCTGCTCTGCCATTCAATATGATCATGGCTGATCTGCTACCTCAAATCCCGCTCCCCATACCCCTTGATTCCCCTACAGACCAAAAATCCACCTACCCAAAACTTAAATGTATTCAGCGATGGAGCATCCACAACCCTCTGGGGTAGAAAATTCTAACGGTTCACAACCATTTTAGTGAAGAAAATTCTCTGCACCTTAGTCCTAAATGATCACCCCCTTATCCTTAGACTTTGTCCCCATGTTCTAGATTCCCTAGCCAGGGGGAAACAACCTCTTAGTGTCCACCCTATCAAACCCCTTCAGAATCTTGTATGTTTCAATGAGATCGCCTCTAATTCTTCTAAACTCAAGAGAATATAGAACCAATTTACTCAGCCTCTCATCATAGGACTACCCTCTCACCCCAGGAACCAATCTAATGAACCTTCACTTTACTGCCTTCAAGGCAATCATATCCTTTCTTAAATATGGAGACCAAAACTGCACGCAATGCTCCAAGGATATGTGTGATTCTGGCAAGGCTGTTATTCTTTGCCAAACCCTGGTTGCCCTAAGATGGAGATAGTTGGCATTCTTGTTGAATCGCTAGCTGCCCTTGTGGTGAAGGTGCTCCCACAGTGATCGGGCGGGGAATTGGCATTAAGCCTAAGGGGAGCTTGACACAAATATTTTTTTCTCAGAAGCCTTCAAAGTATAAATAGGTTCTATGTTGGTTTAAGCATTCTATGACAAGCACAGCCATGGCTTTGACCCTAATTCTGATGAAACACTCTGTCTCCTGCATCTAGGTTATAGTCATAGAAAGTCACATCAGAGAAGGAGGCTATTCAGCCCATCATGCCTGTGCCAGCTTTTTGATAGATCAATCTAATTAGTCCCACTGCCCCTGCTCTTCCCCCATTAGCCCTGCAGGGTTTTTTCCCCTTCAAGTATTTTTCCAATTCTCTTTTGAAAGTTCCTATTGAATCTGCTTCCACCGCCCTTTCAGACAGCAGATTCCAGGTCACAACAACTCACTGTATTAAAAAAAGTTGTCCTCATCCTCCCCACCACACCACATTGCCTTTTTGGCAATTATTTTGAACCTGTGTCCTCTATTTAGTGACCTTCCTGCCACTAGAAACAGTTTCTCCATGTCTACTCTGTCACAGCCCACGTTATTCTAAACAGTTCTATTAAATTGCTCCTTAACCTTCCCTGCTCTAAGGAGAACAATCCCAGCTTCTCCAAACTCTCCACATTAACTGAAGTCTCTCAGCTCTGGTACCAATCTCGCAAATCTCCCCTTCACCCTCTCCAAGGCCTTGAGCTCCTTTCTAAACTGTATTGAACGCAGTACTCCAGCTGAGGCCCAACTAGTGACTTGCGAGGGTTTAGAATAGACCTCAGCGGGTCTGGCAGCTTCTGTGCCGAAATAACCAGAGTTAACATTTCGCGTTGGATATGACTCTTCTTCAGAACCTTTTTCTTCAGGGATTCTGAAAAAAAGTGTCATATTTGACTCAAAATGTTAACACTGTTTCTCTCTCTCCACAGATGTTACCAGAACTGCTAAGTACATTCAGAAATTCCTGTTTTTATTTCAGATTTCCAGCATTCGCCAGATTTTGTTTTTAGTTTAGAATAGGTTTCTCTTTTAAAGCTGCCTGCAACCTTGCTCATCGTCTGAGTCGGGATGGTCATTTTTGCAAACCTTGCTGAAACATAGAAGTTGAAGTCACCAAACAGCAATTAAACTCTGACCCCTTCGGCAGCAGAAGAATATTTTGTGCATTACATGCTACCTTAGAAAGCTCTTGTTAGGCCACAACTAGAGTACTGTGTCCAGTTCTGGTCACCGCACTTTAGGAAGGGTGTGAGTCCTTGAGAGGGTGCAGAGGAGATTTACCAGAATGGCTCCAGGGATGAGGGATTTCAGCTACAAGGTTAGGTTGGAGAAACTGGGGTTGTTCTCCTTGGAGCAAAGGAGATTGAAGGGAGGTCTGATCGAGGTGTACAAGATTATGACATGATTAGATAAGGTAGACAAGGAAAAATTGTTCCCATTAGTTGATGGGACAAAGACAAGAGGGACATAGATTTAAAGTTTTGGGCAAGAGATACAGGGAATATGTGGGGAAGAAGATGTTTATGCAGCAAGTGGTAATATCCGGAACTTACTACCCACAAGGATAGTGGAATTGGAGACGATGAACGATGTCAAGGGAAATTGGATGGGCACTTGAGGGAAATGAACTTACAGGGCTATGTGGATAGAACAGGGGAATGGGACTGATTGGATTGCTCGACAAAGGGCCAGCATTGGGCTGATTGGCCTCCTCCTGTGCTGTAAGGACTAGATGGATGGATTTTCACTACTGTGGTAGGTAGCTTGAGTTGGGAAAATTCCCAACTCATCAGACCCACCTCAGTTTAAAGTGTTCCGTTACACCCAATTTTCGCTCTAGGTGGCAGGGGCGAGATTGAGTTGGGGCTGCCGACCACGGAAGCAGGTCATAGACAGCCACGGGGGCTGGGGGGTGTGGGGGTGTGGAGGCAGATGAGTGCTGAGGCAGGCTGGTTAGAAGGCCTGTCTCGGTTCTCTGGGACTTTGTCCCAGTTGTTTTAGAATCTGTAAGGCCCTCTAGCCCTCACGCCCCACAGCCTCTCACCCTCATCCGCCCCTCATGTTCCTGCATGCCAACTCATGCCCCTCCATGCCACGTCCATGCTATCTCATACTTCTGTGCCACCTCATACCCCCAATGTCACTTCCATAGCCACTCACTCAATATCCACGATGGAAAGACCTCAAGAGCCACGTGGAGTGGTAAAAAACATTAAACTTCTGACAATCTAAGATAAGTCTCACGTATGAACACTTGATACTAAACAAAACTCCCATTCATGAAACCCAGTTAAAGATTTTAAATCCCCTCAATCAATTATAAAAACAAATTTCAATTCAGTAAACACATCAAATGCAGCTAATTATTTAATAATCCGTTTACCAAAATATGGACTCAGCACCCATCCCCCCACCACCCGACCAGTACCACTGACTTAAGTGGGGTTTTTTGCTTTTGAAACTCAGCCAAGCATTCAGCATGACTTAAGCTGTAGTAACAATCCTTTGGATTGTAATGTCTTTTTTCTAACCTACACCAGATAACCTGTCAATCAAGCACAGGGTTTTTTTTTTACTCTAACTGATGGCTTCGACTTTTTTATGTTTAAAGCTCTGGGGATTTAAAGACACTTGAGGCCATGACACTTAAGCAGATCTTATCTGCCCTTCACAAGTGTTTACATCTACTCCATAAATTCGTGACTCCCTCACTGAGGTTAAAGGCCTTGGAAGAGTTAAATGGGCTCTGTTTGAACACAGCACTGATTTCAAATGGCCCTGTTGAGTTCGGATTTCCCACCTGTGTGATTCATGCCCCGCCTCTTTGCCCCTGCTGGCAAAAATTAGATCTGTCAGAAATGGGGGCAGGACTTACAAATCTAGGTCCTGCCCGTCATTTTTAAAGGTCTCCGACTGGGCTCCGTGAAAACCCGGCTCTATGAGTCTAAATGAGTAGGAAATCCAGACGAGTTACCAATGATCAAGGGATAAATCTTAGCCAGGATGCTGGGCAGAACTTCCCAGCTTTCCATTGGTTCTTTTACATCCACCTGAGAGGGCAGGTCTACCGATTCACCCAAAAGAAACAGCACCTCTGACAATGAAGCACTACCTCAGCAGGCAAGTCAGCCAAAAGTATGTATGCAAGTATCTGGAGTGGGTCTTGAGCCCACAGTTTTCTGACTCAGAGCTGAGAGAGCCAGGGCTGACACCTCCTGGGGAAAGCGAAGCTTTGTGTCCTGATTGTTCTTGTCTCTTTTTACCTTTAGTTCTTCATGCTGCTGTTGGCCACGACGATGGTCGTTCCTGCAGGTTACTTTCTGCCTGTTTTTGTTTATGGTAAGCATGATTTCAATACGCTTTCCCCCATGCGAACAATAAGCAGGCTCTAGCAGGTTCAACTAGATGTGGTAGTTTAGCCCAGCTCAAACAGTTAACCCAGATCACAGTAAATTAGTTACAGGATTTAGCACACAATACCCTCGTGTCAATCTGAAATCACAATGCTAGAACGGGCTAAAACCACTGGTCAGAATTTTGTGCAATTATAGAATTTAGAGATATCAAGATTCCTAAAGTAAATTTTCTGATTGCTTTCTGAAGATATAGAAAAAGCTTAATTCTGTATCTAACACTATGCTGTACTTGCCCTGGGAGTGTTTGATGGGGACAGTGTAGAGGGAGCTTTACTCTGTATCTAACCCCGTGCTGTAGTTGTCCTGGGAGTGTTTGATGGGGACAGTGTAGAGGGAGCTTTACTCTGTATCTAACCCCGTGCTGTACCTGTCCTGGGAGTGTTTGATGGGAACAGTGTAGAGGGAGCTTTACTCTGTATTTAACCCTGTGCTGTATCTGTCCTGGGATTGTTTGATGGGGACAGTGTAGAGGGAGCTTTACTCTGTATCTAACCCCGTGCGATAGTTGCCCTGGGAGTGTTTGATGGGGACAGTGTAGAGGGAGCTTTATTCTGTATTTAACCCTGTGCTGTACCTGTCCTGGGAGTGTTTGATGGGGACATAGTAGAGGGAGCTTTACTCTGTATCTAACCCCGTGCTGTACCTGTCCTGGGAGTGTTTGATGGGGACAGTGTAGAGGGAGGTTTACTCTGTATTTAACCCTGTGCTGTATCTGTCCCGGGATTGTTTGATGGGGACAGTGTAGAGGGAGCTTTACTCTGTATTTAACCCTGTGCTGTACCTGTCCTGGGAGTGTTTGATGGGGACAGTGTAGAGGGAGCTTTTCTCTAAATCTAACCCCGTGCTTTAGCTGCCCTCGGAGTGTTTGAATGGCTCAGATTTTCATTTAAGCAGCAAAGTTTCAAAAACTCTTTGCACAGGTGCTGGACTCGGACGGCTGTATGGAGAGATAATGGCCAAGATCTTTCCAGAAGGAATCATTTCGGAGGGAATTCACATCAAAATTACTCCTTCTGGATATGCATTGGCAGGTGACTGGGCACATTTTATTATGTATTTTCCTCTGCCAAGCAGTAGGAGGAGCTATAACCTACTTCGGTGACCTTGGGCTGATGTCACAAATGATGAATAATTCAAGAAGGGGAAGGGAGGTCATGAGTATCAATGATACTGACACTCTTCCTCCTTCTCCATAAATATGAGCTCATCCAAAACTCCACCATCTGTACCCTAACTCGCACCAAGTCCCATTCACCCCTCTGCTCACTGACCTACCTCGGCTCCTGGTCAAGCAATGCCTCCCTTTTAAAATTCTCATCCTCATTTTTCAATCCCTCCATGACCCTCCCCACCCCCGCCCACCCCCCCACCCCCACCCACCCCACCCTCTATCTTTTTAACCTCCCCCAGCCTCCCTACACCCCTCTGCCTCTCTATCCCTCTCTCTTCTTTCAGATGGTCCTTAAAATCTACTCTTTTGATCAAATGTTTGGTGGCCTATTCTAATATCTCCTTATGTAGCTTGGTGTCAGATTTTATTTGACCATCCCCCAGTCGGAACTTTTATTAGCTTAATAGTGTTTTATCTGTATATAAGGTTGTTGCCACTGTTTTGAGGCCCACACAGACAGGACCTCACCTCAAAACTTCTCCTCTACTGTGTCAAGATGGGGAAAAAAATTCCACATCATTCGGCTTCCCAAAAGTGTTAGATAGCTGACGGCTAGTACAGTCACTGTGGGACACAGGGTTGTGGATCCTCAAGCACATAATTATGGCTGACTCTTCCATTGCTGTACTGAAGGAGGTGCTGTCTTTCAGGTAGGGTGTTAACCAGAAGCCCCTCTCAGGCAGACATAGAAGATACCATGGCATGATTATGACCCTCTTTCCCAATCCCTCTTGCTGCAGCCCCCAAGACTATTTTTAATTCTTTCGGATGGGATATGGGCATTGATGGCAAGGCCCTTGAACTGAACTGAGTGGCTTGCTGGGCCAATTCAGAGGGCAGTTAAGAAATCTCAGCCCTTATATGAAACATTGCTTTGCTGTGGGTCGAGAGTCATACGTAGGTCAGACCAGGTAAGGATGGCAGATTTCCTACCCTAAAGGACGTGAGTGAACTAGATGGGGTTTTATGACAATCAATGATAGTTGTCATGGTCATCACTATTGAGACTAGTTTTATATTCCAGATTTATTGATCGAATTCAAATTCCAGCAGATGGCATTTTAACCTGTATACCCAGAACACTAGCCTGGGCCTCTGGGTTACTACTTAAGTGACATTACCACTATGTCAGCAGCTCACATATTACGGTAGGTCTTCAGTTTGCCATCAGCAGTTAAACTGGCTTTGTACATTGGACACCCATTATAGAAACCATCTTGATTATCTTCTGCAGTGAAGTGAATGAAATTAAATGTCCATAACTTGTGACCTATCCACACCATTATGATCTTGGTCGTGACCAGTAACTTTGTTTTGGGAATCCAAAAACCCTGGTGTTTAATTCACTGTTTAAAACAAAATAATCTTACATGGATACTTACAACTATACTCTATCTTACATGGTCAGTTGTGTTGAAGATATGAAAAGTACAATGAATACATTTACTTATATTCTAAACCGAACTTCTTAAACTCAAATTTCCCTTTACACCCATTTGACTCATATCCCCCAAAACTCAAGTCAAATACTTAGCAGAAATTGGAAGATTAACCACTTGGTCTGAGTACTGTTTCAAAGATTCATATAAGGGCTGAGATTTCTTGACTGCTTCTCTTTCTTTCAGCAAGGTTGTTCCTTTGAATCTTCTGCAATCATCCAATGGTTGTAGACTCCCAGTTCAACACAAGCATTGCTAGCATCTTAAGCATAGCCACCTCAGGTCAGAGTTCTCTTGGTTCTAATTTTCTTTAATTTTGGAGCCTTGTATCCAGAACTCTCTCTCTCTATCACTTCTCAGCTTGGCTATACCAGAAATCCAACTCACTGTTAGTAGAGTCCTTCAGTTATCAAGGGTTTTAAACCCTTTTAGCCAGCAAACAGAATTTCAACCAAATTCTGCTGGAAAGAGGTGTTCCCTGAATCCAGCTCATAATAAATTAAAACTAAACATGTTGAAACAGAACCACACCTAGGAATCTACTCCTCCTATAATTAATTTTTTGTTGACCCTTTTGCATTATTATTGTTTACCTCCCAGGCAGCTTGGTCACATGCTCAATTACTGAAAGCAAGCTGCTTTTTTTTACAAGAAATCATCTTCTAGAGAAACCTAGTTCATAAAGGGCCACCACCTGAACATAAAATGTAGGAATGTTCCTAAAAGCACATGGGCCAACACACCACCAGGTGAAAATTTGAACATCTATCCCATCAGGTCAAAGTCCCTGAACCAAAAATGGAAAAAAATCTGTTTGCCAGATTCCCAATGTCCTTCCAACTATTCCTTCAGAGCCAGAATTTTCAAGATCTGATTGCCTTTAATCTCTGACAGCCGCAAAACCCTTTAAAACCTTTTACCATGTCCACAGTTCTGTGAACCCCCACTTTCACAGCCTCATTTCTGCCCCTCCCCTTTGACTTTCAGCAGCGTAGCAGTGTTAAAACTCCTATCAAAGTATATTAAATGTTGTAAATAATTAGTTGGGTTCACAAAGTGACTCACTTACACTTGCTAGAAGTTACATATGTTGATATACAGGGACCTGTCCTCTGCAGACAAAAGGAACATGTATAGGCATTGCACCTTTTTTGAATTAAACAAAAACATGGGGGAACAATAGTTCCCTGGTGCTTTCTCCATGGCAACATCTCGACTAATCAATCAGCTTGCCAACCAATCATCACCCTCTTCTCATGAAGTTTAAATTTTTGGTCTCTTTGAAATTTGGCATTCTTGCATCTGCCCTGATGAGTGAAAGATGAAAAGATTCAACAACATGTCTCTGTTTTCAGCAATACTCAAGTGGGATAATTGTTCCACAGTTCATTAAAGAACACGTGAACAGAGGGACTCGTGGGTTACCACAGGTCCAGTTTCCAGTCTCGACCGAGCCCCTCCCTTACCATGCTTGTATTCTCTCTCTCTCTCCATAGGGGCTGCAGCCTATTCTGGGGCAGTCACCCACACCATCTCCACTGCAGTGCTGGTTTTCGAGCTGACGGGGCAAATGTCCCACATCCTGCCAGTCCTCATTGCTGTGTTGGTTGCCAACGTGATCAGCCAACGATCCCAGCCGTCCTTCTTCGATGGGATCGTCATTGTGAAGAAGCTGCCCTACCTGCCTAAGCTGACAGTGGGGAAAAGTGGGTAAGGGAAAGAATGAATGTACTGGGTCCATGCTTTTGAGTGTTCGTCAGGCTGAGCTGGGGGCTCCGTGGGCAGCACTCTCACCTCTGAGTCAGACTCTTGAAGGGTTCAAGCCCCACTTGAGTGCATAATCTAGGCTGACACTCTAACATTGCTCTGTCAGAGGTGCCACCTTGTGGGTTAAACATTAAATTGAGACCCTCAGATGAACATGGCTGTTTTGGAAGATGAGCTGGACAGTTACCTCCAGCTTCTCAACCAAGAAAACAAATATTTATGCTTCACTTAGCATCACTTAAACACATGATCTGCTCATTATCACATTTCTGATTGTGGGAGTTTGCTGTTGGCTGCCATCTTTGCTACATTATAACAGCGACTAGACGCTTCAAAAATACTTCCTTGGCTGTAACACAGTTTTGGACTTCCTGAGGTTTTGAAAGACACTGTGTAAATGCAGGTCTCTCAGGGGCAGTCGGGTTGGGTCATGGGGGGGTGTGGCGCACGTGTTCCTAGGGATCTCGCTACTGGCTGGAGTCATAGCTGGCAAAAAGGGAGATGATGGTGACTGCTTGGAGGTGAATCAGCTCAGGTCATCACTGCAGGAGTTCCTCAGGGTGGTGTCCGAGGCCGGTGCCATCCTCAGCTACTTCCTCAGTGACCTTCCCTCCACCATTGTTGTCAGAAATGGGGATGTTCACTGATAATTGCACGATGTTCAGCACCATTCACAATTCATAGAGTCATTATGGCACAGAAGGAGGCCATTTGGCCTATCGAGTCCGTGTTGTCTCTGTAGAGCAACGCACTCAGTCCCATTGCCGACCCCCTACTCTATCCTCAGAGCCCTGCAAGTGCCCATCCAATTTATTTTTGAAATCATCCGTTGTGTCTGCTTTCCACCACCCTTGTGGGCAGCGAGTTCCAGGTCATCATCACTCACTGGATAAAAATGTTCTTCCTCACATTCCCCTGGCAGCTTTTGCCCGAAATCTTAAATCCGTATCCCCCAAGACCTTGTATCATCAGGTAATGGGAACAGCTTTTCTTTGTCTATCTTTTCTAAACCTGTCATCATCTCGTACACCTCTATCAAATCTCCCTGCAACTTGCTTTGCTCCATGGAGAATAACCCTAGATTTTTCAGATGATGAAGTCCATGAGCCCATCCACAAGACGTGGACACCATTCAGCCTTGAGCTGATAAGTGACATGTAACAATTGCACTACCCAAGTGCCAGGCAATGACCATCTCCAACAAGAGAATGTCTAACCACCACCTCACCATGACTTCCCATAGCATCGCCATCACCAAATTGCCACAATCAACATCCTGGGGAAATAGTTGTTGGTCAGAAACCCGACTGTGCCAGCCACATAAACACTATCTAGAACTGACCCCTAAAGTATCTGAACCACCAAGAAGGCACAAGGCAGGAGTGTGAAGGAATATTCTTCACCTGAGCCTGTGCCTCTAAAGGCAAGTACACAAATATGTGTGTGCATATATGCGTGTGCATGTACGCGCATGTGCAGTGTCTACACCTGCCTGTAGATGATCAAAGAAGACATTCTCAGATTTGGTTGTGATACACCTTACAGTCAAATAGCTGAACCCTGCTGATCTGAGTTGGTAAATGACCACTTGGCCGATGTAGCGAAGGGTAGAACTGTAACATCGTGAAAGCCAGTTCTTCGGGAGCAGAGCTGACAAAAGAAAGAGATCACAAGTCAGGTCACAGTTTGTGGATGACAGGATTCCCTGCTGATTGCCAGGCTTCTAATTCCAGCGCCCATGATATCTATGCGGAGGACTTTATGGTGACCGACCTGAAGTATCTGGCAAAGGATTTGAAATATAAAGACATCCGAAACCTACTGAAGAACACAGAGCTGAAACAGTTTCCCCTGGTTGACTCAACAGGTACCTCTGTATAATTCTGTCTGTAAAGACAAGGTATTCTTTGTACAATGACTTCATATACATATCAAACAGATTCTGTCACAGTTGACAGAGTCCGTTGTGATAAAGTCAGCGTCTGAATATTGTGGTCTCAATGACAGTCAGAAAATTTCAAAAAT
This sequence comes from Carcharodon carcharias, assembly GCF_017639515.1. NCBI lineage: Eukaryota > Metazoa > Chordata > Chondrichthyes > Lamniformes > Lamnidae > Carcharodon > Carcharodon carcharias. The sequence goes on along the minus strand of NC_054499.1, from coordinate 12,451,821 downwards.
GTGGTTATAGATTTAGGTTAGGCAAGGTTATTAATGGTTTTGGAACCAAGGTAGGTAAATAGAGTTAAAATACAGATCAGTAATAATCAGATTAAAGGGCCTTGAAGGGCTTCCTCCTAATCCTAGCTGGGTATGGTGTCATTTAAGGCTGGGATAGACATGATTTTTGGTCCCTCAGAGAATTAATGCATATGGGGAATGGGCAGGGAAGTGGAATTGAAGATTAGCCACGATCGTTTTGAAAACTGGAGCAGGCTCGATGGGCCGAGTGGTCTACTCCTGCTCCTATTTCTTCTGTTCTTGTGTCAGATAAGCTGGGTGCGGGGAAGGACATTGGAAGCATGAATGGTGCTGGCTGTGAAATATATCCAGAAGGTGGGACAGTGAAGGCCTTGCCTGATAGGCATGGCTACTCATGTAGAAAGGACAATGAACAGAGCTCAATGGTACGGCCCAGGCATGTTTGAAGATGGGATGTAGTAATTTTACTTGACCCAAAGTGTTAGGTAAACATACTCACATACTAATTCAATATAAAGTGGATACACTAATCTAATAGTGTCACGTCACTGGCACCCCGTCCACAAACATTCACCCCCTCCAGCACCGACGCACAGTGGCAGCAGCGTGTATCATCTACAAGATGCACTGCAGCAACTCACCAAGACCCCTTAGGCAGCACCTTCCAAACCCACAACCACTACCATCTAGAAGGACAAGGGCAGCAGATAAATGGGAATATCACCACCTGGAAATTCCCCTCCAAGCTACTCACCATCTTGCCTTGGAAATATATCACCATTGCTTCATTGTCGCTGGGTCAAAATCCTGGAACTCCCTCCCTAACAGCACTGTGGGTGTACTTACACCACAGGGACTGTAGCGGTTCAAGAAGGTGGCTCACCACCTCCTTCTCCATGGGCAATTAGGGATGGGCAATAAATACGATGCCCACATCCCACAAATTAATCTTTAGAAATACAGCACACTGAAGCCCCTTAGGGTCTATTTAGTCTTGTTGAAGCCAGTCAAGATGTCACATTTAGGAAGGCTGAGGGAGTCTTTAAAATGATGAAAGGTTTTGACCGAGTGGACACAAAGAGAATGTTTCCTCTTATGGGGGAGAGTATAACTAAAGGCCATCAATATAAGATAGTCTCCAAGAAATCCAATAGGGAATTCAGGAGAAACTTCTTTATCCAGGGAATGGTAAGAACGTGGAATTCGCTACCACAGGGTGTGGTTGAGGTAAATATGGTATGGATGCAGTTAAGAGGAAGCTGGATAAATACATGAGTTAGAGAGGAATAGAAGGATATGGTGAAAGGGTGAGATGAAGAGGGGTCAGAGGAGGCTCATGTGGAGCATAAATACCAGAATAGATGAGATGAGCTGAATGTGTCATATAGCCTATTTATGTAATCCTATGTGATGGTAGCTACCCCTAAGGCAGCTTTAAATTACAAGGGAACTGTTCAACTGCCTCACACTTCAACAGTAATCAATCGGTTAACTTAACCTTTTCCCAGTGAGGGTGAGACATCAAAAAGCATCCATGTTTGCAGAACACCACTCCAGCTGAGGCTGACATCTTCAAGAATGTGTTTTAATAATGGCAGGTGGTATATGCCAAGATAACCAAATCCACAAAGGAAACTTGGCCACACTATCACAACAATTTTGCAATTTGTATTTATTACGAGAAGGCTGGTGCATTAAAGTCAAAAGTAATGAGTCCGCTACCAACTTTAGAGATTTTAAAGGTTAAATTAAGACATTTATTAACAAAAGAAGAACAAACAAACAGACACAAGATTACAGTGACACAGTTATAACAGTTCCCAAAATTTCTACTTAACTAGAATCCTAAGTACACACCCTCTTTAAGGCAACAGTCCAAATAGATTCCAAATTTATAAAATCATCCAGCAATTTTAGCACAAACACCCACTGGTCAATGGACTTTCAAAGGCTTTCAACACAACTTTGGTTACTGAAACAGCAAACTTCTGCAGGGTGGCTAGAAGCTTTTTTCCCAAGTCTGTTTCACATAGTCGCCTTTCAATCCCATTGTTTCCACTTGTCTTTAGAAGTTACTTTTCACAGAATATAAAAACCTTTCAGGTTCTCATTATGGCCAGCACTTTTGGGAAAAATCAATGCCTTATTAATCTTGCCAGTTGCAAACATTTTCCTTGTCCCTTTGAAAATCAAACACTCCTCTACTTATCTAAAAGACGCAAATTTCATTCACATTGTATCTGCTGGCCTCATCCTAGCTTTACTCATCTCCATTTCAAATGCCTGTTTTACACCTCACTTCTCTGATAATTTAAATCTTGCAGTCTAACCATCTTTAGTTTAATTAAATTAACCCCACACATAGAATTATACACACACATACATAAGCCTGCTTTAAAATATCCCACAATAATATTAGGAAATTTATGATAGTTCCTTGACAAGCAGAAAGGATGGGAATGTAACCATAAAACCCCAAGCAAATCCTTAAAAAATATCACTAGGGCGGGGATGGAATTACAATTAATAAAAGATTGTCACGGACATCATGTAAAACTTTCTTTGGCCTTATAGAGTCCAAGGTTCTGCTGGGATCCATCAAACGTAAAAATCTCGCCAAACTCCTCGCAGAGCAACTGAGCCCAGAGAGGAGGCTGCGGTACATTCTGGAACAATCGAGGCAACCCGCAGAGGCTTTATCAGATCATGAGGTGAATAATGGAGGCTTGGGAGGGGGTGGGGGGAGGGATGGAGAGAGTCTTGCTTTTCTTTCCAAAATGAAAGGGGAAACAAGAATGGCCATTGTCTCAGAAATGCCACTCCATTCATGGACTCACCATTGTGTCGAAAGAGTCTCCGAGTCAAAGTATTGAGGGATCTGCACAGGGTAATGTTCCGGTTGGATTGTTACAGAGAGTGTATGCCCTTTCAACAGGGATTCAACTCACTTATCTAAGCCCAGAGGGAAGATAATGGCAGGAATAACATTAAGGGCCCCCCACCCCTCCACCACCACCACCACCACCACCACCAAAATATGTGGGGGTGTGTTGATGAGTTCCCCATTCAGGAACACCCAATCAAGTTAGAGCATTGGTGTTTACTGGAGTGGAGTAGAGATAATCCCAGGCCCCAGCTCCCATCATTACACCAACTCTTGGCAGTGCTTGGAGCACATGGGCAACGGTAAACTTGATGTGATGATTGGGCTATCAGAAGACAAAGGCACTCATTGCCTATCCTAATGCTACCACAATAGCGACTAACTATAAAAATATTTTGTTGGTTGGGGAGGTGGGGGGAGTGGGGGTGGCTTCGTGGGTTTGGCTAAAAAAATAAATAAACTTGTGAGGCAAAACAAATTCTGAGTTAAAGAAGGTGAAACGCCAAATTTATTTTATTGTTCATAAGCAGCTGGACATTTCACAAGTCTCGTTTAAAATATATCAAAATATACCTGTGGGTTTCAGAAGAGTATTTGTGTCGGTCACAGAGCTATATCTAAAGCAACTCACGTTTATGCTAATGTTTTCTTTAATTCAGAATAACTCATGTTCCGATAGAATTGGTTCTGACGGTGAGTAACATACATCTGTGTTTGTGTGGACATGCGTACCCGTGAACCCATTCTGTGTGCGTGCATGTGCAGTTGTGTCCGCGAACTTGTGCGGACAAGTAATTTTGTATCTGCATCTGTATGTATAAGCAGTTTTTATTTTAGGTTCTGTGCATGCTTTTGTGCCTGTGTGTATAGGTCTGTCTGTATTTGTGTATGTGACTGCCTACATTTACAGGGTAGTATAGTGGTTACTAGACTAGTAATCCGGAGGCCTGAACCTAATAGGTGAGAGTCATGAGTTCAAACCCCCACCAGTGCATTGGGAGAATTTAAATTCAGTTAGTTAATAAATCTGGAATTTTTTTAAAAAGCTGCCAGTAATGATGACCATGAGACTACAGGGTGAATGTAAAGACCCATCTGGTTCACTAATGCCCTTTAGGGAAAGAAATCTGACATTCCTACCTGCTTACTAAACCCACAACAATATGTTTGCTGACTAAAATGGCCTAGAACCCACTCAATTGTATTCAAGAAGGCAGCTCATCACCACCTTCGCAAGGGCAATTAGGAATGGGCAACAAATGCTGGCCTTGCCAATGATAGCTACATCCCATGAATGAATAAAATGAATATATCTGTGTGCAAATGTGTGCACATTTTTTTTTTACGAATTAAGAGCAGGGGTAGGCCACTCGGCCCATCAAGCCTGCTCCACCATTCAATAAGATCACAGCTGATCTGAATGTAACCTCAACTCCACATTCCTGCCTACTCCCGATAACCTTTCACCCCCTTGTTAATAAAGAATCTATCTAGCTCTGCCTTAAAAATATTCAAAGACTCTGCTTTGACCGCCTTTTGAGGAAGAGAGTTCCAAAGACTCTCAACTCTCTGAGAGAAAAAACTTTTCCTCAACTCTGTCTTATATGAGCGACCTCTTATTTTTAAACTGTGACCCCCAACTCTTGATTCGCCCACAAGAGGAAACATCCTCTCCACATCCACCTTGTCAAGACCCCTCAGGATCTTATATGTTTCAATTAAGTCATCTCTTAGTTTTATAAGTTCCAGTGGACACAAGCCTAGCCTGTCCAGCCTTTCTAAGACAACCCATCATTCCTGGTATTAGTCTAGTAAACCGTTTTATTTGTTCATGGGATGTGGGCATTGCTGGCTAGGTCAGCAACTTCTCCAGTCTATCCATGTTACTAAAGTTCCTCATCCCTGGAACCGTTCTTGTGAATTTTTTCTGCACTCTCTCTAACATCCTTCACATCCTTCCTAAAGCGTGGTGCCCAGAACTGGATGCAATACTCCAGTTGAGGAGAAACCAGTGTTTTATACAAGTTTAACATAACCTTCTTGCTCTTCTATTCTATACCCCTATTAGTAAAACCCAGGATGCTGTATGCTTTATTAACTGCCCTTTCAACCTGTCCTTCCACCTTCAATGACTTATGCACATGTACATCCAGGTCCCTCTGCTCCTGCACCCCCTTTAGAATTGTACCCTTTCTTCCTACCAAAATGAATCACTTCACATTTCTCGGCATTAAATTTCATCTGCCACTTGCTGCTCCACTCCACCCACTTTCTGTAACCTTTTGAAATTCTACACTCTCCTCCTCACAGATCACAACACTAGATTCATGGTCCAGGTAATGTAGAGCCAAGTCTATAGGACACTAACCTGGGCACGTCACATCCCACTTAGCAAGTTCTTCATCGTTGCCTGTTCCGCTGTAGAAACTGGTCACAATTGCCCCTGTTCCCAGAACTTTGTAATAGAAACACAGGGTCAGGAGGAAGCCATTCAACCCCTCAAGCCTGTTCTGCCATGCAATTAGCTCATGGCTGATCTGTATTTTAACTCCACTTTCCTACTTTGCTTGAAATAACCATTTCAATTGACCCCCAGTATCTACATGCTTGGGGGAGAGAATTCAAGATTCCCACCCCCACTTTGTGTGAAGAGACATCACCCCTGAACGGCCTGGCTTGAATTTTAAGTTCTGCCCCCTTGCTCTGTACTTTCTCAAAAGGAGGAAATAATTTCTCTCTCTCCCTACCCTGTAAAATCCTTTAATCATCCTTTAACACCTCAATTAGATCACTCATTAATCTTCTACCCTGGAGGGAATACATGCCTAGGCTGTGCAACCTGTCCTCATAACTTAACCCCTGTTGCCCAAATATCATTCTGGGGACTGCCTTTGGGGCTTGAATGCTCCCCTTGTGCCTTGGAGACCAGAACTGAAACACAGTACGAAATGATTGCAAAACCTTCTCACCTCTTGTTCTTGGGATTTTATTTCAGACTCCCGCCCTCCTGAAACCCAACAGTTCCACAGAGAAGACAACATCTATATTGAAAATGAAGAGGTAGGGCGCCAGGTACTTCTCCTGTGTTAATGAAAGGGTGCACTTTATCACTAACTCATTCCCGCTAAACCTTCTCAATGGACAGTCTAGGTTGCTAGGGGAGCGACTTTCTGTGGCTGTTATTGCCTTGCCCTTGCCCCTGAGAGCTGGTGGCCCCTCAGTAAAGTCGAATGCAGACCTTCTGCTGATTGGCTATCCAGGCTCGATTGGGTTATAAGGATGGGACAGCCTCTGAGGGAGACGAGGAAGGAACCTGGAGGACGAGTCGCCACCACCCTCCTCCCCTGAGGTGCTCCCACTCTGAGGAGGCTGGTTACACCTTGATGTTGCCGAGAGATGTAACTAGCTTGCCCACTATCCCTCTGAGTTGGGACATTTTATAAGAGGTGAAAAGGAACAAAGTGCAAAAACTACAAAGGAGAGGAGGAAGAGAAAAAACTTTCTCATGTGGTGTCTTTTCTCCTTGACAGGCCAAGGTGGTTCAAGAAAGTCGCCCATCAAAATCAAACAAGCAGAAGCGATTTCGTTGTTACACCCTGGTAATGACGGCCGATGTTACTTAAACTTGACGTTCCGACTGCAGTTCAGGAAAGAAGGAGTTTTAATTTCCGTCTGATGGGACATTTCATTTTCTGGGAGGTTGGGGAGGAGCACCGCCCATTGAGTTACGGACAGAGGGGGGCTGGTAGAGAATTTTTGCACTGCCCGTTGATACCTTGGCTGGAGCCAGTGGAGTTTGACAGGGTTGGGGCATGGCACAAGGGTTTAGTAAAGATGTGCCACCATGACCATCACACAAGTGCCGGGCAATGACCATCTCCAAGAAGAGAGAATCTAACCATCTTGACATTCATTGGCATTACCTGGCATTACCATCACTGACTCCCCCTCTGTGAACATCCTGAGGGTTACCAGTGACCAGAAACTGAACTGGACCAGCCATATAAATACTGTAGGCCACAAGAGCAGGTCAGAGGCTGGGAATCCTGCGGTGAGTAACTCACCTCCTGACTTCCCAGAGCCTGTCCATCATTTACAAGGCACAAGTCAGGAGTATGATGGAATACTCCCCACTTGCCTGGATGAATGCAGCTCTCACAACACTTAAAAAGCCTGACAACATCCCAGGACAAAGCAGCCCGCTTGATTGGCACCCCATCAACAAATATTCACTCCCTCCACCACCGACACACAGTGTCAGCAGTGTGTACCAGCTACAAGATGCATTGCAGGAACTCGACAAGGCTCCTTCAACAGCACCTTCCAAATCTGCAACCTGTACCACCAGAAGTTCAAGGGCAGCAGACACATGGGAACACCACCATCTGCAAATTCCTCTCCAAGTCATATACCATGCTGACTTGGAACTACATCGGCCGTTCCATCACTGTTGCTAGGTCAAAATCCTGGAACAACCTCTCTAACAGCACTGTGGGTGTACCTACACCACATGGACTGCAGCGGTTCAAGGAGGTGGTTCACCACCACCTTCTCGAGGGCAATTAGGCATGGGCAATAAATGCTGGCCCAGCCAGTGAACCCCACGTCCCATGAAAGAATTTTTTTAAAAATCTAAGGAGGTTCCCAGGGTGACCAGTTGGCCATAGGGAAAATAGGGGATTCTGTTTTGGTTCCATCAATGTGTCTGACCAAATCAAGCAAAGCAGAGGTGAGGAATGCTGCACATCGTCCTAAACCTCACATTCAACGAATAAAAGGTACTCATTGTCCCAATAAACACTCTTGATTTGACTTCTGTTCCAGGATGGAGAGGAAGTCTTCGACATGATGACCACGTGGGAGGTAATGGTGTTTCTTATCAGTTGTAAAGAAAGAACTAGCTTTTATGTACCTTTCATGTCTTCAGAACATCCCAAAGCACTTCACAGCCTATTCATTTTTTTGTCGTTGGGGCTAATTTGACAGCTATTGACAGATATAGCAAGATCTCACAAAGATTGAATGCGATAAATGACCAGCTAATTTGTCCTTTGGGTGGTGTTGGTTGAGGGAGGAATATTGGCCGAGACAGTGGGCGAACTGTCCTGCTCTTCTTCCAGTTGAGCCAAATGGATCCTTTATGTCCACACGACCAGACCGGCAGGGCCACAGTTCAAGGACTCCTGGAAAGGGGGTGGTTCCAACAATGCAGCACTCCCCCAGTCCAGCAGTGGAATGGCAGTCAGGATGTGTGTGCTCAAGCCCAGGGATTAGATTTGAACCCACGACCTCCAGAGGACACAGAGTGACCAAGACAAGGCTGACACTCAACAGAAGTCACCAGAAGTCGTACAGAGAGGCACTGAACCAATGTCAGCACCTTAGCATCCTGCAACAACAGGACGTAGAATTAGACCCAGGCCTCTGCTCCATGTGGAATTCTGTCAGTGTGTGTTACCAGTCACCAAATACTGTGAATTGGGAGAGATTCTGTTTGCATAGCATGTAGCAGACACTGTCCATAATAGGACACTCTTTATTCAGCTAAACTAAAGAGAAATTATGCATAGGTGAATGAGAGCTAAAGCTGAGGGACTCCCAAGTACATCACTGGAAACTAACAACGCACAACTTGGTTTTATTTTTTCATGGGATATGGGTGTTGCCCATCCCTAATTACCCTTGAACTGAATGACTTGCTCAGCCATATTAGAGGGCGCTTAGAGTCCACCACATTGCTGTGGGTCTGGAGTCACATGTAGGCCAGACCAGGTGAGGATGGCAGATTTCCTTTCCCTAAAGGGCATTAGTGAAACAGATGCATTTTTACAACATCGATGGTAGTTGTCATGGTCACCATTACTGAGACTAGCTTTATATTCCAGATTTATTGATTGAATTTAAATTCTACCAGCTGCTGTGGTGGGATTTGAACCCATGTCTCCAAAGCATTAGTCTGGGCCTCTGGATTACTAGTCCATTGACGTTAACACTACACATTGTCTTACCCTTGAGAAGACAGCAGGCTCATCCATCTCTGCCCTACCCGTGAGGAGTTGGTAAAGTTAATGACAGCTGGGTGGGAAGACCTTCTCATGGCCTTGGAGCCTGCATTGATGATCTGCCCAATCCAATATCCCACCTCAGCTGTGTCACAGGAACAGGAGGAGGCCATTCAGCCCTTCAAGCTCATTCCGCTATTCAATTAGATCATAGTTGGTCGGTATCTTAGATTCTTTTACCCACCTTGGTTCCATAAGCCTTAACCCCCTTACTCAACAAAAATCTATCAATCTCAGTTTTAACATTAACCCAATGCTGTACATGTCCTGGAAGTGTTTGATGGAGACAGTGTAGAGGGAGCTTTACTCTGTATCTAACCCCGTGCTGTACCTGTCCTGGGAGTGTTTGATGGGGACAGTGTGGAGGGATCTTTACTCTGTATCTAACCCTGTGCTGTACTAACCCCGTGCTGTACCTGTCCTGGGAGTGTTTGATGGGGGACAGTGTAGAGGGATCTTTACTCTGTATCTAACCTCGTGCTGTACTAACCCCATGCTGTACCTGTCCTGGGAGTGTTTGATGGGGACAGTGTGGAGGGAGCTTTACTCTGTATCTAACCCCGTGCTGTACCTGTCCTGGGAGTGTGTGATGGGGACAGTGTAGAGGGAGCTTTACTCTGTATCTAACCCCGTGCTGTACCTGTCCTGGGAGTGTTTGATGGGGACAGTGTAGAGGGAGTTTTACTCTGTATCTAACCCCGTGCTGTATCTGTCCTGGGAGTGTTTGATGGGGACAGTGTAGAGGGAGCTTTACTCTGTATCTAACCCCGTGCTGTACCTGTCCTGGGAGTGTTTGATGGGGACAGTGTAGAGGGAGCTTTACTCTGCATCTAACCCCGTGCTGTACCTGTCCTGGGAGTGTTTGATGGGGACAGTGTAGAGGGAGCTTTACTCTGTATCTAACCCCGTGCTGTACCTGTCCTGAGAGTGTTTGATGGGGACAGTGTGGAGGGAGCTTTACTCTGTATCTAACCCCGTGCTGTACCTGTCCTGGGAGTGTGTGATGGGGACAGTGTAGAGGGAGTTTTACTCTGTATCTAACCCCGTGCTGTACCTGTCCTGGGAGTGTTTGATGGGGACAGTGTGGAGGGAGCTTTACTCTGTATCTAACCCCGTGCTGTACCTGTCCTGGGAGTGTTTGATGGGGACAGTGTAGTGGTGCCTTTACTCTGTATCTTACCCTGTGCTGTACCTGTCCTGGGAGTGTTTGATGGGGACAGTGTAGTGGTGCCTTTACTCTAAACTGCATCTAAACTGCGGGTTGTGTAAAATAGGAACGGTTCCAACCTTCAGCATTGACACTGATGAGTCTAAAATTCACACAAATAATGTTTTTTGAAAATTGCTCCAGCTGGTGCAGTGAGGCATAATCACCCTGTCCCTTCAGTGCAGATTGGAGACTCCAGACAAAGGATTTATTTATTTCTTTATTTTTCTTACTGCAGGTTGAGGATTGGGAGTATGCTCAGCTTCAGCAGGTGCTTAACCTGGATGAGTGTGTGATTGACCCAGCCCCATTCAGACTAGTGGAAAAGGAAACACTGTATGAGGTAAAGCTTTTGGCCTTGTCCTAATAGAGGCATTGAACTGTCTACTGCTCATCCGACGTTATGGTTCCCTGCCTGGCTGAGTGAGCGGGATCACTGCAAAAAGTGGAACTGAGTCAACGCAGTCCCAGCTTAGATTCTCAGCTCGTATTGAATATCGGGATGCCAACTCCAGTTAGCCACGTTCCCGGAGGTATCGTCATGTGACCCACCCATGCCCAACTGCCCCACCCCCCCCCCACTCTCCTACCATTGGTCACCCAACACATCCATCCTGAGTGCACAGCCTTCCCACTGCCAATTGGGAAATGAACAGATTCCCCACTGGATGAATTTTCACTGCTAGCCAAGCTGCCCTTTCCTTCCGCGTCCGATATCGTTATATGTAATAACTTAAAACATTCAACGGAGGTGGTGTAGTGGTATTATCACTGGACTAGTACTCCAGATACCCAGGGTGATGCTCTGGGCACCTGGATTCAAATGTCACCACAGCAGGTGGTGAAATTTGAATTCAATAAAAAATCTGGAATTGAAAGTATAATGATGTCCATGAAACCATTGCCAGTTGCTGTAAAAACCCATCTGGTTCACTAATGTCCTTTAGGGAAGGAAATCTGCTGTCCTTACCTGGTCTGGCCTACATGTGACTCCAGACCCACAGCAATGTGGTTGACTCTTAAATGTCCTCCTTCTGGAGGAGGAGGCTCCACAAATGTCCCCATCCTCAATGATGGAGGAGCCCAGCCCATCCATGCAAAAGATAAGGCTGAAGCATTTGCTACAATCTTCAGCCAGATGTGCCTAGTGAATGATTCATCTCGGCCTCCTCTGGCATCACAGATGCCAGTCTTCAGCCAATTCGATTCACTCCACGTGATGTCAAGAAATGGCTGAAGGCACTGGATACTGCAAAGGCTATGGGCCCTGACAATATTCCGGCAATAGTACTGAAGACTTGTGTTCCAGAACTTGCTGCACCCCTAGCCAAGCTGTTCCAATACAGCTACAACACTGGCATCTACCCGGTTATGTGGAAAATTGTATGGTATGTCCTGTACACAAAAAGCAGGACAAGTCCAACCTGGCTAATTGCCACCCCATCAGTCTACTCTCCATCATCAGTAAAGTAATGGAAGGCCTTATCAACAGTGCTATCAAGCGGCACTTGCTTAGTGATAACTTGCTCACTGACACCCAGTTTGGGTTTTGCCAGGACCACTCAGCTCCTGACCTCATTACAGCCTTGGGTTCAAACATGGACAAAAGAGCTGAACTCCCGAGGTGAGGTAAGAGTGATTGCCCTTGACATCAAGGCAGCGTTTGACTGAGTGTGGCATCAAGGAGCCCTAGTAAAACTGGAGTCAATGGGAATCGGGGGGAAAACTCTGCACTGGTTGGAGTCATATCTAGCAGAAAGGAAGATGGTTGTGGTCGTTGGAGGTCAGATATCTCAGCTGCAGGACATCACTGCGGGAGTTCCTCAGGGTAGTGTCCTCAGCCCAGCCATCTCCAGCTGCTTCATCAATGACCTTCCTTCCATCAGAAGTGGGGATGTTCACTGATGATTGCACAATGTTCAGCAGCATTCGCAACTCCTCAAATACTGGAGCAGCCCATATCCAAATGCAGCAAGACCTGGACAATATCCAGGCTTGGGCTGACAAATGGCAAGTAACATTCATGCCACACAAGTGCCAGTCAATGACCATCTCCAACAAGAGAGAATATAACCATCGCTCCTTGACATTCAATGGTATTACCATCACTGAATTCCCCCATTATCAACATCCTGGGGGTTACCATTGACCAGAAACTGAACTGGACTAGCCATATAAATACTGTGGCTACAAGAGCAGGTCAGAGGCTAGGAATCCTGTGAGAAGTAACTGACCTCTTGACTCCCCAAAGCTTGTCCACCATCTACAAAGCACAAGTCAGGAGTGTGATGGAACAAATTCCACTTGTCTGGATGAGTGCAGCTCCCACAACATTCAAGCAGCTCGACACCGTCCAGGACAAAGCAGCCCGCTTGATTGGCACCCCATCCACAAACATTCACTCCCTCCACCACCGACCCACAGTAGCAGCAGTGTGTGTACCATCTACAAGATGCACTGCAGGAACTCACCAAGGCTCCTTAGACAGCATCTTCCAAACCCACTCTCTCCTCCATTTCAACTCCTAAGACAACCCTCGTATCCCCAGGATCAAACCACCATTGGCCAAAACATCTGAGTGTGCCAACTAGACGTGGTCCTGTGGGCTGTCAGCTCCTCCACAAATGGCCAGGAGTCTGGGAGACTGATCGCAAACCATCAAATAGGCTTTTAAATCACTTCATGGGTTCCTGGCCTGCCTGTGCCTTTTGTGCACCCTAAACGTGTTTGTGTTTTACATTGAGCGGTGTGAGAGGTTGCGGCTACTGTTTAGAAGGGGGCTGGTCCTCAGTGTTTGGCTCCACTTCAGTTGCACTTCAGCTCCTGATCTGTAGCCGCTCGGTGTGGAGGTGAGGGGGAATGGGGAGGTTGCACATGGGTGGTTAAATCGGATGGACTCCCTTGTGAGTCTGTTCTCAGGCCTGGTCAAAGTGGGCCCCCACGTGGTGAAGCAGGTAGTTCTGGCTGCCCGTCTCTCTTCCTTGCTCTGATCATGCCCGTTGGTGCACTTGATCCACGACATGTGGGTTTTAATCAGTGAGGGAATCAAGGGTTATGGACTGCAGCGGTTCAAGAAGGCAGCTCACCACCATCTTCTCAAGGGCAACAAGGGACGGGCAATAAATGCTGGCCCAGCCAGCGAAGCCCACATCCCGTGGACGAATAAAAAAAAAGAAAAAGCAGGAAGTTGAGGATTTATCAGAGAGAGGTCGAGCTGATTATCAGATCAGCCATGATCTCATTGAATGGTGGAGCAGACCTGATGGGCCGAATGGCCTACTTCTGCTCCTACGTCTTCTGGTCTTATGGTGCATCTCAGAGATTCAGTAGCTAGGGAAAATCATATTGATTGAATGATATATTTCCTTTGTTTCTGTTTTGTTTTAGTAAGAAGGGGGGCCCCACTCTTTCTTTGGTGCTTTTCATTTCCTGAGACTGGGTCAACCTTGGTACCTCCTTATCATTTTAATTAAAAAGGGGAACAGCATCTCCAGTGATGCAGCAGCTATTCGTAGGTAGCTTGCCCAAACTCATGTGCATTGGCTGACCAATGCTCTCTCACCTATCGTATATTGTCAGATCTGAACATTTAGTTGTACTGCCCTCTCTGTTGGGGAGGTCCTCAACATAGCTGCTTACAGTTGAGCCCATGTACGAGTCTTTTTCAGTCGAGGACAGAACGTCACTGCGATTAGTGGAAGAAGGTGATGGGTGTGCGGCTGTCAGGATACATCACACATTAACCTACGGGGACAACAGCTTGCATTTATATAGCGCCTTTAATGCAGTAAGAACATCCTCAGGGCGCCTCACGAGCGTTAACAGGCAAAAATCAGACACCCAGCCACGGAGAGATGCTGGGACAGATGGCCAAAAGACTTTGGCTTTAAGGAGCATCTTAAAGGAGGAGAGGGAGAGGCAGAGAGGCTTAGAGAGGGAATTCCAGAGCTAAGAGCAGCTGAAGGCACGGCCGCCAATGGTGGAGTGATGGGTATCAGGGGATGCTCAGGAGGCTGGCGCAGAGATTGCAGAGGGTTTTGGGGTTGGAGTTGGTTACGGAGGGAGGAACATGGAGGGATTTGAAAACAAGGATGAGAATTTTAAAATTGAGGTGTTGCCAGACCAGGAGCCAATGTCATTCAGGGAAGGGGTGATGGGTGAACGGGAGTTAGGACCTGGCAGCAGAGGTTTGGATGAATTGAAGCTGATGTCGGGTGGAAGGTGGGAGATGGGCCAGGAGAGCATTGGAATAGTCCCAGGGGCAGCCAGCCAAGTCTCAATTCATGCCACGACCAGAGTCTGAATAAGCCCCACTCTTCTTAAAAATAAATAAAAATAAAAGCACTTCTTTAATTACAGTGCTACGACCTCTTCAATCTCCTTGGACTGCGGATTGCCTACGTGACCTCCACAGGAAGACTTGTTGGTGTAGTTGCTCTGAAAGAGGTATGGGAATGCTGCAGTTTGCGCCCTGCATCGGCCAGTGACTTTGCCAGAGGTGCTGCTTCAAACCGTACAGGTTAAAGAAAGCGGAGGACTCTGCGTTTATCTAGCGCCTAACACAAAGCACTTTACAGCTAGTGAAGTACTTCTGAAGCGGTCACTGCTGCAATGTAGGAAACTCGGCAGGCAATTTGCGCACAGCAAGATCCCACAGACCTGATCATCCATGACCGATGCTGGCTGAGAAATAAACAGGTGGCCACCCCCTTGCTCTTCTTTGAAATAGCGGCCATGGGTCTTCTTACGACCACCTGACAGGGCAGACGGGGACGATTTAACATCTCGTCTGAAAGACGGCACCTCCGACGGTGCAGCACTCCCCTCAGTACTGGCACTGGGAGAGTCAGCCTGAGTTTTGTACTCAAGGCTGTGGAGTGGGACTCAAACCCACAGGCTTCTGACTCAAGGGTGTATGTGCAGGCCACTGAGCTACAACAGAGACCTGCAATCACATAGAATGCTGTCCTTTTAGTCAAATCCCTGCTGAGTGTAAAGGTGCGAAGTCAGAATTGTTCCTGAGTGGAGCCTGAAACGATGAAGAAAGACCACTAAAGGAATATCTAATGTGGACAATGCTTAGCATTTTAGGGTTGGGACTAAGTCAATTCTACTGAGCAGATTAGAGAGAGCTTTACTCTGTATTTACACCAGTTCAGTGAATGTATGCTTAAGAGCTCGTGGGAGTTTGGTGGGGGGAGGGGGGGTGGGGGATTGGGGTGGGGGGAGGGGGGATGTTGGCGAGGGGAGCGCAGGGGTCTTGATTAGGATGAAAACTCACACAAAAATTTTCAAGGGAACCAAAGCTGGAGCTGGATGTAACTGTGACGTTGCGGCCAGTTTAACTTATATGCCACGAAAGTGACCACTCCCCGGACTATGCTGTTGCCCTCTGCCAGCACACTGCGGGCAGGGACCCACCTGCGGGGAGATGCATTTAGGCATCTCTGCCACACTGTCTGGGATCACCACATCCTGTACCTGACCAGCAGATCAAACAATCAATGTCAGTCCTGGAAGCTACTTTAGCCTAATAGTACCAGACTATGACGCCAAAGTACAGGAGGTGTGAAAAGTCAAATGGCCTTTGAATGACTTTCTCTCCATGTCCCTATACGTCATAGTTAACAAATCCACTGAACTAAATCACCCTGTCTGCTGTGTGATGTGTAATTTGTCTACATTTGAGTACATCAGTTTAAAATACTGTCACTCCACTGACAGATCCATACCCACCAGTACTGTACCCCAGTGTAATACAGTGACAGACCTGTCCCCACCAGTACTGTACCCCAGTGGTATATAGTGACAGGCCTGTCCCCACCAGTACTGTACCCCAGTGTTATACAGTGACAGACCTGTCCCCACCAGTACTGTACCCCAGTGTTATACAGTGACAGACCTGTCCCCACCAGTACTGTACCCCTGTGTTATACAGTGACAGACCTGTCCCCACCAGTACTGTACCCCAGTGTTATACAGTGACAGACCTGTCCCCACCAGTACTGTACCCCAGTGTTATACAGTGACAGACCTGTCCCCACCAGTACTGTATCCCAGTGTTATACACTGACAGACCCGTCCCCACCAGTACTGTACCCCAGTGTTATACAGTGACAGACCTGTCCCCACCAGTACTGTACCCCAGTGTTATACAGTGACAGACCTGTCCCCACCAGTACTGTACCCCAGTGTTATACAGTGACAGACCCGTCCCCACCAGTACAGTACCTAGTTTTATACAGTGACAGATCTGTCGCCACCATTACTATACCAGAGTGTTTTTCCATTATCAATTGAATAGCCTTTCTCCAAATACAGCCCAAACTTGTTCACGTTTCACCCAGCCACCATTATAAGCTCTTAAGCCCTGCCTCTGGCAGCGCTACTACTTGCTCTGACTGCCTTCTATTTCCTCTGCAGCTGAAGGCAGCGGTTGAGAATTGTGTGAAGGGAACCTCCACCCGAGGGAGTCCGGCAAAGGAGGAGGACCTGCCTCAGAACATCACTCTGATCCAGAACGACGGTGCCAAGGACAACTGAGGGGAGGGGGGAGGAATTCGGATATTATCGGTTACTGGAATCTCCCTCACAGCCGAGCCTTTGTCTGTACACTGCTGGAGCATCACTGCACCCTCTCATTGACCGGAGCAACCGTCAAAAAGCCCGAGACAACCATGTTGTAATGGATCTGCAGCTCAGCTTTGGATAGCTTCATTCTCCTGTGCTCTTGATCCAAACCGTTTGCCTTCTGTCTCTTCTCTTCCAGTTGGACAATTTCACCCTCCCCCAAACCCTCTCCCCCTGAACTCTCCATTCCTCCATCTCTGGCCTTTGGAGTACCCTCCCTTCCCTTCACTCCACACCTGACAGCAGTGCCTTGAGCCCTCCGAGTCTGAATGTTAAGTGCCTGCAAGTGGTTTTTTCTCTCTGTTAGAGATGCTAGGGAGATGCAAGTTGTTGTTGTAGCACCTGCTATTCTTAGTTCCTCCACACGGTGGCAGCCTTACCTCCAAAAACTGTGCAACAAGCATCAGTCCCTGTCAGTCCCTGCATATTTCTCCAGGTCTAGCCTGTTGCATAAAGTACAGCTAAAAGACATAGCATTTGAATTCAGTGGGAATCAGGGGGAAAGCGCTCCACTGGTTGGAGTCATGCCTAGCAGAAAAGAAGATGGTTGTGGTTGTTGGAGGTCAGTCTTCTCAGCTCCAGGACATCACTGCAGGAGTTCCTCAGGGTAGTGTCCTCGGCCCAACCATCTTCAGCTGCTTCATCAATGATCTTCCTTCCATCAGAAGGTCAGAAGTGGGGATGTTCGCTGATGATTGCACAATGTTCAGTACCATTCATGACTCCTCAGATACTGAAGCAGTCTATGTCCAAATGCAGCAAGGCCTGGGCAATATTGAGCCTTGGGCTGACAAGCGGCAAGTAACATTCACGCCACACAAGTGTCAGGCAATGACCATCTCCAACAAGAGAGAATCAATTCAATGGCATCACCATCACTGAATCCCCCACTATCAGCATCCTGGAGGGGTTACCATTGACCAGAAATTGAACTGGACTAGCCATATAAATACTGTGGCTACAAGAGCAGGTCAAAGGCTGGGAATCCTGCATCGAGTAACTCACCTCCTAACACCCCAAAGTCTGTCCACCATCTATAAGGCACAGTGTGATGGTCATGAGCAACTTTCTCCCATGGATGGGAAATACCCATTTCAAAGAGGTGGAAGTTCATAATTTAGATGTTATTTTTGGGTGGGATTGTCCTGCCTGCTAATTCCTGACATTCCAGCATGTAGGACAGAGTTTACAAAAGATGTGACCTGGGTGTCCGAGTTGCTTGGGAATGAGCTGTGAGCAGTCATGATAGAACCATACAGCACAGAAGTAGGCTAATCAGCCCGTCATGCCTGTGCCAGCCCTTTGCAAGAGCATTCCTATTGCATTGGAAGCACACAAGATTCTGAGGGGGTTTGACAGGGTAGAAACTGAGAGGATGTTTATCTTTGTGGGAGAATCTAGAACTAGAGGGCACAGTTTCTGAATAAGGGGTCTCCCATTTGAGATGGAGGAGAGGGCAAGTTTCTTCTCTTGAGGGTCATTAACCTTTGGAATTCTCTTCCATAGAGAGCACTGGAGGTTGGGTCATTGAATGTATTCAAGGCTGAGTGGGATTTTTGATAGACAAGCGAGTAAAGGTTATGGCGGACAGACAGGAAAGTGGAGTTAAGGCCACAATCAGATCAGCCATGATCTTATTGAATGGTGGAGCAGGCTCGAGGGGCTGAATGGCCTACTCCTGCTCCTGTTTTTTTATGACCTTATGATCAATTAGGTCCCATGCCTCCCTTACTGTTTATATACAGCCCTGCGATTTTATTTTCTTTTTGCTGTGGGTGTTGAGGCTATAGGTAGTTGTTAGCATTGAAAGGCTGTTGTGTTTGCATTGTCAGTTGTGGTTAGAATTATTTTTTGGAACAATATTTTTATTAATTAACTTTTTCATGTGGTTGTTTTGCAATAGCACAGCCTCATACTGTTTCAATGTGAGCTCCACTGTGGATTCTCCAAGTGTGTTAAGGGGAGGGCTGTGGGGGGGGCGAGGGTTGTCATGGGGGGAAGGGAAGGGGCAAGAGGCTTGGTAATTATTTCCTGGAGTCGGTGTGCAGAGGGAGAAGTCGGAAACTAGTCAAGACACCAAATTAATCCCAACGGGAATGATCCAATTAAATAAATGCTCACAGCAGAGGTGTAAGTAAGGCATATGCTGACAACAGGGTGACAGATCACAAGAATATCTGTTGACACCACTGTGTCAGCCAATGACTTGGAGACGTTGTGTTGGGAGAGGGGGCAGGGACATGGTTGGGAGAGGGAGCTCTTACAGAGAGACTCACAGCAAACAGCCTATTCTTTTTTCAATTCTTTCATGGGATGTAGGCATCACTGGCAAGGCCAGCATTTGTTTCCCTTCAACTGAGCACCTTGCTAGACCATTTCAGAGGGCAGTTAAGAGTCAACCACATTGCTGTGGGGCTGGAGTTACATGTAAGCCAGACCAGGTAAGGACAGCAGATTTCCTTCCATAAAGGGCACTAGGAATCAGATGGGTTTTTAATGACAATCAATGATAGTTTCATGGTCACCATTACGGAGACTAGCTTTATATTCCAGACTTATTAATTAAATTTAAACTGCTCCATTTGCCGCAGTGGGATTTAAATCCATGTCTCTAGAGCATTAGACTGGGCCTCTGGATTACTAGTCTAATGACATTACCACTACACCGCCGTCTACCCAGAGTTATTACAAAACAATCAAAGTCAATTTACTCACCAGGGTCTTTGTTATTGGGATCTAGGCATCTCAAGCAAGTCTGGCATTTATTGCCCATCCTTAATTTCCCTTGAGAAGGTGGTGGTGAGCTACCCTCTTGAACTGCTGCAGGCCATGTGGGGTAGGTACACCCACAGTGCTGTTAGGAAGGGAGTTCCAGGATTTTGACGCAGTGACAGTAAAGAACGGCAATATATTTCCAAGTCAGGATGGCGAATGGCTTGGAGAGGAACTTTCAGGTGGTGTTATTGCCATGCATCTGCTGCCCTTGTCCTTCTAGATGGTAGAGGTCATGGGTTTGGAAGGTGCTGTCGAAGGAGCCTTGGTGAGTTGCTGCAGCACATCTTGTAGATGGTGCACACTGCTGCTACTGTGTGTCAGTGGTGCAGGGAGTGAATATTGAAGGTTATGGATGGGGTACCAATCAAGCTTTGTCCTGCTCCAAGCCTTTGACCTGCTCATGTAAGCTCAGTATTTATTTGGCTGGTCTAGTTAGGTTTCTAGTCAATGGTTACCAGCCCCTCTGCCCCCTCCGCCCTTGCAGGGTGTTGATGGTTGGGGGTTCAGCAATGGTAATGTCATTGAATATTAAGGGAAAGTGGTTAGTTTCTCTCTTGTTTATACCGTGCACTAGAGCAAACAGTCTACAGAATCTATTTAAAAGATCCCCTACGAACTACAGCAAACAGAACTCATGACTGAAACCGCAGCAAAGTCTCCTGGTAAAAGCAGGGTGATTTCTCCAGCAAGGTGCAGTCAGTGAGGATAGTTACATAATACAAAATCTGTGCATAGAGTCAGTAGCAGTCACTTATAGCAGTGGAGTCTCCACGCATGATTGACAGAAATGGTGGTTGCCACTAAGTACAATGTATCATTATGATTTTCTACTTGTTTTGCAAGCCTGAGATGTACAAGATCCTGATCATTTAATAAAAGTATATTTAAATATGAAAAATGATAGTGGTGTAACAGACATTGAAGAAAATGAACAAGTTTGTTTAATTTTCCATTGAATAATAAATTGCTGGCTGGATTTTAAAAATATGGAAATCTAAAATAGTGCAAAATTGAGAGGTTAGGAAGGACTTATTTCCCTTAGCAAAAGCAGGGGGCACTGAAATTAAAGTTATTGGTAGAAGAATTAGAGGGGATTTGAGGAGAAATGTTTTCACACAGAGGGTAGAGTTGCCAACTGTGATTAAATGCGTTCCTGGAGGTTTCATCACATGACTTACCCCCAGCCATTAGTTGGCCAACACATCCATTCTTGTGACACACAGCCTTCCTAAGCCAATTGGAAAGCAAAAAGACTCATAACCCAATTGGATGATGCTTGACTGACAGCCAAACAGTCTTTTTTCCCCCCATTTTCAATATTTTCAATATCTGGAAAAGAAATGTTGAAAGAAAATGACAATTTTTAAAAATGTCCCAATAATTTTTCTCCAGGGTTGCACCCAGCAGTGTCCCAGAGACTGATCTTCAATTCCTGGAGACCCCAGGCCAAACCTGGAGGGTTGGCAACCCTACCATAGGGCAGTGGGCATCTGGACCTCACTGCCTGAAAGGTTGGTAAAGGCTGACCTCATTGCATTTAAAAAGTACCTGGATATGCACTTGAAGTGTCATAACCTACAGGGCTACGGACCTAGAACTGGAAAGTGGGATGAGGCGGGATGATTCTTTATCAGGTTGGCACAAACACGATGGGCCAAATGGCCTCCTTCTGTTCCTTACATTTTCTGTTTCCATGTTTACAAATATGAAACGATGCACATGGCACAACAATACAGTTGGGGGGTAAACAAGGTTAGGATTATTAAGGCATCTTCCTTAACCCAAAGTGTTAATCCGTCTATCCTGTTCTTATATGTACAAACGAGGAGCAGGAGTAGACCATTCGTCCCCTTGAGCCTGCTCCGCCATTCAATAAGATCGTGGCTGATAACCCGAAATCTGCAACTCGCCTACCCCAGATAACCTATCACCCCCTTGCTTACCAAGAATCTATCCACCTTTTCCTTAAAAATATCCAAAGATTCTGCTTCCACCACCTTTTCGGGAAGAGAGTTCCAAAGACTCATGATCCTCTGAGAGAAGAAATTTTGCCTCATTTCCATTTTAAATGGGCAACCCCTTATTTTTAAACAGTGACCCCTAGTTCTATATTCTTCCATAAGAGGAAGCATTCTCTCCACATCCACCCTGTCAAGACCCATCAGGATCTTGTGTTTCAATCAAATTGCCTCTAAACTCCAGCGGATACAAGCCTAGCGCGTCCAACCTTTCCTCATTAGACAACCCACCCATTCCAGGTATTAGTCTGGTAAACCTTCTCTCAACTGCTTCCTACGCATTTACATCCTCCCTTAAATAAGGTGACCAGTAATATAAACAGCACTCCACATGTTCTCACTAATCCCCTGTATAACCGAAACATAACCTCCCTACTTTTGTATTCAATTCCCCTTGCAATAAATGATCACATTCTATTAGTTTTCCTAATTACTTGCTATACCTGCACATTAGCCTTTTATATTTCATGCACTAAGACACCCAGATCCCTCTGCATCTCAGATCCTGACTGACCTGCACTCGGGTGCAGAATTTCCTACACTGATGTAAATTATACTTTACTGATCGTTCACAGATATTGTATTTAGCTCTCTCCTATTGGCCTGAGAAATGGAACAGGGTTGGGCGTTCTGCCCCTCAAACTTGTTCCCCCATACAGGGTGATGTTTCCTAACTCTATTTTCCAGAATTGGCTCCATATCCCTTAATACCCTTGGCTCACACAAATCTATTGTAGGATTACATAGAATATACGGCATAGTCCATAATGTGTGTATGCTCCACTCAAGCCTCCTCTTTTCTTTTCTCATCTAAATTTCTCATCGTACCCCTCTATTCCCTTCTCCCTCATATGCTTCTCTAGCTTCCCATTACATTAATATATACTATTCACTTCAACTGGTCCCTGTGGCATTGAGTTTCGCATTCTCACCACTCTCTGCGTAAACAGTTTTCTCCTAAATTCACTATTGGATTCCTTGGTGACTATCTTATATTGACGGCCTTTAGTTTTGCTCTTCCCCAGAAAAGGAAGTGTTCTCCCTGTATCCACTATATCAAAACCTTTCATCATTTAGAGACCTCCATTAGGACACCTTCAAGAGAAAAGAGACCCAACCTATCAAAACAAAAACAGAATTACCTGGAAAAACTCAGCAGGTCTGGCAGCATCGGCGGGGAAGAAAAGAGTTGACATTTCGAGTCCTCATGACCCTTCAGCAGAACTGGTTGAATCCAAGGAGAGGGGTGAAATATAAACTGGTTTAAGGTGGTGGGGGGTGCGGTTGGGTGGGGGGAGAGAAGTGGAGGGGGGTGGTATGTTGTAGGGACAAGCAAGCAGTGATAGGAGCAGATAATCAAAAGATGTCGCCGACAAGAGAACAAAAGAACACAGAGGTGTTGAAGTTGGTGATATTATCTAAACGAATGTGCTAATTAAGAATTGATGGTAGGGCACTCAAGGTATAGCTCTAGTGGGGGTGGGGGGTGGCATAAAAGATTTTAAAATAATGGAAATAGGTGGGAAAAGAAAAATCTATATAAATTATTGGAAAAAACAAAAGGAAGGGGGAAGAAACAGAAAGGGGTGGGGATGGAGGAGGTTGGTTAAGATCTAAAGTTGTTGAATTCAATATTCAGTCCGGAAGGCTGTAAAGTGCCTAGTTGGAAGATGAGGTGCTGTCCTCCAGTTTGCGTTGGGTTTCACTGGAACAATGCAGCAAGCCAAGGACAGACATGTGGGCAAGAGAGCAGGGTGAAGTATTAAAATGGCAAGCGACAGGGAAGTTTGGGTCATTCTTGCGGATAGACCGCAGGCGTTCTGCTAACGGTCGCCCAGTTTACATTTGGTCTCTCCAATATAGAGGAGACCACATTGGGAGCAACGAATGCAGTAGACTAAATTGGGGGAAATGCAAGTGAAATGCTGCTTCACTTGAAAGGAGTGTTTGGGCCCTTGGACGGTGAGGAGAGAGGAAGTGAAGGGGCAGGTGTTGCATCTTTTGCGTGGGCATGGGGAGGTGCCATAGGTTGGGGTTCAGGAGTAGGAGGTGATGGAGGAGTGGACCAGGGTGTCCCGGAGGGAACGATCCCTACGGAATGCCGATAGGGGGGTTGAAGGGAAGATGTGTTTGGTGGTGGCATCATGCTAGAGTTGGCGGAAATGGCGGAGGATGATCCTTTGAATGCGGAGGCTGGTGGGATGATAAGTGAGGACAAGGGGGACCCTATCATGTTTCTGGGAGGGAGGAGAAGGCGTGAGGGCGGATGCGCGGGAGATTGGCTGGACACGGTTGAGGGCCCTGTCAACCACCGTGGGTGGAAAACCTCGGTTAAGGAAGAAGGAGGACATGTCAGAGGGACTGTTTTTGAAGGTAGCATCATCAGAACAGATGGTCTGTATACCCGCACATTTCTGGCATCATCCTTATAAATCTTCTCTGCACCCTCTCCAATGCCTCTATATCCTTTTAATAATATGGCAATCAGAACTGCGCATAAAATGCGAACTGAGTAGGGTTTGATACAGGTTTAGCATAATTTCTTTACTTTTGAAGTTTATCTTTCGAGAAGTAATGCCTAGAGCTTTGTTTGCTTTTTTTTTTAAAGCCTTGCTAACCTGTTTCTGTATTTGTACTCCAAGATCGAACACATATTTAGAATGATTCATTGAGCTAAAATGTACTTATTTATGTGTTTCGCACTTTCAACACCCTTTGTGTGAAGAAGTGTTAGCTAACTTGTCTATTCTTGCTGTAAGATCCCCAGTTTGATCTCCAGCAGTGGCTGTCTGTAGTGTAAAGTTCTGAAATTCCCTCCTTAAAGCTCTCATTGCTCCACTGAAATCCTCAACTCCAGCTGAGATAAGAGACAAGTTTAAAACCTGATCCGAAAGACTCCCTCAGCACTGCAATGAAGTGTATGGTTTAGTGTTCGACTGCTGCATTGACCTGGTGACATGGGTGGGCTCTGGGTTAGAGGGTGAGGGCTGGCTGGTGGGTGTGGGTGAGAGAGATTGGGTGAGTGGGGGGGGGGGGGGGGGGGGGTGAGAAATGGAGGGGGTGTGGAACAGTGAGTGTGGATGCAGGAGGAGAGGTTGGGGACGGGGTGGGGTATGGTGTTAGGGAGGGTGGGTGCATGGGGGTGGGGAGTAGGAGGATGTAGGGGAAGGTGAGAGGGGTTTTGGGAGGGATTGGGGGATTTGGGGTTAAGGAGGGTAGAGGGGTGGGTGCATGGGGGTGGGAGAAGGTAGAGGAGGCTGAGAGGGTGTTTGGGAGGGGATGGAGGAGGGTGGGATTCGGAAGGGGGGTTTGGGGAAAGGCAGGAGGGGGTTCGGTTGGGAAGGGGTGGAGGAGGGTGGGAGGGGGTTGTGTTGGGGCTTGGGAAGGGGTGGAGGAGGGCGGGAAGGGGTTGGGTTAGGGATTGGGAAGGGGTGGAGGCAGGTGGGATGGGGAAGGTAGGAGGGGGTTGGGAAGGGGTGGAGGAGGGTGGGATGGGGAAGGAGGGAGGGGGTGGGGCTGGGGGTAGGGGAAGGTGGGAGGGGGTTGGGTTGGGGGTAGGGGAAGGTGGGAGGGGGATGGGGAAGGTGGGAGGGGGTTGGGAAGGGGTGGAGGAGGGTGGAAGGGGGTTGGGGTTACGAAGGGGTGGGAGGGGGGTTGTGTTGGGGCTTGGGAAGGGGTGGAGGAGGGCGGGAGGGGGTTGAGTTAGGGATTGGGAAGGGGTGGAGGCAGGTGGGATGGGGAAGGTAGGAGGGGGTTGGGAAGGGGTGGAGGAGGGTGGGATGGGGAAGGAGGGAGGGGGTGGGTTTGGGGGTAGGGGAAGGTGGGAGGGGGTTGGGTTGGGGGTAGGGGAAGGTGGGAGGGGGTTGGGTTGGGGGTAGGGGAAGGTGGGAGGGGGTAGGGGAAAGTGGGAGGGGGATGGGGAAGGTGGGAGGGGGTTGGGAAGGGGTGGAAGGGGGTTGGGGTTGGGAAGGGGTGGGAGGGGGTTGGGAAGGGGTGGGAGGGGGTTGTGTTGGGGCTTGGGAAGGGGTGGAGGAGGGCGGGAGGGGGTTGGGTTGGGGATTGGTAAGGGGTGGAGGCAGGTGGGATGGGGAAGGTGGGAGGGGGTTGGGGTAGGGAAGGGGTGGAGGAGGGTGGGGGGGTTGGGTTGGGAAGGGGTGGAGGAGAGTGTGGGGGGTTGGGTTGGGGGTGGGGTTGGGAAGGGTTGGAGGAGAGTGGGGTGGGGAAGGTGGCAGTGTGGGGGTGACACCCAATCCGTGATGCCCTCTGTCCAAAATGCCGCCCCCGTTGCACCAGCAAGAGTCAAGTAGTCAACGAGCGCTGGCATCCGGGTCCTGCCGGTGAGGGAGGGTGACGTAAGGGGCGGAGCCTCCTCACCCGCGGAGGCGGGGCGGGAGGGGAGTCACGTGAGCGTGTAGCCGGCCGCCATTTTGTGAATAGAACGGCGCCGCTGGAGCGGAGGTAAAGAACTGGGGGTGTGGGAGAGGGAGAGCAAGAGAAACAGAGGGAGCTCCGAGCTGTGAGAGAGGGATCTCCGAGCTGGCGACTCAGGGGTGAGAGAGTGAGCTCCGAGCTGGGGACTCAGGGGTGAGAGAGTGAGCTCCGAGCTGGGGACTCAGGGGTGAGAGAGGGAGCTCCGAACTGGGGACGCAGGGGTGAGAGAGGGAGCTGCAAACTGGGGACGCAGGGGTGAGAGAGGGAGCTCCGAACTGGGGACGCAGGGGTGAGAGAGGGAGCTGCAAACTGGGGACGCAGGGGTGAGAGAGGGAGCTCCAAACTGGGGACGCAGGGGTGAGAGAGGGAGCTCTGAGCTGGGGATGCGGGGGGTGTGAGAGAGGGAGCTCCGAGCTGGGGACCCAGGGGTGAGAGAGGGAGCTCCGAGCTGATGAGCCGGGAGTGGGGAAAGTGGGGTTGAGAGGGAGCTCCAAGCTGGGGGTGCGGGGGTGAGACAGGGAGCTCCGAGCTGGAGATGCGGGGGTGGGAGAGGGAGCTCCAAGCTGGGGACGCGGGTGTGAGAGAGGGAGCTCCGAGCTGGGGACGCGGGTGTGAGAGAGGGAGCTCCGAGCTGGGGACGCGGGTGTGAGAGAGGGAGCTCCGAGCTGGGGACGCGGGTGTGAGAGAGGGAGCTCCGAGCTGGGGCCCCGAGGGTGCGAGAGAGAGAGCTCCGAGCTGGGGTGCGAGAGAGGGAGCTCCGAGCTGGGGACGCGGTGGTGAGGGGAGAGGGAGAGCTCCAAGCTGATGAGCTGGGAGTGGGGAAAGTGGGGTTGAGAGGGAGCTCCGAGCTGGGGACGCGGGGATGGGGAGAGAAACAAAGGGTGAGGGAGCTCCGAGCTGGGAAGCCCGATGGTGGGGGAAGAGCAGCCCAGGAGTGGGTGTGTGGTGGGCAGGGGATGCAGGGAAGAGTGCTCCAGCTGTGGGGTTGATTGAGCTCTGGGCTTAGGCTTCAAGGGTTAAAGCAGCACTGGGGGAAATCATTAAAAATAAACTCCACCTTCCATAACACTTAATTAAATAAAACAATGAACATTGATATAATTAATTCAATGTTTAATATATTTCTACTTTGTTTCTAACTTAGTGCTTTAATTTTTTTAAAAGCTGTCAGTGGGGTGTTATTTTGTAGCTGTATTTACATTAAATTAAATTGATTTAGCCTTCCTGCTGGAATTGCCATCTCAAAATCCATTGGCAGCAGCAGTTCCAGTCTCTGTCTCTCTCACATTTTTATTTTTAGAATTTGCACAAATCTGCTATCTTTTTCAGCCCAATAATCTGTTTAAACAGACCCAAAAATGGCTGTGAGACACGGAATAAACACACACTTTCCAATGGTCAGGGTGAAGGATTATTTGTCTAAAAGAAATACCCCTGGCATTGTTTACTCAGTCACACCCTTCAGCCTTCGACCAACTGGTTAAAACAAGCTGGGCTTTGTAACTTTGTACTGATTTATCTTAATTCCATTGAGATTAGGTGAGAAAGTTTGATGTCTTTTATTTTGAAGCAGGGCTGCTTTCCTGTCTATGCTGTGTAGGGGTGAGGTGGACCTCCTTGCACGTACTTAACAATTCAGCATCTATACCCTCTGGAGTAGAGAATTCCATAGAATTCACAACCCCCTGAGTGAAGAAATTTCTCCTCATTTCTACTAAATGGAGGACCCCTTATCCTGAGGCTGTGTAAACCACACACACACACACAACCCCCCCCTGCCGAGTTCTAGGTACTCAAACCAGGGGAAAACAGCCTCTCAACATCTATTCTACCCTATCAAGTCCTCTAAGAATCTTATATTTCAATGAAAGTGCTTCTTGTGTTCTAAACTCCTGGAAGCATAGGCTCAATCTCCCCTTTAGAAGACAACCCTCTCATCTCAGGAATCAATCCAGTGAATCCTCTCATAGATTTGACAGTTTTTACCCAAGCAGAGTGACATTATAGTCTTTAATTCAGCTAGAAATGGCTCTTCTCAGGAACTGAAGAGCTCCAGTTTCATTCCATGGAAGGTTAGCCTGTCCGGAATCAGAGTATTTACCCAGCCGAGGAGACTGACCTTGCTACCTTGCTGGATGCCCCAGTAGCTGTCCTTGAGAAGTACTGGGCTGGAGCGTGACCAGACAGCTGCACCGAGATTAGCACCTTCTACTGATCCTGACGACTGAGCAGGAGCTGATGCCTGTTCTGTGTGCGCAGTTGACATTCACCTGGAGAGTCAGTGGCTTCTGATTAAGTAAAAATTTTACGCTCATTTTTGCCTGGACAGTGCTATAATTCATTATTACTCATTTTTTTCACTTGCTTTACAATGAAGCCAGTGTAAATGAAGAGAATACCAGCTAAAAATTACACTGCTTGAACTGTGAAGAAACACTCAGTGGTTTATTTACGGAATCTGTTTTTCCAAACTTTGGGTTCTTGGCCTTGAAAGTAAGTCATTTTAATCTCAATTTAAAAATGACTGTTACTCAGTTTGGGTCACAACTGTTGCTGTAAGACACTGGAATAAGCCATAGATTCACTCCACCCCTGACTAGATGCCATTAAAGTAAGGGGCAGGCACGTCATGTTGAATTGTGTAACACCGGGGTTGAGGCAGTGTGCTTCTGATGGGAAGCACATTGACAACTTGACTTAAGCATGTCAGCAGAGGCTGCTGATTTGCCCCAGTGTATGGCTACGGTGACACCAATCCAGCCACATACGCTAACTTTATTAGAAAGCACTTAACGAACGCTTATGCAATACAAGGAAATGTGTTTCATGTTTATTTACTTAAATGTCTAATGCCACCAGGTAACTGAGAAAGTAGAGATCTCAACAATTTAAAATAACTTCTACACTCTGCTTTTCTTTGTTTACCAATAAACAAAAAGTATTGAGGGTTTCGCAACCAACAATGGTGTCTGTTGCTAATCATTTACCAGTTGGAAAGGGAGTTAGTCATATTTGGATCCCAAATTGGCTACATAAACATCAGTGATTTAATAGTTTAAGTAACTATTCCTACATCAGATTGGTGCCAGCACGTTAAATATTGACCGGAGTGTTATATCCTGTAATCAGCAGCGCGGCAGTATGTGTTTAATCGTTAATCATTTGCAGTGTGCATCCTTCCTTTAATATTCCATTCATCCTGTCTTGCCAAGTATCAGGAAACAAGGACCCCATGGCTCCCAATGAAGTGATCCAGAACAAGTGCTGCTCCCACCAGCACCAGATTCGCAAGTAAACGTGAGTAAATATATTACATGAACCGTTTGTTTGCTGATGCAAGCAGTCATTGTGATGATGAGGGATGTGGAGAGAGTAGAATCTCCAGTTACAGAAAGCTTATCGCTGCAATCTGAATCCGCTGCAGATTCTAAAATGGTGAATCTCCCTTTCGGGCGCTGGTTTATATGTTTGCATCGCAGCAGAGCGCAATTCTGATTGATTAAATATGGAGAAACTGTTTCCGGGAGCAGGAGGATCAACAACCAGAAGGATGCTCACCATCATGGTTCAGAAATATTCAATTACAGTGAATTCAGTGGTAGGCTGGAGGGTGGCGGGGGAAAGAAATTTGCACACTGCTCAGATCGGCGGTGAAGACAGATTCAGTAGTAGCCTCCAAAAAGGAAATTGGATAATTGCTTGAAAAGAGAAGCGTTGCAGGACTGTGGGGAAGGAGCAGGGTGGAGTGGGAATAATTGGATAGCTTTTCCAAAAAGACAGCACAGGCCCGATCCAAATGTTTCCTCCTGTCTGGTGTTATTCTCGCCCTGTTACAAGTCCTGGTGATTGCTAACTTGGAGAATGGGAGCATGTAATAATCTCTCTGGAGGTCTGTTAGATTGGATTTACCAAAGTATTTGTTGGTTTATACCACTGGGGTTTAATTGGGTTACACTAGTGGTTTTCAATCTGTTCTGTGTGCAGGGCACCCCTTACAAACACTGAGGGACTGTCAGGGGAGCCTCCTGTGAATATTGATGCTTGAAAGGGCACTGACCACCCCTTGGCAGTGTTGGTAAACCTCTTGCAAATCCCCATTTATAATAAGTGTGTACTTATTAACACACTCTTGGGACACCCCCACCCCCAATCTATCTACCAAGATTCGCAAGGGAAACAATGCTGTCTAACATTTTTTGTTACAAATCAAAATTCATGTACATGCCATTAACTGAAATCTGGTGCACCCAAGGTGGGGAGAGAGAGGAAGATTTGCAAACCTATAATCGACAACCCTCAAAGTCTTCAATATTGCACTGCACTCTCCTAGTGTAGGCATCAATAGTTTAAGTAGCTTCTCCATAGATCATAAATCTATTCTCTTTCTTTGCCCTTCTCTATACCTTCCCCTGTGTGCCATTGCAATTCTGGTCACTATACACAGAGTACAAACCAGCTATGGCTGGATCAATGCTTTCTACACAACTTGAGTCATTTCCTAGAACCTGTACTCTCTCCCTCTGACCTTACAGATCCCCTTTGCTCTCGTTGGCTGCTGCCAGGCATTATGTTGATGGTCGCAGTGAACCATTCTTGAGTTGCCGCAGATCTTCCTCCTTTGATAAGTCCTGTGGACTAATATGATTCATCTTCCATGTGAATTAGGAATGGGAGTAGGCCATTCAGCCCCTCAAGCCTACTCCACCATTTAGTATGATCTTGGCTAATCAGATTGTGGCCTCAATGCCACTTTCCTGTCTACCTTCTGTATCCTTTGACTCTCGTGTTAGTCAAGAATCTTATTTACCTCTGCTATAAAAATATTCAATGACCTTGCCTCTACCACTCTTCATCTCCACTGCCTAGTCCTTTTCTCTTAATTGTTGTACGCAATAAGTTCAATTGAGGGGCTTTCTATAAATCGGAAGCCGTTGCAAATCACAAATATAGATTGTATATGGAATTCTGGTGTGAACTGATTTAGATTCTAAAAGCCATATAATACTTTTGTGGTTACATGCACTGCTTGCTGTGTATGATTGTTAATAAACTACGGATTTTTTCCTTCTAAGTTGAGCTGCTCAAGGACCAAGAACTAGGCATGGAATTGGTGAAGAACGTTCACTCTGGCCTTCCTCTCCCTGAGCCGGAGTCTGATATCCTCCGGCTGTCACTGATCAGGGGTGATTATCTCTATTACCATTATGGTTGTGATGGGACAGATGACTGCGGCTGGGGCTGTGGCTACCGGACTATGCAGACCCTCGCCTCCTGGATCATTTTGCAACAGACGAATATAAAGAACCATCGAGTGCCCACGCTAAAAGAGGCGCAGGAGGCATTGGTGGAAATGGAGGACAAGCCCCCGAATTTCATCGGCTCCAAGACCTGGATTGGCTCCTTCGAGATCTCCCTGTGCATCGACAAGTTCTACGATGTACCATGCAAACTCATCCATGTGCGACGAGGAGGGGAGCTCCTGCAGAAGGTCGAAGAGCTCTACCTGCACTTTGACACATTAGGATCCCCAATCATGATGGGTGGTGACAATGACAATGCTTCAAAGGGGATTTTGGGCATGTGCACAGGCTCGGAGAACCACTACCTCCTTGTCCTGGATCCCCATTATTCCGGGAAAACCCTGGACAAGGAATATGCTCAAAGGAAAGGATGGGTTGCCTGGAAGAGACTGGATTTGTTTGACCAAAATTCATTCTATAACTTCTGCCTTCCTCAGTGGAAAGGTGTGTAATTGTACAACACACTGTAACTGTGAACTGCAAACGTCCCGTCTGTCTGCTCGTGTCCTGATGTATTTATTGAGCAACTGATGAAAAGTTGATGAAATGATGCTTCAATTAAACAAATCTTGGTAAAGCATGCACCAGCTGCAAGGTTATTGTAACATGGTTCCATTGTCCCTTGTGCTGAGGGTATGCTCAGGGGGTGGAGGAGTCCTTTACTTTCCTATGGCTGAGAGTGAAAGTTGAGTGTCCTGTTACAGATACCCCGGCACAGCCACTATAGACCATCAATGCAGTTAATATTTGGTGGCCCCTTTGACAAAACATACCAAAGAAGTAAAACAAAAGTAAAAGTACCTGGAAAAACTCAGCAGGTCTGACAGCATCTGTGGAGAGAAACACAGTTAACGTTTCGAGTCCGTATGACTCTTCAATAGAACTGTCTGTTGAAGAGTCATACAGACTCGAAACGTTAACTGTGTTCCTCTCTGCAGATGCTTTCAGACCTGCTGAGTTTTTCCAGGTATTTTTATTTTTGGTTTTGTTTTGGATTTCCAGCATCCGCAGTTTTTTTGCTTTTATCCCAAAGAAGCACACAGGTGAAGGGCCAAGAGTACTGAGCAGGAGTTTTGGGTACGAGTAGAGGAGTGAACATGAAAGCATAACCTGAGTCAGTGCTTCTCTGATACTTTTGGTTGAAGGACCGATTTGCAAAAGGGATTTGTAATGTGTGGGACGACCCCCCACTCCCCAAATAATTCTCAATTGAAAGTGCTGCATATAAATGTTTTTATTTATTTAAGGGGACAGCTATTTACTGACCAATGTCAGTGAGATGGGTTTGCCCACTTCTCACTGCGTGTTTGTCCTTAGGGTGATGTTTGCCGCACTCTGCTCCTGCTTTCTGGCTCGCACTGGGTGGCCTCATTGATTTCACACTCTGAGTAAGAAGGTTGTGGGTTCAAGCACCACCCCAGCGACTTGAGCACAATGCTGGGGGAGTGCTGCGTTGTTAGAGGTGCTGTTTTTCAATAAGACCCTAAACCGATGCCCTATCTGCCTTCTAGGGGAAAGTAAAAGATCCCATGACATTTTGAAGAAGAGCAGGGGAGTTCTCTCCAGTGTCTTGACCCATATTTAATCCCTCAATCAACATCACAAACAGATTATCTGCTGACTATTATGTTGTGGGAGCTTGCTGCATGTAAATTAGCTGTCGTGTTTGTCACATTACAGTGACTACACTTCAGAAGTACTTCATTGGCTGCAAGATGCTTTAGGACATTCTGAGGTGGTGAAAGTGCTAAAGAAATGCAAGTCTTTCATAATTCCTTGAATGGATGTTGTTGGTGGTGTTGGGGGTGGGGGGTGGTGGAAGGTGGGCAGGGCAGACTCCGTGGACCCCATTTTGAGAGCCACTGATCGAAGAGGTGTGCTCAGGCTTTGGAAGATAGTAAAGTGGGACGGGTGAGGAAAGATGTTGATATGGAAAAAAGCAAAATTAGATTTTTACAGCCTTGGGGCACCTCAATGTACTTGTCAATGTGTTGCTACTGGAATATAATCTGTTGACATTTCAAATCAAATATGACTCTTCTGCGGAACTCAAGTCCTGAAAAAGATGTTCTGAAGAGTCATGTTCTAGTCAATGTTAACTGTTTCACTCCACAGATGCTGCCAGATCTGCTGAGTATTTCCAGCACTTTGTTTTTATTTCAGATTTCCAGCAACTGCGGTATTTTGCTTCTATGTTGTTTTGTTGTGGGTAACAGGTAATTTGCAAACAGCAGATGTGCGAAGTGACCAATAAGTCACTTTTGGTGGTAAATTACAAGGACATGAGGAACTTACACTTAACATACAGCCATGGAATCTTTTATATCCGTCTGAGCATCTTTAATGTCTCCCCTGAAAACCAGTGCCTCTAGCAATGTAGCACTCCCTCAGTACTGCACTGAAGTGCCACTTTCAGTTTAGTGGGGCTCCTGACTCTATTGAGAGCATTGCCAAGCAGGAACATTTAGCTGCCAAGCAGCTAAAACTGTCTAGAAGATAGTTCCTTGCTGCTCACTGTGGTGATTTATAAACACAGAACTCTCTGCCTTTCCAAGTGCACCCACATAAGTATACTGGTTAATGAGCTGGCACTAGAGTCCAGATTGCATGTTTCAGTTGTCACAGGTATTTCAGTGAAGCTCAGCGAGTGCGTTTAAATCAGAGAGAGCGACATTTGCTTCAGAACTGATCAGTAGAACATCCATAACTGAGGCTAGGAGTTGGGATTCTGCAGCAAATCAGGAAATTTGCAAGAATCGGGAAGGCAGCTTGTCTCTTACCTAGGGCTAGGGGCCATCTAAACATTAGACCCTTCAGGAGTGAAGTTAGGAAACCCTTCTACGTGCAAAGGCTGGTACAGTTTGGAACCCACTTCTGCAAACAATACACATTTGAGCAATTGTTAATCTTAAATCTCAGATTGGTGGATTTTTGTTAACCAAAGACATTAAGGGAAATGGGGCAAAGGCAGGTGTTTGGAGTTAGGTTGCAGATTAGACATGATGTCATTTAATGGCAGGAGAGGCTCAAGGGTTGAGTGGCCTATTCCTGTGTCTCTAAATTTATTTTGTTCTTGAAGTCTGGGTGATGGTAGAAAACCCCCTCTCTGGTTGCCCTGAGATAGTCGGGGGATGGGCATCCTCTTTGGGCCGATTATGATTGGCATTTGGTAGCCTGTTCTAGGGTCCAAGTTAGGCGGGCGTTTCATATCCAAGTCTGGAAGGTGTGTGAATAGGAGGAGAATTTAAAGTTGATAGTGTGATCAGGTGCTTGCTTTGTACTGCAGGAGAGCCTCTATTGACCGCCCGCACTTGTGAGAACGACAATTCTGGTTATGTCACTGCTAATCGTGAGCTGCGGTGCAAATAAGAATTCTTATCAAAATTAAAATCACCTGTTCTCAGCACATTGTTGTGAAAGAGGCTGCTTTGCAGGTCAGCAATACGACCCATTTTTCATATCTAAATCAGTGTAGAGTGGTGTCGATGCATGCACCGGATAGGAGTGAATCATTCATTTTTTCTTACGTATGAGCTGACACTGAGGTGTGAATGAGGACTGCATTTGCTGCCAATGCATGCATGCTCAGTTGTAGGCCCAGATTAATGACCACCAACTTGATAGGGGGCAATGTGCAGCAGGGCACATGCGAGGTCATCATCGTCCGTGGCAGCAGGAAGAGAGAATGAATTTCTAGCTTGAACTGACAGTGATGGATTTTTGAAACTCCTTTTACAGGGGGTTAGAAAGGTTTTACAGATGAGAAACTAAAATCTTTTCCTTGGGATTTTTTTTTACTGTAGTCGTATTGTTGAGTTTTTCAAAACTCTGTCTCACTATCTAATGTAAAATTGGTGTCACTGAGGCTGCGCTCGCCCCCGCTCAGCTTCCTGGAGCCACTCCGTGCAGACACTAATGTAAGTGGATTGTAGATTGCTGTGGGTGTTAGAGCTTATTGCCTTTCCTCATTCTTCCCCTTCTCCCAGGTTGCAGGCTCCAGCAGACATCATTGGATATCTGCGCATATGCGGACCAGTACGCATATGCAGACATGTATTGCATGGCCATACTGCGTTGGCATAGTTGTGAATGAGCCATACAGTTCTAAAAGGGAGTACATTATTTCCTTTTTAATCATGTATTGTAGGCAGACAGGAACTGACACCAAGCTACGTACAGACTCCAGTAACAGATATCTCAATGTTATTCTCTACTGCACAGGTGCAGGGTGCTGAGGGAGTGCCCAGAAGCTGACAGGAATTCTGTACGTTACCAGATAAAGACAGTTGCTTTTTATTGAATGTATGCTACATAATTTTGTCCATTTTCCTGCCTAAAAACATCCTTTTCAAAAATAAAATACCATCTCTAAAATGGCTTCTGTTCCTGACTGCCAGTAATTTTCCTTCGATTTTTTTTGTTTTTCTTAGATGTAGGAAGGTAGCCAGACAACCCAAACGTTATTGATTCTCAGCAGACAGATGTTGCAATCTCATCAGGATTGCTCTGACATACAGTGGCCACCAGATTCCCCTGGTAGCCATGCTTTCATGTGTGTTATGGAGCTGCCTGCTTAATTTAAAGGCACAGGCCTTGCAGACTGCCTTCTCAGACCTGAGGCTGCATTGCTCCAACAGGCCGGAATGCCTCTATAATTTTGAGGGAGGTGGGGGAATCAAGCAGCCACTGTCCGACTGACCTGGAATCAGAACTGGACTGCCTTGT
The DNA here is from genome assembly GCF_017639515.1 of Carcharodon carcharias. Classification (NCBI taxonomy): domain Eukaryota; kingdom Metazoa; phylum Chordata; class Chondrichthyes; order Lamniformes; family Lamnidae; genus Carcharodon; species Carcharodon carcharias. Next base: position 12,415,768 of record NC_054499.1, on the reverse strand, counting down.
CCGTTTAACCCTTTCACAAAAGCTGCTGCTACTGGAACTGACGTCAGTAACTGCATGTTCTGCCTACTTCTGCAAATAACTTTGTGAATAAATCCATCTGGCAGCTTACTCTGCTACTATGGTGTCTGCTATGTGCCTCTTATTAATCCTATCCTGAAATGATTTGAATGCACAGTGGCAATCCTTAGGCACAATAAAGGGATCTATTGTCTGCCCAGGGCATGCTAATTTTATCCACTGTTTAATAGGTGGAAAATCATGCAGAGCTGGTCTGGTCTATTGGGCAAAATGTGCTTTCCTAAAACTGGCTCCTGTATGTAAACTATCGGAACCCCTGTTTTGGATTCCAGCCTGCTTGCATCTCATTCCTGAGTGCCCATTATTCTCTGTCTGTAGGAGGAAAGATGTAATCAAATAGAGCACAGGATGGTGCACATTCTATTTATAAAGGGATTCCAATGTCAGTGTCACTTGGACCTGTCAGTAATTGAGATTGACTTGACATTTTCCCACTGCGATTCCATATGCTGTCTAGCAACAAACTGTCTGCGTTCAGGATTTGAGATCAGATCACGTTGAAAATGCTATTTGGGTTTGTTCAAGGGTGCCAGCTCTCACACTCCTTCGCACCCCTCGGTTGAGTGAGGGTGAAAATTATGCCAGATGACTTGGCTATGAAGTTCAACCCTGCCCCTTCATCCCTCTGCTGGTATGTTTTGGAAACATTGTTCCGATACGGATCCAGGGCTTTTATGTTGTTGGTCCCTTGTCTAACATTTCTTGAGAGAGAGAGAAGGTAGAGATCTCAGGCCAATGGTAGGTATTCTTGTTTTATTGATCTTTGGTAGGGAATTGGTGTTAGAAAACTGTTGACCAGACTGAATATTTCTGTGAATCATCAATGTCATGAAATATGTAATGAAGAAACAGCTGGAAAATCTCAGAATGTCAGGCAGCATCTGTGGAGTTGAAACAGTTAACATTTCAAGTCAAGTGACCTATCATAAATGGAATATGGCCACAATAATGCTTGATTGCATTTCAACCTATAACCCTCCAGGGAATCCAATATCCACTATTTTTCTTCATCTTCTCTATCTTTTATGACTATACATGTGTGAAATCAGTATTTGAACCCTAACTTTTTATTCATTATTAAATGTGTCCTGTGAATACTTACTTCAGTTAAGCTGGCCCTGAGCCAACACTTTTGCCAGGGCAGGTTCCTTGACTAATTAAGCTGCCAGCTCAAGGAGATAACTTGGAGCAGGTGGAAAACCTGGTTAACTGCTCAAATTTAAAAAGATGAGCCCACCTAATGATAAGCGGTTGAACTTGAGGGAAAAATCATATTATTCTTTATGAATATTTGATTTGGAATACGCTGGAGGTATGAAATGGAGCCAATGGGCAAGTGATTGATTGAGTGATGCAGTGCTCAATTCCTTGTTTAGTGGTGGCCAAAATGGATGTACTGCTGCATAAGGTGGGTTGCCATTTAGGACACAATATGGCCAAGATATACCGTGCCTGTTGAGAGCCATTAATCGTCTTTTAAGATATGGTGTTATACTCTTGGCGAAAGTTCTGTGCTATGTTAAATTCATGCCTTTATTTTCTCCCTAAAGAAAAGTAATGAATGTTTTCTCCTGTTGAGGGATCTGTCATATACTTGATGCACCCCTGGAGAGCTAATTGATTAATTTGGCATATTACCCTGTGGTGGTTTGGGAGGATCGGGTGTGAAAGTTTAATTCAGGGATGAGCTTCATGTCCATGGCAAGAACCTGTGGTGCAGGTTGTCTGTCATCAGCCTCCGAGCTATGTCATTAGCTATGTGGCGTCTTAGTGAAGCAGAGATGCCAGGGATAGGTGTCCTCTGACTGGAGATGATTGCAGGCCCTGTGTAACGATAGGTGTGGACGTCATCTGGGAGTTAAGACTTAACTGCCTTGTTTCCTCAATAATTTCTGCCACAATATAAGACTACCATTGGAACCTTATAAACAGCAAGTTCTGATAATTATCTAAAAGGCCTGCCTTGCTGCAAATCTATTTTTTGATGCATGTAGAGTGCATAGAACCATTGTATATTGGAAACCACAACCTGATCTGTTGGCTCTGTACAGTTGAGATTCATTTTCTTGTAAAAGAAATACAACAGTGCATTTCTAGTAAGATTAGTGGGAGAATTCTACTAAGTCTCTGCTGTACAGCTTAGACCTTATTGTTCCAGACTTGTGTTGCCTCTCTGGAGGACAGTTTTAGTGCTGAAAGTCTCAGGTGAAGTACTGTTGGCTACTTGTCTGTGTCTGCAACTATAAAAGTTCACAATCCCCTTGATATGTGGAGGTTAGCAAGAGGGCCCTTAATGCTCTTGGAAACCTTAGGCAAATCTTCAACGCCTGCCGGCAGAATGTCACCAGAAAAGCTGCTGTCTGAGACCCCCTTCAGTAACTTCATGGCTCTCTGTTTAAGGAGTTAACCCTTAAAAATCCTTTGCCTCCAGGGGGTTCCCACCTGCACTTTTAGTCTTAGCCTTAAGTACAACTTGATCCCAACTCAGGGGATTGCTTGCCTGCCAACACTTTTGCCCTTGAAAGGAGTAAGCAGTGGCTCTGATTCTTGGGCTAACTGGAAGGGCCTAGGAATTTCAGGAACAGAGTGCTACCTGGATCTCCAATGTTTGTAATACCATTCTGCTGAAAAATGTGTTGGGGGACAGGATCGGTCTTAACTGTGCATGTCACTTTAGTTAGGTACCCATCAACACTTGCTAGCGAGGACAGGGAGTGATCTGGAATGTGCCCTGGATCTGTGACAGTATTCCTCATACATATGAATTAAGGGCGGGCCATTCAGCCCCTCAAGCCTGCTCTGCCATCTGATAAGATCATGGCTGATCTGATTGTAGCTTCTACTTTCCTGTCTACCTCTTCTACCTTCTGATTCCCTTGACAGTCAAGAATCTGTCTAACTCAGCATTAAAAATATTCAATACCCAGTCTCCACTGCTCTCTGGGAAGAGAATTCCAGACTAATGACCCTCAGAGAAAAACATTCTCCTCATCTCAGTCTTAAATGAGAGACCCCTGAGTTTTCAATTTTGTCCTGTAGTTCTAGATTCTCCCACAAGGGGAAATATTCTCTCAGCACACACCCTGTCAAGACTCCTCAGGATATATGTTTCAATCAGATCACCTCTCATTCTTCTAAATTCCAATGGATAAAAGCCCAGTCTGTCCAACCTTTCCTCATAAAACAACCTTTTCATCCAGAAATCAGTCGAGTGAACCTTCTCTGCACTGCTTCTAAGGCAATTATACCATTTCCCAAATAAGGAAAGCAAAACTCTACACAGCATGAGTCAGCACAGCTGGGAAAAACCAGAGGGACAAAATAAAGTTACGTTGATAATGAATAACTTTAAATGTATTTATTTTTAGACACTGGGCACTGTCAAGATAGTTTGGCCTCAACTTTCATCAAACTTGTTACTCCCAAATATACAAACGGTTTTGTATGATCATGTACACAAGATGAGATTTCTCTTTTTATGGGCTGGAAATTAAGAAAATTTATGTTCAAATTTAGTTTTGCCTCCATATGTATAGTATAGTTTCCAGGAGCCCGAGCTGCACAGTTGTTAGTGCTACTGCCTCTGAACTGGAAGGCCCTGGGTTCAAGTCCCACTCCAGGACTTGTTGGCCACTGGTGCAGTATTGGTGCCAATCCCCATAAATAGGGAGTGTTAGTAGCACAAAGCACATTGGGCTGTAATACCACCTACCAAATGCAAAAAATGATGGCTGATATGAAGGCTGATCAACTAACATTGATGCAATTCCATGTAACATGGAGAACAGCTAAAAGAGGAAGAAGCATGGTAAAATATCCCTGCTTATTTTCAGATCATGAATTGAGAGCTGCTTTCTTGCAGTCTATCATGCAGTTGCACTTGTAACATCATTTCATTCATCTCTTTCGCTGCTTGGAGTTGATTCCTTGTGAATCCTCTGCATTTAACACAACACTCCAAACAAATATAAACATTTTACTCCAAAAAAAAAATTTGCTATTTCCTTGTGAATTTAATAAAATATTGTTAAATAGTAAATCTCTCTATTATCATTTGACTGCAGTCTTACTACCCGACATTAAGAAACACAAGTTAAAACTTTAACAAAATCACTTCCAAGATTCTGACTTCAGATTAGATACAAACTCGGAGACTGCCGTGTGATTGAAGGATGTTATGTATTTTGTAAACTCGGCTGTTATAGATAAAGTGCCTTCACGCTACCACAAAATTAAATCTCATCAATAATGTCATTGGTTTACAATGGCTGAATAAGTCAAATTCCATTTTTATTAAATGAGATTTTACAGAACATCTGGAATTTTGAGAAACACTTATGTCCAATTTTGCACAAAAGATGTGATTCAGTGGTCTAGTCCGTGGGGATGTTTCTCCTGTCAATAACCTTAACACTGTACACATAGTAGGCACTGTTTCAATGCTTCCTCCATCAAAAAATTAACCTTGAATAAATTTCCCAGTTTACATTATTCCTCAGAGTTCAAAAGTGATTTGTGAAGTCATCTGAATTCTTAAATGTGTTAAAACCTTGTACCAAAATCCAATCACTATCATGCAAACATAAATAAAATCAAAAAAATTGCAGATGCTGGACATCTGAAATAAAGACAGGAAGTGCTGGAAAAACTCATCAGGTCTGGCAGCAACTGTGGAGAGAGAAACAGAGTTAACATTTCGAGTCTAATACGACGCTTTGGAAATGAGTAGAGGCAGAAATGTGATGGGTTTTATGCTGTTGAAGAAAGGGGGGAGGGTCAGGTGGAGAAAAAAGGAAAGGAAAGAATAGGTTAGAGGGCAGGGGAGATTAAATAATCAAGATGCCATGAAACAAAAGGCAATGAATGTGGGAATGGTTGTACTAAAGGAATGGACCATTGGTCCCAAGTAAGTGTTTATAGCAGGATAAAAGGTCCGTGCTGTCTGAAAGCAAAACATAAGAACAAGATACAGACTGGCACTAAAGGGAAAAAGTACAAAGTTAGGGACAGAGTTCATGGTCTTAAGTTGTTGAGGATACCTCAGCCTGCTGCAATGTTCTAGTGAAGCCCAACACAAGCTTGAGGAACAGCATCTCATCTTTCGATTAGGCACTTTACAGCCTTCTGGACTCAGAGTTCAACAACTTCAGACCATGAACTCTGTAATCCAGTTTGTATTTTTACCCCTAGTGCCATTCTGTCCCAAGTTCTCATGTTTTGCTTTCAGACAGCACTGACTTTTATTCTGCTATTAACACATTCTGCTATTTTGCTTTCAGACAGGGCTGATCTTAATTCAACTATTAACACATTCTGCTATTTTGCTTTCAGACAGCATTGATCTTTATTCTGCTATTAAGCTTTCAGATAGCACTGATCTTTATTCTGCTATTGATGCCTACTCTGGACCAATGCTCTGTTCCTTTATTCCCACTCTCTTTGCTTTTTGTTCCATGACATCTTTGTGATTTAACCTCACCCACCCTCTAATCTATTCCTGACCTTCCCTTTTTTTTCCAACTGATCAATTCCCCTTTTCAACAGCATAAATCCCATCAAATTTGTTTCTCTTCTATTCCAAAGAAGAGTCATATTATACTCAACTCCAACATTAACTCTGTTTCTCTCACCACAGATGCTGCCAGACCTGATGAGTTTTTCCAGCACTTTGTTTTTATTTCATGCAAACGTGTGTTTATGACTTATGTTGATTTGATTAGATCAGTGTTTTTCTCATTTCACTGTACAGCTTTGTCTCAGGAAACCTGCACTTTTCTGACCCTCACTGTGCATTCAAACAAATTGAATGTTTAGACATTGTAAGACCTAACTTCTGTCTCCACCATTTCTCACTCAACCCTTTCGTTGAGCCTAACTCCTCAAGATGGATGACTGAAAACTGGAAGCTACTGCTTCACATTCCTCAGGACATAAACTCTAAAACAAGACTATTAGTGCCTTTAATCATTTCTATCAATCACCAAATTTTCACTTACTGATCAATTTTCTTACTTGCAGAGTGAATTCTGAGAGATTAAACAAGTAGAATTCAATTCAGTGCAATTACCCAGCATCTACTAGCTGATTTTCTAATTGTAGATTACTTGTGTGTCTCAGTACCTTTCAGAAAGAAAGATCACAAATTTTAACCACCTTAATATGTCTCAGCCGTGTTACGTTAATGCTGAGTGTAGCTGCTCCATTTCACCCCAATACTCACTAACATCGGTGTGGGAGCTATGAGGGACAACTTGATAAGCTGGACGGAGACTAACTTTGCCATGTTGAATTTCTGGAGCTGAATTAAAACTAGTTTCAACATGGGATAAAATCTTTGGCTGTCGACCCTTGCTCTCATCTGCCATCCCTGCCCTTCTCAGGTCACAATAATGCTGTTTCACTTCTTCTGTGGCCTGTTTTATCTTTTCCATTACTCTCTAATTTTTCAATATTATGTAGGAAAATCACAATTGCTGACTTCAACTTCCTGAGCAACTTCTGACACAACGTCCATGAAGTCTACAGACTCGCGTCCAGTGCACAATGACTTTGCAGAGTCAAAAGTTTTAATGTCGGCCTCTGAGGAAGTGCTCATCAGTCTAACTTCAGATTTTGTGGATGTCTGAGTGGAATCACTGGATTTATTCTGCCAAGTGGAGTATTCACATTCAGGCTCAGCTATGGGGCAGATTTTATAAAGCTCTGTGTTTGGAGAAGACTCAAAGGAGGAATTGCTCCAGTTGTTAAGAAACGGGAGGAGCTTTTGTTTGGTGTCAGCACATTCTTTTATATCTGAGCTTCCCAAGTTGGCTGGTAAGTTAACACCATTCATTCCGATGTCCTGGAGATCCTCTGACGACTGGTGAACACATTTGCTCTTGTGTGTACACTGCAGGGCGTCTAACCCTGTGCTGTCTAACTGACCGCACTGGCCAAGGTCCAGCAAGGTGCTGATGGCATCACGCTCAGCATTAGATATAGGGCTGCTCTGCTCCTGGCAACTGTTCAAAGAGTGAGGAGCATGACTGGAAGGAGTGTGCTTCTCTCTCTCAATGTTTGGAGCCACACATGCAGACATGATGGGAGGAGGAGTGTTGAGTCTTAAACCTTGAAGCACCTGCAGAATCAATAGGATTGTAATTGTTAGTATGATTAATTTTACCAACTCCAGTAGCTATGAAATAACAAAGATAAATCAAATTCATAATCAAGAACTTCACTGGGGTGATGAATCACGATAGTACAGTGACCTCCCACTTGGATCCAAATTCCTGCTCTCAGCAAGTGGCAAGTGCTGAAAGACAGGGAAGGATTGATCCACACGTCCAGGAAAATTCTTATTCTTCATTCCCCAGCTATGCTGGGTGAGCTGACCTCAACAGAGACACCTGTTGGGGTTCAACAATTGGCCACAGTGCCCTGTGCTAAAGGTGGGGGAACACCACCATCCATAGTTTTTGTTGGGGATATTGGTCGAGGATAGGATTGGGTTTCACTAAAGCTGTTTGTATTCTAATTATCTCCCAACGCTAAGGTCCAGATTCACACTTAGCCAAGGTACAGCAGAGCTGCCAGTCCCTATGGAAAATAATTGGCATCATCAGGGTAGGAGAGAAGAAAGTCCTGCATCATCTCTCCTGTGTAATGCAGAGAACAGTAACTTCACTGAATCGAATAGGTGTCTGCAGTTAGAAGTGCTTTTTGGGTAAATTAATGTTCTCCTTAGAACAGAGAAGGTTGAGAGGAGACTTAATAGGTGTTCAAAATTATGAAGGGTTTTGGTGGAGTGAATAAGGAGCAACTGTTTCCACTGGCAGGAGGGTTAGTAATCAGAGGTCACAGATTTAAGATAATTGACAAAAGAACAAAAGGGAAGTTGTGAATCTTTTTAGCAGAGAGTTGTGATTTTTAATGGTCTGCCTGACAGGGCAATGGAAGCAGATTCATTAGTAATGTTCAAAAAGGAATTGGGTGAATTCTTGAAAACAATAAAGATTGTAGGGCAATGGAGAGTGGGACCAATTGGTAGCTCTTTCAAAGAGTCAGCAGAGGCACAATGGGCTGAAAGGTCTCCTTTTGTGCTGTATGATTCTAGTACAGTAAATTCTACTTGGCTGAAATACCAGAGAGCGTATTAGATAAATCTCTGATTCGGTGGTCTGTTGAGGGAGGATTGTGGCTTTGGGGGTGGCAAAAAAAGGTGAAAAAAAGCAACTGAAGCCATACCAAGACAATAGAGCAACCTGGAGGCATTTTCATATTGTTGATTGTTCAGCTTTTATCCTGGGGAAAACAGCATGATTGCAAAGATTCCACCATTAATTTGCTGAAGTGGGCTCTCTTATCTTAACAGCAGAGTTTTGCAAGTCTATAATTGATCAGGGAGATGATTTTAGCAATACAAGGGTATTACCATCCCCAATCCAAACTAAACAAGCACCTTTAAAATACCTAATTTCTGCTTCTGATTTTCATATTTATCAAATAGGTTAAAGGTGCTGGCACCTTTCAATAGAGTCAAGCGGACAATAAGAATTAGATGTTGACCTTTTGGCAGCTTTTAGGTTTCCTACTCATGTAAATTCGGGCAAAAATAAGGTAAATAAATACTGGGCAAGCTGCAGGGCATGAAGTGGGTGTCCCGGTGCAGCCTGTCAAGATTGAGCAATGGATTGGGCTAGAGCTGTTACTAGCAAGGTGAGTAGCAGGGAGGGTCCCAGAGTGGTAGGGGCCCAGATTATTTTTGTGGTCCCTGGATTCAAAATTACCTTCAGAGGGGCCTCTTCCATTCCTTGTGGAACTGACCAAAGCCTGCCCAAGCAGTTCCTACTTAAAATGGCAAGTCAGTATTTACATGATAGGACCCCAATTTCCAGATTAAAATAGGTCCTATCACCTGAAGCACCTGGTGGTAGGCATTTTTTAATAAATGGACAGCCACATCATTGATGTTAACAAGATAATTGGGCTACCCAATTCATTTTGAGGCTGTTACCACCAGGCGAAAGCGAAATCAACCCCAAAGAGTGATCAAGACACCAACAACTTGCTTTTATATAGCACCTTTAACATTGTAAAATGCCCCAAAGTGCTTCATACTGAGCCACACAAGGAGATATTAAGGCAGGTTACCAAAAGCTTGGTCAAAGAGATGCTTTTTAAGGAGCGCCTTAAATGGAAGAGAGAGGGATTTAGGGAGGGAATTTCAGAGTTAGTGCCGTCACTGCCGAAGGCATGGCCACCAATAGAGCAATGAAAATCGGAGATGCACTGGAGGCCAGATGAAGAAGACACTTTGCAAAAATGCTGCATCTGAACCACCTACATTTTCCAACCGTTACCTCATTACCTGGCGTGTGGGAAGTGAAAGATGGTTATAAACCCGATAACCAGATGGCAGCAATGGGTCAGTGTAGAAAAACTCACATTGATGGATAGCTGGCACTGAAACAGAAAAGCGGAAAGGTGATAAGACTTTAGACTTTCTCTTTTACATAGGTCTCACCAACAATTCGCATTTAAACAACATCTTTCATGTAACATCAGATTCAAAGTGTATCATAAGAGTATCAAAGAAAACTAAGCATGGAGATTTTTTCAATATTCCTATTTAGGAGCAATTGGTGGTAGTGTCACTGGACTGGTAATCCAGAGGCCCAGGCTAATGCTCTAGGGTCACAGGTTGAAATCCCACTACAGCAGCTGGTGGAATTTAAATTCAATTAATAAAATCTGGAATTGAAAGCTAGTCTCAGTAATAGTGACTATGACAGCTATAATTAATTGTCATAAAAACACATCTGGTCCAGCATCATGGAGGGTCCATGGACTCAGACCGTCAAACTGGCCTGGGTTACTAAAGTTCTTGGAAGGACGGGATCCCAGGAACAGTGTACTCAGGTCCGTGTGAAATTTATGGATGACAGCAACCAATCAATCATTCAAAATGTGAAAGAACCAGTCCGTAAGGGAGATGTGCTAACACTTTTGCAATATGAACATGAAGCAAGAAGATTATGATAACAGATCGTCAAAACTGATGTCAGCTGAAGCTGCTATTGAAGTAATTGGTTCACAAAATTTTTTTTTACAAAATGGGACAATAAACATTATAAATAAGTAATCATTTAAAAAAAAAATACCCTTTAGAGAAGGAAATCTGCCATCCTTACCCGGTCTGGTCTACATGTGATTCTAGACCCACAGCAATGTGGCTGACTCTTAAGTGCCCTTTGAATGGCCTAGCAAGCCACTCAGCTGCAAGGGCAATTTGGGATGGAAACAAATGCTTGCCTTGCCAGCAATGCCCACATCCTTGAAAGAATAAAGACAAAAAAAAAATTTGCACCATGTGGGCATCTCTGTTAAGGGCATCTCTGTTAAGGGCAGTGTTTATTGTGCACCCCAAAATGCCCTTGAGAAAGCAGTGGTGAGTCACATTCTTCAATTTATATATTTTTTTATATTCATTTATGGGATATGGGTGTCACTGGCTAGGCCAGCATTTATTGCCCATCCCTAATTGCCCTTTGAGGGCAGTTAAGGGTCAACCATATTGCTGTAGGTCTGGAGTCACACGTAGGGCAGACCAGGTAAGAACGACATTTCTTTTCCTAAAGATGGGTTTTTACGATAATCAATGATGGTCACTAATTACTGAGATTAGTTTTCCTTCCAGATATATTTTTTGACTGTTTCATTGAATTTACATTCCACCAGCTGCTATAGTGGGATTTGAGCCCATATCCCCAAAGCATTAGCCTGGGCTTCTGGATTAGTAGTCCAGTGACATTACCATTATGCCACAGTCTCCCCACAATGTGATGATGTTATTACATAGTTCTTTACTCAGCCTTACTGTGAATGTCTTGGGAACGGAGGAAGCTGGCTTCAGATTTCACTGTAAGGTCAGGCTTAGAGTGGGAATCAATGGAGTCTTGGTTCTCAAATCTTGAGTCATCGACTTCAGTGGGCAAGATCTGTGGCTGCTGAGACGAGACAGCAGCATAAAAGGAGTGGAAAGATGGATGTGACAGAGTTCTGTTGGAGAATGGAGCGACAACACCTGAATGCTCCACCTGAACAAAAAAAAGACAGACATCTGTAAATACTGTGCTAGATTTTACTGAAAACTGAACCAAGAGAATAATTTATCACTAAGAGCCCAGTAAGATCTAGGTTTCTGAAATCAGACATCCATTTCAGCTGTCATGACCAACATTAGACTTAAGATTTAGAAGTTTAGTCTGAAAGCTGTGCAAAATGGATAACCACCCAATTATTCAAAAAAACGGAGTATCGGACAAGAATGGGTTGGCGGTCCCAGAGCGGCTGCGGCCCAGATAATTTTTGTGAACCCCAGGAGGTGCATTTTTGCTCCTCCCTAGGCCCAAAAGACTAATTCAGGATTGCCTTCAGATGACCCTTCCCCTGAGAACAGGTAGCCTGTATGATATCGGTTGTTTTGCGTAACCACATGAGACTGAAGCCCCAGCATAGAAAGGTTCAGCATGGCAATAGCATTATGCAACAAACATTGGCTCTGGGAAGGTTGGTTGGTTGGTTTACACCTCCCACCCAGAGCCTAATTCATTGGTGGCAGTGCAGTCGCTAGGGGGAGAATAAAGTCCAAAATTAGCATTTTAACGGTTCCGTCTACCTGGGGCACAGTTGCACCTGCATCAACAGGAGAAGGGTTTCTCTCACTGGAAGCTACAAAGCTTGCTCTTCCTACTCATTGTGACAGGCTCCTGATTCTAAACACCGAGGAAAACAGGTGTTGGGAACCTAGCCAAACAATCAACAACAAATGTAGGAAATTGAAATGCTGTGAATATACACCAGGTCAGAGTATTTCAGAAAAAAAGGTGACGTATGACATTTCAGTTACCTGACATGGAAATTTAAATGATGGGATCTGTCACTGATCCCATGTACTCCAGTGGAATAAATGTTTGAGTCTATGGAAGCTGCAATCTGAGATCACTAACTGAATTTGTTAGGAGTTTTGTGCCGTGAAGCACTGCACACAGGATTTTGTCAATGGCTTTTTCTCAGTTTCTTTTCTCAAACGGAAAATCGTTGTGCTGAAACAGGATGCTTCCTCAGAAAGGGAAGGAGGCACAGCCATCCAACTATCTTCAGACACATCAGAGGTTGATTATAAAGTAGTATTTGCATAGGCCTGAAAATCTGTGGCCTGGGCTGGAAATAATGCATCAACGAGCCAGTGAAATGGCAGAATAGATACCAGAAAGAAAAGTTCAAACCTTTCTATATTGGGAAACATTTTCTAAACTGGATGTGCCTGCCTCTTCAACGCTGTTAAATGTTGAGGATTTATCTTTGTCCGACGACAATGCAGCATACTGATAATGGGCTGACTCTCCCCCTCCTGGGTAAAAAGAAAGCATTGTTACCAGAGTTCTATTTAAGAATAGAATAAGAAAAATGTTGGGTTTGTCACAATGGGTCTGTCAGGTTTCAGCATCGGAAGAAAATATATAGCTTACAGGAACAGGAGGAGGCCATTCAGTCCCTCAGAGCCTGTTCCACCATTCAATGAGATCATGGTTGAGCTTCGACCCAACATCATAGGCGTTTGCCACATATCCCTTGGTACCTTTGTTTAACTAAAGGTTAATATTTTAGATGAAAACTCCATCAGAGACTAAACTGCCTTTTCTAGATGCTGACTGATCCATTGAGTCCAGCATCTTTTTTATTCTGATTTCCCCTTCCCCAGATAAAATATATTCTGGGGCTGATAACCAGGATTGTGTGGACAGTCGGCTCTTTAGGGCTGAGATGGGCAGAAATTTCTTTACTCGGTTGTGAATCTTTGGAATTTGATACTCCAGAGAGCTGTGGCTGCTCAGTCACTAGGCCTACTGCCTAGCTTCCCAGCAAATCACACAGCTGGAAATGCAGACCTGAACCTCCCCAAAGACATCCCGGCACAATTTATCATTCATGTAGGGAAACAGAAACACCCCATTATCACTGCAGGAGATAGTTATGTGCCTTCCACAGATCTCCCATTCCGGCACAGCAAAGGGCTCCCAGCAGGACACAGCTCAAGTCCACCACAAGGGTCAGGTTATGTCTTCCATCAGTTTGAGATGACCAGAATGTTCAACGGTTTATAAACAGCTCCAGGCTTCATTCATGTGTTAGGATCTGAGTAACTGAGATTCCCTCCTTAAAAAGACAATCATTTATATTCAAACTTTCTATCGGAGAAAAATTTATTTTGTGAAATTAGCAATTCCTACAGTACATGAAGCCTTATGTGGTGGAGCAATTAACACCTGTAATAGTTATTGTGGAGCATCATTGCTATCAACCCGGTGACTATAATATGAAATATTTTAACTTGAGTCTGATAACATGAAATAAAACAGCACAACCTGGGGACATGAGCAAAATAATTTTACAGCATCATAGCCAAAGTAATTACAAGGGTATTTTAATTATTGTCAGGGTAACTTGGGATGGGCAGGAAATGCAGCTTCCCAGCAATCCACTTAGCCTGCGAGAAAGAAATATGACACTTGTCAAAATTAAAATGATTTCCCAATACAATAATCAATTAGATATATATATATATAATCAGAAAACACCCGTTTACATCCATATGATCTCATCAATTCTCTTACCTCCAGCATGCAGGAATGAGAAAGAACTTTTAACTCCTGGACTATTCATAGCATTCTCAAACTCTGTGTAATACTGAAATGGGGGAGGTTCCCCAATGATCTGCAACAGAGACCTACAGCAAAAAGGACAACAATCAGTCACAGGGTCATCAGCTTATTTAGCCTCATCCCTGCAAAACACCAATCCTACCTTAGCTGACCTGGCAACTCAATCCAGTGCCCATTTTCTTCATTCATCATTGTTTAGGCATGGTAAGCCACCAGGCATCAATCCCCACAAGTTTCTTCACCACTTGGCTAGTTCTATTGTATCTATAGTGTACGATCGGTCTGCACCCAAAAGGTTTTCGACATAGATGCTGCTTGACCCAACTGACTGATTCCAGCATTTTCTGTTTTTCTATAAGATAGTTACTAATAAATCCAATCAGGAATTCAGGAGAAATTCCTTTACCCGAAGAGAGTGTTGAGAATGTGGAACTTGCTACCACAGGGAGCGTTTGAAGTGAATAGTATAGATTTAAGGGGAAGCTGGATAAACACGAGAAAGGGATAGGTTGATCAGATGAGATGAAGAAGGGTCACAGGAGGCTCATGTGGAGCATAAATACCAGCATAGACGAGATGGGCCAAGTGACCTGCACAATCTGTAAAATAAGATTTTCAGCAAATGTCGCTTTTTTGCTCTTTGTTCATGGAGTGCAGATGCCTCCTAGCTTTCTTTCAGATTTTTCTATATTCAACTTTCATTTATCACTTACCAGTCCAATGCAAACCTTCCTTATACCATACTGACTACGCCCCCCCAAGTCCAAGCCCCTCCACCCTTTTCCCATCCCAAGCTTGGTGCCATCTGTAAATGTAACTACTTTGTACTGAAGCTATTAGGTTGTGTTAATCTAGGGGTCAAATGGTTTCTATAGGCAATAATGGATATCTGCAAGTGATGAAAAAAGCATTTTTTTGTCCCCTGCTTTCCTTGCTGGGCCAAAATTCCATAGGCTTCCAGGGTGTCGTCACGTCTCTAAACTGACAAATCGGGTGCTGGCAAGTTATTGGAGAATGGAGGGCTCAACAGAATGTGCTTTTCCTAGCAAATGTAATGGGACACTTGAAGGGTTAGAATCACGGTAGATTTTCCTTTCACCCTCAGCTCATGTGTAGAACATGAATGCTTTCATGTAACTGGACCAGCTCCTCAGACGAGCAGATTTCAGACTTTACCCCATGGGAATATTAAATGGTCCCAGTGATTCCTGTGTCAGCTACGTGGAGGGAAACAGATCCATTATGGCAAAAAACATTTTGCGTCCGGACACAGCTGAAATGATGAGCTGTTAAAGCAACAAATAGAGAAACATTCAGAAATCAGATGCCAGACAGGCATAACTCCAGTGGCCTCACAGACTCTTTAGATTCTCACCAGCCTCCCAGGGTCCAGATAATCTAGTGCATAGACTGGGGACAGACTAAGTATAGACTTTCTGGATTGTCTGGTTTAACCACGTGGGCATCAGACAGTAATCAACACAGCAATGGCTCAAGTGTTACACAGTGGTTACACCTTAACCAGTCCAAACAGCAATATTTGACTTAATGTTTTAACTCTACAGTAAGAGGATACAGAGGGATTCGGGGAGTACTTTAGAAGCCAGCTGGGAGTAGTTGACATGTCTTGCAGAGAGTACCTGAGATAGTCATGTCTCTCGGTTAGTTCCTCGTCGGACACGATGCTGTCCAAATCAGAAATGTATTCATTCGACTCCGAGGATGCAGAATCTGGACAATCCCAGCTTTGATTCCCTGCGCTCTCTGTACGATTGCCACTTCCTTCTTCCATTGCCAATGCACAATTTGATAGACCTTCCTCCTCTACAGTTATGCAGATAAAGAAATTTTAGTTCTAAATTAACTTGTGCTAAAAACTGTAGGCAGAAATTCAAAATTAAATAAAGCATTGGGTGTGTGTAGATGCAGCTCAGCTAGAAACCACAAAGGGGAGATCTCTTGTGTCTTCACCAGGAGTGTTCAATGGGGAGTGGTGCGTTATGATATTCCACTCATTAAAATCAGTACATCAAAAATCACAGTGCCTGTAGTTTTCCAATAATGGGCTCCCAGTACATGGTAGAAACGCTGGAGCAGGTAATCTCCCCTTTGTGGGTGGCTGGAACAAAACATACACAAAGTTGTCCATAAACTCGCACAACAGCTCTAAGGGCAAAAGCATCCACTGCTGTGATACTCAGCAAAATGGACCGGGGTTGAATGTCCTTGGCTGTGCTGGGTTACTTGATATCAGTGATCAGTTCTACAATTAGGAGTCAGGACGCAAGCAGTGAGGGTCCCCATCCCAATTACTATTTAGTGCCCCCTGCTGGAAAGTGCAGATAAGGGTAGGATCAGATGCGATGCCCTCTACAGCTGAATAGGTTGGCAATGCTCACTCTTATGCTCATTCTTGAAGAATGGCCAAATTGCTGGTGCCCATGGAAACGACATGAGCCACAATCATTAGGAAAGGACAAACACACCAGGAAGCAAAAAAAAAAGGACGTGTTGAAAAAACTGACTTTATTTTTCCAGCTGTCGAGTTTCAGTTTGCAAATATTGCTGCTCATGTCACAAAACCTTCATGGACAATCTGTGGATCAAAAAAATGGAATTACTTGCCTCCAGCTCGTGCAGAACCGAGGCTGACTTCTTTCTCGGGTGGGCTATGACTGCCTTGACTTGGAGTGGTATTGCTGGTCGTGACACAGTCAGAAACCCTAACATCGGTCTCGACGACATTATTGGTGTCTTCCATCTCTTGGTCAAAATGCCGGCAAATCGAGGAGTTGCATCATGAGAGGAGGTACCAGCACCAGGAGTCTAAAGGACAATGGCAAGTTACCAATCTCCACCCACATCCTAAACTTGTTTGCCAAGTAGCACATGGTACAGTGATCTGCAGGTAGGACTGGCTGGATCAAAGTTGGCTTAGGATCAACTCATAAAGAGTTTTTTTTAAGCAAGTGTGTTTTATGTAATGTAAAAGTGACGTAGAGTAGCTTAGATGATAGCACCACTCAGTGTGGTACTGAGACACACGGGTCAGGAATGTTCAAATCCTGATCTGCACTGAGATAAGTGATCTCAACCACGGCATGGGTGAGATCCAAACCTGATTTAATAGAGACTGACTCCTGTAACTATGGGGCGATCCCCCCTCCTGGAAGTTCATGATGTTCTGTGGGAACGGGATCAGGTTGGGCTGGAACAAAACAGTCTTATAGACTTGTTTGTCACATTATACGGTTTATATCCTAACACAAGGAACATCCATGTGGGTCACTCAAGAGGAATGGTAACACGTGACCATGGCCCAAGCAGGGGAACCATACATAAGCAATAGCTTCAGGTGGGAGAAGGGGTCACACAGAGCGATGGCCTGTGCAGTGGGAGAGCGGGTGTCGGTCATGCACAAGCAACAGCCACATGAGTGGAGTGGGGGGATAAGCGAGGTGCCCGCCGGTCGAGTGTCAAGAGTGGGAGTGGTTGAAGGGCAAGGGAATTGTGTTGCTTAAACTCACCAGGCTTGGTTATCTGATGAAAATGGGGGAGAGAGATAGATAGCTAAAGAAGAGTTGAGCACAGGGCCTGGAATGGCCGGCTGGATATGGGCGAAGGACAGGCCTGATAATGGGTGGGAGGAGGGACATGCGTCATATGGGCGGGAGGAGGGGTGAGCTTGATGTGAGCAGCAGTGGTACGGCCTGATATGGGCCCAAATGTGGGCGGGGGTGATTGTGGTGCCGGCCTGATATGGGCCCAATATTGGCGGAGGTGATGGTGGTGCCGGCTTGACATGGGCGCGGGGAGGGGGGGGGGGGGGGGGGGGTGCGGAGGTGGTGTAGTGTGTGTGGCGCCGGCTTGACATGGGCGGGGATGGCGGGAAAATGTTGGGGGGCCGGCTTGCTATGGGCGGGGGCTGGGACGGACCTGAAACGGGCGTCCGCCACAATCGCACGCCAGCCCTTGACAACGACTGTTGGCCCAACCGCCGCCTCGCGCAGCATTTTAAATCCAAGAGCTGGTGCGCGCGTGCGCCGGGGGCGGAGACCCGGCGCCGAATGCGGACCGTGTAGGGAGAAGGGAAAATGTCGCAAGCCCAACGACAAGTTCCACCCCGCCCCCCACAGCCTGGCTCACGGTGCAAAATAACTCCCAGCCTCATTAATACATGAACATATCCTCATTAACCCTCTCCTTTCTCACCAGCAATTCCCAGACTGTTGTTTCAGGCTCTTTAGTTGTAAATTGTCCGGCATTCAGATACTCAAAACCTGCAAACTGCTCCAGTTGCTCAGAGCCAAAACAAACACTGGAGCAAATTAAGTCCTTATATTTTATTTTCGTCAGAAACCCCGTGACCCTGATGGACAATGCTTTTTCTACCCCCCCCCCATGCACTAGTTTCAGTCACCTGGGGAAAAGTCTTAAGGCATTTTGATGTGGTCACGAGAGACACACCCCAGGCATTCACACTGACCCACTGAAACAACACTTTGACAACAATGTGATTCTGGCAAGTGTTTCCCCCTCTAAGAAAGCGCATGAAACACATGTCTCAAAGAACTTAAATCTATCGCAGAAAAAGGCCCATTCGGCCCACCAAGTTTGTTCCATCCAGAGTCTGTGATTACCTTTGGGCACTTGAGGGCAACAGGTAGAAGTTGGGGAATGGGACCAATGGATTGCTCTACACAGAGCTGGCATGGACTCGAGGGGCCAAATGGCCTCCTCCTGTGCTGTAAATGTCTATGACCCTTTGATTATATGGTGTTTTTAAAGTAGGAAATCAACAGAAGGAGGGGAAATCCATCAGAGTCATTACAACACAGAAGGAGGCCACTTGGCTCATTCCATGCCGGCAACAAAAGCATCATCCAGCCTAATTTCACTTTTCAGCTCTTGGTCCACAGTGGATAGGAAGGACCTATTTCCCTCAACAAGAGGCCAATAGCCAAGTGGTGTAATTGGTTTTAGAGGGAAGTTAAGGAGAACTTTTTTCACCATTAGGGTTGGAACCTGGAACACCTGCCTGAGGGAGTTGTAGAGGCAGAAATCCTCAGCGCTTTTAAAAAAATACTTGCATATGCACTTGAAGGTTGCAGCACTTCAAGTTCATATACAAGTGTTTTTTTAAAATGCTGTGGATTTCTACCTTTATTACTCCCTCAGGCAGGTGTTCTAGATTCCAACCCTAATAGTGAAAAAAATTCTCCTCAACTTCCCTCCAAAACCAATTACGCCATTTGACTATTGATCTCTTTTGAGGGAAATAGGTCTTTCCTACCCATTGTTGCCCGATATGCTATCAGATAGCAATCTGATGTTTGAAATTCTTGTTTGTTGTATTTTATCAGAAGCATTGCTTCCTAAAATAGGGGCCTGGTATTAAGGATGTAGTCAATAATAAGAAAGGGTTTCTAAGGCTAACTACTAACTATAACCTTAACCACCAACCCTAAGCACTAAACTCTGACCTGAACCACTAAACCAAACCACTAACTCTAACCTTAACCCCCAACCCTAATCACTAACCCTAACCTCAATCGTGTACACTAGCCACTAACTCTAACCTTAATTCCTAATCCTAAAAAATAGCTCTAACCTTAAACACTGCCCCTAATCCCAAACCCTAAATGGTGCAGTGTCACTACACACCAATAATGTGGGTTGGCCGTGTTGTTAGTAGTCTTTCTGTAAAATAAGTGGGCTTACATTTACGTTAAAAAAAGATTAATATGAATACTTTAACCATTAATATAATAATATCCCATGGTATGAATTTCAAGGTCTAATCTCTTCCTATTGCATGGAATCAAATAGCACAGAAAGTCTATCATGTCTATGCCACGCCCTGAAAAAAGTGCTATTCATTAGTGTCTCTTTAAACATCAATGCCCTTCTGAACAGATACCCCTCTTTAAAGGCATCAGTTGACTTCTAAACTTGTGGTTCTCAAAGTGAGGTCCACAGATCACTGGGTCCTCCTGGTGGTCCATGGACTGGTCCAAAACGCAAGTCACTGTCGCACAAGGCAATACAAGAGAACACTCCAGAACCCTCATCCCCAGTACTCGTGTGATGTCACACAACCAGACTGGATGCTGTGTGCACAGCACGAGTCGCCATAAACTCAGGCGACAACAAAGTAGTTTAGTAAGACAGATTTATATCCTGTTGATTTTGTTTAATTAATACAAATATGAGGTAAGTATTAATTTCCCAGAAGAAGATTATTGTGATGATTTCCACAGCACATATTAGAATGATTCAAATAAACGTGTTCTCTTGTCATATTAATATTTATAATATAAAAGTGTCTATACGTTTATGGCATGAATAAATAATTTACTTATGTTTAATAAAAAAATTAATGCACATAAGTTTACATTTACTAGAAAAGCAGAAACATATTTATAATTTCCATAATTCAGATGAATTTTTTTGTGGTGGCAGCGAGTGAAAGAAGTTGGGTGGGACTGGTAAATGGTCTTTTGACCCACCTAAATGGTCTGAGGGCAAAATGTTTGAGAACCACCGATCTACATAACCAACTTCTCTGAGATGATGCCCACTATCTTGAAAGGAATAGAAAAATAATCTTTAATTTAGCTGAAGGCTCATGAATTTTGTGTCCCCTCGCTCTCTGCTTGTTCAAATGTAACTACCTTCCTATAATTTATCCTTATTTATATATTTCAATGGATGTAGACAGTTTCGAAATGACTGAAAAAAAGAGAGAAGCCATGAACATCAGAGGAATATTTAAAAGGAGACATAATCAAACTCAAGTCACCAATAAATCCAATTGGGAATTCAGGAGAAACTTCCCCACTTGTGGAAAAGAGCATAACCAGGGCCCATAAATATGAGAGTCACATATAAATCCAATGGAAAGATATTCCTTTACCCAGCAAAGGGTGAGAATATGGAACCCGCTAACACAGGGAGGGTTGAAGTGAATAGTATAGGTACATTTAAGGAAAAGCCTGACAAGATTACGAGGGAGTAGGGAATAGAGGTTAGGATAGTAGATCTAGATGAGGAACAATGGCTCTGTGGCTCTGTGTGCCAGTGTCCATTTGATCTTGGCAATCTCCTTATTCTCGAGCATCTGTTTTAAGCTTGCAATGTCAATTCGTAATCTCTTCTCGTTAATGCACTTTGTGGAGTGAACATTTTCCCAAAGTGACTTATTATCTACAAGACATTTGATAGATACCATTCCCAAATACCCTTTCCCATCCAAAATTCCTTCCACTATCTTTGATATAAAGGAATGCCATATCTACCAACTCAACAAGGGCAAGAGTCTCTGCTACCAATGTACTTTTTGCAACTCTTCATATCTTTTTAGATTCCCATGCCAAAGGGCAGCATTTGCCTTTTCCCCCAATGAGAAACATTACAAATCCTCCAGCACTTGAAAATCCATCACATAGATTTGCATAAGATGCATCACTAAACACAGTTTCATTTTTCTAAGATCACCCAAAGATGAGAAGTTCAAAACACACTGGTCCATTTTTAATTTTGCCAATGTTTTATTTGCCCGAATGATTTCTTCAACCTTGGGACCATTCATTTCAGTGCTCAATTCCAAAACGTCAAAACTGACATCCTTCCTGGTTTGTTTGCCTAGCCAATTGTGCTGTCCAATTAGACTTCTGAGTTCCTCTTTTTTCCACTTCAGAAGCTGCTGTATCTTTCCGGGAGGCCCTGCCATGACTAATTGCAATGGGATTGACATTCTCTAAGCAGGATTGCTGATGTAGAAGGACGTGTGATCCACCCTGTCCAATTTCCAATCCAAACGCACCAGAAGCCTGACTTTCAATTTTAAATTCCGTCCTGAGCCCATTAATGACAATCGTTTCAAATTTGCTTACTACTGCCACACTCAAAAAAAAAATCATCTACGTGCATCATAAAGATGCCTGCAAATTTCTCTCCGTGGTGCCAATAAAACATTGTTGGGTCTGCTTCCCGGTGATCTCCTAATAAAACTGACCTCACTGAGAGACACCAAACTCTGGAGGCGTCATTTACGCCATATACACATTTATTTAGCTTATAGGGAGTCTCTTCTGTGTTTGGTACCTCTTTCAGTGGCCGGAGAAAAACTTCCCTTTGAAGTTGGTCTCTGCAAAAAGGCAGTTTTAATATCAAAGGAATAACAGTCCCAGGCATTTGTAGCTAACAGAGCCAAAAGCATAATTTTCCTTGCCGTAGGTGAACCCACTCTTATATCCCGGTCACCCAATTTGTCTTCAAACCCTCGTGCCACTAGCCTGGCTTTAGCTTTATAAGTCCCATCAGGAAACACCTTTTCAGTGCATATCCATCTATGAGACAGAGCTGGTTGTCCCCTATCTGGCACCTCTGTGTATACCCCAAAATTCTTTCCAACTATATAGTTCTTGCTGTTTGGCATCCTTTATTAATTTATCATCGAATTTATTTGATGCTACTAAGACTTCTCGATCACATGGGATTCTGCTCCTTGAAGTGTTTCCAGTCTGTGCCATATTCTTTGACCTTGTTAAGCTACCTGCCTTCTATCACGCTCTGGACTGTTACTGTTTGATCTCCCTGTCCCATTCATAGATGTTCTTTCAACAGTTCACGATCTCTTCCTAGAGGCATGTTCAGGCCCAGACCCACTGTCTGAACTGATACTGTGTTTCCGTGCCTTCCATTTTTGAACTTCATGTTCTCAATGCATAGGCCTAACCTCCTAGTCCTTCATCTCGTACATTTAACCAGTTTGTATATTTTTCAGCGGCCTTCCCTGCTCTACCTACAATCATTGCATCCCGCCATTGATTGGCCCCTTCTGGCAAGTATGTAACTTTAGTACCAGCTTTCAGCAGTTGTCCTCTGGACAAATCACCTTATCTTCTTCATCCAAATTACCCTCTCCATCTTCAGATGCCCTGTCAACTTAAGCTACCTGGTCCTCACAATCATGCAACATATGGGTATGAGTACATGGTTCATCATCCCTTCCTACAACACTTTCCAAACCCTCAAATTTGAGGTCCGCGCCAACTAACCTTGATGAGTGTACCCGATAGCCTTATTCCTATGTTGTAACATTACTGTTTTACCATCTTTACTTATAATCTTTCCTGGGCCTTTCCGCTAGTTAAGTCCTTCTCTTTTATAGTATACTGTATCTCCCTGATTGAAAATAGTTTCCGATGGTCATTGTGTCTTAGAGCTCGCCGATTTCTTTCTGAAACTTCGGCTTTAAGGAATGCTACTCTACTCACGTGTAGCACATTCAAATGCTCAGAAAAGGTAGAACTAATTGTAGTTCCCTCCCAAGCTGGGGGATGATCACTCAGGACTGAAGGAATTTGAGTTTCTACCAAAAATCAACTAATATGGACTATAGCCCCAACCATCTGCAGTGAATTCTTGGCATGGACAACCTATGCTAGAGCTGATGTTAATTTACAGCTTGGTCTACCTGCCAATATTTCACATGGCATCTCATCTATCACTGCGTCATTCCTTTCACACCGTTACTAAAGGGGCTTTCTGCTGCTGTATCCATAATGATTGTATTCATGTTTTCACACATATCCTGGAACTCATCATTAGCAAATTCCATTATCAGTGAGGAATTTTGCTGGTGGTCCCAATCCAGTCCCTATCCACTTCTCCATTACCTGATCCATAATTACTTTCTTTTCTTCACTGTATATGATTGTCAACTGGCTAATCCAAGAAATGTAAAATAAAAATGTTCTTTCCTTTATCCCGTACCTTTAAATCCATCCATCACCAACATCATTGTCATCCCTTGCTAAGGGTAAACGCACTATCAGCCGTGACAATGTCTTCTGTATTTCTTACACATCACATCTTTCGCTTATTTCCTCCATAAGTTTAGCGTACTCTCCATCCCTTGTCAAAATGTTTAATCTTTGCGAAGAAGGGTGGGCAAACTGCTGATGCAATTATAACACAATTTGCTTTTTGTCTTCTAAATTTCCATCCCCTGACGCTAATAGCACTTCTTTAATCTCCTTAGTAGAAAAGTTAGGTTTCATTAAAGGAATACAGTAGGTGTCCAGGTTGTGTAAATTGTAAATCCACAGGGTTTTCCAAATACAATGCCCTTGTCATTTTCCATGTCCAGCTTCATTTGCGCTTTCTTCATCGATGGTCTGCTCAACAGTAATGGTATTTCGCTAGACACTACATTATCCTGATGAAATGATTGACTCCAACTATCTTACAGGGAATCAGTACCTTTTTAAAAGATTTTTGGGTATTATCATCTCCAAACCTAAAACTGGTGGAACTCTCAAATTCTTTAACTTTAATCTGGTCCTTGGCCATTTAAGGAGTCCAGGTAGCATTTTAACCAGTCTATTCCACAGACTGTAGATATGCATCCACTATCTAGCACCACACAGTTGAAGGACTCTGCCACCAAGATATTCATCACCAGGCTGAAACTTCTTGTAACTAATACAATGCTCTCTTTTTGGTCAATATCTCCATCCTCCTCTGAGTCTTCCATCTCACGTTTAATTGCAAACACCTTATTATATCATTTAGGATAGTTCATTGCATAATGGCATTTTGAATTGCATCTAAATGATTGACCACACCCCGGGCACTTCTGGGATTCATTCTTTTGTCATAAATCCCCAATTCTTTTCTCCTGCCATAATTGTCAAAGGTGTTTCTGTCCCCATTGTTTCTAGTTACAAATCTCCTTTGGTACTGATGCCTGTGTCCTGTTTCTGAATGATCACACCATCCTGTTAACATTGTGTCCTCCATTTTCTGTCTTATGGCTCATTTGCGCCATGAACGCTGCCGGAAAGGAATGTTTTCCGAGGAATTTTTTTTTTAGAGCTTCCGACATCTGTTCTAGCAGTGTGTGTCTTTCTGCAAATTTAACTCCAGTCAGAACTAGAAGCCTGTCCATGTTCGATTCTCTGGCACGGTCTAGTAACTTAAATGCCAGCACTGATTGGGGAATCTCTAGACAGAACTTTTACAATCTTGCATGTAGTCTACTGAATTCAAACGCGTAATCTTCAATGGAACTATCCTCCAACTTTCTAAATTTGTCAAAATCTGACCACGCTTCGTAAGCACTTAAGTCATCCTTCTGGTAGATCTTATCCATAAAATCTAAAAGTGTTTCCAAACTGTAATCCATATTCAAATGCAAACTGTAATCTGTGTTCAAATGCTCAGGCTCCAACTCCAAAGATACTTTGCATCTTATTTTGCTTTTATATGGTAACAAAAGTGCCAAGGCCATTCCTTGTTTTTTCTTTGGCAAGGATGTAATCCACGTACACATAGTTACTTCCTTCTTCCAAAGCTCATGGGGTTCAGTCTCAGAAAACATCAGTGGGTAATTAGATAATATCACCAACTTTAACTTTAACACCTATGTGTTCTATTGTACTATTGTCATTGACATCTTTTGATGATCTGCTTCTATCACTGCTTGTTTGTCCCTACAACCACAACCCCCCCTCCACCTCTCTGTCTCTCTATCTCTCCGCCCCCCACACACACACCTTAAACCAGCTTATATTTCAACTCTTTCTTGGACTCAAACTCAAGTTCTGTCGAAGGGTCATGAGGACTCGAAACGTCAACTCTTTTCTTCTCCGCCGATGCTGCCAGACCTGCTGAGTTTTTCCAGGTAATTCTGTTTTTGTTGTGGGTAATCATACCCTGAAATTCTACATTTTGATTCAACCATTCTCCAAAGTTATTCCAAATCACTCTTCTCAAAGTTAGCTCCAAATACAGTCTTTTGTCTGAAGAAAGCTTAGTTTCCAATCTTTCACTTACAAGCAGCAACCATCCTCTGCTACCACTGTTAAGCTCCAGTAGGTGTTTGGCAATAAAGACTGAGACCAAGATTGGCTTCTTCAAACAGAGTTTTACTTTTAGTGCAAAGAAACTCTACCAACAAATTTGTCTCACTTTTTATACAACCAAATGGGTACTTAGGTTAACTAATAATTTGCAACTGAACTCCTTTGACTGTTTCCTTTGCCAACAACTGAGACACAAACAGAGGTACACAAGGTCCTGAACGTTGATGACCAATGGTTGGCTCCTATAGAGCTGGCACATGCACAACAGGCCGAATGGCCTCCTTCTGTGCCACAACCACTTTGTGTGTCTGCCATCGATAGCCCTTTACCCTACATTATAAGTGGCTACACTTCAAAAAAATTGCATTGGCTCTAAAGCACTTTGGGATTTATGAATAAACGCAAGTTCTGGAATCCCCATTATAGGAAGGATGTGATTGCATTAGAGAGAGTGCAGAGGAGATTTACCAGGATGTTGCCTGGCCTGGAGAGTTTTAGTTATGAGAAGAGGTTGGATAGACTGGGGCTATTTTCCCTGGCGCAGAGGATATTGAGGGGGGACATGATTGAGGTGTATAAAATTATAAGGGGCATAGAAAGGGTAGACAGGAAGGAACTTTTCCCCTTGGTCAAGGGATCAATAACCAGGGGGCATAGATTTAAGGTGAGGAAGAATTTTTTCACCCAGAGGATAAAAGGGTGGTAGAGGTAGATGCCCTCATAACATTTAAAAAGTATTTAGATGTGCACTTGCAATGCCATGGCATACAAGGCCATGGGCCGCGTGCTGGAAAATGGGAATAGAATAGTTAGGTACTTGTTTGATTGGCGCAGATTCGATGAGCCAAAGGGCCTTTTTCTGTGCTGTAGACGTCTATGACACTATTACTCTATAACATTCTTCAGTCAAAGCAACAACCAAAGTCACAGCATAAGGCTTGCGACTAGTTTGCAATTTTCACAGAAGTAAAAAAGGGAATTTTCTCCAAAAGACAACAGTTAAAGTAAACAAAGGTAAACACTGCTGTTCACCCTGGTATAAGTAGACCTGATTAACTGAGTTGCTCTTGCGGAGAGCCAGCACAGATACGACAGGCCGGAATGGCCTACTTCTGTGCTGTAACAATTCAGATTCTGTCGAGTCAATGGCGAAGACTGTGTCCCCAATCTAGACAGGTCACAACAGGCCCAAAGTTTGGGCTGGGTGGCAGCAGAATACTACAACTGAGATTGCAGATCTAAGATCCTATTTTTGGCATGTTACCTGGTCCATTTTTCTGTCTGTGGGAACTTACTACTTAAGAGCATAAGAAATTGGAGCAGGATTAGGCCATTTGGCCCCTCAGGCCTGCTCCACCGGTCAATAAACTCATGGCTGATCTGCCTATGGCCTCAACTCCACATTCCTGCCTTCCACCCACTACCCTCAAAACCCTTGACTCCCATGTCAATCAAAAGCCTGTCTAGCTCAGCCTTGAAAATACTCAATGACTCAGCCTCAGAGAATTCTAAACACAAACGACCCTCCGAGAGAAGAAATTCCTCCTCATCTCAGTCTTAAATCGGAGACCCCTTAATTTGAAACTGCGTCCCCTCGTTCTAGATTTCCCCCATGAGGGGAAGCATTCTCTCAGCATCTACCCTATCAAATTCCTCAGGGTCTTATATGTTTCAAAAAGATCACGTCTAACTTTTTTAAACTCCAATGGATATATAGGCCCAACTTGCTCAACCCTTTCCTCATAAAACAAATTCCTTCATCCCAGGATCAGCCTTCTGTTAACTGTTTCCAATGCAAGTATGTCCCTCCTTAAGTAAGGTGACCAAAATTATAAATTGTACCTCAGATGCAGTCTCACCAATGACCCGAACTGTTGTAGAAAAAGTTCCATAATTTTACACTAATTCTACATCACGCCCCTGCCCCCTGTATTCTCTAGTACAAATTGGCTGTCAGATCTTTCCATGTGCCAACAGTGACGGCCCTTTAAAAAGGAAGGCATTGAAATGAAATACTTTAAGACGTCACGAGGGTGTGTTGAAGGATGTAATAAATGTCCCTTCCCTCTAATTCACTGTAAACCGATGACTCACTGACCAAGCAGTCAGTCTGATCAGGCCTGGAACTGCTTTAATAAGTAAAAGTTTACAACTATATGACCTTACCTACATCCATGAGTGGACTAGAGCTGACATCTCCACATGCGAGGGGATGTGATGGTTCTACCTCTGGAAAATGGCTCAAAGTTGTCTGTCTCTTTACAAGGACTGACCAGCTATAAACTGTGTTAAATTATCAGCAATCAGCCATTCCCAGAAGCAGTCAGGTGACTGAGGGGAGGAACGGGAGGCAAATGAATTTCTCCAAATGAGTTG
Source organism: Carcharodon carcharias (assembly GCF_017639515.1). NCBI lineage: Eukaryota > Metazoa > Chordata > Chondrichthyes > Lamniformes > Lamnidae > Carcharodon > Carcharodon carcharias. The sequence continues at coordinate 12,387,735 of NC_054499.1, read as the reverse complement.
CTAATGGCCTCATTGTCTCAACACCCATGGTCGTCTCCAAGTTGATGTCTGCCCATCCCCCAAAGTGGAAGCTCGGTGGCCACACCAAAACATTGCTTTAAAAATGCATAAATTCCCATAGCTGGATGCTCCTGGTGAGGAGCACTGGGAGGGAGGAGGAAAGGAAATTGTGGATTTACAGACTAGATTCTCCATTGAGTAATCAGGAAAATCAGCAGCCTGTGGGCCTGCAGTTTCCTGATCTCTGTTTGTTAAGTGTTTGCCAATCCTGGTCAGGAATGTACAAATTGTGGGAGGAGCCCAATGGTGATGGGGAGCTCACCGGAAGCTGTGGTCAGCGGAATGGAAAAGGCATGGCTGGTCCGAGTGGGGTTGCCAAATTTGAATCAAGTCCAAAACCGGACAAGATAAGTAAAAGATTTGCATTTACGTAGCACCTTTCACAACTTCAGGATGCCCCAAAGCCAACTACATACTTAATTCTTGTTGCTGTTGTAATGTAGGAAATGCTGCAGTTACTTTTTTGCACAGCAAGGTCCCACAAACAGCAATGAAATAAATACGACTGAGGAAGTCCTTCCGGAGTCACAATGCATTTTTCGCCCATCGACCGATGTGATCGTCTCTGTGTGGCAAATTCAAGAAAAGAGCAAGGAACAGCACCAACTGCTGGACATGGACCTTTTCAACCTCTTGAAAGTCTTGTTGTGGAGAATATTCAAGCACCGCTCCAGACAGAAATGTGTAGAAATTCAAAGTTTATTCAACCATATGCAGGGGAGAGATACTTAGCAAGTTATACCTTGAGTGCCCTACCATCCATTCTTAATTTGCACATTCATTTAGATAATATCACCAACTTCGACACCTATGTGTTCTTTTGTTCTGTCGTCTGTGACATCTTTTGATGATCTGCTTCTATCACTGCTTTTGCCTACAACCACACCACCCCCCTCCACTTCTCTCCCCCCACCCAGCTCCCCCCCCACCACCTTAAACCAGCTTATATTTCAACCCTTCCTGGGATTCACCTAGTTCTGTCGAAGGGTCATGAGGACTCGAAACGTCAACTCTTTTCTTCTCCACTGATGCTGCCAGACCTGCTGAGTTTTTCCAGGTAATTTTGTTTTTGTTTTTTTTTACTTAGCAAGCTAAGTATTCTCAAAGAATCAATGGTTTCAGTAGCCATGTTTATGCTTCCCCCTCGTGTGACCATATTATTCCAGCTAACACAATTAATGGCTCCAAAATTCAATCAGTTACGTTGTTAAGGTTTAATAGCAATTACATTAAGATTTAATGGCAATTACATTGTTAAACAGGGGCTGGGTATTTGTGCACCTATAAATGGGGATAGCTGGGACACTGGGTGTTGAAGTAATGTTGACCATGAACTAAGTCAATAAATTCAGCCCGTTAACAATTGTAAAATCAACAAGAAATTTATTGACCCATAGTTACCCCACACCAGCCTTAACCACGAAGGAGTGTCCTTCTCAGTTCTGGCTGCCCTCAGAAATTTGTCACCATCCTTGGGCTATAGTTAATCTGTTAAGGTGATGTTGATTGAGAAATAAATACCATAAAAAAACCACCAGCCAAGTTATGTTAATCTTGAATAACATATTGCCAGGCCACACTTGGAGCACTGGTCACCATTTAATAGAGAGTATATAGAGGCACTGGATAAAGTGTGGAGGCGATTTACCACAATGATACCAGAAATCAGAGGTTATAACTAACAGGAAAGATTGAACAGGCTGAAGGTCTTTTCTCTAGAGAAGGGAAGGCTATTGGATGACCTGCTAGAGATCTTAAAATATTGAAGTGGTTTTATAGGGTTGACCAAGAGGAAATGGTTCCAGTGCTTGAGAACAAAATCAGAACTGGAGCCATAAGATAGTCACTAATAAATCCAATTGGTTATTTAGGAAAAACTTCTTTACCCAGAGAGTGGTGAGAATGTGGAACTCGCTACCACAGGGAGTGGTTGTGGTGAATAGTATAGATACATTTAAGGGGGAAGCTGGATAAATACATGAGGGAGAAGGGAATAGAGGGTTATGCTGATAAAGATAGATGAGGAAGTTAATCGGATCCACGCTGGTTGGTGAAGTTAAAGCTAAGACACAACTGCTTTCTTTGTGGAGAGAGTTTATTGACAGTTCACAGTCAACACTACTCCAGCACTCAGTGTCCCAGCTATCCCCAGTTATGTGTACAAATACCCATCCCCAGTTTAATAATGTAATTACCATTAAACCTTAAAAATATGATTGCCATTAAACATCAACAATGTAATTAATAAGACTTGACAGAGGAAAGATGGGGTCGCCCTTTTAGGACACAGATGGGAGGACATAGGAGGTTACAGACGGATCTAGATAGGTTGAGTGACTGGACAAAGAGCTGACAAATGTAGTTTAATGTGAAGTTGTTCACTTTGGCAGGAAGAATAAAAAAGAAGAATATTATTTAAATGGAGAATGGCTGCAAAATTCTGAAATGCAGAGGGATCTAGGTGTTCTAGTACAAGTCACAAAAAGTTAGTATGCAGCTAGTAATTAAGAAGGCTAATGGAATGCTACCCTTTATTACAAGAGGAATTGAACATAATAGTAAAGATGTATGTGTCCGTTATACAGAGCATTGGTGAGACCACATCTTGAATACTGTGTGCAGTTTTGGTCTTCTTATTTAAGGAACAATATAAATGCATTGGAGGCGGTTCAGAGGAGGTTTGCTAGTTGCTAGATTGATACCTGGAATGAACGGGTTGTCTTATGAGGAAAGGTTGGACAGACTGGGCTTGTTTCCACTGGAGTTTAGAAGAGTGAGGGGTGGTTTGATTGAAGTATATAAGATCCTAAACGGTATTGACAAGGTGGATGTGGAAAGGATGGGGTTCCCTCTTGTGGGGTGAGTCCAGAATTAGGGGGCACTGTTTTAAAATTAGGGGTCGCCTTTTTAGGACAGAGATTAGGAGAATTTTTTTCTCTCAGAGGGTTGTGTGACTTTGCGCTGTAGATACTGCATGGTTTTAGCCGCCCAGGAAACTCTCCTGCTCTTACCACCAGCCATAGGCTCATCGGAAGCATTTGCAGGCTGATAATTAATCTGTTTGGCCACATTATGAACACACCCTCTGTGGCCAACAAGTCCTGGTTGAGACTTGAAATTGGAGCTTGTCGGCCCAGTGACAAGGAGACTACCCATTGCGGTGCAAGACCATCAAATTGCTTGGATCAGAGGAACAGGAGTCAGCCATTGAGCTCCTCAAATTTCCTCCACCATTCAATTTCATTTGCCTAGGTTCTATATTAAAATCTATGCTGTTCAGATTTTTTTTTATTAGCTCATGGGATGTGGGTGTCACTGGCTAGGCCAGCATTTATTGCCCATCCCTAATTGCCCTTGTTCAGAGGGCATTTAAGAGTCAACCACATTGCTGTGGGTCTGGAGTCACATGTAGGCCATACCAGATAAGGGCAGTAGATTTCCTTCCCTTAAGGGCATTAGTTAACCAGATGGGTTTTTATGACAATCAGCAATGGTTTCATGGCCATCATCAGACTTTTAACTCCAGATTTTTATTTATTTCAAATTTCACCATCTGCCATGGTGTGATTTGAACCCAGGTCCCCAAAGCATTACCCTGAGTCTCTAGAATATTAGTCCTGTGACAATACCACCATGCCATCACTTAACCTTCAGCAGTTCCTTGGGATCGAGAATTCGACAGCTGAAAAGCAGCAAAGCCCGTTGAGCAGATGGAATCCCTGCTGGAATTCTGAAACACGGTGAACGTAGACACCCAGTATGACTGCACAACCTCATGTCCTTCACCCGGGATGAAGAGTGCATGTTGGGGGAGATAAGGGAGGCTGTGATCGTGACTATACTCAAGAAGGGAGACAAGTCTGATTGTGGTAACTACAGAGAAGTCTCCCTGCTGTCTTCCACAGGGAAGATCATTTCAAGGATTCTCCTCAACCGCCTCCTCCCAATGGTAGAGGAATGGTGCAGTTGCAATACAGTTCTTGCCCATTTGGAGGCACCACAGGCATGATCTTCACTGCACAGCAAATTCAAGAAAAGTGTAAGGAGCTGCACCAACTGCTGGGCATGGCCTCTTTTGACCTCACATAAGCCTTTGACTCCGTCAACTGCAAAGGATAGTGGACTATCCCCATCAAGTTTGCCTGACCCAGAAATTTGTCACCATCCTCTACCAACTCCACAATGTTCACCTCAAGGGTGCTCATGACTTATATTCTTTAGCAAAGATTCCTAATGAGTTGAAGTGCCTTCTGGAACCTTTCTAACACTGAAAGTTTTTTTCTTTGCCCTCCTACTCTTACATTTTCCGTTAATAAATCGCAACACTATATATTCCTTCTGCTGCAATATTCTGCTCCCGCCACTTGGTGGGCTCTCTTCATCTGTGCAACTCAGAACCTGAAGCCAAATATAATGGTCATTAAGAGGAGGCCTCAGTGAATTGGGTAGTAAGTGACAATTGGGCCCAGGCAACATGGTTTCGGATGTAAGCTGCACGCATGCCTAGAGAAAGAGCGATCAGCTCCCTTGGAACATTTATCCAAAAATCAGTACCAAATTGTTAAAAAAGAATTACAAAATTAACCACCTCTTCACTGAAGTGGAAACAGTAGGTATACCATTAAGGAAAAAGATTATCCTGTTGCATCATTCATTCACAAAGATAGAAATATTTGGCTTCTTATGGTAGGACATCATGCCCCCAGTTCTATTCTCCTGATTTGTGCTCTGAGCTCCCCCTTGCTTATTTCCCCTGTCTATCGCTTTAATATTGGCATTGACCATTTTATTTCATAGAATCATAGAATGGTTACAGCACAAGAGGTCATTCGGCCTATGGTTTCTGTGCCAACTCTCTGCAGGAGCAATTCACCTAGTGCCACTCCCTTTTTCCCACTGCCCTGCAAATCTTTCCTTTTCCAGATAATGATCCAATTCTCTTTTGAAAACCATTATTGAACCTGCCTCCACCACACTCTCAGGCAGAACATTCCAGATCTTAAACACTCACTGCATAAAAATATTTCTCCTCATGTCACTGTTGCTTCTTTTGCCCATTACCTTAAATCGGTGTCCTCTGGTTCTCGATCTTCCCATGGGAACTGTTTCTCCCTATGTACTCTTTCCAGACTCCTATTGATGTTGAACACCTCTATCAAATCTCCTCTCAACCTTCTATTCTCCAAGAAGAACAGTCCCAAATTCTCCAATCTATCTATGTTATTGAAGTTCTTCCTCCCTGGAATCATTCTTGTGAATCTTTTCTGCACTCTCTCTACTGCCTTCACATCCTTCCTGGAGTGTGTTGTGAATAGTTCGGTTTAGGCCAAACCAGATAGGTTTATGTGTGTATGACCCTTACAATATCAACCCTCTGAAAACTTTAGCTTCCTCCAATTCTGGCTTCTTGTGCATCTAGGATTATGACTTGTCCAATTTGACAATGGTCTACCTGGTTTTTAGTTGGTCTAACCACTGTCTGGTATTGGATGGTTATATATATCCAGTATTTTATGCCTTAGTACATCAGTGAAACACCAGCAGAGACCTGTGCTCATTCCTTTCCGCATCTGTAGGAAATCAAATCAGCTGGGATACAGCAAACTCGGGTTGTCTTCATATTTGTATAATATTTTATATTGTAAACAGATAGAACATGTCCACTTATTGTCCCTTTTTCAACTAAATAAAATCGTGGGGGACAGCCATTCCCTGGTTCATTCCCCATGGTAATGCCTTGACCAATCAAAGTCGACCTGCCTGGTTGGAATTTAAACAAAAGCTTGGCAGTTAATTATTCCCTGGAGCATTCTCCATAGTGACATCTCCATTAATCAGAGTTCACTTGCCAACCAATCAGCATCCTCTTCTCATGCAGTATAAATTATAGTTCCTTTTGAGATTTGGTATTCTTGCAAATCTGTCCTGATGATTGCAAGATGAAAAGCTTTGACAGTATGTCTCTTTTTTCAGCAATACTCAAGTTCTATACTACCAAGGGACTAGTTTTTGTATTTTCTTTCTTCCCCCACTGTCATCTCTCACTTACTTGGGCCTTTTCCATCTCAAGCCACGATTGGTCTCTGTACATGATAACACCATTTCTGCACAGAATGATGTCATCCACATGCCTCGCGGTGGTTCTTGGTATTAGTGGCCTCCGGGAGTGGCCACCCGATGTGAATTGCAGATTTTTATCGCTCCATCATTGGCAGCCATGCCTTCAGCTGCCTGGGCCCTAAGCTCTGGAATTCCCTCCCTAAGCCTCTCCATCCCTCTCTCCTCTTTTAAGGAAATTCTTAAAAACTGCCTCTTTGACCAAACTTTTGGTCACCTGAGCTAATATCTCCTTCTGTAGCTCAGTGTATGTTTCTGTGCACCTGACAAGCACCTTGAGATGGTTTGCTATGATAAAGGTGCAATATAAATGCAAGATGTTGTTGTGGGATTCATGATGTTTGTACAGGGGCTTTCTCATCAGGCTCAGTGCCCTTGTACCGTGTAATGAGAAGCATCTCACAGAAGAAAATGAATGCCATTAAACCTAGTGGTGTTAGTTTCATCAGGTTTCAGAAAGATTGAAGGATCATACATGCGTAGCACATGGTGATTCACTTCGTAAGGCAAGGAAGTTTAGTTAGAAATATAGAAACATAAAAACATACAGCACCAAAAGAGGCTATTCTGCCCATCGTGCTATCCAACTTAATTCCTAATTCTCCTGAGTTCCCCACTGGACTTATTAGTTACTATCGTAGTGTTGGTGGATGAGTGAAGCCCCAACAGCACTCAAGAAGCTTGACATCATCCAGGCCAAAGCAGCCCGCCACCAAAACATTCACCCCCCTCAACTACAGTGGCAGCAATGTGTGCCATCTACAAGATGCACAGCAGCAACTCACCAAGGCTCCTTCAACACCACCTTCCAAATTCACGACCAGAACCATCTAGAAGGACAAGGGCAGCAGATGCATGGGAACACCACCACCTGCAAGTTCCCCTCCAAACCACTCACCATCTTGACTTGGAAATGTTTCGCTGTTCCCTCGCTGTCACTGGGTCGAAATCCTGGAACTCCCTCCCTAACAGCATTGTGGATCTACCTACACCAAATGGACTGCAGCGGTTCAAAAAGGCAGCTCACTACCACCTTTTCAAGGGCAACTAGAGATGAGCAACAAGTGCTGGCCGAGCCAGCGATGTCCACGTCTCATGAAAGAATAAAAAAAATTGTATTGACGCCCAGAATTGGAAACATTTTCCCCAGGTCTACCCAATCAAACCTTTTTATTATCTTAAAGGCCTCCATTTGGCCACCTCTCAGCATTCCGTTTTCTATTGAAAAGTCTCCCAGCTTGTTCACCTTTACTGATAAGTCTGTCATCTCAGTTTTTCCTTATTAACTCCCTGGAGGGTGGGGATAATCGCAGCATCCGCTGGAGGTTGGATTGGAGAGTGTGACAAGGTGGAGAGAACAGTTTTAGGTGGGGAGATGATGGTCCATGCAGACTGAGCATTGTGGAAATCAGTATTTTTCAGCTTTATATGAAGTAATGTTGGCTTTCCTAGTCGCTGAGTCAATGCTGCAAATAAGTTTGAAGACCATTGTACCAACTCCTCATCCTGCCCCCATTTTTTGCAATTGGATTCTAAGCCTAAACTCCATTTCTCTCAAACCCTAACTGGGTATGATAAATATTTTTACTTCCCTTTCCTTCATCACCTAACCCTCCTGTTCTTACGTGCACCTTATCACCCCAATCCCTTTCACATTCACCACCAAAGTCTGTGACCAACTGTGCATGCCCCCAACTTTGTCCTTCAATTAACCCTTCCTTGCTCTCATCTCTCTCAACTCAAAACCCCATTGCATTTTTATTCATTCATGGGGTGCGAGCATTGCTCACAACATTTATTGTCCAACCCTAATTGCCCTTGAGAAGGTGGTGGTGGGCTGCCTTCTTGAACCGCTGCAGTCCAGGTGGCTGAAGAATACTCACAGTGCTGTTGGGAGGGAGTTCCAGGGTTTTGATCCAGTGCCATCGAAGGAATGGCACAATATACTGTATATACTGGAGTGAAAGTTGATCTTGCATAGAATACAACCCCATGATTTTGGGCCTAAGATAACCACATTTTTCATACATCTTTTGTAAAAGTCAGCTGTAGTTTTCCAGGGATCTGAGCTCAAACATTTCAGAGCCAATCCTGGAGGTGTTAATGATCCGCTTTAGTTGTAAATGTACAAATGAAATGAAAGTGAGTACCAATAAATAATGTTTAAGTTTTGTTTTTATTCATTCAAATTGAGATCAGATTATGAATGACAAACTGGGATGGGACTATTAATGAAAGCAAAAAGCGGATGTTGGATATCCGAAATAAAAACAGGAAGTTCTGGAAATACACAGCCGGTCAGTCAGCATCTGTGAAGAGAGAAACAGAGTTAACATTTCGAGGAGAATATGACTCATCTTCGGAAGAGCTTATCTCTACATTGACACTGCCAATCCTGCTGAGTATTTCCAGCACTTTCTGTTTTTATTGTGATAATTTCTTACTAACTGGTAATTAGTAAGGTTTATTTTTAATTACTGGGGTATATTTTTAATTATTAGGGCTCATTACAGTCTTTTTTTGGATTTCCCTCATCTGCTTGAAAACATTATCCCTGTAAGGTTCAACTCAGGACCAAAGATGTTGGTCTTAACAATTCAACTTTCATACAGTAATTCCAAATTAGGAATTTATGGGTGGAGTCTCAGTCTGGGGGTGGGGTCGCATCCTGGAGGTGGAGTCTCAGCCTGGAGGGTGGGACTTCAGTCTAGGGGTTGGGGTCTCAGCCCGGAGGGTGGGGCTCAGCCTGGGAGGTGGGGTTTCAGTCTGGAGGGGCGGGATCTCATCTTGGAGGGTGGGGATCTCAGCCTGGAGGGTGGGGTCTCAGACTGGGAGGTGGGGCCGCAGTCTGGGAGGCGGGGTCTCATCCTGGAGGTGGGGTCTCAGTCTGGAGGGTGGGACTTCAGTCTGGGGGGGGTGGGGTCTCAGCCTGGAGGGTGGGGTCTCAGCCTAGGAGGTGGGGTTTCAGTCTGGGGGGCCGGGGTTTCATCTTGGAGGGCGGGGTCTCAGCCTGGAGGGTGGGGTCTCAGACTGGGAGGTGGGGCTTCAGTCTGGGGGGCGGGTCTCATCCTGGAGGGCTGGGTCTCAGCTTGGAGGGTGGGGTCTCAGCCTGGGGGGGTGGGGCTTCAGCTTGAGAGGGGGCCTCAGCCTGGGTAGTGGGCCATCACTTTGGGGGGCGTGGGGTCTTAGCCTGAGGGGGTGAGTCCTCAACCTTGTGGGTGGGGTCTCAGCTGGGACGAATGGGTCCCCAACTGGGGGGTGTGGCCTCAGACTGGGGGGGTGGAGCCTCAGTCAGGGAGGTGGGGCCTTAGCCTGGGAGGTGGTGCTTCAACCTCAGTCTAGGAGATGGGGTCAGCCGGTGGGGGTGTAAACCTGAAAGGTGGGGCCTCAGTTTGGGGGCGGGAATTCAGGTTGGGGCCGCGGGACCTCAACCTGCGGGGCGGAGCCTCTTCCACGGTGGGGGGGGGGGGTCGGGGTCAGGAGGCGGAGTCTCGGACTGAGGTCGGGGTCAGGGGGCGGGGGTCTCGGTCTGGGGTCGGGGTCAAGGGGCGGGACTTCAATCTGGGGTTGAAAGCAGTTGTTTGGTTTCCCGCGCGGCACGTGGTGTTCGGGGCCCCGCCCACATCCGGGTGTTCGCTGAACGGGGGTCACGTGACGCGCTGCGCGGCGGCCATTTTAGAATCGGAGAATCCGCAGCGACAGAGGCGGAGACGGACTTTCCTGCTTCAGCCCAGGTAAGGAGTCTGGGAACAGCCCGGGCTGGGGCAAGTGTCCGCTTCTAGTTATATAGTCACCACCCTCCCTTGTCCCTGCACCTTCTAGGCCCCTCCCCCTCATTCCACCCGGGCCTCGAGCGAGCGAGCCGCCGCCTGGCACTCAGGCAAGGCCGAGGCTGTGAGGCCTACATGGAGTGGGGCTGGTGCTGAGAGGAGGGCGGCCCTTGAAATAAATCGTAGTGCTGGGATAGAGAGAAATCTTGTCCCAGAACTCCTCAGTTAAAAGAGTATTAAAATTGATCCGTAATGACAAAACCAATTTTAAATATGTTGGGTTGGTTAAAATGTCCCCAGATTAACCCAGAAAGGGGGAGGTGATATCAAAACAGACGTGGCAGCTCTGATTCAAGGGATGGTTTGTTTAGGAGTGAAAGGCTTTATGACTGTTTGTCGTGAGCTGATCACCAGCTTTTTATTCAATATTCATTCATAATTAATAAATTCACCCCCCTTTTTCTTGCTCTCTCCTCCAAAAGCGGCTTCTCATGTCTCTTCCAATCTCAGGTGACAGTTTTAGTTGCTTAGCATCTAAGTGGGATGCAAACACCCAAAGAGGTCTTGTGTTAATTATATGTTTTCTTTTAACTTTAAAATAATGCATTTATGGAATGCAGTTAGTGGTCTCTCTGTAAACACCTTCTGCTGTGACCTTAGGCCCTTCCCCACTCTGTGAAGCAGCCCCCCCCCCACCCACCCACCCAACAAACATATCGCTGTCTCTTTCTCATTCAGATCAGGTTGAACCAAGTTGTGTTTAAAAAAAAAACTGACTGACATTTGCATGTAGAGTGCCACCCCACTTTGCTTGTTTCCTCCCCTTCCTCCCTGAGGAAAAGAGGGGGAATGACTTTTTTTTTGTAGAAGGTAAACATATCTGTCTTGTATATTCTGAAGGATTAAGTCTGGTTCGAGTGGGGCCTGTTGCAGGCTTTGCGACTGAAAAAGGGATTAAAGATGTCTTCCCTGCTTGCAGCCGTTTGGTTATGATCACCTTTAAAAAGTGTCATTTTGACTTTAGTGGATTATGATAGGAATCCATATGGTACCGATGGCAGTTGTTTAAAACTGAGTTGTGTTCTGCAGTCTAATTCTTTTTGGCATTGTGCCATATTACACATTTAAAGCTTTTATGCGTTTGTAATTGTAATGTAAACTTCTGAAATGTTAGTTAATGTATTGCTGGCTAAATAGGTTCTTTTACCTGTGCAACTGTAATAATTTTTGTTAAAAATGATTATAGAAGTGAACTGTTTCTTTGCCTCTTGCTCAAATGATTGACCAGCGACATTCAAATTATTTCTTGTGTGTGTATATATGTGATACTGACCTGTCGCTCTGACTATATGGCTCTGGTCCTGTTTAACCATTGGCACTGTTGGCTGTGTCTATGGTCAGTTGTCGAGATTGGATTCCCCTTTGCTAAAATTGATTGCAAAGCATCACCAATATATGTTTAGGCAAGTTAATGTGCGTGAGATAAAAACAGAAAGTGCTGGAAAAACTCAGCAGGTCTGGCAGCGTCTCTGGAGAGAGAAACCGAGTTTATGTTTCGAGTCCAATATGACTCTTCATATTCAGTGGACTTGAAACGTTAACTCTGTCTTTCTCTCTACAGATGTTGCCAGACCTGCTGATCTTTTCCAGCACTTGTTTTTATTTCTGATCTGCAGTATTCTACTTTTAATGATGTGCGTGACAGTTGTGTATGTGTGTCTGTGTATACAAGACTGTATTTGAGTTGCTGCATTCAGTTCTTGGTGTGCAAAAAAAGGTAAAAGCCATGGGATTGTTGAAGGCATTTGACACTTGGGTTCCCGTTTTTATCGTGTTGCCACTGCTGTTCGTTTCTTCCCATTTCCACCCTGCTCCTTTTTAAGTGGCTTATGAATGTGGGGACCTGTGCTGTATACTTCAATGTAACCAGCAGTACCTTGATATATTGGCAGTGGTTGTCCATGTGAGCTTAAAGGGCTGTCATGTTCCCTTGCATCCTACGGTTAATGTGTGAGTTTCCTGGTGTAGACTAGATTGTGATGGAGAACCCTGATTTCTCTCTTTCCACTACGCTCCACCACGGAGCCACCAGTGGAAATTAAGGTATTCCATTGCTGTTCTGGCTGCGATTCAAATTTCAGCTCCGATTGGGGTAAAATTTATTAAGTCTATGTATCAATCTACATGGTGCATTTACTCTTTGAACTGTGAGGATGAGCATATTCTCCTTTTAAATCTCCCTACAAATACAATTTGACTAGCTACAATGGCCGAACTAACTTGCTGCCGTTTGTTAAAACCGATATTTGTAAAATGCAATCTGTTTTGAGGAGGAGTGTTTCATTGTAAAATCTGAGGTAAAGGTGTAATGAATATGCATGTAAAGCACTCCTTTTTTGAGTGCACAGTCTCTTCTCCGTGTCCCTACTTGATCCTGTGTGACAGCAGGTGTCATACACTTGAAATATCCCACCCCTCCTACTTTACTCGTGCAGGTGTTGCCATATCCCTGTGCAGGTAGCTTATTAGTGCTGCCATTACAGCTCTGCCAGTGGCTTGTGTCAGTGGGGTGTACTGAGTTGCTATTTTTCCCCATTTCCTTCAGCCCCGCCCCCTTCAGATGCCAGGCAGCTACATTTGGGTTGTCTTCCTGACATGGCTGTGATTGAGCCCTCACTGATATGGGACAGTGGAATCAGTGTGATCCAGTGGTATGTTGTCTATCAGTACCTTTTGTTTTCTTTTCCTTTGCAACATCATTTGTTTTCCCATCTCCTAATTTTTAATGGGTGATGCAGTTCCAAGAGTACTGGCAGCCCTGCCATAGCTTGCCCAAGTTTCCTTCCTTCACATGGACACAGCCTGAATGACACGCTGCTTCAATGAAACGCTGCTTGACTATGTAAGGCCTCACAGTGGTTCCCTGGTCCATACTGGTGCCCTGGATGTTGAACGCCTCTGGTCTGAGGTCTGATTTCTTGGTTGTGCTGTGTTCGCTGATTGTAGAAGTAGATCTGGATTTCTCTCTGCCAAGAAACGCAAATCAGCCAAAGTTGCTGCTTCTGATTACTGTCTGGAACAGAAGTCTTTCAGATTAGGAAGGGGATTGATGTCGAGAAGATGTTTCCAGTTGCTGGGGAGACTATAACTAGGAGCCATCAATATAAGACAGTCTCTAATAAATCTAATCGGGAATTCAGGAGAAACTCCTTTACTTAGAGAGTGGTGAGAGTGTCGAACTCGCTACCACAGGGAGTGGTTGAAGTGAATAGCATAGATATGTTTAAGGGGAAGCTGGATAAATGAGGGAGAAAGGAATAGGTGGATAGGGTGAGGCTTGGGTGGTCCAACAGACCAGTGGGCTGAATGGCCTCTCTCTCTGCTGTAAATACTTTACTCTTGTGATACTTTGTGATTGTAATTCAGCCACCCCAGATGAATATTGAGGCAGAATAGAACTAGCTTGGTTGTGATAGTCCTTCATGGTTAAATGGTCAACTAAGAATTAGTGCCCCATCATTCTCAGAGAATGGTCACCTATTTAAGGTACCAGGACCCACTTATACAACTGTATCCTCCTGGATTTGGCACCTTGAAAAGGGTGAAGGTCTTCAACATGTTTAATAAGGAGTTCTAATGATGGAACTGGCCATTATCCTGTTTTTCCTGATTTCATTTCTTTAGTTTGTGAATGAACGCAGTTTCTAACATCTTTTCTTTTTTTTCCCCCTATCTACAGATCTATTTCTTTTAGGTGGTGGTGAGACATCAGGTCATCAGAATAATTCTGTACAACCATATTTTTGGCTGTGTTGCAGTAAGTAACAATTCTGCCTAAATCCTGTTGGTACTGTGAAAGCAAAGTTTTAACTTCAGTGTTGTCGCAGTGGCGAGTGTGAGAAATATTCATATTTTGTTTGTGAATTTGAGAAGTCATTGTCGGGATGGTCCTTCTGAGCTTGGCTTGTGTTTGAGAGAGTGCTTTTAGCAGTAAGGTGAAGCAATGGTGGGGCTCCTCACCCAACCTCTCACCTTTTGAATTCCCTCCCTCTCCCCAAAGCATAAGGTTACCGATAAGGTCAGCTGAGGCTCGGTGGGCTGCACTTTCACCTGCTGAGTCAGACGGTTGTGGGTTCAAGTCCCGTGCTAGAGACTTGAGCACATAAATGTAGGCAGACACTCCTAGTGCAGTACTGAGGGTGAGCTGCACTGATGGAGGTGCTGTTTTGGCTGAGATGTTAATTGGCATCCACTCTGTGGGGCGGACGTAAAAGATTACCCAGCCGCTATTTCAAAGAAGAGTAGGGGAGTGCTCCCCAGTGTCCTGAGGCCAATACTTATCCTGCAATCAGCTTCATCAAACCGGATTATCTGGTCATTATCATGTTGCTATTTGTGACAGTTTGCTGTGCGCAAGTTGGCTGCCATGTTTCCAACACTGGCTAAACTTCAAAAATAATCCGTTTGCTCTAAAGCTCATTGGGATGTCCTGAGGTTGTGAAAGGTGCTCTAGAAATGCAAATCTGTCTGTCTTTTGGGTGCTATATGGACCCAACATTGCACGCTTGTATATTTTAATGTCCATTGTTGCACTGTGTTGCATGACTCATTTGCACCTTTCCTTTTAAAGGCTTGATTCACGGCTGGAACCCTGTTCTGGCACAAACTAGAAGGGAACGCCGAGTTGATAACCACAGCTTTCTGATGCACTAGTCTCTATGGCTGCCAGCGCTCGACTTCGGGTCAGACGCTGTCCCCACCAATATTTGAACTAACAAATTAACTGCAAATACACGTAAGTAGTTGTGATGGAGCAAATTGCTGAGTTTTACACTCACATGTGGGACAGGCAAAGGACCAAGATCTTTATTTGCAGTGCCCTCGTTGGTGTCCCTGTATCAGACAAGCCGCTGTCTTGTTCTTCTGATTTTTAAGCCAGTTTTACATGTGTTAAGATCGCCCCCGTGTAGGGTGAGAACCTCAGTGCCCACCATTTTGTAATGTTTCAGTTGGCCACCGAGCTGTGTGCGCAAGAAAGATCCCAGGTTAATCTGTGTTAGCGCTGGGGTGGGGGAAGGGTCCTTGCAGTTGGCACCTGTGTTAAGGAGCGGAAAGTTGTGTAATGGATTGCTCCAACTACAAATACATGAATTGGGCAGCTTTGACCCTATTGACTTACTGAACTTATTTTCTTTGGTCTGGTTATTTTTTAAAGCATCTCCCTCTTCCCATCCATTGATCCCTCACAGTCCCATCTGTGCACAATTTGAGTACATTACTTCAGGTAAAGGTGCAACCTGTGTACTGTGTGGCTGAGCAAATTTACCCAGTGAGTTGCTGAACTGTGTGGATAAGGAGGACCCCAGGTTAGCTGGGGGTGGTGATTGAAGCAGTCTGAGGGAAGAGGAAAGTTGTCCACATTTCTGTTCCTAATTGTTATCTCTCTAAAACCACCACCACCTTCCCCCCAAAAAAAACCTGGACATGTGCCTGCATTGGTGTTGGGCAAGGACTGGATGGGGAAGTTGGCTGTGACATCACCTGCAGTTGAATAGCCTTATTTCCCTTCTTCAAAACATGCACATGAAGCACAGCCACTTTGCATTAAGGGAGGGGCAATTGGTGTGGAGCCCAGCAAGAGCAAGCATGTTGAGAAGAGGAATTCTCTTGCTGGTGGGAGGATGAGATGACGATGTCTAATTCTGGAGCATCACTGGGCAGGAGAGAGCTAGGAATAAAATCCTGTTGCAATCAGTTCAGAAAATCAATGGATTTTTAATCATAAAGTTCCTCTGTAAACCTAACCTGGTGTCTTTTAAAAAATCATGGTTGACCCTGTAGTAGCGCTTCTTTATAAAATGTAGGATGACTAGTGGAAATTAAGAAGCCTCGCTTATTGAATAGATTAGATGATTATCATAAGCTGTGACTCTCGGCTTGTATAGTTTTTAAATTGTCTGGCCTTTCTTTTGAAACATGTGTTTACCCTGTTCTACAGTCATGTTTGGGATTTTATAGTTACGTTTTAAAATCAAGTCAGTTCAAAACAAGGTTAAAACGAAAGGCCACCGGCATTGAGTTTGGGGATGTGGCAACTCGCAGTCTATTTCATTCTGATATGCTTCCATAATAGCTGCTGTCTCATCCCTAGCCCATTAGCCAGGATAACCAGGGATATGGAAACTTTTGCCATCATGCTTCAGGCAAATAATCATGTTCATTGTCAGGGCAATTCTGTACACGTGGGCAGGGCTTGTGAAGCCTGCCTAAAACACATTCCTGAGAGAGCGAGCGGTAGTCAGTTGGGTTGACCGCTGGCCAATCTTGTAAATGGAAAGGTGTTGAGGCCCCTGTTGTTGCTCTCTTTCCTGAGGCCAGATTACCAGGGGGAAAGGGGCAAGGGCTCAGGCAGGCAAGAGGCTGAGGGTTGTAGGCCTGTGGCCAGCAGCTGGTCAACTTTTGCAGCAAGGACTGATCTGAATCAAAAACAAGTCGTCCAGCTTGCAAGTGTGCTCTGCATCAGCTTTAATATTTTTTCTCTGGTGTCTCTGTCCTTGGGCATGGTGGATGCTGCTTAGAATCAGTTGGATGGATGGATTGACAAATGAGTGGATAAATTAAGAGCAGAATTTCAGCGGTCAAAAGATGTTGCTAAGTACCGTTAGAGAGAGATAGGACATGGAAACAAGGACCTGATAGCCTTGTCCTGGCAACAATTGAAGGAGAAATTGAGGGTAAAGAAGAGAGAGAAGAAAAATTGAATGGATGGATAACATTTGAGGCATGGACTGAGGGAGGCTTGAAGAAAGCCAGTGAAAAACAAGATGATGCAACAGCCCCACTAAGATTATGGTGACAATGAATGAACAACCTGACCATGATTCTGTTTCTCAGTCTAACTTGGAAAGGATTGGAGAAGCATGCAACAGAGCATGTGTGAGGGACCCAATATCCAGTTTGATTGCAAGAGGTCATGCTGTTTAAGTCCCTGGGTTACACTATCATATAGTTAGGTTTGGGGCAGCAGTGGCAGTACTGCTTATGGAGTGACTGACTCTATTGTATCTAAGGCAGACCCTTAACTTTATATAGAGATATATTAAAACAAAAACCTTGCTAATGTTTCATTAACCGCACAAACAAAATCATCACTGTTGAATAATCTATGCAGTTGATTCCCAATGTTATAAATCATCGGTGCTTGGTAATAGTGTATATATGAGGAGTATTTGGCCCAGAAAATCAGTACGAGTTAGTTTTGCAGTGAGCTTTTTAGTTGGCCTCTTTTTTTTTACTGCGAGGGTACGATTCCAACCTTGTGTCCTCAGCAGCTGAGATTAGAACTAACCTGAAACTTGAGCAACTGGGAAGTTTAATAGCCTTTTTTGTATTTGCTCATGTGATGTGGATGCCACTGGCTAGGCCAGCATTTATTGCTCATTCCTAATTGCCATTGAGGTTGAACCGCTGCAGTCTGCGTGGTGTAAGTACACTTACAGTGCTGTTAGAAAGGGAATTCAAGGATTTTGACCCAGTGAGAGTGAAGGGATGGTGATATATTTCCAAGTCAGGATAGTGAGAGACTTGGAGGGGAACTGGTGGTGGCGTTCCCATGGTTATTGCTACTGCAATCTTTCATTAGATGACTTTTTGAAGTCCTTGTTTTTTTTAAGTGCTATCAGAAGAATTATAGTGCCTTAACTGCAATATTTTCTTCTCTTGAGGTTTCAAAAGATGAGTTTCATTTTATACAAAAGTTTTCAAGAGCCTGTGAAGCACTTTGGAAGTGTCGTCACTGTTGTAATGTAGGAAATGCAGCAACCAATTTGTACACGGCAAGCTTCCACAAGCAGCAGTGTGATAATGACTAAATAAACTGGTTTTGTGATGTTGAATATAGGCCAGACTTTGAAGGACCGCGAAGGATTTGTTGAACTTGTGGCTTTGTAAGAAAAACTGGCAGCTTTTATGGTGTTTTTTTTTGTGTGGAACCTGATGAGATGTTTGACGACTTGTCATCTTTCTGTGTTTATTTGAGCACTTTCTACTTTTACACCCATCCTTTATTACCAAAGGGAGATCCACAGGGCTTTCAGGCTGGTGTCGGTGCTCCCTGTGACTGGCTGACAAGTCTCCACGATTCTCCAGCACACTCGGTCTTTCTTACCTGATGTGCTTAGGATCTTAAACCCAGTGAGTTTGCGGGTTATCTTTGTTCTGTTGCCAGACACTAGGACATTATTTTTCTCTTGACCTCTGGAAAAAATATTTTTATTTTGCTTTCTCCCCCTCACCTCTCCACCCCTTTCCTCTCTTTTCCCATATTGTAGAGTATCCCCATCTTACTGAACACACGGTCACTGACTTTCAGCTATGCTGGTGTTTCCCAATCGACTACACACATTTGAGCAACACTTGCTGGAGTTCTTGCTTCTCTGTTTGAGTGTGTCTGTTTCTCACACCATATCTTCTGTGCTTTCTACCTCTACCATGAGAATGTCCAGATTTCCTAAAGAAGGCCTGGGTTCTTTAGTGACAGACAGTGACCCCATATGCGCTTCAGCAGATGGCATCTAACTGAGTTTTTTTTTTGCACTGGAATGCTATAGTCCTATATTTCAAGAACTCTTGTTTCAATGCTCTGACATGACGGTGCTCATACAGTAATTTATGCCCTGGTCCCGCGACTGGGTTAGACAGGTTTTCGAGGCACATGTTCCACTGCTCAGATAAGTGAGGTTGTCCAGTTTGTCAAATGGGTTTTGTGGTGTTTTTCAACCATTAGATCTTCGTATTTTTCATTAGCTTCAATATTACAGCAAGCTCTACTTGACTTCGGAAGGTGAATGCACTGTAAATATCACACCTATAGAAAAAAAATCCACCCTCGTCACAATTAAAAAATGTCCTATGTTTCGTAACATTTGAGCAGCCCAGGCCACACAGTATCTAGACACTGCTTCGCACCTGAGTCTTTCTCCGTGTGTGGTTTGATTGTGGCCAGACTTCCATGTCTGAAGCCACCGTTCCGAGGGGTTAAAATCGGGTCTGCCAATGCTTTGGCCAATTGCTTGGCCTTTTGGACTGGAAGGGGGAACACCAATCAAACCATCTTTTCCATTAACATTCTGAAATCACTAGAGGTGCCTCCTTGGCGTTTTTCCCTTGTTCTTTCTGTCTGGGTTGGAATTTTAATGCTGCTCGGTGCCACTCACACTCTGAGTCAATGACGTACCTAAGGCAGACCGAGGTGCACCCTAGGTTACCTTCAGCTCATCCATCTTGTTCAGGTGGTCATTTTTCGTGCCAAGGGCCATGTTAATGTAAACTGTAAGCTGACACGGTGACTGGAGATTAAATACCTAAGGTAATCACACCACTTGATTGAACGGTTGAATCTGCCTGAAACAGAATATTTAGTGTTGTATGATTATTGCCTTTGCAGTTGATAGATATGGAAATGCAGTGTGCTTGTTGTCTGGTATAAACGGCTGCTTGCAGTAAGCACATAGGATCAAGAGGAGGCCAATTAAACCGTCAACTATTCTGCCATTCAACGATCATAGCTGATCTGCGATCCAATTCCATATACCCTCCTTTGCCCCATACCCCTTAGTGCAAAAATAGCAATCTGAGATTTTAAATTAACTGATAATCTAGCATCAGTTGTTACTTGTGGAAGAGAATTCCCAAGTTTCTACCATCCTTTGTGTGTAGAAGTCTTCCCTAATTTCACTGCTAAAATGTCTGGCTGTAATTTTTAACACTGTCCTAAGTCTTAGACTCCCAAACCAATGGTTTGCAGAGCAACTATCTCTTCCTGTTAATTTGTTAAATTTCAATCAACACGTCCTTAACCTTCTAAATTCCAGGGAATACAACCCTAGTTTGTGTAATCCCGCCTCATAATTTAACCCTTGGATTCCAGGTATCATTCTGGATAAATCGATGTTCCACTCTGTCCAAGATCGATATATTCTTCCTCGGGTACAGTGGCCGAAACGGCTCAGCAGTACTTCAGGTCGGTCTAACCAGAGTTTTATATTGCTGTACCCTGACTTCTGCCCCCTTGTATTCTAATCGTCTAGGTATAAAGGCCAGCAGCCCATTAACCTGTCTGATTGTTTTCTGTATCTGTTCATGATATTTTAATCGTTGTTTCTGGTTCCCCACAGATAACAACAGAGCAGTATTTGTTCCTTTTTGCTGTTTGTGTACAGCTTCATAAGCAGTGCTTTTCTATTGACCTGGAGAAACTAAAATCCTAAGGCAACCACTAATGCAAATCATCCATTGGGCAATATAATATTTTGCCAATGCCTCTTCTGCCTTGAATCATTTTATTAATAGATTAATGTGGGGCAGTAGATTTTCTTTGCCAAGTGGTCAAGTGTTGTGAACAAATTTTGTTTGCCAAATCCATGGAAAACTTAAATTAATCTAATAGTATTCTTCAGTAAGCAGTTTACTCTGATGGATTAATTTAGACTCTGGCTCCACTAATTCAGTATGGAAGAGAGTAAAGAAAGATCCAGATTATAATTCAGAGGGAATGTAGTTGTCAAAGGGCCTCATAATGGTCATTGATACTTGCTTCTCACCCCCCATGTCACTATTCCTCTCATCCTTTCTCTGAATTTATGCTCTTCAAAATGGCGGAGATAGTGTTAAGGTTCAGAATGGTTTCCATTTCATATCTGTGTCAAATAACTTTGATCAGATGCAGCACAGGTTATGTGGAGAATAAATTTCGTTGTATTTCAGGCAAACTTCAGAGGCTCAACAGCACCAATGTGACATATTTTACGCTGTTACAATTTGGCCTTGATGATTTCCTAATTTCTGCAAAGTACTACCCATGACTGGGTCGTTGTCTCCACGCTGGGGTAATATTAGGCATGGGTTGTATAGATCAGGGCCGACAGTTACCTTACTTAGCAGTAACATTGTCTCCTGTTGAACAGAAATGTCACACATTAAATGCTCAGGCTAAAACTAACCCTGTTTATTTACAAATGAATAACATATGTGAGCAAAGATGTAGGTGACTGCTAAGGAGCGGAATAAAGATATTTTCTAGACCCAGATGGAGCTTTAGGTTTTTTCAAGTAAACATTCCATCAAAACTTATTCCAGATTTTTAGATCCTTGGGATTGAAGCAGCTTCTTGGAATGAGCTGTCTCTTGCTGAACAGAATGCTGTCTCCACATGTATCTTTGGAGCAGAGGTATTGTATAGTATTCTAATAACAATTGATGGTGTCTACCCTGAAGTCATGAACTCAAAGATTGAGTTTTAATTCCTAGTGTGATTACTCATTCTGCTCTATACAGAGGCTCTCTTGAGAACAAATGTGCATTTCTTGAAATATAGGCAGACATGGCAGACAGTTGGTGCATGGCATGGCCCCACACACTGCAGTGAGCTGAAGATCACAATCTATTTGTGGTATTGGCCTAGTGGTAAATGTTGAACTGGACATAAGGAATGTTCCCTAACCCTTTTGAATAATGCTTTGGGATTTTTCACATGCATATGCATATGCATATGGAGATGGGGCCTTGGACAAGTCATTCACCCAAAAAAAGGTGGAGGGTTTAAGGCCTATTCCAGAGACTTGACCAGATCTGTAATGTTCTCCCACAATCACTTTCAGCAGGGTGGGGTAAGGGAGATGAAAATGTTTTCTAAAATGGAGTGTCTTGGCTGTTCCAGTATTGCTTTATATTTAGTGATTTTGTTTGGTGACGTTTGAGCTGATGAATGACTCATAGGCAATAGATAGGTGTGAATACTAGACTGTACATGCAGTATGTGCATCATCCCCATGAGATACAAATCCTGGCTGAGGACTCTAGCTTTCTGCAGCATTGGCCAACTACACAATAATAGCGCCTCACATAATTGAGTATTCTGATCCCTTGCGTACGTCACTAAGCTGTTGGAATCAGCATCAAGTGTGTTACTTCAGTTATTCCGTGCCTGGTGGCTCCTTCTGGTTATTATTCTATAACTGTGTCATTCTCCAGTGCTGATAGTGTTCCAGGAGGGTAGCTTTTTGAAAAATTTTTTCCCTTGAACTGTACAAGACCTTAGCAAAAGGGAAGAGCGTAAAGCCGTGCTAAAAGTTTAACCAGAAAAAGACACTCTGATCCTCCCAAACCTGTTGATTTTTTTTTTCCTGAGAGAAGGAAGTGGGATCATTACCAGAGGGCTGTGTGCCACACTAAAACATGCGTTGTGGATACAGTGCTGTCTGGCATTTTGTTCTGTCAGGTTCAATTTTTTTCTTCAAGTGCAGCTCCTTGAATGGTTTCAAATACTTGCACTTCTGATTGGCCTCTCTAGACTCCAGCTCATGGAAAGCTCTGCTGTCTCTCGGCCTAACTCAGACCAAGTCCTGTTCAGCTATGTGCCAGCTGATCTGCATTGGCTCTGGCCTGGCAAAGCTTTTTTTTTAAGTTCTCGCCCTTGTATCCAATTTCCTTCATAACCTCCTCCCCTGTTTGTGTCTCTGTACACCCCCTGCAACCCTACCATCTGCCAGGATGTCTGTGCACCTAAAACTTATGTCCCTGAGTTGCTTTGCCTCTCCATTGATGGCCATGTATTCATCTGCCTAGGCTCTCTACTCCAGAATCCCCTCCCTAAACTTCTCCACCTCCCTCTCCTTTTAAGTTACTCTTTAAAATCTACCCCTTTAACTAAACTTTTAGGTAGCTATTCTTAGGTGGCTCGATGTAAAATTTTGTCAGATACCATTCCTATGAAGCACCTTGGAACCATTTTTATACCCTTTCAGAGGAAGTGGGTGTTGCTCATCCCTAATTGTCCTTAAGATGGTGGTGGTGAGTCGCCTTCTTGAACCACTGCAGTCTGTGTAGTGTAGGTACACCCACAGCGCTGTTAGGGTGGGAGTTCCAAGATTTTGACCCAGTGACGTTGAAAGAATCGTGATACAGTTCCAAGTCAGGTTGATGTGTGACTTGGAGAGGAACTTGCAGGTGATAGTATTCCCATGCATCTTGTCCTTCTACATGGTAGAGGTCACATGTTTGGAAGGTACTGTTGAAGGATACTTGGTGAGTGGCTGCATTGCATCTTGTAGATGGTACACATTGCTGCCACTGTGTGTTTTTGGTTAAGGGAGTGAATGTTGAAGGTGCTGGATGGGAAGCCGGTCAAGTGGGCTACTTTGTCCTGGATGGTGTCAAGCTTCTTGTGTTGTTGGAGCTGCACTCATCCAGGCAAGTGGGGAGTATTCCGTCACACCCCTGACTTGTGCCTTGTCAATGGTGGACAGGCTTTGGGGAATCAGGAGGTGAGTTACTTGCCACAGAGTTCCCAGTCTCCAAATCTGCACTTGTAGCCACAGTATTTTTATGGCTGGCCCAGTTCCATGTCTGGTCACTGGCAACAGGATGTTAGTGGGGGACTCTGGTGATAGTGTCATTGAATGTCAAAGAGGGAATGGTTGGATTCTCTTTTTGGAGATGGTCATTGCCTGGCATTTTTGTGGTGTGAATGTTACTAGCCACTTAGCAGCTCAAGCCTGAATGTTGTCCTGGTCTTGATGGATATGGACATGAACTGATTCAGTATCTGAGGAGTTGTGAATGGTGCTGAACAATGTGCAATCAGCAGCGAACATCCCCACTTCTGACCTTATGATGGAAGGAAGGTCATTGATGAAGCAGCAGAAGATGGTTGGGCCTGGGACCCTACCCTGAGGAACTCTTGCAGTGATGTCCCTGGACTAAGATGATTGACCTTTAACAAACTCAACAATCTTCATTTATGACTCCAACTAGCAGAGAGTTTTGCTCCTGATGCCCATTGACTCCAGTTTTGCCATGGCTCCTTGATGCCACACTCGGTCAAATGCAGGCTTGATGTCAAGGGGAGTCACTCTCTGGAGTTCAGCTCTTTTGTCCGTGTTTGAACTAAGGCTGTAATGAATTTGGGAGCTGAGTGGCAGTGAGTAGGTTATTCCTGCCAAAGTGCTGCTTGACAGCACTGTCAACGACCCTTTCCATCGCTTGGCTGATGATTGAGAGTGGACTGATATGACCGGTAATTGGCTGGGTTGGACTTGTCCTGTTGTTTGTGGATAGGACGTACCTGGGCAGTTTTCCACATTGCTGGTGTTTTAGCTGTACTGGAACAGCTTGACTAAGGGCACAGCTAGTTCTGGAGCACAAATCTTCAGTACTATTGCCAGAATATTGTCAGGGCCCATAGCCTTTGCAGTAACCAGTGCCATCAGTCGTTTCTTGATATCACGTGGAGTGAATTGAATTGACTGAAGACTGACATCCGTGATGCTGGGGACCTCCAGAGGAGGCTGTGATGGATCATCCACTCAGCACTTCTGGCTGAAGATGGTTGCAGATGCTTCAGCCTTGTCTTTTGCACTGATGTGCTGGGCACCCCCATCATTGAGGATGGGCATATTTGTGGAGTCTCTTCCTTTGGTTGGCTGTTTAATTGTCCCCCCACTATTCATGACTGGATGTGGCAGGACTTCAAAGCTTAGGTCTGATCCATTTGTTGTGGGATTGCTTAGCCCTTTCTATCACATGCAGCTTTCACTGTTCGGCATGCAAGGAGTCTTGTGTTATAGCTTCACCAGGTTGATGCCTCGCCCTCCATGCTAAGATTCTTAGCATATCCCCCACTCTGCCAGGGATCAACCCTGGTTCAATGACGACCATAAGGTAGGAGCAGAAGTGAGCCATTTGGCCCATTGAGTCTGCTGGGCCATTCAGTGAGATCATGACTGATCTGATAATCCTCAATTCCACTTTCCTGCCTTTTCCCCATAGCCCTTGATCCCCTCACTGATTAAAAATCTGTCTACCTCAACCTTGAATATACTTAGGGGGCTTGAAAGGGTGGATGCCGAAAGGCTGTTTCTCCTTGTGGGAGAGTGTAGGATCAGAGGGCATAATCTCAGAGTAAAGGGTTGCCCATTTAAGACAGATGAGGAGGAATTTCTCCTCCGAGGGTGGTGAATACATGGAATTCTTTACCGCAGAGAGCTTTAGAAGCTGGGTTGTTAAGTATATTCAAGGTTGAGCTAGACAGATTTTTAATCAGTAAGGGGATCAAGGGTTATGGGGAAAAGGCAGGAAAGTGGAGTTGAGGATTATCAGATCAGTCATGATCTCACTGAATGGTGGAGCAGACTCGATGGGCCAAATGGCTTACTTCTGCTCCTACGTCTTATGGTCTTCATTGAACCAGGGTTGATCCCTGGCAGAGTGGGGGATATGCTGGGCCATGAGGTTACAGATTGTAGTTGTGTACAGTTCTGCTGATGATGGCCCACCATGCTTTATCGTTGCCCAGTCTTGAGTCTGTTCAAAATCTCTCCCACCTAGCATGGTGGTAGTGCCACACCACACACTGGAGAGTGTCCTGAATGTGAAGGTTGGACTTTGTTTCCACACGGACTGTGCGGCGGTCCCTCCTACTGATGCTGTCATGGCCAGATGCACCTGCAAAAGGCTAGAAGAAAAGTTCAAGTAGGCTTTTCCTTCTTGGCTCCCTCACTGCCACCTGCAGACCCAGTCTAGCAGCCTTTTGGACTTGGTCAGTAGTGGTGCTACCGAGCCACCCTTGGTGATGGATATTGAAGTCCCCCACCCAGATTCTGCGCCTTGCCACCCTCAGTGCTTGTTCCAAGTGGTGTTCTACATGGAGTACTGATTCATTAGCTGAGGGGGGTGGTGTTGGTTTTTTATTCATTCATGGGATGTGGACATTGCTGGCTAAGCCAGCATTTATTGCCTATCCCTAATTGCCCTTGAGAAGGTGCTGCTCCCTTGAACTGCCTCATTCCATGGGGTGTAGTACACCCAAAGTAATGTCAAGGAGGGTGTTCCAGGATTTTGACTCAGCGACAGTGAAGAAACAATGATATATTTCCAAGTCAGGATGGTGAGTGGCTTGGAGGAGAACTTCCAGGTGGTGGCATTCCATGTGTCTGCTGCCTTTGTATTCTAAATGGTAGCAGTTGTGGGTTTGGAAGGTGCTGTCTAAGGAGGCTTGTTGAGTTCCCTCAGTGCTTTTTGTAGATGGTACACACTGCTGCCACTGTGCGTCGGTGATGGAGGGTGTGGATGTTCATGAATGGGATGCCAATCAAGTGGATAAGATGATAATTATGAAGTGTCCTAGCCTATGTTTGACTTGATCTCATGTGACCTCATGGGGCCTAGAGTCGATGTTGAGGACTCCCAGGGTAACTCCCTCCTGACTCCGCTGCCATCTCTGGTGGGTCTACCCCTATCATTGGGGCAGGATGTACCCAGCGATGGTGATAGTGGTGTCTGGACATTAAGATATGATTCCGTGAGCATGGCTATGTTGAACTGTTGCTTGACTCGTCCGAGAGACAGTTCTCACAATTTTGACACACATCCCCAGATGTTAGTAAGGAGGACTTTGCATGGTTGGCAGGCCTGAGTTTGCCATGGTCGTTTCTGGTGTCTGGGTTCATACTGGGTGATCGCCTAATTTCTTTTTGTAGACTTTGTAATGGTTTGATACAACTGAGTCACTTGCTAGATCGTTTCATAGGGTATTTAAGAGTCAACCACATTTATGTGGATCTGGAGTCACATGTAGGCCAGACCACGTGAGGACAACAGATTTCCTTCCCTAAAGGACGTTAGTGAACCAGATTGGTTTTTGCAACAATCAACAATGGTTTCATGGTCTCTATTACTGAGACTAGCCTTTTAATTCCAGATTTGTTAACTGAATTTAAAGTCTACCAGCTGCTGTGGTGGAATTCGAGCCCATGTCCCCAGAACATTAGCCTGGGCTTCTGGATTACTAGTCCAGCGACATTACCACTATGCCACCATCTTCCTTTTATGTTAACTGTGAGTTATGTTATATGGTTCTGTGTGCACTTTGATTTTTAATACCTTGCCTTAATGGTGATGCTTCATGTGTGATGCCATGCAATGGGTGTTACATGCTGTTTTACCATGATAGGATGGTACCAAATACTGTCCTCATTTGATAACCTCTACTTGTGCATGTGCCAACAGAGTGCAGCGGAGCTTTGCTGAACTTTTTTCTTCCCTTCTAGTTTAGGGCTCTGAGGCCGTTGGTAGCACCCCAGCTGTACTCCCTTGCTCGGATCCACTGAAGTCAGTGTTCACTCATGCAACCAGTTGCATTGCCACACAGCATTTACAAACTGAGCCATTTGCACTATGGGCAGGTGGTGGGGGTGGAGGGGGATTTGTTTTTTTGACTGTCCCCATTTTCCCTATGGTACAGATCCATAAATGTCGGCAGCCGATCATACCTCAACCAGCGGCCGTTTCTTGGGAGTAAATGCAGACGGCAAATGTCACTTGATTATTTCACTCTGGAGGCACCACAGTTAAGCCCAGTTGCATACGCGTGCTGGAATTCTGGTCCAGGAGTATAGCGGTCAGTTAATGTAGGGCAGGCTGGGGAGTGAAAATCTAAGAAGTTCCTGGCCGAGAGAGCTCAGGCAACCAGGAACTGGATCAACTCATCAAATTAATCAGGGGAGGATTCTGACCACGCACGAGCTGTTGTGAAAAGCTATTGAGAGAACAATGGATGCCTGGAAGTGACGGCATTGCAGTTAATTTTATCAAGAGTTTCTGTGGCAGCATGGGTGTTGAGCAGGGTGTTCAAGCAGGCCATAACTTGTAACAACTAAACACAGGGATTGCAAGGTTGTAATCACTTGAGCGCATGTTATTTTACAGTATATATTGGGAAGTTGAGGATGGACAGCTGTTGTGGCAAGGATACATTGCCGTGGGCTGAGAGCTGATAATTTCACTTCAAGATTGATGGGCGTAAAGCAATGCAGACAGGTTCATCAGGAAATTACATGGCCTATGTATATTTTTAACTTTGGGGAATGGCCGTCGTGGTTGGTACTTGGCCAGCAGTGAAACAGAATGATCTTCAGCAGAGTCTTGTTTCAGACAGCTGGCAGCAAGTTCGTTTTCTTGCTCCCCTGTCCTCCTCACCAGTCAGCTCCTCGCTGGGTTATAATTGCACAAGAGTCAATTGCATTCCGTTATCCTGCCCGAGTGACAGCTCACCATGGTTGAATGTCAGTAGGCTATTCAGCTGTTGGACCATCACACCTCAGCCAGAACCTATTGTTGCTTACAATTGGTATGTTTAGATGGCTAGTTATCAACAGTGGCCTCAGTTTTGCATTTGGCCCGTTACATTTGTATTTCCAAAAGAGCGATCCGTTCACTTTTCAACTTTATTTTCAGAAGTTTAGTTTTTTTTTAGAGTATATTTTGCGTTTGCTCCCACCACTTTCAGTTGGGGCAGTCAATCTGTTACATATTTTTAAAAAAACTCAACTCTTTTGAACATAAATTTTGCCACCTTGTTACCAAACCAATGCACCATGAGGAATAGTTTATCCTGTTTTACTTTTTTAAAACTGCTCACCATTTTGACCACCCAATCCTGACCCAATCTTTTTGCTCTCGTAAAGAGATCTCCAGCTTCTCAGCTCATCGTGGTAACTGTAGCCTCACATCTCAGGTATTATCCTAGTAAAATTCTCCTGGATGTTGTGAACTGTCTTGATACTGCCTAAAGTAAGGCAATCAAAACAGGTCATAGTATTCTAACTAACGATTTCTATAGGCTTTGTATTATCTCTTAGCTTTTGTGCTCAGTGAACTTATTTATAAAACAGGCTGTTATCACTTGTTCTCCCACTTTTGAAGATATAACTTCAAAGTATCTGTTCCCTCTAATCTTTTGAAGTTTTACTGTTGAGTTGTGTTCCCTATTCTTGTCTGCCTTCCTGACTTACCTTTTCAACACTTTATAATTATGTTCTCCTTGGATTTTTCCCCCCTCATTTCTCCATGTTACATTTAAATGGACACAGCCATTTTACTCAACAAAAACAGAATTACCTGGAAAAACTCAGCAGGTCTGGCAGCATTGGCGGAGAAGAAAAGAGTTGACGTTTCGAGTCCTCATGACCCTTCAACAGAACTAGGTGAATCCAAGGAACGGGTGAAATATAAGCTGGTTTAAGGTGTGTGTGTGTGTTTGGGGGGTGGGGTGGGGTAGGGGGAGAGAAGTGAAGCCCACTTCTCTCCCCCCACCAAACCCCCCCCCCCCCTCCAAACACACACACACACACACACACACACACACCTTAAACCAGCTTATATTTCACCCCTTCCTTGGATTCACCTAGTTCTGTTGAAGGGTCATGAGGACGCGAAACATCAACTCTTTTCTTCTCCGCCGATGCTGCCAGACCTGCTGAGTTTTTCTAGGTAATTCTGTTTTTGTTTTGGATTTCCAGCATCCGCAATTTTTTGTTTTTATCAGCCATTTTACTTTTGTTAGCACTTTTGCCTCTGAAGTAGAAGGCCTTGGATTCAAGTCCACGACTTTAAAACAATCTGGGCTGACACTGGTGGGAGTCCTGCTCTGTCAGAGGTGCCATCTTTCTGATTAGACATTAAACTGAGGCCCTATCTGCCCCCTCGGGTGGATGTAAAAAAAAGTCCCATGGCATTATTTTGAAGATGAGTATGGGAGGTAATCCTGGAGTCCTGGTTTATATTTATTCCTTAATCCACATAAGAAAAAAAAAACAAATTATCTGGTTGTTATCACCTTGCTGTCTGCTGTTTGGGGGAACTTACTGTGTACAAATTGGTTGCTGTGTTTCCTACATGGGAACAGTGAAAAGTTGGTTATAAAGTGCATGAGAAATCTGATGGTCGTGAAAGGCGCTATCAAAATGCAAGAATTTCATTCATTCTTTACATCTGCTAACATAAAGTTTCTTAATATCCTGTTGCTAATTCTCTTTTTCTCTTTTCTCCCAACTAGCGGTGCTGAGACCAATTGTAGTGTCCCTACTGCCATCCTAGGCGACCGTGTAACCAGCTGAGCTACTGGGCGAAACTGTGAGTACAAATTTTATGTTGTCCCTCTTGTAAGGAGAGAGCTAATTGATATTTTCCTGTTCAACACTTTGTTCCTGAAGGGTCTCTTCAGCTGAAGATTTGTCTGAAAATAAACCTTAAAAATTTAGTTTAAACATTTGGAGCACAGCCCCTTCTCCTTCCAACATAGTGCCAAGTTTCTTGGTATAGTCCTTCTCCAATCTCGTGACACAATTGCTTTGCAGTTTTAATCTCCTCCCCTTCCCTCTGCTCAAATTATTTATAGAAGTGCAAGGTGTTGACTCACTGATCAAATTGTGGGGATGCCCAAGGTTAGCATGGTGGGAGCTGCTATAGTGGTGTCCTTCAGAGCTGCAGTAATTCTCCTTGAAAGCTTCAGCCAGTTGTTACACTGAAGCTTTAGGCAACAGAGGTAGCGGCAAGGCTTCTCCCATTTGGGGAAGGGTGCAGCTCTATTCTTCACACCAACTGTATAATAAAAATATTGACCAGTAGAAGGAAGTATGTAAAACGCTTTTTTTGGCATGGTTGTGTGGTAAGATTCCAAAGATTCGTCACTTTTGCATTTTTTGTGTTAGAACTAGCAGAGCAGCTTGGAGAAACATGAACAAGGGGACACACATTCTAACTTAAATTGGTAAACGGGGAATGCAGAGAAATTTTGTCGTGCAGCATATCATGGGGAAATGTGGCAGGGGCAGTCTCATTGGGCTGCATTTCTCCTCAAGAGTCATGTAAGATTGACATTTGCTCAGCCACTTGGCAGAATAAAAGGTGGAAAGCACCCATTAAAATATAGTTCAGGGGAAACTGGTGTAAAAAAAACGCAATTCAACTCAATATTGCTCGTGCGATTCCTTTATAAATTCCTATAGGTGCGTACAGCATTGTGTAAAGGGTGTGATGCTTACGAGCGTGTGAAATTATCGGTAGACATTGTCCCTCAAGCTTCCCCCATGCTTCACAATGCTCCAGCCTAATAAGACTTGTTCTGAGTCAGTTGACTGCACCTTAACTATGTCTATCTTCATTCACTGGGCCCTGAATTTGATGCAAATGCAGTTTGTGAAAGTGAATTAAGAATACAAACTTAATCTTCACCCCCTGCTTCTGTTTCAGTGCCGGCAGGAAAGGATTTTGTTCTCAAAGCTGTTTATAACTTAATTGGTTGAATTCATTCCCTTGTGCACCATAGCACAGTCTGCAGGAGGGGATGCAGTGTGCTGATGGGAGGCGCACGAGCGATATTGAGTTGAATTGCGTTTTTTTATACACCAGTTTCCCCTGAACTATATTTTAATGGGTGCTTTCCACCTTTTGTTCTGCCAAGTGGCTGTCCATATGTCAATCTTACATGACTCTTGGGGAGAAAGCTGTAACTCATGTTCTGTTTCGGCAAGACTCTGATGCCCACCGCCTCCTACCCAGCATTCCTCCTCCTCTCTTCTCTCTACCCCCCCCCCCCGCCCAAAAATTAGTGCCTATGCTGAGATCAGCTGACCCAGCAGAGAGCACACTTTGAATTTGAGGCTTTCTCAGTTACACATGGGTTAAACTCCCTGAGCTGTTTCTGGGAGGAGTCTGCTGTCTAATTTTTAACGACCTCTCTGGATGGTGCCTCTGGTCAACAGGATTGCTGACAGTAGTAAGTCATGGTGCGGGTGAACTATGGGTCCGTTTCAATGGCCAAACTTCAATCCTTTGTTTAAAAAAAAAAGGAGTTGCTGATGTTTTTTGGCTCTTTTCCATACAGTCAGTAATCTGGCTGCAATAGAAGGTTGTATACATTGTACTAAGTTGGTTAGCCAGTTCTGCCTTTTGATTATGCTCTTATTAAATGAGGCAAACAATAGTCTGTGGCCGTGTGCCAGGCTGAGATAATTTTACACAGCGAACAGATTGCAGAGTATCTGTTGACGTCACCTCAAGCTCTAGTTCTTGCTATTTTAATAAGGGATTCCGGGGGCTGTCCCCAAACTTTGTGCTTCTGAATCTTCAAATGCATGCCTGCTGCCTATGTAAAATCCTTAACTCTGTTGGCTGGGGAGCTGAAGTTTTAATTTTTTTTTCAGTGTAAATTGTGATATTGGGTTCGTACATAATCCCTCCTTCCCTGCTCCTCATCTTCTCCATTCCTCAAGAGCTGTGGTATATACTGCATTTCCAGTTGCATGGACTCATTCCAGACTCTTACTGTTTTTTATTAATTTGTGGGATGTAGGTGTCACCGGCTAAGGCAGCATTAATTGCCCCTTGAGAAGGTGGTGAGCTGCCTGCTTGAACTGCTGCAGTCCACTTGGTGTAGGTACACCCACAGTGCTGTTAGGAAGGAAGATCCAGGATTTTGACCCAGTGACAGTGAAGGAACGGTGATATGTTTCCAAGTCAGGATGGTGAATGGCTTGGAGACTTCCAGGTGCTCCCATGTGTCTGCTACCTTTGTCCTTCTGGATGGTAGCAATCGTGGGTTTGGAATGTACTGATTAGGGAAGCTTTGAGAGTTCCTGCCATGCACCTTGTACATGGTACACACCACTGCCACTGTGTGTTGGTGCTGGAGGGAGTGAATGATTGTGGATGGGGAACCAATCAAGCAGGCTGCTTTGTCCTGGATGGTGTCAAGCTTCTTGAGTGTTGGGAGCTGCACTCATCCAGGCAAGTGGAGAATATTCCATCACACTCCGAACTTGTGGCTTGTAGATGGTGGACAGGCTTTGGGGAGCCTGGAGGTGAGTTACTCACTGCAGGGTTCCTAGCCTCTGACCTGCTCTTGTAGCCACAGTATTTATATGGTTAGTCTAGTTCAATTTCAGGTCAGTTGGTAGTGGGGGATTCAGTGATGGTAATATCATTGAATGTCAAGGGATGATGGTTAGATTCTCTTGTTGGAGATGGTCATTGTCTGGCGTGAATGTTACTTGCCACATGTCAGCCCAAGCCTGGATATTGTCCAGGCCTTGCTACATTTAGACTTGGACTGCTAGTGAACCAGGCAGATCTTTCCGACAAACAGTAGCTTTTTATTCCAGATGTGTTTAATTAACTGAATTTAAATTCCCCAGCTTCCTTGCTGGGATTTATTTTGAATGCAACTTTTCAGATTATTAGCCCAGGATTCTGGATTATTGGATCAGTAACCTAACCACTGTGCTACTGCACTATTGCATTGCTTGGAGTTGCATAGCAGGTCTTGAGAGTGGTGCATCGTCCTGTTGTAACCAAGGCTGAAAGCTTGGTTCATTGTGAGATAGCAGATCAAATACTGAATCTCACCACCTTCTGGCTTGTTATGTTTGTGCACCAGCTATGGTCTATTTTAAGATGCTCTGATGCACCATTTAGTGTGGGTTGGTTTTGATTCCAGAATGTTTCCTTCTCTGGGCTTCTAACCATTACTGACTTGTCATCATTAGCAGTCTTTGACTGGCAGAGATGCTTATTTGCAAGTACTGTATAATCATGTCTTTCAACAGGTTCAGTTTTTTTTTCTTTTCAAGGGCTTTATCCTGCCTCTAGGTGAATTGAGTATAATTTTCCTTTTTTGAGTTTTTGACATTTATAAATCTGTGTGGGCCTTTAATGTCTGCTGTTCCAAGATTTAAAATGATGAAAGGTTTTGATAGCATGGATGCAGAGAGGATATTTTCACTTGTGGGGAAGAGCATAACCAAGGGCCATCAAAATGAGAGTGTCCAATGGGAAGAAGTTTCTTTATCTAAAGAATGGTGAGAATGTGGAACCTGCTACCACAGGGAATGGTTGAAGTGAATAGTATGGATACATTTAAGGGGAAACAGGACAAGCTTATAAGGGGAGTGGATGGTTATTGACTTTATTGGCTAGATTCCCAGTTCCCACAATCCCAGAAGTAAATTTCTAGTATGGTCAGATTTCTAATTGAAGCTTTGTCCATTTTTTTCAGTGAAGTTAGCCAGAGGGCTTTGTGAACCATAAAGGGATTACAACCAGACCAATTCATCTCTTGTTAGCCACTCAGAACAACACATCTTGGGGAGTCTCCAACACCGGTTGTAGGTTGGGGACCTGACCTGTGGTCAAGGTATGTGACACTCTACTGTTTATATTATTTTCTGGATATTGTACTTGCTCTTGGTGGGGGCAGGGGGTGCTGCGGCAGTGGGAAGAACCTGCTTTGTATGGTAAATTGCATATAAGTTGACAAGACAAGCTCATTTGTCTGGCCCCAAAATCATGTTTTTGCGTTTTCGGCCACAACATGCTGCACTCGCGTTAGTCAGCTTCAATATTTCTTCCCACAAATTGATATTTTATTTACCGGCACCGTACAATTGGGCACAAGGGGTCAAGTAAGTGATACTGACTGCGTTGCGAAGATGCACAGGAGTTTAAGACATGCCCACTGTTCGAGTCACAAGCAAACATTTCAAAATGACCACCACCCACGTCAGCAGTTCACTTATATACTCCGCATATAAGTTGGCACCTGTTTTTGGAGGGATTTTTCGAGACTTCAGAGGTTGTCTTATCTAGAGAAAGTGATTTTCCCCAGCGCTGTGTGCTCCCACCCATCTCTTTAGCACCCACCCCCGCAAGCCTACCCTCTTCCCCCACTACAGAAAAGTGTTGTGGTTTGTAGAATTAGCATTGGTATGTAAGTTTTGAGAGGAGAATTGGCTGGCTTGTGCAGAAGTTAAACATTAAAGTTGGCTTCTTCAACAGTGTTGGTCTCATTTGTCAGGTGCCTCCCGTTTTTTTAGCTTTAAGTTTTATTTATCCACAGCAATTTTTGTGATGCACTTTTTGTTGTAAAAATGTATTTTTGGACTGTATCCATTTCCTATTTGAGAATTCCCTAGTGCTGAGCTCCAGTTCTGTTTGCTGCTCACTTAAATTTTGAGCATTATGCTCAACTAGTCAACTTTTATTTCTGGTGGTATTTGGTGGGGAAAGATGTAAGGAGAACACCTCGCTTCCCTTTGGAAAGTAGAACAGAATTTTTAACA
The DNA here is from genome assembly GCF_017639515.1 of Carcharodon carcharias. Classification (NCBI taxonomy): domain Eukaryota; kingdom Metazoa; phylum Chordata; class Chondrichthyes; order Lamniformes; family Lamnidae; genus Carcharodon; species Carcharodon carcharias. The sequence goes on along the minus strand of NC_054499.1, from coordinate 12,352,835 downwards.
TCCGCACAACAGGCAGACAGCTCCTGGATGTTCAGCAATTGTCTGAAATGTGGAACCTTTGACAGTGCACAGTTCCCCAATACAGTGCTAAACTGCAGTGTGGCGAAGGATAACTTGCCTCCTGAGAGTTTAAAGAAATCCCACCCCACCCCCCCAAAAAAAAACTGGTAACCTGAGCATTACTTATGCTGTGAACATGTAAGACCTTGTCTTGTGTGACTTTACAGTTTTTCATATGAGTATTAAAAGACCTTGGGTAAGGGAAGGGAATGAGAAGAGCTGATGTTTCCTGTAGATGGATTTCTTCAATTTTTAAAAAATGGTATGAGTAATAAGCAATACTGCATGAAGATAGAGAACTTGCATTAATGAAGCACCTTTCAGAACTTCCGGAGGTTCCAAAGCACTTCATTACCAACAAAATGTTACTATTGGAATGTAGGAATCCCAGCAGCCAAATTGTGCAAAGCGAGTTCCCTCAAACAGCGCGATAACTGAACATATAATCGATGTTGGCTGAAGAGTAATTGTTGGCCAGGCCATAAGGAGCCACCCATTCCCCCCTCCATTGTTCCTGGAGATTTTTTTTATGCCCACCCGAGAGGACTCCTGGGGCTTCCAGTTCAATGTCTTTCATGAAAGGCAGCACCTCTGACAGTGTGGTCTTCCCTCAATACTGCACTGGAATGTGAGCCATGACTGTGTGCAAGTGGGACTTGAACCCATGACTTTCTGACTACTACCAACTGAACCAAGGCACCCGAAAAACTGGCTATTTTGAGTGGCACCGAATGAAAGCTTTGTCAGCTTAGAATCTTATCCGAGTCAGAAGGTTGAAGTTTCTAACGCCATTCTCATAATCTAAGCTGTCACAATGTAGTACTGAAGGAGTGCTGTTATGTTGGAGTTTCCATTTTTAAAATGAGATGTTGAGTCAAGAAAGATCCCATGGCACTATCAGAAGAACAAGAGGTTATCCCAGTGTCCTGATTGACTTCCCTGAATCACCTCAACCGAAAACAGGTTTACGGTAACCTGGCCATTCACCTCACTGCTGTTCCTGCAGTATTGCTGCTGCATGATGGCTGCAGCATTTGCTATTATAAGAGATTTCATTTTAAACTAATGCATTGTTTCTGAAGAAATTTGGCATGTCCTAAGAGAAATTATGTAAACGTAAAATATTTCCTTTTTAAAATGTGGCTTGGGCTGCAGCAAAGTAGTTTTATTCCTTGTACCTGACTCTCAGTATTTTGCCACTTGCTCAGTTTCTGACACATCATTTTGTGGCACTGTGTTTCTAGAAAAATTATATCTTGTATTTTTAAAATTTTGTCTGTAGTTCACCTTTTTCCCTTTTGCCCATATTTAAAAAATAAAAAATCCTGAAATCCTTAAAGGACTCTGAATTTCATCATTTAGTTGGGTGCTGAGGATGTGCTTTAAGATGCCAGAGCTCGCTGCTTCATTAAAATAAGCTTTAAACTGCTGTGCTGCTAAGCTTCCAGACGTTCTATGCCTGGTGAACCTGCTTTTTAAAAAAAAAACTTCCCTCCTAAAGTCGAGGAAAAACCCAGCAATTTTATGCATGAGGTCAGCACACGAACTGACATTCCAAATGTGTGTGCATCTGGGGCTGTTCACCTAGTAGCAGGGAAGGCTATGGGGAGATTTGACAAGAGATGTTTAAAATCATGAGCTTATTGAGAATAAATAAAAGAGAAACCTGTTTCTAGTGACTCATGGGTCGAAAGCCAGAGATGATTGGAAAAAGAACCAGTGGCAAATTGAGAGAAAGCATTTTCATACAGAACGATTAGGATTTGAAATTCACTGCCTGATGGGGTAATGTAATCAGATTTGAATCTTGCTGAAAAGAGAGACATGATGTTGAAGCTTTTCATCTTGCACTCATCAGGCCAAATGCAAGAATGCCAAATTTCAAACAATCTCAACCAATTTATACCACAGGAGAAAGGGGTGCTGGTTGCTTGGTTGTGATTCTTTGGAATTTGGTATTTTCTTGCATTTGTCTCCTGACGAATGCAAGATGAAAAGCTTCAGCAACATGTCTTTTCAGCAATTAAGTTCTGTACTACCAAGCGAGTAAACAGATTTCCTTTCAAAGGGGAATTGATTAAATACTTGAAAGAGAAAAAAATGCTGAGATATAGGCAAAGCTCTGGAGAGTGAGATGAAGTGGATTGCTCTTAAAAAAAAACTAGCACAGACCCAGTGGGCTGAATGACTTCCTTCTCTAGTGATATGATCCCTGAGCTAGATTTTCAGCAAGGTGAGAAACTAAGGCTGTGCTACAGAAAGTTTTACTTTTCAGGGGCCTGGATTCGAAGCAGTTTTAAAAATAGAGAACTTATCTGGGTAGCATTGCTGGCCTTAGATCTATTTCTGCTGTGAGGAATGTACTCACTGTACTGCAGCAAATGCTGCATTTTAACCTCTGATTAGGGATGGAGCAAGGACAGCTGTGCACTGGTGCAGTAACCACACTGAAATTCTTCTGAAGACTTCATCAATCAAAGGCTGATTCAGGTCACGCACTAAATCATCTTTTTAACAAAAGAAACTAGATCACAACTGTTCCCCCATGCACTCTTCCACCATTAAAGTGGCTGGAGCCACGACAATAAGCATAATTTTATTTTCAATAATTTTGAGGAGAATGAGAGGCTGCTCGTGAGCCCACCATGGTATTGTAAATAATAGTTTGTCTCTTCGCTTGACTGCACCTCTATGAATAATGAGAAGCTTGGAACTGTGGAGAGCCAAGTGTCCAAATAAATCCTACATTAATGCCACAATCTGTTAACATATTTTTGTTTTAAATTGGCTTTAAAAATGGAGAACCTAACCACGTATCACTGCAGGCCATGGCCTCTATTTTCGCTTTAGCGCGATAAGTATGCACGTGTCAAGAACCACATTGGTAAATCATCGCTGGGCATATGTCAAGGAGCACACCACTGCTACTGTATTCGGTGATGACACCAGCTTAACATTGTTCTGTGGAAGATTTAACATTTCATTTAGCATTCCTTGAAATTTGTGCTGTACTGTAAATGCTCTGTATAAAATACATTAAATTAATGCATCAAAATAGGTTTTTAATCTAAAATTTACAGGTTAGGCACATAACTCTCCTTTTATTGCATGCTTTCATATGGGAAAGTGATTTCCATTCATCACATTTTCATTTAGCACGCCCTTTTTTTTGTGAGCACATTAGGAGGGCTAAACAAGGTTCATGCATCATTAACAGCTCATAGACAGGTACCAAAAAACTAATGGAATGCTGGCCTTTATTTTAAGTCATCTGCAATAGAAAAGGACGGAAGTTATGCCTTGCTTGTACAAAACCTGTTTGCCCCCTACAATCCATTTTAGGCACTGCACCTCTGGAAGCTTCTGTTGACCTTGGATAACACTAAAAGTAAAACTTGAAAAACCCAAATTATTAAATTGACAATTTAAAAAAAAAAGTGACTTTTATAATCTTTAATGGTGTGATAAATATTTAGTGATTTCTAAGGAGGTGCTTGGGCTGTGTTGGATGTCAGTTCAGTGCAGTGTGGTTGGGATCTTGTCCACTATACCTGTATCACCAGATCACCAGGGAAGAGCAATTGAGGTCGCAAGCTCCCTTTCCTCCATGGCAGCACTGTTGACTGTGGAGCGGAGATTCCTGAGATGGGGCAGCTCTGGGATTGGCTCCGAGGCCGCTTGACGTGCGCACGTCCAATTATTTTTTCCTGCTTTGGTCCATCAGGTGTCGCCTAATGAAATTGGCTGAGGCCTGATCGCTACTTCCAACAGAGCTTGCAAAACAAAGTGGAAAAGAAACATTGTTGCCTGTTCTCCAAACCCCCATCACTCTCACAAGTCCCCCCTCCCCGATTCATACTCACTACCCCTCTGGTCCCACAAATCTCCTTCCTGACCATACAACAGCCCCACCCTTAGAACTCCCCACCCCTCTGAAAAATCCCCCTCAATTCCTGGAGATCTGGCCGCCACCCCTGCTGTCTCAGACCCTCACCACGCTCTGAGAGCTGTAGTCCAGACACACATACACACACTCCTTCTCTCCCCCCAGGCTTTCATACCGGGATCACGGCAATCATGAAGCTTCACAGTGGGGAAAAGTTTGGGAAGCAGCCCACTGGATTGTCTTTTGGTTCATCTAATGTTGGGGTGTACTATCACCAGTATGTTAGTAGTTTGTTGCTGGAAGCTGTCCTGTGGAAATGGGAAGGGAGAGGAGGGCAAGCAGTGATTGATCCAGCAGTCCAGTGGAGGTGTATAATGGTATTAGATGTTGACACCAGCAAAGGAGCGATAAGCAGTGGAAGTGAAACTCTGGGACCAAGAGTAATAGAGACCACAGATGGTAAACAGCAAATCCACTGAATTGGTGCAGGATGTGGGAGCTGGTCCACAGAATAGCTGCAGACAAGTGAGAGCACATGAAATGGGGGCCAGCAGGAAGTACTTGAGGATTCAGTCTAGTAAATAGTGAAGGCAGAATCCTGAAGGATGAGGGAGTTGGTGACAACACGAAGAGCAGGTGTATGGTATTAAAGCTGAGATCGTTCAGCTGGGAAGCGAAACCTGAGGAAATAAAAAATCCATTCACACATCAAGCCTGTCTCATATAGAAAGCTCCACGCTTATTCCATCATGGACTCTCCAGCCATCAGTAGTTGTGCTCCTCTTTAAAGAAGCCATAGCTCCTTCTTACGGGGATTAAAAAAAACCAAGCAGTGTCATAAATACTTGAGCAATATTCATTTAGCTGCTTTTAAAAAATGGGCATATGATCCCAAATCAGCAACCTTTTTTATTTTAGAATCCACTCTACAGGTTCCCTATCTCACGGGGAGGAGGAAGACCAGTGTTACTTCTTATCTCAAAGCTTGCGAATGTTGTACTTGTGTCCTCTTGTCCTGTGCTCACAGTCCAAGTTGAATATCTTGTTTACTGTTATCACCTCCATATCTCTCCCCATTTTCAAATTGGTGACAATGCAGCTATGTGCTGGGGTCCTACTGCCTGGTTACTGATTTTCATGAGATTTTAAACTCTAGTATGAATCATTACTTAGTTGTGGTAGAAAGTGGTGTGTGGGTACGTGTGTATCTGACATGTTGTAAAGAAAAACAAATGATCGCTGTTAAAAATTGGAATTGGCCAGATTTTGCTGGCAGGGGTTTTTGAAGAATTGCGTAAGATTTCCAAGAGTTCATGATTCATGGCAAAATTCATTTTGAGATATATTAAGCATGTTTCCGTGTCCACTCATTATTGCCGTTCCCAGTAAGATTATTGCCCCATTCTAAGGAAATCATTTTGCCAGTAAACCTTTTTTGTCCATAATTGGTAAATCTTGGAAAGATTAAAATAAACTTTGAAGGACAGCCGTGCTGCTCATTCTATTTAATGTGAATTACAAAACAGCATGTTAAGTATGACCCCTAGATTCTTTAATTGGTAAAGCCGCGAGAGGTCAAGATGGTCAAGTATGTCCCTTGCCCTTGGGTAAGAGTTGGCCTTTTTAACATTTATACATATTCAAGATGGAGTTGGTCAATTTACTCTCCCCTTTCTCTGCCCACCCCCCACCACCCCCTGGAATCCCAATGCCCAGAATACAGCAGTATGAGCTAAGTATTCTTAAAACAGCATATGAGAGTTGATTTGGCGCAGTGAGGTCAAAATTGCTACATATCATAAAACCGTATGTCTGGCAACACGCATGGATGATCGGGGAGTGTCTTGGCAGGCTCAGGCTGTGGGAAAGCCAAGGACAGTTTGTCCAGTAACATGGTCATAGTGCCTGCTAGGGAAGCTCTGTGCTGCAGCTGGCCGCCTCGACTTCTACCAAGTGGCACTTGTGCATTTCTAAAGCTTTCTCTTCCCCCTTTAGATAAAGTCAAATGCAGCGATAGATGCTCTTGTGCAGTTATTCCTTTTACTGCCTGGCAAGCTTGTCTGGTGAGACTCCCTTCAAGCCTCCCATCAAGACAACAGCAGGAAATCATCAAACGCTTCATTTATAATCCCAAACTCTCCCAGCCAGTTTGTTTAGAAATGTGTGTTTTTTTAAAAACTTAAACCAAACAGAACCTGAGGGCCGTTGGTTAGATCCACAGGGTGCAGTTGGCTGATCTCAGCTGGGACGTCAGGTTTGAGTGTGGTGGTTGGCACTGGCCTGGCCTGATGGTGGCTAGGGTTGACTGCAGCCCAACCAATGACCTATGCAAACATGCGGATGTTGGGTGCAGGCAAAATGGGCTCTCCTGTGGTGCCCCTCCATGGACCAATGCGAATAATGATTACTGGAAAGGTACCAGAAACCTGCCTCCGCCCTGACCACCAACTGGAACTGCCACGAGACCAGTCAAAAGGAATGTCAAAAAAAAAACACATTACCTTGTAGGGCTTTAATTTCAGACACTTATCACTCGATGCTCTGTCATTATCCAGCGTTGCTTTCCATTCTAACACCAGGCTGACACAGGAATGGGTAGTTGTCCAGTCAGTGCTGCCGCTGTCTGACCATCTGTTTGAATTTGGTGCTCATGACGTGGGGAATGATGGCGCTGACTACAAGTTGGAGAAGGAAGTAGATAAAGATCAAATTAGGTCGTGGCCAGCTGGCACTCTGGACACCAGCAAAATCAGGCTGGTTTTCGCAGTGCAGGGAGAGTGGTATTAGGTTCTCATACAGCTAAGCTCAGCTACAGAATTACTTCTGTTGTATTGCGTTTGAGCCTGGCACCAGGGCATTACTTGCAACAGCTGATGGATGTGAACGTTTAAGGGGTGATTTGGCTGAAGATTCAAAATTAGAAGCTGGCAGTTTTAGGATTGCATTTTTGTTCATGTGGATAAGAAAGGTCCCATAGCACTACTCTTAGAAGAGCAAGGCAGCCCCAATATGTGGGTCAGGCTTATCTGTCATCCAACATCACTAAAACAGGTTCATTGATCATCTGCCTCCTTACTATTTGTTGGACATTGCTAGGAATAAATTTAGCTGCTGCAGGCGGCCAAAAGACAGAGTACAATTCAAAGATCATTCACTGGCTGTGCATTGCCTTGGGATGTGAGATTCTAGAAGACACCATATAAATGCACGCTGCCCCTCCACAAGTTTAAAGAGAGGGTGTGCACGACAGTAAGGCCGCATGCTCACTGTGTACCTGGCATTCTGCGGGGAAAATGCCACTATGTTCTTTTCTAAGTTTTCCCCCACTCCATCTGAAAGTTTTGACACGCTGTGTTTCAGTTCCACAGTCACATGCAGCCCTATTACCTCACATGACTGTAAGCCTCTTCGTTGACTCCATTTGACTAAGCAGGATGTCACAGCTGTCAGCGAGCTTGTTAACATAGCTCAGGGCTGTTGGAGTTTAGTAAATTCAGTTTAGACTTAAATGGACCCTGGGACCTTATTGTTCCTGTCATTGTTCTATTCACCTGCTGCACCGCAGGAGGAGTTCAGCAGCATTTTCGTTGCAAAAATGGGCTTAATATTGGAGGGAAAAGAGTGAGTGATAGAGACCGGAGGTTCATGAGTTTGAAATTCACGATGAAAACAGAAGTTCACTTCCCCTTGCTAGAATCTAGCTTAAATACACAGGATATTACTTGTAACCACTGTAAAGTTTCATTCAGGATGCTCTAATTAAAAACCCTTAAAACATTTGATCTCTTTTATAGCCCAGAGTTCATACCTGTAGCGTTCAAATTTGTGATCTGTGTAAAACAGAATCCAAGCCAAGTCTCTTTCTGCACCTCTCTGCTGTTTGTAGCTGTGCCAGATTTCTTCCTCAGGGGTCTGCATTCAAGTATATCATATCAGGGAATGGAGTTGGTGGAAATTGTGTCATCGCCTTTACCCTGTTTTGGGATGGATGTACTTGTCTTTCTCAGTGCTTGCTCAGTTAAATGTACTCTTTCTTCTGAGTCACAATGATACAGTATTGAAGGAGGCAATTCAGCCCATCATGCCTGTGCTGGCTCAGAAAGAGCTATCCAATTTGTCGCACTCCCCTGCTCTTTTTCCTCCACTGCCCTGTGAATGTTCCCCCTGCAAGTATTTATCCAATTTCCTTTCTGAGAGGTACTATTGAATCGACCTCCTCCGCTGTTTGAGGCAGCGCTTTCCAAATCACAACAACACTCGTTTAAATTTGTTGCCAGTGGGAACAGTTTCTCATTATGTACTCTTGAACCGTTTAAGATTTTGAGCATCTCTATTAAATCTCCTCTTGACCTTTTCCACTCCAACATAAGGAATAGGAGGAAGAGCCATTTGGCTTTTTGAGCCTGTTCTGCTGTTCAATACAATCATGGCTGATCTTCTACTTCAACTTCACCGACCACATTATGTCCATATCGCTTAATCCCATAGTACTCAAAAATCTATTAAACTCTATCTTGAATATACTCAGTTATGAAAACGGCCACAACTCTCCAAGGTAGGGAATCCCAAAGATTTGCACCCCTTGAGTGAAAAAATCTCTCTTCTCCGTCCTAAATGACCAATCCTTTATCCTGAGACTCTGACTCTGTGTTCTAAGTTCCTCAGCGAGGGGGAGCAATCCCGCTTCTCCACTCTCTTCACATGACTGATGCCTCTCCCTCTTGGTACTATTCTAGTAAATCTCCCCTTCTCCTTCTCCAAGGCCTTGACATCATTCCTAAATCATGATGCCCAGAATTGAAGACACTACTGCCGCTGAGGCCTAGGGCTTGAGCACCGAAGCTAAGCCGCACTGCTGAATTGTTGTGTGACCCAGTAATCAGAGGCCCTCTGCTGCTGCTTCTGGTGATATTTGAAATTCCAGAGCATGATATGAAGAGCAGGTGTTCTGGTTAACATTCCTGCCTCAATCATTGCTGCTAAAACTGTGTAGATTAACCAGCCATTAATCTCATTGTTGTTTGCTAGATCTTAGTGCGTGAAAATTTATGCTGTCCATAATAGTGACTGCACTTCAAATAGCAATTCCTTCCAGGTGAGTTGTTTTAGTCTGTTTTAAGGTGACATAGTTTAGATTTGATCCTTCAGTATCGGAGCATTGGTCCTGCCTCCCTTACAGGAGAATTCTGTGATTAAAATATAGCTTTCACTGGGTGGTGATATGTAAATTATCCAGTTGATTTCAGGCAAGAGGCTTTATCAGTAGCCCTTGAGATTGTTTAGACTAATTGCTTTGGACCAGATGACAACTATTCTGCTTGGAGTGCATCAGGAGTTTGCAAATAGTGGGAGTAGAAGGGAGCATGATATCGGAAGATTTAGATCTGAGATCAAGTTTTATCAAGTTTATAAGAACGCCAGTAATGTGTATCTTTGTAATCACTGCCTCGAGGCGCTGTGGTTTCACAGGCACCAGCTGCCCTCTGGTACCTCACCCAGCTGCGCATTGCTTACAACTCTCAGCAGGCAGTGTGACTGTGGAAGGCATTCCTGCTCACCTAAGCCTGTCTTTGCCTGAAGCCTGTTCAAGCATACTTTCAGCAGCAATGACTGAAGCCAGTTCTTGAACTTCCGAAGTGCTGCAGTCAGCCAATGGAATATACTTGAAAGTTGATAGCGAGTGATGTTACTTTTTAAAAAAAAATGTATACTGTACTCTAAAAAGGCATCATGGTGTGTTGCTAATCTGCACAGGTCAGAATTTTCCACATTTCTGCCCTGAGAATTATTTCCGTTGTTCAGTGATGCAGCAAACTTAATCTGTCATAACTGATATGTCAACCTCTGCTTTGGTAGTACTTTTGTCTCTTGAGTCCGAAGGTTGTGAGGTTGAGCCCCACTGCAGAGACTTGAACGTGCAATTTTTGGTCTGATACCCCAGTGAGGGAGTGTTAAACTGTTGGAGGTGTGGCCTTTTTGGGTGAGACGTTAAGCTCTTGGTAAGCTATAAAAAAGATCCCCTGGGGCTACTTAAAGAAAATCAGCGAAGTTCCTCTTGGTGTCCTGACTAATATTTACCCCTCAATCAATGCTACAAAACAGATACCTGGTGGCATTACATTGCTGTGGGATTTTGCTGTGTGAAAATTAGCACCACCCTTTTCCCTACATTACAACGGTGACTGCCCTTCAAAAGTACTTCATTGTAAAGTCGTTTGGGACCTTCTGGGGTTGAGAAATGCAATTTTTTATATAAAGAGTGGTGGAACATCAAAGTAACTTAGTGGCTATAACCCAATTTCTCCAAGACAGAGGTTATCAAATGATTAGAATTTTCAAGTGGTGCTTGATCAGCATCGTGGCCCGTACTGTATATTACTATATGGTCAAACCAGGTGCATCGTTTAAAAGGATCCAGATAAGTGAAGGTGTTTTCAATTTTGTGGTCCTTGCTGAGACACAAGTGCAGTCCGGATGCATTTCTTGTGTCTCTTCTCACTAGACGGCCCCGCAACTGAAATCAACACTGCAGTATTGCAAACTTGTCATTTTGGAATGCATTACAGGAATTACCTACACCTCATATTTCCTCAATGGTGGCTCAAAATTTGCCACGACTTCTGGGCCATGTGACGTTGAAATAAAAATGGGACCGGGGTAGTTCAGGGGTCAGGGCTGTAAAATTTCACTGGATTTACTTGCTTTGCGGCTCTGACCACAGCTTGCAAGTTGACACTTGTTAGTGCTGCTGTCTGAATCTTCATTGTGGAAAGCAGAAAATATACTGAAATCTATTCTTGCACAGCCCCAGACGCCCCCAGCTCTGTGAAAAACTAATGCGCTGAGACCATTTTTGTTAAATATTAAATGGGTGGGTATAGTAAAATTTGGTGCAAAATATGCCTTTAATGTTTTGATCCTTCGAGGAGTGCTATTTTGTTTACTTTTTTGGTGTAACAGAAAGTTCTCTTGTTTTGGTGGTGGGTGGGAGGAGAGAATGGTACACCTCTTTACAATTGATTATAAAAAAGAATCTGTGCTGAAATGGGAAGCAACTTCTGCAAATTAACAGCATGGATTGCAATTTAGAGAAGTTTGTGGTTTGCAAAGGCAGTGGTTTTGAAATTGTTGGTTTTAAGTTGGGCTGTACGCCAATTAAAATGATTTGATGATTCTTTCAGTTTTGTGGTTAGAACAATGTTGTAGATGTCACCTACCTAACACAAATTGGGCCATATCTTTAAGTCATGCCTGAGAAACTGTCTCTCCTCCTTTCTCTACATTCCTCCCACTCCCCCACAACCCCCCTCCCCACCCCAGCTCATCTTCTGAAGCTAGTGATCACAAACTGATGAGTGACTGGCGTCTGTGGTCAAAGCAGAAAAGCATTTAAATCCGTGGGTTTTGTTAGCCCTTCAGTGTTTTGCTGAAATTTGGGACCATGCGTTGTTGATTATCTTGGGTTGTTTGAGGCACATCAAGCTGAGCCTACCGGGCATAAATCTGCATGTGCCCTTCTGGTTGGGTTCATTGGAAAGCAGTGTAGCGAATGGGAACCGTTCCCCCTGTTTAGTAAATTATTTTATCTCCGTATTGCTATTAAGGGAGCCACTTACCCACAGACCAGAACAAGTGGTGAACTCTTCATCCAGGCCTATCTCCGCACCCCACCTAAAAATTTGCTCAAGAGCGGCATTTAGGGAGCAATGATTATTTATCTATCACAATAAAGGCCCAGGGCAAAGCAGTTGATGCTGGTGAAGTGGGTTTTTTTTAATTCATTCATGAGGTGTGGGCTTCACTGGCTGGGCCAGCATTTATTGCCCATCCCTAATTGCCATTGAGAAGGTGATGGTGAGCTGCCTTCTTGAACCGCTGCAGTCCAGTACACCCACCTAAAGTGCTGTTAGGAAGGGAGTTTAGCATGCTGCTGTTCACAAAGCTTTTTGACAAATTCTCAAAAGGTTTTTCTTACGAATGTTTCCCTCCCTAGTAATTCCATTTCGGAAAGAGTTGATTTCATGTTGCTATGTGGTTCTGCAGGTGCTGACTGTCCTCTAGTACCTAATCCAAGTGACCTTTGAATTTAATCTTCTGACCAAACTGAGTGCTGCCTTTGAGCCAAGATAACAGTAGTGGCCTGTGGATTTGTTGTTTCAGTTCTTTACTTGCTGTGCCAACTTGTGGTACTTCGCAGTGGGCAATGGAAGGGAACATTAGTGACAATATTGCCTGGGTTGTCTAGCTTGTGTACCACCTCCTAGCTGCTCCAGAGCAGCCTTGAAGCTGGCCCATCAGAGACTGATAGAGAAGATGCAGACAATATGTTGGTCTCAGTAGTAAAGATTGTTGCCATGCCTGTGTTACCATAAATTAAATTGTGATTTTGTTTATAATCTTTGTAGAGCTGTTCTGTCGAAGATAACGAAATGGCAGCAGAGACTCAGACGCTCAACTTTGGACCCGAATGGTAATGCATAATCTTAACACCTTGTGTGATAATTTGGAGCAGTACTGGAGTTGTAGGGTACTTAGAACTTGACTTTGCGCAGCTGACTTACATTCTGTCTTGGGCCTCTGGACTCATTCGATGCAGTGCATTTCAGCTTCTTTGGCGAAGATTAATAGTAATCGCTTAATTCAGACTGTTTGTACTCATCACAGAATTGTTACGGCTCAGAAGGAGACGATTTGGCCCATCGTGTCTCCAAACGAGCAGCCAACCTAGCAATTATCTCCCTGCCTTCTCTCCATAAACCTGCACATTCTTCCTTTTCAGATAAGTCAAAAATCCATTTTGAATGCTTCAGTTGAACCTGCCTCTGCCACACACTCAGGAAGTGCATTCCAAACAATACCCATTCGCTGTGTTTAAAAAGAAAAAGTTTCTCCTGCTATCACATTTACTAATTACTTTAAATCTGTGCCCTTTCACGAATGGGAGCAGTTTTCCCCTATCCACTCTGTCCAGCGCCCTCATAATTTTGAATGCCTGTATCAAATCTCCTCTTGACCTTTTCTCCAAGGCAAACAGTCCTAACTTTTCAAATCTGTCTTCACAACTGAAGCTTCTCACCCTGGGAACCATTCTTATGAATCTTTTCTGCAGCCTCTCACTGCCTTCACATCCTTTCTAAAGTGCCGTGCCCAGAATTGGACACAGTACTCTGGCTGAGGCCGAACTAGTGACTTACACAAATTCAACATAATCTCCTTGCTCTTATACTCTATGCTTCTATTAATAAAACCCAGGATACTCAATACTTTATTAACTATCTCAATCTCTCCTGCCACCTTCAATGATTTATGCACACATAACCCCAGGCCCCTCTGCTCTTCCTCCTTTAGAGTTGTATCCTTTATTTTGTATTGTCTCTCCATGTTCTTCCTACCAAAATGAATACCTCACACTTCTCTGTAATGAACTTCACCTGCCACCTGTCTGCCCTTTCCACCAACTTGTCTATGTCCCTTTTGAAGTTCTATGCTATCCTCCTCGTAGTTCACAATGCTTCCAAGTTTTGTATCATCTGCAAACTTTGAAATTGTGCCCTGTACACCAAGGTCAAGGTCATTAATATATATATCAGGAAAAGCAAGGGTCCCAACACTGATCCCTGGGGAACTTCACTACAAACCTTCCTCCAGCATTAAAAACATCCATTACCAGTATCTGTTTCCTGTCGCTCAGGTAATTCCGCATCCGTATTGCTACTGTTCCTTTTATTCCACGAGCTACAACTTTGCTCGCAAGTCTGTTGTGTGGCACTGGATCAAATGCCTTTTGGAAGTCCATGTAGACCACATCAACAGCATTGCCCTCTTCAATCTCTCTGTTACATCCTCAAAAAACTCCAAGTTAGTCAAACATGACTTTCCCCAAAAAAATCCATGCTGGCTTTCCTTAATTAACCCGTATTTGTCCATTTGACCATTAATTTTGTTGTAAAATATTGTTTCTAGAAGTTTCCTCACCACCGAAGTTAAACTGGCCTGGCTTATTTTTACAGCTTTTTTTAAACAAGAGTGTAATGTTTGCAATTCTCTGGTCCTCTGGGACCACTCCTGAGTCTTAAGGAAGAGTGAAAAATTATGGCCAGTGCCTGTGCAATTTCCACTCTCACTTCGCTCAGCATCTCATCCAACCCTGGTGCCTTATCAACTTTAAGTACAGACAGCCACCAGCACCACTGTTTCAATTTTAAATCCACCTATGGTCTGAATTACCTCATCTTTTACCATGCCTTGGGTATCATCTTCTTTCATAAAGACAGATGCAAAGTATTCATTTAATACCTCAGCTATGTCCTCTGCCTCCATGTGTACATCCTCTTTTTGTTCCCTAATTGACCCTACCCCTCCTCTTAGCACTATTTTACTATTTATATGCCTAAAGATGACTTTGGGATTCCCTTTCACGCTAGCTGCCAGTCTCTCTTCATGCTCCCTTTTTGCTTCTCTTCCTTGCTTCTTCACCCCTCCTCTGAGCCTTTTGCATTCAGCTTTATTTTCAGTTGTATTTTCTACCTGACATGTGTCATAAGCGCACTTTTTCTTCTTTGTCTTAATTTCTATCTCCTTTGTCCTCCAGGAAAGAATTGGATTTTTGTCTCTGTTGACGATTCTTTTTATACTGCAGTTTTAATGTCGTCATTATATAGGATGACCCTTAATGAATTGGACTCTCTCTTCTGTTACAGGCTTCGTGCGTTGTCCAGTGGTGGAAGCATTGCCTCCCCACCACCTTCACCTGCATTGCCAAAATACAAATTAGCAGATTATCGATATGGAAGAGAGGAAATGCTAGCACTTTATATGAAAGATAACAAGGTATTTATAGCACTTTTCAGTCCAGCGCGGTCAAATTCAATTTTCCTTTGTGCGCTATCACCCATTTCCGTTATTTGCTTAACGTTTGTTGATCCAGGAATATTTATCATTTGTAGAATGCTATCAGATCATGCTGTACTGAATTTTTTTCTTATAGCTCCAGAACTTGTATGCTGACTATTTTGTATGAAAGCCCTTTTGTGGCAATCTACGACGTCCAAGAATGGTGGGTGGGTTGGTGGGAGTGGGTTGATGTGGGGAGCGGGGGAATAAAGTGGTTGCTGATAGTGCCTCTTGATTTGTTGTTCAGTGTGACCATTATTCCTCTTGTTAATTGGATTTTTTAAACAACAATATAGTTGACAGAGCAAGGCTTCGTTGCTCCTTTTTGTGAACAGAAGGCTGTTCTTTGTGGTTTATGTTATTGAGTTAGAAACTAGTTGCCAACAACATGCCACAGAGTTTAGATGTTGAGTGTTTCAGTACAAGGAGCAGGCTCATTTTGATTTTAACATAGACAGCAAGACCATTATCCAGGTCTGTTTGCAACGGAATGCAACAAAAAAATGGTGCAAATTGGTAAAATTGAAGGGAACTCTGTGCTTCAGCAGAGTTCGTGAATAATGGTGTAAGGCCCCTTGATTCTGGCATGGAGTGGAGGCATGCCACCAAGTCTCGAAGGATTTGTGCAGCTTAGGGTACAGTGAAGAAGCTGGAAGTTAGATTAAAAACCTGCAGGATTATCCCAGCTCGGAAGATAACACTGAGCGATGCCTGTTGCCTAAGGTGAGAAGATGGTGAGCAGGATAGCTTTTGAGTGGTACTGACAGATGACTGGAAAAGTGGGTTTAAGTGGTGCTAGATGTAACAGTGCTCAGACAGCTGGTTGAAGTAGTTAAAGCTACATTGAGGGAAGCAGAATAGAACACAACATAAGAAATAGGAGCAGGAGTAGGCCACTCAGCCCCTCAAGCCTGCCCCACATTCAATAAGATCACGGCTGATCTGCCCCAGGCCTCAACTCCTCTTTCATGCCAGCTCCTCATAACCCTCAACTCCTCAATATTTCAAAAATCCATCTACCTCCTTTTTAAATACTTTCAGTGATCTAACCTCCACAACTCTCTGGGGTATAGAATTCCAGACATTCATTACCTTCTGAGCGAAGAAATTCCTTTGCGTCTCAGTTTTAAATGAGTGTCCCCTTATTCTGTAACTGTGTCTCCTAGTTAGAGATTCCCCCACTAGTGGAAACATCTACCCTGACAAGCCCCCCTCAGAATCTTGTACGTTTCAATAAGATCACCCCTCATTCTTCTAAACTCTAATGAATAAAGGCCTAACCTGTTTAGCCGTTCTTGATAAGTCAACTCCTTCATTCGAAGAATCAGCCTAGTGAATGTCTTTTGAACTGCCTCCAGTGCCTTTATATCCTTTCTTAAATACGGGGCCAAAACTGTACACAGTACTCCAGATACAGTCTCACCGACACCCTGTACAGTTGTAACAAGACTTCCCTATTTTTAAACTCCAGTCCCCTAGCCACAGGCCAAAATTCCATTTGCCTTAATTACTTGCTGCACCTGCATGCTAACTTTTTGTGTTTCATGCACAAGAACACCCAGATCCCTCTGTGCTGCACTTTTTTGGAGTGTCTCTCTATTTAAATAATAGTCTGCCTTTTGATTCTCCCTACCAAAGTGCATGACCTCACAATTTCCTACAAACTCCATCTGCCAAATTTTCGCTCGCCCACTCACTCAACCTGTCGATATCCCCTTGCAGATTCCTTATCTCCTCATCGCAACATGCCTTCCCACCTATTTTTGTATCATCAGCAAATCTGGATACATTACACTCTGCCCCCTCCTCCAAGTCATTAATATAGATAGTAAATAATTGAGGCCCTAGGACTGATGCTTGTGGCACTCCACTAGTTACGCCTTTCCAACCTGAAAAAGACCCATCAATCCTGACTCTGTCTTCTGTGTGTTAACCAATCCTTAATCAGTGATAATACATTACCCCCAAGACCATGAGCCTCTACCTTGTGCAATAACCTTTTATATGCCACCTCATCGAATGCCTTCTAGAAATTCAAATGTACTACATCTACCAGTTCCCCTTTATCAACTCTGCTTGTTATGTCCTCAAAGAACTCTAGCAAATTTGTCAAACATGATTCCTCTTTCACAAAACCATGTTGACTCTGTTTGATTGCGTTAAGCGTTTCTAAATGTCCTGCTATTTCTTCCTTAATGTACTCTAGCATTTTCCCAATGACAGATGTTAGGCTGACTGGCCTATAGTTTCCTAGGGAGGAAAACGAGGTCTGAGGTGACATTGGCAATCTCCGTAATGTGCCTGTGGTTGCTAATAGAAATTAATGTTTAATCAAATGCATGGGGGTGATAATCCAGGGCTACATTCTATACAATGCATTAGTGAGAAGTTCCCTTCCAAGCCACTCACCATCCTGACTTGGAAATATATCGCCGTTCCTTCACTGTTGCTGGGTCAAAATCCTAGAACTCCCTCCCTAACAGCACTGTGAGTGTACCGACACCATATGGACTGCAGCGGTTCAAGAATGCAGCTTACCACCATCTCCTTGAGGGCAACTAGGGATGGACGGCAGGTTCACGACCTGTGAACGAATAATAATAAAAAAAAATTTGCCCATGAAATATTCTATTACAGCTGGTCCTGGTCCTCTAAGCTCCAGAGAAAGAAATGGAGAAGGGTTGTTGAATAAATTTATTAGTGGTGCAGTTCATTGGAACTCTGGCGTGCTATGGTGTTTGTGGGCTTATGAATGTATCATTTTAATTCCTGTCCTTAGTAAAGCAGAATGGATGTCAGTTACTGTTTCTCCTCTCCTCTCCCCACCCCCCCCACCCCCCACTGCCCATCACCAGAAAAAGTTAGCGAGTTGCCCTCGACAAGATCCATCATTTGCCTCCTTACTTGAAAGAATGACGTGCTGTTTTGCTTTCAGTAAGTTAGTGCGAATATTGACAATTAGGTCAATGGTGCATGGGGCGGCATTGCATAACACTTTCAGCAGTGGGGCACAAAATCAGTTCGCAGGGATCAATGCTGTACGCCAAGCTTATGCCAGTGCACATGTTGATACCTGTTCCTGGTTTCATTTTTTCAGGTTCCTGAAGAGTTGTCGGACAAAGAATTTCTGGCTATCTTACAAGATGAGCCGCTCCTGCCCTTAGCGCTTGTACCTCTTACAGAGGAAGAGCAGGTGGGTGGTGTTGATGTGCTTTGTTAAAAGCTGGAAGAAATGCTGGATACACTGTGTAAACATTAGTTTTTCTTTGAACTGAGCAGTACTGTGCCAGCTAGTCTCACTCAAGGTCTCCTGAACTTGTGGACTCAATCTGGGACATTTTTGATAAACTCTATCTAAAAATACAACAAGGGCAGTGTGAGTAGATGTTACAGTTGCCTTTTCCCCCCTCAGTCTGCAGGGAAGCCAGATTGGCTTTATATAAATAGTGTATTTGTTCCTGCAATAATACCTGGATATCCACTTTGTTAAGAACTTGTTCTTCTTCTTTTGCTCCTGCTCCCTGTCTCTTCCCCTTGTCGCTACCTAAATTTAAACATTTCATCATTTAATTGTGCATTTAAAACTGGAGTACTTAGGCTGGTGGTGTCACAGTCTCCAAAGAGCTGCAAGGTTCTGGGCCTTTGCAAGAAATGAGTCTCACTTTCATGATTATAGTGCATGTCAGGAGAGAAGGAATTAAATTGCCTAACCTCAGACAATCTTTCACAATGAAATCCAACTGTCTGGGGGCTGCATGCGTACATTAGACACAGCTGATAGGATAGCAAGATAAAGATGAACAAAGGCTCAGGTAGCGGCACGCTGGATATGGTGTTAAATTCAAGACCTTTTTCATCACTGCAGATGTAGCTATTGAAATGTGGAGGGAGTTTGGGTGCTGCCTTCAAATGCAGTTATGTACTTCAATCCCACGCTACTACAACAATGACCTGAATTTACATAGTGCCTTTAACGACAAACGTCTCTAGTTACTTCACTGGGGCATTATTGAACAATGTTTTACTGAGCCATATAAGAAGATACAGGAGTTGAAAACAGGTTTTAAGGCGCATGTTAAACTAGAAGATGTGGCTGGAGAGGTTGAGAGAGAGAATTCCAGAGCTTGGGACCGAGACTGCTGAAGACACAGCCTCTAATACTGGAGCGATTAAGATTGGATATGTGCAGGAGGCCTGAATTAGAGTAATGCCGTGGATTGTAAGGCTGGAGGAGGTTGCAGAAATAAGGCGGGGTGAGGCATGGAGGGATTTGAATGCGAAGGTGACTAATGTAAAATCTTGACCACTAGCCACTGTAGGTCAGTAAGCATAGGGGTGATGGTTGAATCAGTTCGAGTTAGGGACCAGCCAGTAGAGCTTTGGATTTGCTTTCAGTATTTTATTTAAGCTGAGCATCCTGCTTTTTGTTTCTGCACAGAGAAATGTTTTTGTCTGTGAACAGCTCTGCAGTGATGAGGTTTACGCCAGGTAGAATATGGGAGGCTGGCCAAGTGTGCATTATATCTGTGTGATTTTTCCATTTCCCGTGGCAGCTGTTCACACGGGTTTTCAAAACAGCTACTACCTGAATGCAATCGCTGCTGAATTATAGATGGTTGCAACTTGAGAAACTCATTCACAGTTGAAAATATAGACTCAGTGGGTGAGTGAATGTAGATTCAAAGCAGCTTACAAAAAAATGTATAGATTTAACATTTGAGCAGAGAGAATTTGAATGCGATTTAAGTCGCTGAGGCAGGCTGGGCAGCAAAATGGCGCATTTAGGGCCCTGTACATCGACTGAATGTCACGTTTGAACCACATGACCATCAGGCATTCATATGAAGAATGTCTTGGTCTTCACAGACCATTTGACATTGTTGCTAGATAAGAACATTGCATTTGGATGTGCTTTATGTATTCTATTTAAACTGAGCATCCTGCCTTTTGTTTTTGCGCAGAGAAATTTTTCTATGTCTGTGAACAGCTCTGCAGTGATGAGGTTGATGGGGCGGGGAGGAGGAGCCCCATCAGCAGGGGTTGTCAGAGGCCGAGGCAGTGCGAGGGGCCGAGGTAAGAAACCAAGACTGCAATGTGTGTGCAAACTGTGAACTCCGAAATAGTAAAGCAAACTGGAAAAGCAGGTGGAACCTGAGAGAGAGGAGCAGGAGTAGCTTGTGGTCTCGAGCCTGTTGGATTGAATCAAATCATGGCTGATCTACTGCAACTTGCTTTCCCACCCTATCTCCCCATATTTCTTTATTCCCAAGTAGTCGTGCAGTTAATGTATTGGATCCTGTGACTTAGTTTCCACACTTCATAAGTAACCAGTTCTCCAGATCCCAAGCCCCCAAAGTACAGGATGTAAGTATGTTCTCTGGATAGATAAGATAGAACACTGGGCTATCGATGTGCTGGTCATCTCCACTGCCCTTTTCTTTTAATTGACAATTTTCTTTGCACCTGTAAAACAATTTGAGTTTAGGGAGTGCAGTGTTTTATCAGAATACTATGTAGATGCCAAGGGTTAAATTACAAGGAGAGGTTACACAAACTAGGGTTGTATTTCCTGAAATTTAGAAGGTTAAGGGTTGATTTGATGGAAGTTTTCAAAATATCAAGGGGAATAGACAGGATAGATAAAGAGAAGCTTTTCCCCGGTTGGAGAGTCCAGGACGAGATGACATGGTCTAAAGATTAGTTTTTAAGAATGAAGTTAGAAAACAGACAGGGTACAGGGTAGTAGAAGTTTGCAACTCTTGTTGGCAAATGGCATTTAAAGCTAGATTGCTTAATTTTAGCTCTGAGATTGATAGATTTTTGTTAACCATAAATATTAAGGGATACGTACAAAGATGGATATGTAGAGTTAGGTCATGGCTTACCTGTGGTCTCATTGAATGACAGAACAGGCTCGAGGGCCTAAATAGCTGACTCCTGTTTCTATGTAGGCTTGTACATTATTTGACACTGAATTGCTTTGACATGGGAATGGTGTATAAACTGAGCCCTTATGTTCCCTTTAACCTTGTCTATGCGGCCATTCTCCGAGTTATTCAGCAGGCTAGTCAGTCTGGAAGCATCACAGCCAAACACAATCCAGTCCACATCTTGCAATTGTGCATGCAGTTGAGCAGGAATTGCTGGAATATGATCAGGAGTGAGAACTTGGCTGAGATTCCTTGTCCAGTGTCCACATGCTTGCAGGTTCCAGTAATCTTGTTTATTTTTTTAAATACCGCTTTTTAAACTCAGGATTTGCTGTTTTGTGTGACTCCGTATCTATTGGTAACAGTTTTACACACAATGGTTCTTCATTGCTGCTGTATCTGATGAAGGTATTACAGACGGGTCACAGCCCAATATATCTTTTTAAGGCATATTTCAGTCTTGTATTGAGGTGATCTACCAGGTTTTTTTTATTAGTAAGGTGGAATTGTTGCAATGGCTGCAGCACAGAGGAGGCCGTTCAGCCTGTCTGTATTGACTCTCCAAAATCAGTTCTGCTAGTCCCACTCCCCTGCCCGTTTCCCGTAACACTTCAAATTTACTACCTTCAGGTACTTATCCAATTTTTTTAAAAGCCACGATACTGTCTGCTTCTGCAACACTCAGGCAATGCATTCCAGATCATAACCACTCTTGGCATTAAAAGAAATATTTTTCCTCATGTCACTTTTGGTTCTTTTGCCAATCACCTTAAATCTGTGTCCTCTGGTTTGCAATTCCTTTGCCAAGGGTAGCAGTTTCTTCTCTATCTGTTCCATCTTGACCCCTCGTGATTTTGAACACCTCTGACAGATGCGGCAAATTATTTTGCGGTGCATCTTGTTATTTCCCACTCCTCCACACTTTTTAAAAATCTTTTCTCCTTTTCCACAGGTCGAGGACGAGGGGAAAGTGGTTACTACCAAAGAAGTTTCGAAGATGGTGAAGGGGGGTTTGGTCGTGGGGCACGTGAAATGCTGAGAAGTCAAAGCTGGGAGGAAAGGTAGGTTTTGGCAGGTGCCACTGGCAGTTTGACAGAGCCTGGAGAGGTTAGGAGGACGGCTAACAGTTTATAGACGGTGGGAGCTTGTCTTCTGCGCTCTTAGGTATCCTTAAGGGTATCCTTAAGCCAGTCCATGCAGGTTGGAAAATTGTTCAAAGTTATGCCTTTAAAGCAGGAGTTTACCATGGTCTTTTCTTGCAGCCCCAGCTGCTTGGATGTGTTATCAAGGAGCTGCAGTAAAATTAGTAATTAAATGATGAATTATCTGCCTTTATTAGATTCGAGTATAAACGCATGGATTATCACATTGCTTGTTCTTTAGATTGAATTTACATAGACACTTTGAAGACACACTGCAAGGTTCTCTGTCAATCAGCTATGATACCTGGTTATGTCTGCATGGCAGCTGCTTTGCAGGGGTTCCATATTTGGAAATAGAATCTGATGCCAAAGGCCTTTCTAATTGACTCGGATGCAGAAGTATTTGGCATCATCTTGAATATCTTCATAGACGTGATGAGATTGGTTTGGGCACAAAATAAAATAACTGCACAGAACTGAAATCAATTCTGCTACCCTCAAATTTCTGGCTCTTGCTTTGGGATATGGTTTCATAGTCCCAGCACTTGACCCACATGGCTGTACTTAACATGTGAGACTTAAATTAGGTTTTGGCCAGTTATAGGTCCTCATCAATTGTTGACCCATAGGCTTTCCAGCAAGTGGGCACCTGCAAGAAGCAGGAATTGTGGTTGGTTATTCTTCCCCTCCACCTCTTAGGTGACAGACAGGCCAATTGCGATTGCCCAGTTCTTGTGGTGGCCCAAATCAACTAACCAGTCATAAATGGTGGTGGACAATTAAACAGCTAGCTGGAGGAGGCAGCTCCACAAACATCCCTGTCCTCAATCATGGGGGAGCCCAGCACTTCAGCACAAAAGACAAGATTTGCAACCATCTTCAGCTAGGAGTGCTGAGTTTTTAAAATTTATTTGTTCACAGGATATGGGCATTGTTGGCTAAGCCAGCATTTATTGCCTGCCCCTAATTGCCCTTGAGAAGGTAGTGGAGAATTGCCTTCTTGAACAACTGCTGCCCATGTGGTATAAGTACACCCACAGTGTTGTTAGGGAATTCTGGATTTTGACCCAGCGACAGCGAAGGGGCAGCGATATATTTCCAAGCCAGGATGGTATTTGGCTTGGAGTGGAACTTGCAGCTGGTGGAGTTTCCATGCATCTACTGCCTTTGCCCTTCTAGATGGTGAGAGGCTGCAGGTTTGGAAGGTGCTGTCTAAGGAGCCTTAGTGAGTTGCTGCAGTGCATCTTGTAGTTGGCACACACTGCTGTCACTGTGTGTCGGTGGTGGGTGGGGTGCTGATCAAGAATGGATGATCGATTTTGGTGAGGCTCCTAGTATCACAGATGTCAGCCTTCAGCCAGTTCGATTCACCACTTGCTATCAAGAAACGACTGAAGACACACGATAAGTTAAAGGCCATGAGCTCTGACAACTTCCCAGTTGTGGTACTAAAGACTTGTGATCCAGAACTAGCCTGACTTGGAAATATATCATAAAAGCAAAAACTGCAGATGCTGGAAATCCAAAACAAAAAAACAAATACCTGGAAAAACTCAGCAGGTCTGGCAGCATCTGTGGAGATGAACACAGTTAACGTTTCGAGTCCGTATGACTTCTTCAACAGAACTAAGTAAAAATAGAAGAGAGGTGAAATATAAGCTGGTTTAAAGGGGGGGTGGGTGGGACAAGTAGAGCTGGATAGAGGACCAGTGATAGGTGGAGATAGCCAAACGATGTCATAGACAAAAGGACAAAGAGGTGTTGAAGGTCCACCTTCAACACCTCTTTGTCCTTTTGTCTATGACATCGTTTGGCTATTTCCACCTATCACTGGTCCTCTATCCAGCTCTACTTGTCCCACCCACCCCCCCCAAAACCAGCTTATATTTCACCTCTCTTCTATTTTTACTTAGTTCTGTTGAAGAGTCATACGGACTTGCAACTGTGTTCCTCTCCGCAGATGCTGCCAGACCTTTGGAAATATATCAACCTTTCCTTCACTGCCCCTAGGTCAAAATCCTGGAACTCCCTTCCTAACAGTGCTTTGGGTGTACCTGCACCATATGGACTAAAGCAGATCAAGAAGGTGGCTCACCTGCACCTCCTCTACATTTAGGGATGGGCATTAAATGCTGGCCTAGCCAGCATCACTTGCATCCCTTGAAAGAATGAATGAAAAGCACAGCCCAGGCCAAACTGTTTGAATGTTCTGGCTTTTGTCTTCAAGGTAAAACCCCCTCTTTACCTTGATGTAGTGGCTGTTTTCACCAGGGGCAGCACCATGCTAATTTCTGCAGCCCTGTCTGGTGACTTCTCAACTGTTAACCAGCCAGTTGTGAAGAAAGTAAATGGTGAACAGTTTGGTTTATTGGGTAATATTCAACTTCCCAACGCTAAGTTTTGTGCTCGAGCTGAGGGGGTTGAAAACCATTCCAGTTATCCGGTAACTGCTCGACTGCCAGAAGTCAGATAGTAAGGTAAAGAATAAAAACTCTTCCAGGTCTCTGTTCAAATTGACCTCTCCGTGCCTCAGATGTGCCCTGTACCAGTGTTGCCAATGTTTAATGTTGCCAGTTACTTGGGAACTTGTGTTTGGAGCTGTGCTCCCATTTGGGCTGGTTTTAGATTGCCCTTGGGCACTAATTGGAAACCCTGGAGATTGGCTAAGGTGAAATTTTTGTTCTTCCCAATATAATGTGGATAAGCCTAGGGTGCTTGGGGTGAAAGAACAGTGTTGTAAGCCGCTGTGCCCTATGCTCTTCCATCTGCTTTGGGATAATGGTTTGTGACTAATATAACATGCAAAACTGTTCCCTCTGAGGATCCTCCATGACTGATGTTGGTTTGCTCTGCTGTTGGCTGAGTTTGTGAAGGTGAAGCCTATTTGAACCATCCAGGCCAACAAGGGTCAGGATTAGATCCTTGGCCTCTGCTCAGTTACCTGATTTCACCCAGGATTGAGGATGGGGGGTTGGTTGCATTGATTACTTTCATTGTCCCTGGATCAGGGCTAGGAGCAACCAGCCGGGATGTATTTTCCTGATGACCATGCACTCAAACCTCTGTCAGGTGTGTGTGCATGCTGAGCCGGGACATGCCAGCTACATCAAGATTGCTCAATTCCGCAGTATTTTGTATTATATTATTGTTTTCTAGCCCTTAGCCAGCTCCTTTTAATTATCAGAAATTCTTGGATCATATTTAATCAAAAAGCATCCTCGATAGCATCTCAACTAATATCTTTAAAAATACTTAAATACTTTAAATATACATTTTCTTAGGTTTCCTGCTCTAGTGATAGCAGTGACTCTGCCTCGGTATACTCCATGCGTAGCAAACAAGAACCCCTAGCTTTCACATTCATCACTTGTGGCCATAGACAATGAACGTCAGTACCGTGTGGGTATCTGAGACCGACCCTGTCTCAGCTGGCAGGAGTTTGAGTGGATGGTCATCAAGAAGTAAAAACAAGTGCTGGAGAAATTCAGCAGGTCTGGCAACATCTATAGAAAGAGAAATTGAGTTAACATTTTGAGTCCAATATGACTCCTCTTCAGAACTGTAAACAGTACTGTGGCTCACTGATGTGTAAAGAACTCCTTTATTTCTGTATCCTTTTAAATTTGTTCTTGGAATGGCAGTGCCCTATTTTATATCCCCACCCTGTGTTACACTGAGGAAATGGCTGTGGGCCCTCACTTTGAATTATTTGCTGTGCTCTGGTTGGCGATGGTGCTTTCACAATGGTAGCAGGTAGGGAATTCCAAGATTCTGACCCAGCGATGATTTGAGAATGTCAGAATGGTCTGTGACTTTGAGATGAGGCTGTTTCTACTCCATTTGCTTACTCTTCCCCTACCTCCACAACTGCGGATATGTTGATGAGTTGCTACGCATGGAGTATACCGAGGCAGAGTCACTGCTATCACTAGAGCAGGAAACCTAAGAAAATGTATATTTAAAGTATTTAAGTATTTTTAAAGATATTAGTTGAGATGCTATCGAGGATGCTTTTTGATTAAATATGATCCAAGAATTTCTGATAATTAAAAGGAGCTGGCTAAGGGCTAGAAAACAATAATATAATACAAAATTCTGCGGAATTGAGCAATCTTGATGCTCATGCATCCTTTATGCTGTTGGAGGGGCTGGATATTGGGTCCATTGGCTGGTGCATCAATCAAGTACTTGTACCCAGTTAGCTTTTTGAACAATGTTGCAGTGTATCCACACTAATTGTTCCATTATTCTTAAAGCAAGACGCCCAGACGCGCACACCTGAAGCCTAATCATTGATTTTCTATCTCAAGATCTATGGTGCCAGATTTCTCAGCATTAAATTTCACCTGACATCCTACACCCTCCTGTAGTCCCTTCAGTTTATCATTTGTGCTTTAAAATATTGATACCATATATATTGTGTTCAATTTAATTAACTCACGAGTGGAAATGTGCACTAACTGGTACATCTTCAAAAGAAGCAGAGAGACTGTCAGATTTTTCCAAGTGGGACACTAAGTTGAAATATAATGATGCAGAGCACAGAAGCAGAGAGGCCAAAACTGTGTTCAGTTTTGGGTGCCCTGTGACTGATCCAAGCCCAGAGACTTGGTGTAGAACAGATTTGCTGGGATCATAGCAGGGCTAAGGAGCGTAATTTAAGGAGAAGCTGGGACTGATGCACGCGTTTGGAATTGAGGAATTTGGATATAGCTGGTACTGGTAACTAGAGGGTGTAATTGTTGCATACATCCAAGGTACAATGGTTGAAGCAGGATCCATAATGGCAGTTCAAAAGGAAGTGGATAAATATTTTAATTCTATGGAGTGGAGAAAGGGTGGGGGAATAGGATTAAGTGGATAGCTCTCCCGCAGATATCACGGGTGCAGCAGATTCTGGGATAGGCTAAATGGTGGCTCCTGTGCCATTAATGACTCCATGGCTCTGTAAAAATGCTGACTCAATGGCTTGTAAAATATCATCTTGATTTGATTTAACTGTGCCTATTTTGTGTCTGGAATACATTTGCTTGCTCCATACTTTCCCTTTGTACGACCAGCTGGGAGTAGACTTATTGCAAACAATATTGTTTTTAGGATTTTTTACTCCTTGGTGCATCTCTGCTTTGATTTCTTTTCCAACTCCCCATTCTTTGTTTACCACAGGGGTGACAGAAGATTTGAGAAGCCTGGACGTAGAGATGGAGGTATGGTTTGAACTATCAGGGAAAGTTATTAAGGTTTAGTTGTGCATTCTTCTCTCTAGGCCCCATAGTGATTAAGACAAAATGATTAGGAGTTAATGGGAAATTTTACTTACCCATCAATTATTGGGGAAACTGGTTTTCAAGATGAATCCAGATTGATCAAGTTGTCTAATTTTCAATGTCAATGTCTTCAGTAGTTAATGTCCACGTAATTTTGTTAAGCTAAAATTAGAATGCGGACACTTTAATGATAATTCAAAATCTGACTTTATCACTTTCTTTTCTCCCAACATCTCTTTTCTTCTTCCACCTCCTCTTTCCTTTTCTCCTCCTCTTTCCTTTAAGTACGGGTAGGGTTTGAGGAAGTAGCTCCCACGACACGCAAGCAGGATTTTGCACGTTCCGACAGCGAGAACTGGCGAGCCATTCGAGAAGAACAAAATGGTGAAGAGGATGATGGAGGCTGGAGGACAGCTGGAGCAAGAAGAGAAGGTGACAGGTGGCGGCCCCCAAGCCCAGGTACCCCAGAAAGCCTGTTTCCAACTTGTGCAAGGTTTTCCCATTGGCTTTTCACACTGCTTCATGTAGCAATAGTGAGGGAATTACTGCAGAAATCACAATGCGGCAAGGTGGTAGTGTGAGCAGAGGACAGTAATCATAGGTTCATGGTAAGGAAAGAGTAAAAACATCCGGCCGTTAAACTTCTAAAGGCAGTCTTTGGGAGGTTGTGCATACAGGTGAAAGATGAATAGGCACGAGGCTGAAATTGAGATGGAGTTGTGGCTAAAACGGGCTTGAAACTAATTGAGGGGACAGTGGCATTATATGTTACTAGGAGTTTTAACAAGAATTGTTGATGATGAAGGCCACTGTGGATAATTTGAAAGTGAGTAAAACTATTAGCAGTAAAATGAAGACATTCAAAGCCCACTTGTTTAAAACACAAGACGTTAAGATCTAGATTAAAGAAATTTAGCAAGTTCAAAAGACATGGTAAAATGGCTTTGAATTTAGAATTACTTGGAGAATTAAGACAAATACATTGAAGTGCATTAAAGGTAAAGGAGAAAATGCAGAGGTATAGAGTCACT
This sequence comes from Carcharodon carcharias, assembly GCF_017639515.1. Lineage (NCBI taxonomy): Eukaryota > Metazoa > Chordata > Chondrichthyes > Lamniformes > Lamnidae > Carcharodon > Carcharodon carcharias. Next base: position 12,324,626 of record NC_054499.1, on the reverse strand, counting down.
AACTTCTATGCAGGGAGCTAAGGTTAATGATGTGGAAATGGCTAAACTAGGTTGAATTAATCCTTTGGTTGTATATTTATTGGGGCTGTAACAGCTTGAGTTTAGAATGAGCAGCATCATAAAATCATCAATTACTACACAGTTGGTTGCTGCATACTTAAATAATGTTAGAGTGAATAAAGGACAGTAGATGAATCACATTCTTTATTCGAGTTCTTGGGGAAGCTGGCAAATAATCAGCACCTGTTAGAAAAATGGATGGTACTGGAGGATGAGAAATGATTCCAGAGGGAAGCATTGGAACTATAGACCAGGAGGGAAAATCAGTTGCCAAGAACAGGTTGGCATAGTGTTGAAAGTTCATGGCTTTACGAAATAATAACCTGAATAATGAGCATATCTGATTTATGTAGCTAAGGGAGTCGATAAGGGTGAGAAACAAATTAGCATTTGTTGCCCATCACTTATTGGTCTTGAACTGGGTGGCTTGCTAGTCAGTTAATAGTCAGCCACATTGATGTGGGCCTGGAGTCACATTTTGGTCAGACCAGGTGAGGGTGGCAGATTTCCTTCCCTAAAGGGCATTAGTGAACGAAATGGGTTTTTACAACAATCGGTCGTTGTCATGGTTACCATTACTGAGATGAGCTTTATTCCAGGTTTATTAATTGAATTTAAATTCTGCTAGCTGCTGTGGTGGGATTTGAACCCATATACCTAGAGCATTAGCCTGAGCCTCTGGATTGCTAGTCCAGTGACAAACATCTCCCCGTAAATTAGGTGTCTCATGGAAACCTGTAGTGGAGAAAGTTACCTAACATGGTGTTGGCACCAAGGTGCTGAGATGGATCGGGTCATGGCTGGGTGATAGGAAACAGAGGTCCCTGTAAATTGGTGGTATTGGGTTTTTATTGATTAGAGGATGTGGATGTCGTTTGTAATATTGGCATTTATTGCCCTTTCCTAATTGCCCCTTGAGAAGGTGGTGCTGAACCACCATCTTGAACTGCTGCAGTCCATGTTATGTAGATACACCCACAGTGCTATAGGTGGGAGTTCCAGGATTTTGACCCAGTAATAATGAAGGAACGGTTATATAGTTCAAAGTCCGGATGGTGTGTGACTTGGAGGGGAACTTGCAGGCGGTGGTGTTCCATGCATCTGCTGCCCTTGTCCTTCTAGGTGGTGGAGGCCACGGGTTTGGAAAGGTGCTGTTGAATAAAGTTGATGTGATGAGTGAAGTCCCCTCTTCCATTTGACCAAATTCTAAGAAGATATGAGCTTGGGCAGTCTCAATCCAGTACTGCCATTAATTGTCATTTAGTTAATCTTACTTTGAAGTTACTGGATGGCTGGTGTGGGAAGATATCTTGCTGGTACAGTATTGAGATTGTTCTGATTGTGGTGCAGGAGTAAAGGAAGCTTTTAATCTGTTTATAATCTGTGCTGAACCTTCCCTGGGATTTAAGAGATTTGCTCTACATCAATTTCTGCTCTACCTCCTATACGAGTGCTGGAAACTGACACTGGATGCCTTAGTGCCTTTCTACTTTATCTTCTCTTGTGTGGTTGTCATGGTCCCTGACGATTGTTTTCCCCTGGTTTCTACCCCCTCCCACCTTTCCATCATTGCAGATGGTCCTCGCTCCGCAGGCTGGAGGGACCACGCTGATCAGCGGCGGCGGAGGTTTGACTTTGATTTCCGGGAGCGAGATGAGGAGCGTACATACAGGAGGGGCAGGACAGGCAGTGGAAGCTACGAAGACGAGAAGGATAATTTACCCGAGTGGTGCCTGGAAGATGCAGAAGAGGAAATGGGGACGTTTGATTCATCTGGCGCTTTCATGTCATTAAAGGTGCAGAGCCTTTGGTTCTTCAAGTGGGATGGGTAGAAGAATGGGATATGGGTTTGCGGATGTGATTCTGTCTGTGTTGTTGGAATTTTCTTCCTCTACCTTCCGGGACTTGATTAAATAGATGCGGTTCTATTTCTGTTCTGTTCTCCCTCTTCTCTCTCCTTTTTTGGCAGCGCTGACTCCTGCTTGAGTATGGCCCTGCAGGTGCTTCTCGTGCCTTCCTATGTTTGATCCTAAACAGTGAGAGTTGGCTGGTAATTCAAGGACAGGCTTTGCAGTTGAGTCCAGTCCTACCCTCACCCAGGGTTTGTTTGTGCATGCACACAGGAGTCCTGGTTAACTTGAGGGCCTTCAAAACCTCCCTACTGCCCTTGCCCAGGGTTAATTGTTGCATTGCCACTGTGTGAGCTGAAATCAGCTAACTCCAAGCAGAGTGTGAATCAAACCAGGGACTGTTGGTTTGTAACAGGGTGGGGATGGGGGCAGGTGGCGGGGGATTTACCATAATGATAATAGGGCTAAAAGGGTTAATAGGAGGACAGGTTGCATAGACTGTGCTTGTATTCCATTGAGTTGAGATTAAGTGGTGATGTAAATGACGTATTTCTGATGATTAAAAGGCTTGATAGAATATATGGGGAGAAACTATTTCCTCTGGTCTGGGTGAGGGAGTCCAGAATAATGGGACAGAACCTTAAAGTTAGAACAGGCCGTTCAGAGTTGATTTCGGGAAGCACTTTCTCATACGCAGGGGAGTGGAAACCTGGAACTCTGAAATGAGGTTGGGGATCAAATGAAAAGTTCAAGACTAAGATTGACGTATCTTTGATCGGCAAGGATATTAAGTATTATGGAACCTAGCTGTGTAGATGGAATTAAGATACAGATTGGATATGATCTAATTAAATCAAGGAGAGGCTCGAGGGGCTGAATTTTTTGCTGCCTTTTATTTGTTCATGGAATGTGGGCGCGTCGCTAGCTAGGCCAGCATTTATTGCCCATCCTTAATTGCCCTTGAGAAGATGATGGTGTGCTGCTGCCTTGAACTGCTGCGGCCCATGTGGTGTAGTCACACCCACTATGCTGTTAGGGAGGGAGTTCCATCCACAGTGAAGGCGATATATTTCCCAATCCAGATCTGTGTGGCTTGGAGAGGAACTTGTAGGTGGTGGTGTTCCCATGCATCTGTCACCCTTGTCTTTCTAGGTAGCAGAGGTCCTGGGTTTGGAAGCGGGTGTCAAAGGAGCCTTGGTGAGTTGCTGCATCTTGTAGATGGTACACACTGCTGCCACTGTTTGTCAGTGGTGGAGGGAGTGAATGTTTGTGGGTGGGATGCCAATCGAGCTTTGTCCTGGATGGTGTCAAGCTTCTTGAGTGTTGTTGAGCTGCACTCATCCAGGCAAGTGGTTTATATTCAATCACACTCCTGTCTTGTGCCACGTAGATAATGGACAAGCATTGGGTAGTCAGGAGGTGAGTTACTCACAGGAGGATTCCCAGTCTCTGACCTGCTCTTGTAGCCACAGTACTTATATGGCTGATCCAGTTCGGTTTCTGGTCACTGGTAACCCTCAGTGATGGTCATGCAATTGAATGTCATGGGGAGATGGCTAGATTCTCTTCTGGGGATGGTCATTACCCACCACTTGTATGTGTATGGCACGAATGTTACTTGCCACTTAGCCAAGGCCTGAATATTGTCCAGGTCTTGCTGCATATGGACACAGAATGGCCTTCTCCTGTTTCTTTGTCAGGCTCAGTGTCACTCTTGAGTAAAGCATTGATAAAGCCCCTATTGCTGTGGAGTAGTTGAGGCAAGTAGCATTGATTCATTTAAGAGGAAGTTGGAGAAAGCATGTTAGAAAGGAAGGAAAATAAGTTGAAACGGAGGAAGATGGAGGAGGCTCATGTGGAGTGCAAGCATCAGTGCAGACCAGTTGGGCTAATGATCTGTTTCTGTGCTCTATATTCTATTTAATGTCATTTTTGCTGCTTTCTGCCAACCATCCATTCCATGTCCTATGCTGTGGTTTTCCTAACTGATTCTTAATTGTTGTGTTAAACAGAAAGGTTCCAAGGAACCGATACCCGAAGAGCAGGAGCTGGAATTCAGAGGGGTGGATGAGTTGGATGAACGACCGGAAAATGAATATGATATGGAATTTTTTAAGGAGTCTGATAGGACGGAAAATGAGGATGCAGGTAACCAGGCATAACATAGATAATCTTAAACCAGGCATCTGCATTTAGCACAGCCTTGATTCAGTCAGATTCTGTTGCGTCTGAAGATTCCTTACAGCAAACATTAGCTGCTTTCACAGCAGTTTTTCCCCCTTCCCTGGCCCCTCCCTCACGCTGTGAGCCAGCTGAGAGCACATGACAGCAAAGTGTGGTTGGGGGGGCGGGGGAGGTGTGTGTGTGTGTGTGTGTGTGTGTGTGTGTGTGTGTGTGTGGAAGGTGAGGGGCAATAGTGGAGTTGGCTGGTCATCAAGACCTCCTGGTCAGGAGGGTGACAGCACAAGTGGGTTTGCACTGGTGCTACCCAGGGAAGTGGAGGAACGCTTCCCCAGCGACCAAGTGAGCATTAGTTAACAGCAAGGTGCCTAGCCATGCGTGGGCAATCTGTTCATAATGCAGACATATTGAATGGACTTGTGCAAAGATTACAGTTATGAGGTGTACTGAGGGCACCAAGTGGCAATATAAGGAATTGTTTCCCTTTGAGCTGAACAACCCTCTGACTTTTTGATGACACTGGCCCTCATTGTGATTGTTTTGTCAGTTCTTTTTTTCACCCTTTCTGCCACCCACAATTTCTGCAGCCTCCAGTTTACACTATAAATGTAATCCGATAGGGAGGGGAAGTTGATTGGTACGTGGGCCCTAACCTTCTGTGAGTGACCACATGCACGAGATGAGAACTTGTTGGCAGGCCAGTTGACTGTGGAGGGAATAACGTGTACCTTCTAGCAGAGGTCACTCACTAATGATCAAGAACTGCCCATGGCAGTGGTGTTTTTTGTTTTGCCTAGTATGTCATGTAGGGTGATCTTCAAACTAATCCAAGAGCCTGCCACTCTTCAAGGATCTTGCTCCTGAATAACCTGTTTCTCCACAACAGACAGAACCGATCTGCCAGCAGAGGTGTACAATGGCAAGATCTCGCCATCGTGTTCGTCATCCTCTCCCTCGGAATCTCAGGCCCAGGAGGTGTTTCTCGCGGTACCAGAAGAGTGTGAGCCCGTTACACACAGGGCAGAGCCTGACATGGCGGATCCTGCGTCAGACACCCAGGGACAGAACAAACCTCCTGCTGATGGTACAGAAATCTAATGTTCAGCATTTACTATTTCTTTATGTTTTAATCCTATATAGTATTCTTCATTTCTGCTGTTGTAAATTGGATCCGGTGGATGCAACACTTTAAAGAGTGCACAAATTGATGTCCAGTTAAAGGGGAAGGAACTCCTTTGGGTTGATCACCATTCAAATCCCTGCCAACTGTATGCAATGATCCCTTTAAGCTCCCAGCAGCATTGCACAACAGACAGGCCTCGTGCAACCACTGTTTCCTCTAAAATGTGTGTACACAGCAAAGTTAAAGGGACCATGGAGTGCAACAAGCAACCCGTGCACAAAATGATTAGAGGGAATATTATATGACTGTATATTATATATACGGTCACTTCCCCAAGGGCCACATTTCAATTCTTCTTTTTGACTGTTCCTGGTGTCCCCCTGGGAACACCCTTTGCCTGTCCAAATGGAAATTGCAGCAGCTTTTCAATCCTCTCGAGAGACAAAGTATTTGCCAGATCCCCTGGAAGTACACAGGCAGCTGAGTATACGGGGGTCCCCAGCCCCCGCACAAACTTTTTCTGAGTATTGGGTAACTCTTTCTCAGCTCTTGTTATTGGTCGCTTCCTGTTGGTGGCTTCCACACCTACCCTGAAAACACACACACACACACACACACACACACACACACACACACAGCACCCCCCCCACCCACCACCCACCATTTCCGTCATTGCTGTGTGAAACAGGCCTGGGGTAGCAGTGATCATAAGCTGTGACCTAGCAAGGAGACTCAGCTTTGTGAGTCACTTGTTATGTTTTGAAGATTGTATTGCTCTACAGAGAGACAGCATGTTGATGGGACAAATGGCTTCCTCCTTGGCTGTAATGACTCTCTGTATGATTCATTAATGTTTTTTGAAATGTATTGGGCTTCCTTACCCACAAATTAATAATAGTAGGGCCAACTGGATTTTGTGGAAAATCAGGGGCTCTTGTATATGTTTAAATGTATCCTTGCAGTGGCAGTTATGTAAAAAATAGCATCTTTCATGCCCACAAGATGTCCCAAAGCACTAAAAACCAATGAAATACTTCTGAAAAGTAGTTATTGTTGCGATGGAAGAAATGTAAACAAATGCCAGTAGCACCTCTGAGCAGCAATGAAATGACCAGTTATTCTTTTTGTTGGTGTTTGAGAGTAATGTTGGGTAGGGGGCAAGGAGGACTTTCGACTCCACTTCAAAATACAGTGTTGGTACATTTCACATTCACTGAAAGAGGCAGATGAGTTATTTCCTGGCACCTCTGGCAGTGCAGCACTCCCTCAGTGCTGCGTCCGCCTAATCCTGCAGGCAACGAAAAGAAAGAACCTGCATTTATGTAGCATCTTTCATGACCTCTAGATGTCTCAAAGCATTTGGCAACCATTGAAGCACAGTCACAGTAACGGCCCAAGGCTGGAGTCGGACTCGAACAAACGGTGTATAAACCCATAGATGCAAATTTTTTCCCTGTGGACCTGTAGTCCATCCTCTGTTCTCAAGAAAACTTATTTTTGTTTTAAATTTCCTGTTTGATAAACTGAGTATAATTTGGTTGACAGTTTCAGTAAATCCACTTAAAATAATTTCCATTTTCGCTGTTTGCTCCTCTTGTTGAAGAGGCTGGACTGGATGGAAATCTGTGGCAGTAGTTAGAAAGCAGTTTTCACAGAATCGTAAAATAACAGCGCAGAAGAAGGCTGTTCAGTCCGTCAAGTCTGCGCCGGCTCTTAGAAGCAGTCCAATTAGCCCCACCCCTTTGATCTTTCCCTATATCCCTGCAATGGAAAATGGTTTCTGTCAATGTGGGTTTTGCCACTGCCATTCTTTAACCAGCTTTAGGGCCTGAGAGAATGAATGGCCTTGCTGACTGGCCTTCTCCTTTAGCCTTGAGGTAAAAAAGCCCTGGGAATTTGAAATGAAAACAGAACATGGTGGAAATGTACAAGAAGACTGGCCATTAACTAGAAAAGATTGTTGGCATTTTGGGTGTGGACTGTTTGTGATAGCTGGTTCTAACAAAGAGTCTGAACTCAAACCATCTGTCCTTTCCCTTTCGGATGCTGTTGTCATTCCAGCACTTTCTGCTTTGATCTCTCCCTCGCTGTGGGGAAAATAAACTGACCTCAACTCATCGCCATTCAAAGATGGAACTGCAGAGGGGGATATCAGACATGATCTCTGTTTTCTCTGATGCAGCTCCAGTGCCGTGTTACTGAGTGCTACCTGACATCCCTGTCTAAAAGGCTGAATCTCGAGGTGTTTTCTGCCGACCTGTACTTTCTGCTAACTGACCCCCCTCTTTTTTTTGCTTCCCGCATAGAAGCTGTCAATGTGGGCCAGCCTGCTCAGCTAAGTCCAGCAACAGTGTCCACTTTATCATCATCTTCTCCTTCCTCCTCTCCTCCCTACCCCGGCACCGTTGCTGAATTCGTGCCGGTGGACAATGACGATGACGAAGGAATGAAACGTTTTGAACAGGTAGGGAAAAGGGTTCTTGTGTCGTGTGGATATTTCTTTGCACTGACAGATTATCCTTTCCTGGCAGAAACCCAGAATCTGGAAATGACGACTATATTGCAGGCTGGCTTTTACCTGTCCCAGTGGACATTTTCCTGAAGCTCAAGAAATTCTAGCTGGTATTTTATGTTAAAACTATGCCTCTCAAATATGGGTCCTCTAGAGTGTAACTTGTGATACAGGAGAGACTTAAATTTATATGGATCCTTTCACAAACACCAGACATCCCAATGCACTTTATAGCTAATGAAGTACTTTTGATGTCTAGTCATAGTTGTAGTGTAGGAAGCGCAGCAGCCAATTTGTGCACAGAAAGCTCCCATAAACGACAATGTGATGCATTTGCTGTCAGTTTTATTTCCTGGAGGATTACTAAGTTTCAACATGGGTTATAACTCAATTGACCTTTCCCTTAGAAGGGTATGTGCCCAAGTAAGAGGGCACTGCCCTTTTCCTCACTGCTGGAAAGTTGAGCTTGATTTTGAAATGGAAAGGTGGTCCTCTAACGGCAGTGTCAGTGTTTTGGCGCCACCGTGATGTGACGTGATTTTCCACGTTTCTTCCCACCTTGTGGTTTCTGTGCGGCAGGAGGCTGAGAAAATGGTGGCGTCGCTGCATGACAACTCGCTGGACGACGAGCGGTTTGTGGAGATGATGCAGGATCAGAGGAGCCGAGCTGCTGCTGCCTTACCCCTTTCACATGAGGCAGCCATGAAATGGTTCTACAAGGATCCGCAGGGAGAAATCCAAGGTAAGTTGAGTAGATGTGTGGTTAATAAAAAAAGCAATTGATGGAGCCTTGGGTTCCTTACTGAGTGGTTTTTCTGTCATTTGGTGTCACACTAAACTGCACAGACCACAGTCTGATGCTCAGTTTCCAGTGTACCCACCTCACCCAGGGCAGCTGTGGTCCCACTATTTTTGGCATCAAAGCTTCAGAATCAAGGTAGGAAGAGAAAGCCTGGCATGGTCACTGCTTTTGATGACTATCCAGTGCTTCTGACTGCCCTGGAACCAAAAAAAAAAGCCTGGACCAATATATGTGATATGACTGCGCTGGTGCACTCAGCAGGCTGTTTGCCTCAAGGGCATTGGAAATCTCCCCTCACCCTGGCTGCTAACTCAAAAGGCCGTTGATGCTGGGGATCCACAAGAAACTTCCAAGACTTGGATGGGCAGGTGTATTCGGCTGAGGGGGGTTACAACCAAGGCAGGTAAATGGAATTGAGGTACAGAAAAATGATGATCTAGTTGAATGGCTGAACAGGCTCAAGGGAGTTTGGGGTGGGGGTGGTTTTAATTGCTTGTTGATTGTTATGTAACCGATTAAGCAGTTGGGTAAGCGGAAAACGACTTAATGTTGACTTTTTATCAGGTCCGTTTACGACGCAGGAAATGGCTGATTGGTTCCAGGCTGGATATTTCCCCATGTCCCTGCTGGTCAAACGAGGTTGTGATGAGGGCTTCCAGCCTTTGGGAGATGTGATTAAAATGTGGGGAAGAGTGCCTTTTGCTCCTGGACCCTCTCCACCACCATTGCTGGTAAGTCAGCATTATCGTTGAGGTTTAGATGCTCCTTATGGTAGCGGTGGGGGGGATGTTGTTGACAATGAGAGGGTGCCGTGAGCTTATTCACATGTCTGCAGTTTGCTACTTTTTGTACTTTTCACTTTTGACATGACCTGCATGTTTCGTGCACTCATCTTAGTTAGGTTTGTGTGCACGCATATAACCATCTTCTGCAAGGTTGCCTTGTAACCAGTTGAAGGGAGGGGAGAGCTTGCTGATATCTTCCTCACTGCATTAAATTGAGCCACGTCCTCCACCCTTTCTGACCCGCCACCTCTTGACATGCCAATGTGCCTCCCCAGGTGGGTGCAGTTGTGCCAGCCAGGGATTGCTCTGCTGACATTCTTAAATCGAGTTCCCGAGCCTCTGGTGCTGTGGTGACAAGCAGCTAGTTTGCAGACCCTTGAGCGATGGGGACATGTGCGATGGTATTCAATCAGCAGCCCCTCATCAGCATCTAGGTGATACTGCAGTCACCTCTGGAAACAGCAGCCATCTGAAAAACATAGGATGCAGGCTTGAACCTGCGGCCTCTGACTCTGTAGCATTCTGCATCATGGTCCACGATCACTGTGCCACCTACGAGCCAAGCTTCCTTTGTGGAGTGAGATGGTTTCTAGTTTGACTGGTACCAGCACTGCATATGCAAATGTTAATCTTCCCCTTGATTCAAACAAGTAGATTGTTTGTTTCCTGTTGGGTAGGAGCAAAGAGGCTAACCAACAGCTCGTCTGCAATCTGCTGTGCTGCTTAAGCAGGAGATGAGATTCTGTGGGGAAATGGCTGTGCATTTAATTGTGGCTAATTTTTGGTTACATGTTTCACTGACCTGATTTAAGTGAAGGCATGATAGTGACTTTTCTGCTTTTCCTTTTTATCTAACGACCAATAAACTGCTAATTTGTGGAGCCGTTCCTTGGTTTAATTTGGGGAATTAGTTTAGGTGCAGCTTGCACTTAAATACTGAAGTTGTGACAAACCACGGTATCTAATTGTTGCAATGGTTTGGTTTGTTGGCCATGTGTACAGTGAGCGTCAGATTTCAGAACCATTTGTTCTTAGCCTTGTCGACGAAGCAGGCTGGATTAGAACGTAGAATTTTTAAAAATCATTTAGTAACATGTCCAGCAAAATGCTTGTGAGTGGGTTGATATTCTTAATTCTTGCTGTTTCCTTTTAAGTTTCTGCCCATTTCTCTCCCACCCCAGCGTTATTTTAAATTGGGCATCCTACCCTCAGCTCAAAAGCTGGTCGTCTGCATTGAAAAGAATTGCATCTACTTAGCGCTTTTCACAAGCACCGGATGTCTCAAAGTGCTTTGCAGCCATTGAAGTACTTTTTATTTTAGTCCCTGTTGGTGCTCTTGAGCAGGAAGCACGTTTGTAATGCACCGTCCTCTCATTTAATTATTCTTTGATGATCTCTCTTTGGTGAGTGTGTGGCCAATGGTAACCATCTCCCCTGGAGAAATGGGCTATCCTCTATTCAGATCATTGATGTGATGTGCTAAAGCAATCACGGCCTGCACCATCATCATTATCATTTTAACCACTTTTGAGTTGCATCTTTTTAGTAGTGATTGTTTTAGGTTGCCACTTGACCGTTGCATTCTTTGCATTAGGAGTTAAGATGAGAATAAATTTTTTTTTTTTGGGGTCCTTATCCTCCCTTTCTTAACAGCTTGTCCCTTACTCTGTAAACCACCAACCAAGCAACCAAGAGAACGGACAAGTGGAATTGTGGTCTCCTCACAGCCCTGCTGAAAATGCTACTTTGTGTCAGCAGGTAGGAGGCACACGTTGGCTGTAAAATTAGACGTCAGTACGTGACAGGCAGTGTTAACCCGAGACATGAACTAAAATCGCAGATGCATCCTTTTTCTCTTGAAGAAAGATTTCCGTTGAAGCGTGGCGCTCAAATCGCACCAACTCCCTTCATTGCTGGTGCCAGTGCCTGGTGACTGGGTGAGGTGTGTCTCTGTGGACCATGCCTGGACAGCACTCCAGCTTGGAGCCATCAGACTCCAGTTCACTGCGTGCACTCTTCCCTTCCCTCATTAGACCTCTCAAAATGAGTTTACGTGATGACTTCCCACCCATCACTACTCCCAATTGGCCAGTAAGTAGGTGAATCACTGATCGTTTCAAATCAAATCCTTTATTTTTAATTTTTTAAAAGGAAAAGTTTCATCATTTAATATTGTCTGCCATTTTTTTCATTTTATTTTTCTCCCTATCTGCATTTCACAGGTGTCTCACAAGACTAACCAGTACAAATATTTGCCTGTGGTAAAACCTAATTGTAAAGGTGACCGAACAGTCTATTTGCAGAATTGGGTTTACAGAGCACATGTTGATTCGAAAGGCGGAGAACTCGGATTTTATTTTTTCAAATGGAGTTTGTTTGGTCTTGGTAGGGCGATATGGACCAGGGGAGACTGAAAAAGCAGCGGGAGTTGGCAGCTGCCCTGTATCATCAGCTTCAGTACCAGCAATTTGTACAACTAATAAACAGGTAAGTAGAGAACCATCCTGAGCTCTACAGGCTGCAATATATCTTGAATTAACCATTCACTCAGAGATTCCACCACCCACCCCCCCAACCCACACACACACACACACACTCTACACCTCCCCCCCCCCCCCACCACTCAGCATTGCACATCAAGTGATGTCAGTTACTTGCATAAAAATATGACTTTAAACTCTGGACACCCAATTGAGGTGTGTACTCCATGGTATGGTTTCTGAGCTGTGCATATAGGATGATGCTAGGTTGATAGGTTCATCCCTGGTCCATATGGGGTTGAACCCAGCCAGGGGCACAATTTTAGGTACTGCACTTGGTCTCCGTATTTTGCTGCCTACTCCCCCAGATGATGTCCCATTTCTGGGACACAGTGGACCGATTCCTGGCCCAAGTTAAAATTCCGACTGCTGTCACTACATAATGGTATCTAGTCATGCTGTGTTCTCCATATTCTTCAACCCAACCTTTCCTTCTATGAATCCTTTGCTGGTCAGGTTGAATGGTGTTGGTATTGGAAAGTGGAACACTTTTTTGCACACATGGCTACCATTACCAACTCAGATTAAGGCACATCATGGGCTAAACAGAGTAAAGTTCAGTCTGCCCTACCCAGTGATGGACTTTTGACTGCCAGCTTGAGAGATGCACACCCTTCTGCACTAGTGTGGTCACTTGATTTTCCCCCACAAGTCATTTTTGTGGTCTCTGAGTTGCTTCATGTGTACAAAATAGGTAGATAGTGGTGTTTGTGGGATGGGTATGTCCACCATCATTAGGGTCTGAATTCATTATATTGGTGCCAAAGAGGGAGGTTTCAATCATTGCAGTTTGTTCTGGTCCTGGACCCAGGTTCCTAAGTTGATTGGAATAATTGTGTATTACACAGTATAGCACTTAGCCTGTGAACGTTGTCACGGAAGATCCATTAGTCTGAAATAAAAACAGAAGTTACTGATTGATCGATCAGCACGTGCAAAGAAAAGAGGTGAGTCAGTGTTTCAGGTGTAGGGCCAGGGTCAGAAGATGCTGCATATTCCCAGTATTTTCTGATCTGGCTTTAGATTTTCAGTTGTCTTTACTGGGTCAGACATATGATCAGTTATTTATCCCCTAGTCTTGGGGAATTTGGCTCAATTACCAACAATGGGCAGGTCTCAAATCTGCTCCCTTCAAATACATTAATAAAACAAGAGGCAGCTTAAATCTTCTCCCTAACCTGAGTACTTGGTGCGAGGAATAATTTGTGCTGAGAGGATTTATCTTGGGAATGACAGTGAGAGAGAAGCAGTGACCTTGACCTCAGGACCACACTTGGTGTGTTGTACGGCTTCCTTGTTGCGTTAGTAAATCCCAGAGGGAGAAGAACACTGCATCGCTTTCAGTTTCTAAACTTCCTTGCTTTCCGACTGAGACTCCAATTTGTTGCTGTGGGGTTTTGTTTGGAATAGAACTGGATGCAGAGCAGTGAAGCACCAAGCTCCTCATCTGGCAAATATCGCACCTGCTTTTAGCCCAGAGCTCTCAGCGTTAGAAGCTCCCCACCCCACCCCACCACACCCCATTCAGCTTGTGGTCTGTGCTGTGTTATCTGTCCTCATTTAGGGTGTTGTGTTTGGTCTCCGTGTTCCCCAACATAGGAGAAAACTTTAACTGGGATTTTCTGCTCCTGGAAGATGTCCCTATCTGGAAGGGCAGATCAGCACTGATATCCTGCATGGTTGAGGCTACTTCAGAGGGAATTAAGAACCCACCACGTATTTGTGGGACTGGTGTCACAAGTCGGCTAGACCAAGGCTAGAGGCTACTTCAGAGAGAATTAAGAACCCACCACGTATTTGTGGGACTGGTGTCACATGTCGGCCAGACCAAGTAGGGGCGGTAGGAGCCCTCCCCTGAAAGACAGCGGTGAAGAAGTTGAGATCTTGCAACATGTCAGCTTTCAGGGCTGAGTATTTTTCTGGAGTCGTCAGATTTGTTGAATTCGGTTTCACACTTACCGAGGTGGGATTTGAACTTGTGACTCCAAATCCAACGCTGTAACTGCTACATAACACACACTTTGCCAGTCCCAAAAAGATTCTAACTATTCAATTCCATGTCTGTTTTAATGGGGGTTTGTCTTTGATTGTTGTACTTGAGGACATGGATTTGTGCTGTTTTGAGTTGAATTTGCCTCGGACAGAGCCTGTCCCCTTTCCAGTGCCCCTGGTATGAAGCTTCTGATTCTGTGTTCATTGGTAATCCCAATCGGATGCCATGACACAGGGTGACTGGGGATGAGAAATTTAACACGGTATGGGGTGTTGGTGGATCAGAGATTGGGAATTTGGGCAAGGCGGAGGGAGCTTTACTCCGCACCTTACTGTGGCATATCTGATCTTGCAATGAAGTTTTGTGCCCCGACAGTGGGAGAGAGGACTGGGGAAATCGCCCCTGTTCATGGATGCAAAGATGAACACTTGAACAGTCGGAGACAAAGTTATAACGCCCCTCCTTGTTTTTGTAGCCGGCAGCAGCTTGTGCAGTGTGCGCTACAGCAGAAGGCAAACATGACACCCCAACAGCAGCAGCAACTTGTGCTGTTCCTACAGCAGATCCAGGCCCTCAAATCAAGGTAATAATGTTTACCCCCTTTTATGTACCACTCTGAGAAATAATTGCAGTATCTGTTCTCTTTTCATTTTATACTTATATTGTTTAAACATAAGGTAGAACATTTTGTGATGCCATTAACTGCATCTACTGCAGCACAACCAATATACTGTAGCAGGGATTTGCTCTTCAACCGAGAATTGAGAAACTGCTGCTTGTGTGATACTCTTAATCCGTCAATGCAAAATTGGCATAGGTTGATTTGACACAGAGTCCACAGTAGGCTAGAAGTACCTGCCCCAATATTGACTTAAGGATTCTCTCCCTTTCTCTTCCATCAGTAGACTGTTGTGAACAGTTTGCTGACCAAAGGCACTGACTGAGCTCCCAGCTCCACAGTTCTGCCTGATGATCTGGCCATTGAGAACTTGCCAGATAGGGGAGGTTGTAGGTGGAAGGCCATATGCCGGTTGTTTGCATTGGTACATTAGCCTGATCAAGGGGTAGCAATCAAACTCTCAAAGCAAAGTGGAAAATGGAACAACTGGACATTTCACCTCCTTGTTTCCTAGGTGTAAAACCTTGGTCTGAATGGAATCTATCCTGACTATACTAATGCAAGGTTGTATTCTTCTGTTAGCCAGTGTTTTGGGAAGATAGAAATGAGAGGGGCTCATCTAAGAATTGATGCATGAGTCTAAGTTCTTTGTGGCCACTTGGCTTTTTTAACTAGGGTTGTATCCTTGGAGTTTGAAGATGAAGGGATGATTTTATCAAGGTTTATGTTAAGGGGAACTGAGGGTTGATAGAGAGAAACCATTTTGATTGGTTGGGGAGTCTGGGACTAGGACGCAGAGTTTAAAAATTAGAACCAGATCTTTCGGGATTGAAATTAGGAAACACTTCCCCACATCGAAGTGTGGTAGAAATTTTGGAACTCTCTTCAGCAAAATGCTAATTGATGCTAGATCAATTAATTTTAATTCTGAGATTGACAAGTTTTTGTTAATCAAAGGTATTGAGGGGTATCGGGCAAAAACAAGTATATGGTGTTTGGTCGTAGATTGGGCTGGAGGAGCCAAGCAGCCTACCCCTGATCCTTTGTTCAGTATGTGAATACAGATGAAGGCAAATGGGGGAGCGGATAGTCACTGGACTACTGGTGCTTCTGTTGGCACCTAGACGAAATACCAGCAGTGTCACCTGCCTGCACCGTTGCCAGTCATCCCTGCCTCCCAAACCGATGCCATTGTTTAAATTGCATTTCTACTGGAGCCAGGTGCCTTCTGATATTCTTTTAATTCTTTCATGGGATGTGATCGTCACTGGCAAGACCTGCGTTTGTTGCCCAGTGGCTTGCTAGGCCATTTCATAGGGCAGTTAACAGCCAACCCCATTGCTGTGGGCCTGAAGTCACATGTAGGCCAGACCAGTTAAGGATGGCAGACTCCTTCCCTAAAGGGACATTACTGAAGCAGATGGGTTTTTACAACAATCGTTGATAGTTGTCATGGTCACCATTACTGAGTGCAGATAAATGAGTGAAGACTTGAGTGAGAAATTAACTCTGCTTTTTCTTCAGATCCCAATGTTGTGTATTTCCTGTCTCTTTATTTCATGAATATGAAGTGCACTTGGCTATGATATAGATATATACTATACAATATAATCTGTGGAATTTTGATGGGTCAATTTTTCAGGCAGTCCAAGCCCAGTAAATGGAAGAGAGGTCGATTTTTTTTAATAGTTGAACCCAGGGCGAAATGTCCCTTTTAAATGTTGCTCAGAGTGGAATTTTCCCAACCTCCTGGCAGTTTTCCCTTACAGGAGTGGAGACAGCACAGTTTGGCGATAATTCACAAGAACTGCGACAAAGGGGAGTTATTTGAATAGGTCATTTATTATTGTGATGGGGAACAGGTGATCGAAGAATTGTTAGCCACGTTCAATTACATGAAGAAGTTTCTTCAGTGGGGTTAATGTTTCACCAGAGCCTAGGGAGAATGCTTCTTTTACAGTCTGAGATTTAAATCAGATCTTCAAATCGCTACCAGTATGTTAACAGGATTTCAACCAATTGAAAGCACTGGACACATGGGGGCAGGCGGTGGTGGGGCGGGGGAGTGGTGGGTGATGTCCAGTATAGTGCAATTAATGGAAGCCTGAATTTGAAGGATTGAGGTTTTTAGGCAGCTACAATGCTTTCCCTTTGGGCATCGGAGCAGGCTTCCTGATCACTGATTTAGGTGCTTACTGACAGAAATGGGATGGAGTTGGGGACTGCAATCCCAGATTTCTGAGCAATGAGAACAACATTTGACCTCTTCAGTCGCCTCCAAGCAATGACCTTGATGGTGTAGTATTCTCTTCATTGTTCGTTCGTGCCTTCAGAATGGTTTGGAATAGACATTTTTCAGTGCTGATATACTTATACAGTTCGTTCCTGAAGAAAATCTCAGGAAGCACTGAAGATCTTCCACCATTTTTGTCCCCCCAGGTGTGCAGAGCAAAATTTGATTCCTGCCATCAACAGATCTATGTCAGTGCCCGAAACGGGGTCTCTCTGGGACCTTCCGACCTCTGCTTCACAGCCCTCAGGTGAGGATTCCCTCTGGTGACGCCTAAAACTGCAAGCGGTTTTGAGCAGCAGTTGCTGCGACCTAGACTGAAGCTCCACTACTTAAATTATGTGATGGACTGGCTTGTTGGGTAAATGTCAGTTAGCTATGATGTATACTAATATTGAATAAATATGTTCATAGCAAATTCCATCATGTACGATTTGCTTTGTAAAATGCATTGGCGCTCTCCCTTCCCAAATTTTCTTTTGCTCTCCTCTGGGCATGGACTTTTGCTGGGGTACAGTCCTGGCAGCAGGCAGGATGGGGCAGGGCCGGCAATAACAGTGTTTTTGGTCCTTGTAGATTTTTTGTTGGTAAATTTGAAACTTTGTATAATTGTATCCCATAGAGGTGGCTGACGTTAGTGGAGAATGGACCATTATTGCAGTATGACCTGCATCAAGCCTTTGGCTGCTTTTTACAAAAGGCTGGAGAGTCATTATGATACTGGAGGAGGCCATTCAGCCCATCAGTCAATGCCAGAAGGATCCAATTCCACTGCGCTCATGCAATTGTGGCTGTTTCAGGATGGTCCACACTGGATGGACAGGATCAACTCTTAGCCATTATATGGACCACCTGTCCAAATCAGATGTGCGGGATGCTGGGGGATATGGGATGGGGTCTGGCAATCTTCGTAAAACCTGTTTTTTTTTTTCATTTGTTCATGGGATGTGGACATCGCTGGCTCAGCCAGCATCTATTGCCCATCCCCAATTGTCCATGTTCAGTGGGGATTTAAAGAGTCAACCACAATGCTGTGGGTCTGGAGTCACATATAAACCAGACCAGACACGGATGGGAGATTTCCTTCCCTAAAGGACATTAGTGAACTAGATGGGTTTTCATGACAATCAGCAATGGTTTCACAAGTCAGCATTAGACTTTTCATTCGAGATGTTTATTGGTTTCAAATTCTGCCATCTGCCAAGGTGGAATTCGAGCCCGAGTCCCCAGAGTGTTACCCCCAACTTTCTGGATTACCGGTCTAGTGACAATACCACTATGCCACCACCTCCCCTGTTTTTGGTGAAATTCTGGTAATTAATAAATAAGTGTTAATTTATAGATTGTGTGGGTTGTTTTTGAAAAGTGTGCACTTTCTGTTCTAGGGTGCGAAGCAGGTAGCTTGTGGGATTCAGCATCTCAGGGTCCGCTACTGGAACAAATTCAAAAACTAGAGCGAGAGAAAGCTACAAAAGTAAGATCCTGCTGTTGTTTTATTGATGATTCCCAGAATAGATTTGCCTTGATTTAATGCAATAGGAATGTTTCACAGCAGCCATGCAGTCGGCATGTACTGAAGTCATGTGGGTTTTCAAAATGGGGTCCCTGGACTGAGAGGGCCTGAGTCATTTCCTCACCGGTCTGCAAGGGTACCAAATTCTCTCTTTTCATTGGAGAATAGAAACTTGCAGCACAGAACAGAGGGAGGTCATTCAGGCTGTCATGTGCTGGCTTTTTGAAAGACCAGTCATGCTTAGTCCCACATTTCTACTTTCTGTCCATAACCCTATAAGTTCTTCATCCTGACCCTAACCTGTCCAACCCTCTCTTAAAGTTAGTTCAGTCAGCTTTCATCACTACCATTTCAGTTGGAGTATTCCAGATTTCGACAACTGAATGAAAAAAATTCTCCTCATCTCCCCCCTTGATCTTTTGCTGAAGGTTTTAGTTCTGTGACCTCTAGTTATTGAAGGAATAGATTTTCTTGATCTACACTTATCAAATCAAAACCTTTCATCTTGAAAACCTCAAAGGCCACCTCTCAACCTTACCTGTTCTGAGGAGAACGGTCCAAACTTTTCCAGTGTTTCCTCATAGCTAAAGTCCCTCATCCTTGGTAACACTTATTGATTTGCTGGTGACATTTAATCCTTTTCCGACATGGTAAATATTTTGAGCAGTAAAACTTTTTCCACTTTGGGTCTTGGTCTTTCATTCAGAAATTTGTACGGGATCCCAGCGAGCGTGTCAGTGTCTGTGGGGGGGCCCTCCTCCATGAGTGTTGTCTGTACATAGTTGGTGTGAGTCCACATAAGTCTTCCAGTATTTGCAGGACTTCATAAGTTCAGAAATCATTGTGGTACAGGATATTACATGGCTGGAATCTATTGGAAAGCGCAAATATATATGGATGCAAACACCGGGTTGCAAGAAGCACGAGCAGTTTCTTTAGGTCATGTTGAAGCTGACATATTAAAGTGTTGCACTGATTTGCTTCCTTGGAAGATTTATGTGCCCATCTTCTATAACTTTGCTCTGGCAGCAGATTAATGGGAGATAGTCTATAAAGGAGACTAAGTGTCTCAAGACCTCTTGATGCACATGTTGTCTTTGGAAGAATAGTGGAACCACCAATATCCTCTGCCATTTAGAGGACCCTTCCTCTTCCTATCCCCATCCTGTATGCCCACTCTTGCAGTGGTGTGAATTCAGGGACACCAACATCTTCTGCGACTTGATTTATGTCTATTCCTTGTGTACAATCCCAGAGAGTTCGTGTTGGCAGCATATTCACCATGCGAGGTATGTCAACCGAACTGGGTCATTTCTCCACACACTTTTTCCAGCCAGGCTCGCTGGGTGGTAATCAGGAGCCTTTGGCTTTTCGCAACCACCGGATGTCTCAAGGCACTTTACACCCAATGAAGTATTCTTGAAGTGTAAGCATAATTGTAATGTACAAAGTATGGCAACCAAATTGCACACAGCAAGCTCCCACAAAGGGCAATGTGACAATGAGCAGCTAATCCTTTCGTGATGTTGACTGAGGAATAAATATTGGCCCAGTACAATGAGGACAACTCCCCTGTTGCTCTTCAAAATGTTATCATGGGATCTTTTAATCCACCCGAGCAGCCAGGTGGGATCTCGGTTTAACATCTCATCTGAAAAATGGCACCTCAGAGAGTGTAGCACTCCCTTAATAGTGCACTAGAATGTCAGCATATTTTATGCTCAAGCCCTGGTGTGGGGCTTGAACTCAGCACCTTCTGACTCAGAAGGGAGAGCGCTACCCACTGAGCCACCTGTGACCGCATCTGCTGAGAGAGACAAGGGGTTGAACGTGGGGCCTTCTGGTCTATGGCTTTTAACCGTAGACTGTCCAGTTGAGTTATTCAGGGAGTTGATTGCTGTGTTAAAGCATCTTCCAATATACTTAGCTGACCTTGGGATTAAACTGAAGCTTGTAGCTATTGTTTTGTAAAAGATTATTAGTAAAATGAAATATTTTCAAGGTTCTGTAGAATAACAAGAAGCCTGGTGTTTGATGTCAATGTGTCGTGTGCACCCGCAACAAGATTCATTATTTCTGGGCTTCTGGACTTAACATTCGTCTTTAACACTATCATTAACACTTCCTTGGCCTTGTGCCCATGACATCTTTGTCCAATCTCTCCTGAGCTCCCACTTATCCCTGAACTTCTATTTTGCTCCACCTGCTCCACTCCCTTTCTTCAACTGTATAAAACCCATCACATTTCTGCTTCTCTTCAGCTCTGCAGAAAAGTCATAGGGACTCCAAACATTAACTCTATTTCTCTCTCCACAGGTGCTGCCAGACCTGATGAGTATTTCCGTTTTTATTTCATTATTTCTGAGGTCAGCGATACGGTGCTAACTTTGAAGGAATCATCCAATTTAGACAGAGCACTCAAAGGGGCACTGCCCATGCTTGTTTTTGATCACACTGGATTGCCTGGCAACGTAAAAGCCTTTTCTCTCTTCAGCTCCTACCCACTACTCCCCTTCTGCATTGTTCAGTGACCTGTAACAGGTCATTGAGGCTGCACCTTATGTTACAGCTGTAACAGTGGTTTCTACTTGGTGTGGGCACAGAAGTTGAATAAATCTGGCATCAAGGTCCGAGTCTGGAGCAAAGCACAGCGATATCTTAAAGATTAGCACCCTGTTTCCCACTGCCCTTCCTCCAGATTTATCAGAACTTTTAGTCCAGGCGGGGCAGAAACAAGTCAATGTACATTCAGCCCAAGCGACGCCAGAGAGACAGGGTAGGTGAAGTGTACAGTGTGGATCGTCTCTGCCGCCACATTTTGTGATCCTTTCAGGATGGAAGTGCTCCTGCGCTTTGTGAATTATGTTGATGAAGGAAACCGCTCCCCAAATTGTCTTGGGTAACAGGAATGTTGCTTGTTCAGCTAAAGCAGGAGCGAAGAGACGTAGAACTCAGGAACAAAAGGGAAGAGGATGACAGAAAACGGCAGGATGAAATCCGGTGGCAAGAGGAAGAACGCAAGCGTAGAGATGAGGATGAGCTAACTAGGAGGAAGCAGGTAATGTGTCCCCTGTGTAGTTCTTATCAGCCTAACCCATTCCCGAATCCCATGGTTTCTCCTATTGGTTAGTTTGTCTATGGGTCAGTGACCCAGGCTATGGTTAAGTCAGTGAGCATCAACGTGACGCTTGCAGTGTAATATGGGGGAATGTGAGGTTATTCACTTTGGTAAGACGAGAAAAGCAGAGCACTTTTTTAAAAGCCGTGAACTTGTAAATGTCAGTGTTCAGAGGAGCTTGGGTGTACTCGCACAGGGAAGGTTAGCAAACAGTTAGGAAGGTAAAGCACATGTTGGCCTTTATTGCAAGGGGGTTGGAGTACAAGAATGAAGAAGTTGCTGCAATCGCACAGAGCTTTGGTGAGAGCGTACTTGGGAGTGCTGTGGGCAGTTTCGGCCTCCCTATTTAAGGAAGGATATACTTGAAATGGAGCGTTACAGCAAAGGTTCACGAAATTGGTCCCTTGAATGAGAGTATTCTCCAATAAGAGGCTGAGTAAATTGGGCCTAAATTCTTTGGAACTAAGAAGAAATGAGAGGTGATCCCATTGAAGTATACAAGATTCTGAAGGGGTTTTACAGGGGTAGGCGAGCTTGTTTCCCTGGCTGGCCTACTTATAACATGTGGCACAATCTCAGGAAATAAACATACGAATTAGGAGCAGAAGTAGGCCATTTGGTCCCTTGAGCCTGCTCTGCCATTCAATAAGATCATAGTTGATCTGTATGTAACATCAACCCCACATTCCCGCCTACCCCCGATAACCTTTCACACCTTTATTAATCAAGAATCTATCCAGATCTTCCCTAAAAATATTCAAAGACTCTGCTTCCACTACCTTTTAAGGAAGAGTCCCCCAAAGACACTCAAACCTTAGAGAAAAAATTCTCATCTCTGTCTTAAGTGAGTGACCCCTTATTTTTAGACTGTGACCCCTAGTTCCAGATTCTCCCACAAGAGGAAATGTCCCCTTCTCATCCACCTTGTCAAGACCCCTCAGGACCTTAAAGGTTTCAATTAAGTTGCCTCTTACTCTTGTAAATTCCTCTAGATACAAGCCTATATGTCTAGCCTTTCCTCTTAAGACAATCCACCCATTCCTGATATTAGTCTAGTAAACTTTCTCTGTACTGCTAATGCATTATATCTTTCATTTAAATAAGGAGACCAGCACTGTACACAATACTCCAGATGTGGTCTCACCAATGCCCTGAACAACTGAAGCATAACCTCCCTACTTTTGTAATCAATTCCGCTCTCAATAAATGATAACATTCTATTAGCTTTCCTAATTATCTGCTGTACCTGCATACTGACCATTTGTGATTCATGCACTAGGACACCCAGATCTCTCTGAATCTCAGATCTGCAATCTCACCATTTAGATAATAAGCTTTTTCATTCTTCCTCCCAAAATAAACGATTTCACATTTGCCCACATTATACTCCATTTGCCAGACCTTTAACCACTCACTTAACCTACCTATGTCATTTTGTAGCCTCCTTACGCCTTCTCCACAATTTACATTCCTACCTATCTCAGCAAATTTAACAGCCATTTCTTCGGGCCCTTCATCCAAGTAATTTATATAAATTGTAAAAGGTTGAGGTCCCAGCACTTATCCTTGTAGCCCACCACTCATCACATCTTGTCAACCTGAAAAAGACCCATTTATGCCTACTCTCTGCTTCCTGTTAGCTAGCCAATCTTTTATCCATGCCAATATGTTACCCCCTACACCATGAGCTTTTATTTTCTGCAATAACCTTTGTTGTGGCACTTTATCAAATGCCTTCTGGAAACCCAAGTACAGGACATCCACCAGTTTTCTTTTACCCAAAAACATGTGACTCCTTCAAAGAATTCCAATATATTAGTTAATCATGATTTCCCTTTTACGAAACCATGTTGACTCTGCCTGATTGCCTTGAATTTTTCTAAGCGCCCCACTATAACATCTTTATTAATAGCTTCTAACATTTTCCCTGTGACAGATGTTAGGTTAATTGGCCTATAGTTTCCTGCTTTCTGTCTCCCTCCTTTTTTGAATAAAGGAGTTATATTTGCTATTTTCCATCTAATGGAGCCTTCCCTGAATCTAGGGAATTTTGAAAAATTAAAACCAATGCATCAACGGGGCGATCATTTAAGGCTGAGCTGAGTAATTTCTTCATTCAAAGCGTTTGAATCTTCAGAGTATCCCAGGGGTTTAAGGATGCTCCATTATTAAATATATTTAAAACTAAGATAGATGGATTTTTAATCCTTCAAGGAATTAAGGATATGGGGAGTGGATGAGTAAGTGGAGTTGAATGACGGAGCAAGCTCAAGGTGCTCCACTGCTGCTCCTATTTCTTAAGTTCTTATGTTTTTAGGTTGACCAAAGCAATTTGCAGTTGTTTCCAACCTATTTAATGTATTGTGAATGTGGTGTAAAGCCATGTAGACCAGAATTTCCCACGTTTTCATCCACAGATATCTGTTCTGAGTTGCATTGTATCTATGTTGTGGGCCTCTGTGTCCCTGGGTTGGCAAGAGGCGAGAACTTGGGTGTGCTTTGAGCCCCTGGTTGCTGGTTGTTGATGCCCGCTGGAGACTCTATGTGTGGGTGTTGAGTCAGGACAGGATTGGAGTTTTGGTGCAACACTTCCATGGTCAAAAAGCCTGCTAACACTCGCTGATGAAGAATAGCTGCTTGGGGAATGTCTGAGGTTTGGGGAAAAGTAGAAGGTGGATTTATAAAAAGAAATGGTGTTTCTTCTCCTTAAACCACTGCCATCAGTCCCTGTGCTGACGGTGCTCCTGCAGTGGCGTTTGAAGATGAAGTTTCCAGGATTGAGCGCTGCTGGCAATATAATACCAAGTCACGATGGTGTGAGGCTTGGAGAGGATCTTTCAGATGGTGTTCCTGAAACATTGCCGCTCTTGTCCCTTGGTGGGACTAAGCGATGCTGCTGAAATAAGGTTGCTGGGTTGCTTCCTGTAGGTGATGCCGGACTCCCAAGACTTAATAAAAAAAAAAGCTACTTTTCCTTTTGATTTCTCCAGTTGCTATCTCCCTGGTCTGCCCATCATTTCAGTCAAGCCTCTACTGTTCTGTAGCTGACCAAGAAGGGACCGTGAGCAGCTCAGTTAGGAGTTAGGTTATTCACACACCCCGTCCAACCCCATTACCCCCAATGTGGCTCTTGTCACTTTAGAAATATTGGGTTCATTCATGTCTAGGTTCTAATGTCCAGCACATTAGACCATTACTGAACTACCCTAGATTGCTGCTGTTTTGTGACTGCATTTTGGCACACGGAGGGGGCAGGGGAGGCCAAGTTCTGATGCTGCAGACCATCACTGACACAGCCAGCCACAGCCCAAAGTAACTGATCTGTTTCCATCCAGGAGGAGGTGGTCCGATTTCAGAGGGAGCAACAGGAGGAGGCCGCCCGACGCCAAAGAGAGGAGGAGGATCGCCGACAAGAGGAAGCCCTGAGGCGACGTGACGAGGAAGAAAGGCGGCAGATGGAGGACATCCTCCGAAAGCAGGTGACTTGCTGCGTCTTTACTGTGTGTGTGGGCCATGTCCCTAAACCAGATTGTATCTTCATTAATATATGCCCTTTGACAGCTATTCATAATTGGTAGGTTCATGCTCTGTGGTGGTTTTTGGTGCGATGATTGTACAACCTCACTGCTTGCGGCAAGTTTACAACGTAATCTGAGACCTGTTAACTATTTGTTGATGGAAGTTCCCTGTCTTCCCCGCCCATAATTCCTTTGCTCTTCCGCATCCTCCGGATTAGCATTGCATTTGCAGGAAGCTTATAGAGGTAGATTTGTGACGTGACTATAAACAGTGGCCCTTCCTTATGAAACGCATCCCACGCTGGAGCCCTCCATCTGGCTGCAATATCTGATCCATAAGAGAATTTCCTGCCACTTGGTGGAAAAATTGGCATGACCATTATGGAGTGGTTGCCCATTTCATCCATGTCGTTTATTTGTTGCCTTCATTCTCTGAGCATTTTATGTGGGTGCAGTGATGCAGTGGTGAGGGTAGAGTACCAGGGCCCAGGCCTACTACCTTGCTCAGTTGCTTAATTGAAATAGTAATGCAAAGTGTAGAATTGGAAAGGAAAGCACCTCTCCCAGTTAAGTGAACATAAAAGTAAGGATGTTATGCTTCAGTTATACAGGGCATTGGTGAGGCCACACTCGAATACTGTGTGCAGTTTTGGTCTCCTTATATAAGTAAGGATGTAAATACATTGGAGGCGGTTCAAAGGAGGTTTACTAGATTGCTACCTGGCACAAGTGGGTTGTCTTGTGAGGAAAGGTTGGACACACTGGGCTTGTTTCCACTGGAGTTTAGAAGAGTGAGGGGTGACTTGATCGAAGTATACGAGATCCTGAGCGACATGACAAGATGGACGTGGAAAGGATGTTTCCTCTTGTGGGCGAGTCCGGAACTAGGGGGCACTGTTTTAAAATGAGGGGCTGCCCGTTTAGGACTGAGATGCGGAGAAATTTTTTCTGAGTGTTGTGCAACTTTGGAACACTCTGCCTCAGAAGGCGGTGAAGGCGGGGTCACTAAATATTTTTAAGGCAGTGGTAGATAGATTCTAGTTAGCCAAAGGAATCCAAGGTTATTGGGGTCAGGTAGGAATGTGGAAATTGAAACACAAGATCACCAGCCATGATCTTATTGAATGGCGGAGCAGGCTCGAGGGACCGAATGGCCTACTTCTGTTCCTAGTTCTTACGTTCTTATGATCCTTATTCACATAGCTGAGAGAGTCTGATGAATTGCTGGCCGCTCAGTCCGTGTTGGGCTTCTCCGCAAAATTCAGTGTGTGCTGTGCAGGGACTGAGAAACTAGAGGCCCGCACGGAGGGAACCCCATAACTGAACTGCGGCAAAACCTCCGCGCACCCGTAATGTATGACTTGCTGTTCAGAATTTTCACAGGGCAAAGCCTGGTTCAGACTGGTGTCTCATTGCATTATTTTTTAAACACGCAGTTTGTCTTTGTTGAATGATAGAAACCTGTGACAGAGGAGGAGCCCATTTGGCCCATTGTGCCATTACTAGCTCTCAGTGTAATTATGCTTAGTTCCATAATGTAGCTTTTTGTGCATAACCCTGTAAGTTCCTCAACCTCAAGTAAATCTTAACATTATTTATAAGTTCAGTTTGTGTCACCTTTACCGGTAAAGCATTCCAGATCCTGACAATTGAGTGGGGAAAAAAATTCAATTTCCCCCTTTTTGCCACTGATTTTAAATCCATGATTTCTGATTATTGACCTGCTCACCAGAGAGAATAATTTTTCTCTGTCTCGTCCCTGGCATCATCCCAGTGAACCACCTTTGTATCCGCTTGGAAAAGCACTTAAAATTTCTTTTGTGTTTTATGTGTCTACATTCCCATTCCTAGGGTACTGCGAGCGAAGTTGGAGCAGGCTCCTTGTTCATCCAGCTTCCTCTTAAATGCGTCTGTGCTATTCTTCTCTACTACTCCATGTGCTTGTGTCTTGTTGTTCCAGGAGAAAGACCGGCGGCAGCAGGATGAGACCCGGCGGTGGCTGGAGGAAGAGGAGAGCAGACGCCAGCTGGAGGAAGAGGCCAGGCGCAGGCTCGCTGAGGAGGAGGAACGCAAACGCAAGGAGATGGATTTACAGCTTCAGCGGCAGCAGGAGCTGCTGAGACACAGACAGCAGCAGGAAGCACTGAGGCGCTTGCAGCAGCAGCAGTTAGCACACATAAAGGTAGCGCTTGCTTATCAATGCCTCTGGAGCTTGGTGGAAGATGGTGTAACTAGATCTTAGTGCATACCAGAGTCTTGGATTTGATTCCCGTCAGACTGATGGGATTAAAATCTCCCTGCTGACTATGCACTTAGTTAAAATGAGATGAGTCTGGCTTTTTTCAGTCTGGTGACAGTTCTCACAGGGCATTTGCAGTACAGCTCTCCTTTACTCTGGGGCCTCTTACAGTCTTGCTGTTCCATTCTGAGTAAACTGAGATTATCTGGCTCTCTCCCTTACTCTTCAGAAGGCTAGAGAATGTAGATAGAGGGCAGTGTTATCCCAGTTTCCCTACAGCAAGTGGAAGGTTCATATTAAAAGCCTTTGGCTTTTATTCTCCTCCTATGGGACCTGGCTTCCTAGCAGCTGCCCTGAGAGATGAGCTTTCGCAGAATTTGATCTTGTAATGTAAGCCGTGGATGGAGGAATAGAGTTATACATATAAGTTTGCAAATGACATTGTCAGGCGGTTACACTAAGTTGTGTGAATGGGTGCAAGAAGCTACAAAGAGACATGGACACTGATGGCACCCAGTCTTACCTCACGACCACCACCTCTCTCGACTCCTCCACTGTTGCTAAATTAGCAAAGTTGCTGATCTGGCATCCACCACTGGATAAGCTGCAATTTTCTCCAGTTAAATATTGGGAAGACTTAAGCCATCTTTTCTTGGTTCCCACTTCAAACTCTGTTCCCCAGCTACTGACTCCATCTCTCTCCCTGGCAACAGTCTGAGATTAAGCCACTCTGTTTGCAACCTTGGTTTTGGCCCCGAGATGAGCTGCTGACCTCACATGCACGCCATCTCTAAGACTGCCTATCTCCAACTCTGTAACATTGTTTGACTCAGCCCCTATCTCTGCTCTTTTGCTGAAACCCTCGATCATGACTTTGTTACCTCTAGACTCGACTATTCTGATGCCTCGCTGGCTGGTCCCCTGCATTCTACCCTCCGAGGCTTGAGGTCACCTTAAACTCTGCGGATCAAGTGTTCCAGAGTGGACCTTGTTCACTGTATTGGTGGATGGCATTCAGTGACCACCCCTTTGTGTTGCTTCACATCCACTCCCCCACCCTCCCGGGCCCACTGCGTTGCTGCAATGCTTCTGTTTGTTGGGGGTGGGGTGTTGTGGGGTCATTACTCAGCAGCAGCTGAATTGATGAACTGCCTGGAGAGGAGCTGATTCGAAAGGTGATATGAGGGGGGGGAGACAAAATCCCTCAAGGCCCATGGAATAGAATCCGACTTCATAACTTAGCATCAGTACCTGACCCCTAACTGTGCTGAAGCTTTGTCAGAGACTAGCTAGTGAAGGAGTTTGAGTGGGAGGTTAGATTAGCCATGTGTGAGACCCCCTTACCCCTCGGTGGGGGTTTACTTCCCCACTTGTGAGCAAGACCAGAATTAGTGACCATTATGTAAGGTGATTGCCATTAAATCCAATAGGGAGTCCAGGCGAAACTCCTTTGCTTGGCGGCTGATGAAAATGTAGGGCGCTCTACCTCAGGAAATAGTTGGGGAAAATAGATCTGATGTATTTAAATGGTTGTTAGATCAGCACGAGGGAGAAAGGAATAGGAGGATATGCTGGTAGGGTTAGACGAAGAGAGGGGGCATGAAATAACATAACCACTGGGATAGGCCTGTTGGGCCAGAGGGTCTGTTCCTGTGTTGCAGATGTGATGTGACTCTAAATGTTGCAAGGTAAGAACTGACCTGTTGTTCCTTCATCAGATCCCATCTTCCAATTCATGGGGGCAGCAGTCCAACTCCGGAGCACCTCTCCAGAAGCTGGAGGAGGAGCGGGAACGGGAGCGACAGCGCAGGGAGGAGGTAAGGCGGACAAGAATACACTTTTATCATTTAAAAGTGCATCCCTGCCTGTGGCCTACCACGCTGCTTGCCACGTGTGGTCTGGGAGCTTGTCCAAGCAAAGAGCTGAGCTGGCAGGCTATTTGGCAGCATGTGGCATCGCAGGAGCTTGATCCTATTCTTGCCCAACATTGTTGGGCACCTGTTTCTTTTTGAGTGGCAAACCTCAGTGTGTTTACCCTGATTGGTATTGCAGCTCTGACACCAGGCTGCTGAGCAGAATTCCAGCTCCCTGTCATCTGCCCTGGTGGAGACCAACTAAAGAAGCCAGCAATGTGGCAACTTGTGGACAATGAGACTCTCGTAATTTTGTGTTGTACATCTACCCACTAGAGCCTTCAGGGGAAACTCATATTTCTGAAGCGAAGGGACCTGGGGGTGGGAATGCATTATTGCTTTACAATACAGAGCGCAGAATTGCCATAATGTTCTGAAGTGAGCTGTCCAAAATGCAGTTGAGTTTCCTTTTCTTGGTAATCTGATGCAGTGATGAAAATGATCCTGCTCTCAGGATGACATATGATGCCTTCAGTTGCCGCTGTGAAGTCTTGCACAGTGCTCCTCTGAACTAGTCAATTCCACTGCCCCACTGCCACCCCCTCAACATGCTGACTCGTTGCGGTGTGACAGGAGCTCTCTCGTGCCTCGTCTATTTGAACATTAATCTTGTGTCTGTGTTGTGTTTGTGTGTTGGTCAGCAGGTCTTTTTTTTTTCATTCATGGGACGTAGGCATCTCTGGCAAGGCCAGCATTTATTATCTATCGCTAATTGCCCTCAAGGTGGCGCTGACCTGCCCACTTGACCTGCTGCAGTCCATTTGACTCACAGGCACACAGGCTCAACGCTGTCCTCCACACCTCACAGAGGTCATGGTGGGGAGGGGGGGCAGAATTCTAAGCAAGAATCCTGTCCTCACTCTCTCCTGATGGCAGGCCTGTTTGCAGCATCTTTCACTCAGCTGAGATCAAATAACCAGCACAGGCTGTGAACTGAACCTGCCACTTCCTACCCTGTATCGGCTATTTTACTTGTTGCCTTCACTAAGCTAACGGACAACTTTGGAGCAGACCTTGAATTCAGATTTAAAAAACTACTGCATTTCTGTGGTGCCTTTAACCTACCCATTGATCTCAAGGTGCTTCAGTTGAGCATAATCGAACAAAATTTGACACTCAGCCTCTTAAGGAGATATGAAGACAGGACTGAAAGCTTGGTCAGTGAGAAGCAAAGCCAAAGAAGTTTAGGGAGCAAATTTCAGAGCTAAGGGCCCAGAAAGCTGAAGGCCAGTGGCGCAGTGATTAAAACCAGTGATGCTGAAAACTTGAGAACTGGAGGAGCATGGAGATCTTGGAGGGTTGTAGGGCTGGAGGCAGTTACAGAGACAGGGAGGGGCAAGGCTACATTGGGATTTCAAAACAGGGCTGAGTTTTAAAGTAAAGCCATCGCCCTAGTGGGACCAATAGAGGCCAGTATAGTCCAGTAATTGTAATACTGTTCTTGACTTCCAAGGTCAGGTGCACATAGACTGGTGCAGCCAGAGGTTGCATAGTATTAAGGATTAGATCACAGTTTATCTCCCATTGACATACGGAAAGTGATGAGTGGGCATTCTGCACCCAGTGCATTCAGTGATGGATCCTGTATGCCTGCAATGGCTGGCAGGAAAGTCAGCAGCAGCCCGGGCTCCTCTGGTGTATGGCTGTCGACTGGTCATGTAAAAAGAGTATGGCCAAGCCTCGATGATGCATATGCTCCATCCACCCTTTGTCTGCGGGAGCCACGAAAACATAAGCATAGAAAATTGTAATTAAATTTGAAAAAGCGAGTGAATTTTAATGTTCTTTGCTGCAGCAGTGCCGTCAGCAACAGGAGATAATGAAGGCCCTTCAACAGCACCAGCAGCAGAAGTCACCTGGCTGGAACAATATCCCCAAGCAGTCAATGTCTGTCAAATCACTACTGGAGATGCAGCAAGAGCTGCAGAAACAGCAACAGCAAAGGGCGCAGGCACGAGCAGTGAGTATCGTTTAGCCCACCCAAATTCAATTCCTTTCCCACAACGCTTTCTTCTGGCAAGCTGACTCTTTCTGGCTACCCAGATTCTGGGTAGCTTATCTGAGCAACTCTCTCCCTGTCAACAGGGTATGTACGCCAACAGAATGTTCAGTTGTGTGGGCATCACACCTGAAGCTAATCCTCTCCTCGCCACTGTTGCTGATTAGCGAGCAGAGGACATGAACTGCTCTGGTCGCAGTTTGTTGTAACATCACGAACACTTGTAAACAGAAGGCGTTTACATTTAGAAACTGTGATCAGAGAAAATCACCACCAAGACGTGCAGAGCCATCTTAACTTCACTGTGGCTGTCCCCTGCATCAAGTGGGGCATATACTTCAATCTCTAGTGTGTATTAGACAGTGACAAGTAATGCTGAAATTTGACAGGTCTCTACTCCCCCACCCCCCACCCCCCCACCCACAGACAATTGTAGAGAAGAAATTAATGTGCAACTTTGGGAGGAAAATAACTCTTTTTAGAATTGTGAAGCTTTTCATTCCATTCCTTAGTTCACCCTTTCCTCCCCTCAAACCCTTTTCCTACTTCTCCCACATCTCCTTCCCCTTCCTCATCACTCTCCAAGAGCTCACTCTCAATCAGCCTTTTCTCTCCCACCCTCCTGCTTTCCACAGCCCCCCGACACCTTCCCCCTTCCCTCCTTTCCCTCCCTCCCCTCTCACTCCCCAATGCCCACTCTCCTTTTCCCGTTTTCTCTCTTTGAGCTGGCTGCAGTGACTTACCCTTTCCCCTTTCCCTGATCCTCATTGAGTAGATGTTGGAACTCAGGCCTTGCCCTGCTCCTCATTGTGCCTGAGGTGGATGAGCTGCTGCTAACTAGTTACTATTGTGTGTTGGGTTGGCCTGTGGCCAGGGTTTTGTAAAGTGATGGACAGTGGCTCGAGTATATTGCCTTGTCTTTCCTCTGTCTTTGCTGAATACTTTCTCTGTCCTTTTTTCTGTCTGCCATTAGCATTCCAGTATACCTATCAACAACTCATCAGTGTGGGGATTGCCCGGTCAGTGGGGGTCTGATATGAACAGCATGTGGAGTGTACATGAAAGTAAGAACTCTAACATAAGCCTATGGGGGGACGAAGCTGTGAAGAGCACGGGCCCTGTGATCAGGAGCGCAGGGCTGAAGAACAGCAGGAGCAGTCCCTCACTAAGGTTTGTCTCTCCGTTCTCCCAAACAGTGCATAGTGCTCGGTTTTTCATGTTTTAATACATGGGGGTGGGGAGGATCTGTCCTGTGAAAGGATATTGGGAGGTCTGTGGTTCAATGGAGCCAAAGAAAGGGCGTTTTCCAGCATCTAATGAAGACGAGTAGCAGTTGGCACAAAGGTGAGAGATTTCGATGTAATAGGTTGAGAAAAACGATTCCCTTGGAAGCAAGAAGCCCTAGATTTAAAATCATTAGTGGAGGGGTGGAGGGGTGGGGATCCAGAGTGGAGGTGAAATTCTTTGTCACCACATTGTCGGGATCTGGAGCTGACTGCAAACATTATTGTAAAAGGGAGTTGAGCAGGTCCCTGAAAATGAGGAACTTATCAGAGTTATGGAAATGTAAATAGGTGACGATAAATCAGCATAGCTGTGATGGGTCGAATGGTCTCCTGTGCTGCATTCGGTATTTTGCTTTTGTTTCATTAGGGAGCCAGGCTGGGTTGACTTTGATGTTCTCTCAGGGTTGACTCTACAAATAGAAGTCATTAAAAAATAGACGAAGGCTGTAATAGCTTGCCTCCAAATTTCAGTCTTATGTGTCTCTGTTCCAAAGTTCGCTTTGGAGGAGCCTCATGTTTGAACTTTATCTGGCTGTCATATTGGCGTACCCACGGCTGCAATGTTATTATTTTTTTAAAATCTCTTTTTCTGCAGCGACTCGTACGGGATTCCTACCAGACCGAGTAAAAAGAAGACTGAAGAGGAGGAGAAGTTACTGAAGCTGTTCCAGGGAATGAACAAAACCCAAGATGGCTTCACGCAATGGTGTGAGCAAATGCTGCATGTTCTTAACACAGCCAACAACCTGGATGGTACGAGTCAATATTCCACATTTCTCTTCAATCTAACCACATTTGAGGTGCTCGAGTAGCTGATCTGAGTGCTGGGACTTTGTGATCCAAGATTCTCTTTCAGGCCTAGTTTTAGAGTTATGGGATCATAGAGCTCTACAGGACAGAAAAAGGCCCTTCGGCTCATCAAGTCTGCGCTGGTCAAACAAGTACCTAACTAATAAAAACAAAAAAACTGCGGATGCTGGAAATCCAAAACAAAAACAGAATTACCTGGAAAAACTCAGCAGGTCTGGCAGCATCGGCGGAGAAGAAAAGAGTTGACGTTTCGAGTGCTCATGACCCTTCAACAGAACTGTTGAAGTTCTGTTGAAGGGTCATGAGGACTCGAAACGTCAACTCTTTTCTTCTCCGCCGATGCTGCCAGACCTGCTGAGTTTTTCCAAGTACCTAACTATTCTGATTCCATTTTCCAGCACTGGGCCCATAGCCTTGTATGCCATGGCATCGCAAGTGCACATCCCAATACTTCTTAAATGTTATGAGGGTTTTTGTCTCTACCACGCTTTCAGGCAGTGAGTTTCAGATTCCCACCACCCTCTGGGTGAAAAAAAGCTTCCTCACATTCGCTCTAAACCTCCTGCCCCTTACTTTAAATCTATGCCCCCTGGTTATTGATCCCTCCCCCAAGGGGAAAAGTTCCTTCCTATCTACCCTATCTATGCCCCTCATAATTTTACACAACTCAATCATGTCCCCCCCCCAATCTCCTCTGCTCCAGGGAAAATAACCCCAGTCTATCCAATCTCTCCTCATAACTAAAACTCTCCAGCCCAGGCAACATCCTGGTGAATCTCCTCTGCATTCCCTCCAGTGCAATCACATCTTTCCTACAATGTGGATTCCAGAACTGCACACAATACTCTAGCTGTGGCCTAACTGTGTTTTATACAGTTCCAGCATAGTGTTTTTTTTTAACAGTCTGATTATATTCAAAGTTCAGTTTCTCGGCCTTCCATGCATTTTTGGGGTTGAGAGCGTGAGGCAGTTTATTTGACTGCCTTCATGGGTAGTGTGACTATGGGAGAGGGGTTGTATCTCCCCACTGCACAGGTAATAAGACCACCTTGGTAAGTTTTGCATAAGGTGTCCAAAAAAAAGCTTTTTGCCCCTTGCAATGAGAGAGGGTGATGGATCACTTGCTGTCAAGACTGTTGTTGTTCTTGCTGTCGAATGGCAGCCAAGAATGGTCAACTGCTGTCCTCTTTCACCCTCTTCATCCACCAGTCCACCCCCCACATACACGCTGGCCATGATGAACTAACTGAGCGAATGAATTCGGGCATCGGATGTGAACCCATTCACTAAGCGACGCCACCTTCTGTTTTCACTCCTTGCCAGCCACATTCAGGTCTGTTGCCTTCAGCTGAAGCGGTCACTCTGGCTGACCATTTCTGTGCTTATTGATTCCATCCCATCCCCTGTTTCTGAGATTCCAACACCCCCCACCCCCCCCCCAGCAATCTTGGGATGTCTCGTAAAAATCTGGATCCGAAATTCCACTTTGTAATTACTGGGGATGATGAGGGATCGGAACTAAATTAAGAGAGCTTGTCCCCTCCCCAATTTCTTTCCTCAAGAGTTTAGTCAGGGACTCCTTAACTTGGTGACACTTTGTACTCTCCAATGTGTAGGATGTTAACATTGGGACAACTAGGTGCATGTTTCAGGCATTCAGTACCTGCATTGAAAAGTCCTAGGCCATGTAAAGCACAGTGGAGCTCCTGCTACTACTTCAGAAGAACAGCCTTCACTAAGGACCAGGATTACATTTTTCACTTTCCACATCGACTGTTGTGGCTCTGAGTGAGACCACCAGGTGACCATAAGGGGCAGCCGTGTGGTTTGAGCCCACGATCGCTCGAACCGGATTGAGGCAACCAAAATTCAGTTTTAAGTTAGGTTATTCAAGCTAGCAGAGAGAGAGAGGAAACTTGATTTGTGTGGGTCTTCGGATTGGATAGGTGACGGTTTCTAATATTTTTTCCCAAAGTATACTTTATTCATAAAATACCTAAAAGTTCATTCCAAAACATTTCAAATTAGACATTTCAGAAAGTGCAATAATATTTAAATTTGTAGATAATGTTGCATCCTGAGGTGCCTCAATACAATTGCATTACTATATACATTCAGTGACAAACACACAGCCCAAGGGCTTCTGCAATCTTACCAGCCTCTTGGTGTACTATGGCTGAGAGGCCTTAAAAGGTGGCCTTTCCCCATTGCACCTTTGCGGCGGCTTCCCCAAGCTTTCCTGTGTCTCTCAGCACTAGTCCTGGACCTCGGAATGTGCCGGCCTGCAGCGCTTGGTCGGGGACAACCCTTGGCATTGGAAGACCAACAAGTTTCGGGCAGACCAAATAGCGTCTTCCCCTGAGTTGTTGAGTTCCTAATGATGAGGCAGAGTTTCTAGTTTGGAAAGTGAGTTGAATGTTTGATCTCGTCTGGGTTTTCACTGGCACCTTTGTCGTTGCAGTCCCCACATTTGTATCCTTCCTTAAAGAAGTGGACTCGCCATACGAGGTGCATGATTACATCCGTGCTTATCTGGGTGACACCCCGGAGGCCAAAGAGTTTGCCAAGCAGTTCCTGGAGCGTCGTGCCAAACAAAAGGCCAACCAGCAAAGGCAGCAACAGCAACAGGTAGTGTATGGATAGTAAAAGGAGCAGCACAGCTCTGCTTTCCTGTTGGAAACTTTCCCCGATGTGGCAGAATGCCTCCTCTATAAAGTCGCAAAAGCGTAATTATTGTACGTACCTAATGAACTCATGTTAGATTAATGGAATCATGTTGCCATTTTTAACACTGGCTTGAAATGATTTCAGAACTGGAGAACTGTTCTTCCTGTTTTCTCCGTCCCTCTCTTTGGCTGGGGTGGCATTCTCTGCTCACTGTCTGCTCACCTGCCCATAATTTGCTCAGGTAACCATTTTCTTCGGTTCCACCTCCTCAGTCCATTGCAGGAGTATAGCCCAATGTGATCAATGTGGAAAGCAGCAACTCTCTACACGTTATATTGTGAAGAACCACTTTATCTTCTGTGTGGGTAGGTTGAGAGGGTTAGAGCTGGAAAAATCTCATGGCTTTCCTGACCTGTGGAAGATGCATCCGAATCTCGGAGTAGCATGTCACAGTAATGGGCAGGGAGCATCTTGTGTTGGGATCCAATTTCCTGAGGATTGATGGTGTTTTCCCTTTCTTTTCCTAGTTAACAAAGGAGCTTTTAAGCCTCACCGGGAACCTCGCTCTGCAGCCTGACAGGTTACAGGTTAGCATGGAACTTATCTTCCAGTTTATCTCATTACTACCCTAGTTACAAGTGACCGGGTGCAGGATTGTGTTTTACTGACTTTCATTGGCTCCTGAGTCTGGCGCTAGTTGTGGCTTGTTCAAGGGATGGTATATAGGACATCCAACTCAAAAAACGGTGGGAAAGGAATGAGAGCGAAGAGTGTAGTTTTGAATGACCATTGCAGCCTCGTTTACCTACTGCATTCTCCTGTGGTTCCAAACCGTGGTCTTACTGGGCAGTGAGGCATTCATGGACTGGCCCCCACACCAGCAGCATCCAGTGATGACTGGTGCTCCTGGCTGACCATTGCTTATGCAAGGCATCTGTACCTGCAGGGTTTGCTTCGTCAATGGACTGGATGACACTAACTCCAGAACTTTCCAGAAGTGGTTTGGGGGAGTTGGTTGTGGGGAGAGCAGGGGGTAATGCAAGGGGAGCCAGCACGTGGAGCTGCTGCCCTGTGGGGAGCAGTACTGGTGGACCCTGCCAGCAGGTGGATTTGGAATTGGGTGCCTGGTTTCACCCTTCTTCCCCCCAGCCCCTGCCAATCCTTGGCTGATGGTGCCAGCTGCTGCTGGGTTGTCCAGTTACCGCCTAATCCCTGCCAGCCCAGAGGCCACTGAAGCCAGTTGCGATATCGCTTCCGACTGAGTGAAGTTACTCATTCCAAAGGTTCTGAGAAACTAATTGTGTGATGGTTTCTCTTGTGTCAGGACTCTATCTGGGGGATCAGTTCAAACAGCCTACAGTCACTATTCCAGGGGAACCACAACAGTGCACAGCAGTCGTCTTATGAGAGCTCGCAAGCTGGGAAAAAGAAAAAGAAACAAAAGATGGTGCGGGCTGATCCGAGTATTCTGGGTAAGAGTCACTCTCTCCTCTGACTGTGTCGCCACGATCTGCATTGCCTGGAACCCACAACAGGGGATAGAACCACTGGACTGAATACTCACTGCACCGCTCGGTGTCACTCCTGATCTCTTCAGTCCCCAGTCATTTCTGGTTCACATGCCCATCCGCGGCTTTTGGCCAGTTCTGCGATGGAGAACTTCATTTCATGCAGCTCTTCTTTCCCCTCAGAGTGAAAGAATTAACTCGACGTCGAGGAGATTGGGCTCCACCTGATGCCTTCAATCCCAACAGGAAAGTGCCTCAGAATGCAGGGAGCAGGATCTTCCTGAAATGTTCCCTCACTGACTCTTGCTTCTTGGTGAAGTCCAGTCTCTCCCTCTGCCCCATCTCCCCTTGATTGGTTGTCTTGGCATTAATTGTGGAATAGGGGGCTGAACTTCCTTATTGCCCTAGGCGGGGGTGGGGGTGGGGGCGTGAATGGAGAAGAGCAGGATGCCTCAGGTTCAATTCCTGCCCACTGCTAAGCCAGCACATGTCAGCCAGGGGGCAGTCAAGGGGCAGCAAAGATCCTGGAAGAACCTGTTGCGAATCCCACCAGTTACATCCAGTGACCTCAGCCTGGCAAGTGTGAGTGTGCGTGGACATTAGTGAGCTCCACTGTGATGCTGTCTCCCTCACAGTCGAATAACAGCCTGTCCCTCCACTTAAATCTCCATGATCAGCATCTGAATGGAGTTACCGGAGGGCAGCTTGTGGAGCCATCCCTGAGCGCGGAGGGGAATCATTATTTCCTGCAATTTTGGGTGCAGTACAGAAATCTTGGTTTGCGTTAGCAGTTCATCTGTAGGGTTACGAGCCGGTTCCGCTCCACATCACCTTGGCTGTCAGGACGGCTGCTGAACCCAGTGCAGAGTCGGTGTGAAAAGGTCGGGGGCAGTGGGGAGTTAGTCCCTTCCTTTTTGAATCTAAATGAACCCCTGTGCTCTCTTTTTGTTTTATAAAACACAGGCTTTTCTGTGAACGCGTCGTCAGAGCGACTGAACATGGGAGAAATAGAGACAATGGATGACTTTTAAACAAGGTTTAAAAAAGAGAGATACCCCTTAAAGCTGCCTTTTAAATCCTACTCGACCGTACCTGGAACATGCTTCATGGCAGGTGGTCACAGTGATGAATCCAGGATCTCTGCTCCCTCTGCTGCCAAGGAGTGTGGAATTCACTTCATTTTTTTGGTGAACCCTCTGGGTACTTCTGTTCTTCATCGGATGAAGCACCTTAATAAACATGCACTTTATTAGACGTTGTACAGAGACTGAAACTGGAGGTTTTCTTGAATTTAAAAAAAAAGTTCCTTTTTTTTGGAAATATATCTGCAAAACACTGTTACTGTTTTTTTTTAAAAAGAAAAAAATGTGTTTTTTTTTGTGTTGGAAAGGATGTGGAGCCTGAAGAAATGCACTTACACAGACTGAATGCAGAACTGGAACTTTTGATGTGCTATAGTTTGGACAATGTGATTGCGAGTTTGGGTCCCTAAGAAAAGGAGAGAGGGAGAGAGAGAGTAAGAAAGAGAGAGAGAGAGAGACAGGGAATCCAAGAGTCAGGAGGCCACTTTCTGAGTTTTACTTTGGTTGCGCACACAGCACCAAGCTACATTGGACTAACCAGAAGAGCACTGCGCAAGTGTGGATTTTCAGCGTTTACGTGGTGCTTTATACAAGGAATGTAAAAAAAAAAAAATAATAAATAAGTAACTTGGACAGGGTGGTTCAAGTGGACTGCTGCGTTGACAGCTTTCTTGTTGGTTTTGTTTCTAAAAAGCAGCTATTTCTCCCCCAGCCCCTCACACGCTTTGGCCCCCTCCTCCACCCTAACCTCTGCCAAGATCTCTTCACCTGGGAATCCCGCCCCAGCATCAGGAAAACCGACCTCCCCCGCTGCCTCGGCGACTACATGCAGCTCCCCACCCCCCCCACCCCTGACGGTGCGGCTGGCCCAGAAGCGGGCAGCGGTGGAACTGGCTGAGGGGAAAGGAAGGGGGAAGAAGGACCGCGGCCTCGGTTTTGCTCCGGGTACTTCGGAAGGTGACAAGACGGCAGCGAACCCCAGGCCCCAACGACCGCCCCCACCCCCTCCCCCCACCCTCCAACCCCACCGAGGGCAGGCGATGTGACAGCACTTGTGCCAGCAGCATTGCTCCTTACCACTCTTCATGTGGGAGCATTTCAGCCACGTGTGTGTGTGTGTGTGTGTGTGTGTGTGTGTGTGTGTGTGAGAGAGAGAGTGTGTTTTGAAAAGGGGATAGTTGTACTTCATCTGTTAAGTGTTTCTTTTCTTCCAAGCGTCTGATCCCCTTTGACATTGATCCAGAGTGGTCATACTGAGGCCCCTCTCTGAACGTTTGCTGCTTTACTTTTGATCCTTGCTACACTGGCTCCGACTAAATAATGCACGTGTTGTTGTTGTTTTGTGCAAGTTTCTTTCTCGTAGTGAACCACATTTTTGTCGTGAAAGCCTTGAGAAACATGCTCATCCTAAAGTAGCGTCCAGCGAGGCCGGGCGGACGTATACAATGTTTATTTCACGAGGCGGCTCTCCGTTGGAGGATTGGGATGCCAGCTGTGTTTCCTCACCTTGTGACCGGACTGGGTAAAGGCCCTCTCTGCTTCTCTTTTGTCTAGCGAGTGTGTTCAAAGTGCCGAGAAATACCCTTCCCTCCCTCTTTCTGCCACCATCTCAGTGCCTCCCTGGGCACCATCTGACATAGTGAGCCCTACGTGATTGGACTCTCCCAGGTTTCAGTCTCTGTGCCCATTAACTTGGCTAAGACTCAGCCTGAAGCATTGTAAGGGTGGGGGTGGAGGGTGGTCGCAGTTTGGTTTCAGCCAGGATTACCTGCTCCTGATGGCTGCCCAGCGGCTCCGGGTTCAAAACCCAATGGTGGACGGTGATTGGTCGGGCTAGCCCGTGG
This sequence comes from Carcharodon carcharias, assembly GCF_017639515.1. Lineage (NCBI taxonomy): Eukaryota > Metazoa > Chordata > Chondrichthyes > Lamniformes > Lamnidae > Carcharodon > Carcharodon carcharias. The sequence continues at coordinate 12,284,374 of NC_054499.1, read as the reverse complement.
CCTGCTAGGACCCAGTTGCCTGTCCGTGTGTGCACAGCCCCAGGGGGAATAGGCGTTTGAGCCCTGTACCTGCAGGGAGCAGGGTGGAAGGCTGATGAAGCCAGACCTCGGGCAGAGAGCGAGCTTGGGGTGACCGGAGGAAAACACAGGAGGTAGGGTGGGGGGGAGGGAGGAAGAAGCTGCTTTGCCAGTTACTGAGCACCTCCGTGGCGAGAATGTCATTGATTGGGAGTGGAAATGTAAAAAGCAGCTCTATATGACCCCTGAGAAACCTCAAATGGACTTCTCCCAACTCAGTGAGTGCACCTCCGTGTACTGCTGCCCTGAAATCCCTGGTTGCTGCTACCTGAAGCTTCTCTTCCCCTGCCCACTCCCCCATCCCCTTCTTCCCCACCCCCTCCTCTCTCCATCCTTCTATGCTGCCCTCTGCACTTGCTCCTGTTCCTGTAATGGGTGCCAGGGGCAGGCCTAGACCATGAGGCTGACCCATAGACTTGTTACGGTGGCTGGAACATCCCTTTCCTGGTTGGGATTTCCTCAAGTGCGTTTAGCCTGACTTGGGATTGCTGCCAGTGTTGTGTGATTGTTTGGTTTCTAAATTATTTTGCGCGTGAGAAGCTTTATTTCTTTGTTTAAAATGGAGCTACCTTTATTGCAAACAGCTGAACTTTGTGGATTAGCCTGAGGAGATGAATTGCAACTTGTTTTTTTAAATGATAGGAAATGTTGCTGGAGAGCGAGCAAGGTCCAGCAGCTTTCACTGGAAGGGATGTGGACTGATAACATGGCGGTATCCTTGTGAGAAGGCCGTTTGGGACAGAGTACGTCTTTTTCTCAACTGCTTCTCTGTGCCAAATTGGCGCTGCCTTGACCACTTGTCCTGGGGGGGGAGCGGTCATGCGCCTGGGGAGCTCGGGCATTAGGGTTGGACTGGTGTCCGAACACCGGTCCTTTGCCAGTGCAGCATGCGTTTCATGTGATCCCACGTTGGGGTGAGGGGAGTGTCCTACTTTCCCGCTCCCACCCCAACCACATCTCCCTCACCGTGTGGGCAACCCATGAATCTGGTGCTGACATCGCCACATTCCTGGGATATAGTTTATGCAGCTCAGCTGGAGAGAGGGGCCTCAAAATGTTCACCTGCCCCTTCACAACCCCACCCCCTCCTCCTCCTCCCCCCCTCCCCTCCACTGCTGCCCAATTTACTCCCTCCATCCCTCTACTGCGGGTGGTGTGATTGCTTGGGTCAGCTTTCAACTGAGTCTTTTCCCAATCTGATGATGGACTTCTCCAAATTTGCACAGAACGTACAATTTTTCTCCCTGGGGTGGGGAGGGGCTTGAAATAAGGGTCAGTGCCTGACCTCTGGGCCACTGTTCTCCATTATTGTCCTTTCCTTCCACAAACATTTGTGTGTTTGCTTTTAAAAAAAGTCATGTGCGTGTGTGTGTCTCTCTCTCTCCGTCACTCCCTCTGTCTTTGTGTCCCTGTGTGTGTGTGACTCTCTATCTTTGTGTGTGTGTCTGTCTCTCTCATTGTCTGTCTTTGTGTCCCTGTTTGTGTGTGACACTGTGTCATTGTGTGTGTGTGTCTATGTCTGTCTGTCTCTCTCGCTGTCTCTCCCTCTGCCTGTCTTTGTGTCCCTGTGTGTGTGTGTGAGAGAGGGGGGCTCTGTAAGGGTGTGAGGAGGGAGCTCTGTGAGGGTGTGTGTGGGGGGTTGCTCTCTGGGGGAGTGGGAGGGGGCTGTGTGTGTGTGGGGCGGGGGGTCTCTGAGGGGGTGTGCTGTGTGTATTTGAGGGGGGTGCAGTGTGTGTGTGTGAGGGGGCTGCTGTGTGTGTGTGTGTGTGTGAGAGAGGGGGGTGCTGTGTGTGAGAGAGGGGGGTGCTGTGTGTGAGAGAGGGGGGTGCTGTGTGTGAGAGAGGGGGGTGCTGTGTGTGAGAGAGGGGGGTGCTGTGTGTGAGAGAGGGGGGTGCTGTGTGTGAGAGGGGGTGCTGTGTGTGTGAGAGGGGGGTGCTGTGTGTGAGAGGGGGGTGCTGTGTGTGTGAGAGGGGGATGCTGTGTGTGTGAGAGAGGGGGGTGCTGTGTGTGAGAGGGGGTGCTGTGTGTGTGAGAGGGGGGTGCTGTGTGTGTGAGGGGGGTGCTGTGTGTGTGAGAGGGGGATGCTGTGTGTGAGAGGGGGATGCTGTGTGTGAGAGAGGGGGGTGCTGTGTGTGTGAGAGGGGGGTGCTGTGTGTGTGAGGGGGGTGCTGTGCGTGTGTGAGGGGGGTGCTGTGCGTGTGAGGGGGGTGCTGTGCGTGTGTGAGGGGGGTGCTGTGCGTGTGAGAGGGGGGTGCTGTGCGTGTGTGAGGGGGGTGCTGTGCGTGTGAGGGGGGTGCTGTGCGTGTGTGAGGGGGGTGCTGTGCGTGTGAGAGGGGGGTGCTGTGCGTGTGTGAGGGGGGTGCTGTGCGTGTGAGAGGGGGGTGCTGTGCGTGTGTGAGGGGGGTGCTGTGCGTGTGAGGGGGGTGCTGTGCGTGTGTGAGGGGGGTGCTGTGCGTGTGAGGGGGGTGCTGTGCGTGTGTGAGGGGGGTGCTGTGCGTGTGTGAGGGGGGTGCTGTGCGTGTGAGAGGGGGGTGCTGTGCGTGTGTGAGGGGGCGGGCTCTGTGTGTGAGGGGGGGGGCTCTGTGTGTGAGGGGGGGGCGGCTGTGTGTGTGGGGGGGGCTCTGTGTGGGTGTGCGTAGGGGGCGGCGCTCTGTGTGCGTGGGGGGGGCTCTGTGTGGGTGTGCGTGGGGGGGGCTCTGTGTGGGTGTGCGTGGGGGGGGCTCTGTGTGGGTGTGCGTGGGGGGGGCTCTGTGTGGGTGTGCATAGGGGGGGAGGCTGTGTGTGTGTGAGGTGGTGGTGGTGGGGGGGGGAGTCCGTGCGCTGGTTGAGCTCTGGTCTTTTGAAGTGCTCAGTGCTGCCACTCGGTTGCTTCATTCCCACTGGTACATCATAACGTCCCGTACAGTGCTCTCCATTCATGAGCTGCCACCAGCCATGACAGATCTGTAACTACCAGTCCCTCACCCAAGTCTTGTCCAACTCCAGCTCCTTTCTCCAGACCCAACCCAAATTTGGGAGGAGAATATCTGTATAACAGGACTGCTCACTGTACCTTACAAGTCGACCAGATATTGGTACCAAAGTCCTGATGGAGAAACTGGGATGTGGGTTGGCTGGAAGTTTCCAGCCTTGAGCATTGCAGCAGCCCTGGTGACAGCACTGACAGCAGCTGTAGAGATTGTCGAGGTTTACAGTGAGACAGGCACAGGGCAAATGTATCGGCTGCTGCAAGACACTCAATTTGGGGGTCGGGGAGAGGAAGGGTGGGGGGTGGGGGTGGGGGGTGGTTGCATCAACTGGAGGCCTCACCATTAAACCCTGGCCAAAGCAGCTGGGCATTCACCTGGTCTCAGCTGTATTGCAAAAAGCAAACCAGGTCACTCACTTTGTGCCCAGTTGTGTTCAACTGCTTTTGAATAGGGCAAGAATGGTGAGACTGATGAGCCACATGCAAGGCTGTTACTAGAGCAGATATTGAAACACCACTTGTTGCATAAGCTAAATGAATTCTACACTCGTCCAGGTGTAGAAGGGTATATTTTAAACAGTCTTGTTTTCTCACCACGCCACAGTCCGCTTTCTGGAATACATCCAGGAATGTGGGTAGATGAAGGATAATTGTGTGTGTGTGAGAGAGAGATAGTGTGTGTGTGTTTGGGAGAGGGGGTTTGGGGTGTGAATGCAAGTTGGTTGACTTACTTGCACAGGCCTGTGGTTGATTTTAATTTTACCACCGATATCTGTCATGGGTTTTTTGCGGGGATAGGGAGGGGCTGGGTGTATAATGTACTTTTTAAGAAGTGTTGTGCATAGTCTCCAGAGCTTTGTAGATACTTTGCTTACATCTCTGCTGTATAATAACTTGTACTTTTTTGTTGTTGTTGGCTGGAGGCCATGCTACAGAGTCAAGTTGAAACCTCCCTCTGCTAAAAAGATATTTTTTCCCAGAGTGGGGAGCCCTGTGAATATTGCCTTTCCCCAAGTCTTTCATAGCTTGGAATTCTTTTGTGGATGTAACTGGGTTGGGTTGGGGGGTGGGAGGGAGGGGTGTGTGGATTTGGGAGGGGAGTAGAAACGATCTGGAGCTGAAGCAAATGTACATAGTTTGAAATGTAAAAAAAAACAACAGAATAAATTCATACCTGGGTTTCTGAAACTGAATTTATTTTTTGTGGTTCTGTATCTTTTTCCGATTCCTGTTCTGATTGTCATAACAGTGGCTGGGACGGTTCTGCTGACTCCTGAGTGCTTTCTAAAACATGACGGTTTTGTCTAAAGATCCACATTTGTCGGCCTTAGTTACCTCGAGACTCGACTACTCCAAAGCATCCCTGGCTGCTCTCCCACATTCCACTCTCTGTAAACTGGAGATCATCCAAACCTCTGCTGCCTGTGTCTTAATCACAGTCCTTTTCCCCTGTCACTGTCTCTGCTCACTGGCCTACGCTGGCTTCTGCTCAAGCAACACCTTGAATTTCAGATTCTCATCCTTGTTTTCAAATCTCTCCACAGTCTTGCCCCCACACGAAGCCTCTGTAATCTCCTCCAGATCCAAGACCCTCCGAGGTGTCGGAGTTCCTCTCACTCTTGCCTCTTCTTTAGTCCCAACTTCCATCGCTCTACCATTGATGGCCAGTTGCCTGGGCCCTAAGCTTGGGAATTCCCTCCCTGCATCTCTCCAACTCTCTCTCTCTCCCTCCCTTAAGACCAACCTCTTGGACCACACTTTTGACCATCTGACCGAGTGTCTCCTGATGTGGCTCGGAGCCGCACTGTTGTATAGTGTTGCTGTGGATGTGCCTCTTGACAGTTCATGTCATGTATCAGATATTCATATTATCTTCAACCATTAAAAAATGCAGTGAATCTGAGGCCATGTGCTCACACAAGCATGCGCGCAGACACGTACACGTGTGTGCACAGAAACATGCACACAGACGCGCATGCATGCACACACAATCTTGAGGATAAAGAAGGCAACAGAAGTGATGTCACAGCGTTCTCTCTGCTGCACCTGGTTTAACATTTGGCCATTTAGTTTATATTGCTTCTCCTCGGTCTTGCATTCAAAATGCTTCACTTCACTTGTTGAAGTATTTAGGTTATCTGGCCTTGTGTTTACCCATTTCACCAGAGTGCCTATATCTTCCTGAAGGCTGCCACTATTCTCTTCCCAGTTTACTACGTTGCTAATCTGTATGTCATCTGCAAACTTTGAAATGATTTCCTGTGAACCCAAGTCCGGTTAATTCATATCTAACAGAATATGATCCTTTGGGGGATAGCACTCTGTACCTCTGTCCAATCTGAAACTACCGTTAACGACTACGTTCTCTTAGCCAATTTCGTATGCATTCTGCCCATTTAAACTCATGAGCATCAGTTTTTGTCGCAATTCAAATATGAGATGACATCTCCTCCCCATGAAAAGACACTGTCTCATCAAGATTCCCAGCACAGGGACAGCAGAGGTTCGACAAAGGAAAGCTCTGTCTGAACTAGCCCGTGAAACATTCCTCAGGTACAGCAGGGGCTTAGATAAGGTGTATCCTTTTTAAAAACTTTAAATTTTGTCAGATTTTAACAGACTGCACTTTGCCATACATTGACATGTTTATAAACATTTTTAGGGGTTTTTTGAAATGGCTTCAATCATTGTCGAAGCTTTTCTCAAGACTCCAGTTAGACACTCAACACCTGTTTGAGGAAAAGACACTTCAACCCTTCAATGAATTCACCCCAGGCACACTCAAATAAAGATTTCCACTTCCCTGGATCTTACAGACTCCAGAGTGGCTTTTCTCCACAACAATTGGCTCAGTCAGGATCCTCACAACCGTGTAAAGGGAGCTTTACTCTGTATCTAACCCCGTGCTGTACCTGTCCTGGGAGTGTTTGATGGGGACAGTGTAGAGGGAGTTTTACTCTGTATCTAACCCCGTGCTGTACCTGTCCTGGGAGTGTTTGATGGGGACAGTGTAGAGGGAGTTTTACTCTGTATCTAACCCCGTGCTGTACCTGTCCTGGGAGTGTTTGATGGGGACAGTGTAAAGGGAGCTTTACTCTGTATCTAACCCCGTGCTGTACCTGTCCTGGGAGTGTTTGATGGGGACAGTGTAGAGGGAGTTTTACTCTGTATCTAACCCCGTGCTGTACCTGTCCTGGGAGTGTTTGATGGGGACAGTGTAGAGGGAGTTTTACTCTGTATCTAACCCCGTGCTGTACCTGTCCTGGGAGTGTTTGATGGGGAAGGTGTAGAGGGAGCTTTACTCTGTATCTAACCCCGTGCTGTACCTGTCCTGGGAGTGTTTGATGGGGACAGTGTAGAGGGAGCTTTACTCTGTATCTAACCCCGTGCTGTACCTGTCCTGGGAATGTTTGATGGGGACAGTGTAGAGGGAGATTTACTCTGTATCTAACCCCGTGCTGTACCTGTCCTGGGAGTGTTTGACGGGGACAGTGTAGAGGGAGCTTTACTCTGTATCTAACCCCGTGCTGTACCTGTCCTGGGAATGTTTGATGGGTACAGTGTGGAGGGAGCTTTACTCTGTATCTAACCCTGTGCTGTATCTGTCCTGGGAGTGTTTGATGGGGACAGTGTACAGGGAGTTTTACTCTGTATCTAACCCTGTGCTGTACCTGTCCTGAGAGTGTTTGATGGGGACAGTGTAGAGGGAGCTTTACTCTGTATCTAACCCCGTGCTGTACCTGTCCTGGGAGTGTTTGATGGGGACAGTGTACAGGGAGTTTTACTCTGTATCTAACCCCGTGCTGTACCTGTCCTGGGAGTGTTTGATGGGGACAGTGTAGAGGGAGTTTTACTCTGTATCTAACCCCGTGCTGTACCTGTCCTGGGAGTGTTTGATGGGGACAGTGTAGAGGGAGCTTTACTCTGTATCTAACCCTGTGCGGTACCTGTCCAGGGAGTGTTTGATGGGGACAGTGTAGAGGGAGTTTTACTCTGTATCTAACCCCGTGCTGTACCTGTCCTGGGAGTGTTTGATGGGGACAGTGTAGAGGGAGCTTTACTCTGTATCTAACCCTGTGCTGTACCTGTCCTGGGAGTGTTTGATGGGGACAGTGTAGAGGTTGCTTTACTCTGTATCTAACCCCGTGCTGTACCTGTCCTGGGAGTGTTTGATGGGGACAGTGTAGAGGTTGCTTTACTCTGTATCTAACCCCGTGCTGTACCTGTCCTGGGAGTGTTTGATGGGGACAGTGTGGAGGGAGCTTTACTCTGGATCTAACCCCGTGCTGTACCTGGCCTGGGAGTGTTTGATGGGAATAGTTTAGATAAAAATGTGTGTGTAATGCTGTAACTGTCCTTGGATTACATACACAAGCTCACTCACCTGTCCAGTTACATCATCCTGCCCCCTCTCCCCCTCACCTGTCCAGGTACATCATCCTGCCCCCTCTCCCCCTCACCTGTCCAGGTATATCATCCTGCCCCCTCTCCTGTCCAGGTACATCATCCTGTCCCCTCTCCCCCTCACCTGTCCAGGTACATCATCCTGTCCCCTCTCCCCCTCACCTGTCCAGGTATATCATCCTGCCCCCTCTCTCCCTCACTCACCTGTCCAGGTACATCATCCTGCCCCCTCTCCCCCCTCACTCACCTATCCAGGTACATCATCCTGCCCCCTCTCCCCCTCACCTGTCCAGGTACATCATCCTGCCCCCTCTCCCCCTCACCTGTCCAGGTATATCATCCTGCCCCCTCTCCTGTCCAGGTACATCATCCTGTCCCCTCTCCCCCTCACCTGTCCAGGTACATCATCCTGTCCCCTCTCCCCCTCACCTGTCCAGGTATATCATCCTGCCCCCTCTCTCCCTCACTCACCTGTCCAGGTACATCATCCTGCCCCCTCTCCCCCCTCACTCACCTGTCCAGGTACATCATCCTGCCCCCTCTCCCCCCTCACTCACCTATCCAGGTACATCATCCTGCCCCCTCTACCCCTCACCTGTCCAGGTACATCATCCTGCCCCCTCTCCTCTCACTCATTGTGAATCAGCTGCTGTCAACTTTAAATTGGAAATTGGATCAATACCTAAAGCGAAAGATCATTACAGGGAGAAAAAGGGGAAAGATCAGTTCAGGAGCTTATTTGACATTGGGAGTGAAAAAACCAAAATGTCATTTCAGATGCAGCTGGGGCTGCTGCAAAGGGATTTTTTTTTGTCCGCGGTTGAATGAATTTTAAAAAGGGTCAAAGTGTTTCTTCCTCAAACCTATTTCTCTCTCTTGTGATTAAAGTGATACACTGCCACCCTCTGCTGGCGAATGGACGCTACTGCACCAACAGAGGGGAAACCATCAGGAATTCAATAAGAGGGAGTGAGCATCACACAGAATTTCTCCAAAATGACAGGAATATCAACACAGACACATGTTCAGCATGGAGAGAGAGAGGGAGGTGTTCAGTGCTTAACGAAAATCTGAGAAAAACTTTGATAAAGGTTGAAGCCATTTCAAAAAACTTTGTCAAGATATGGCAAAGTGCGGTAAAATCGTTTTTCAAAAGGATACTTGTTATCTCAGTTCAGGTAAAGTGTCTGGTGCTAACAGGGCGAATGCACCACCCGGGCTCCCGCTACAAACTTCAATCCGTTACAATATTGTTCAATATTCACACTTCATCAATCTGTCTCCAGATGCATCCACCCAGTTACTGAAATTCTCTGAGACTCAAAAGATCAGCGCCTGTAGTACCTGTGCTCCACCAGCAGAGGGTGGGGTTGTATCACTTTAGTTACAAGACAGTGAAACAGGTTTGGGGAGGAGAGAGGCTTGGAACATTTGTTAAAATTTGTTAATAACTTACTCTATATCTATTCTGTGCTGCAGCTGCTCTGGGAGTGTTTGATGACAGCAGCGTAGAGGAAGATTTACTTCGCATCTAACCCCGTGCAGCAGCTACCCCGGGAATGTTTGATGGGGATATTTTAGATGAAACTTGACTCTAAACACGTGCTGTATCTGCCCTTGGAGTGGACACACATACACTCATACCCACAAACGCATACACAAGCACGTTGACCAAGGGACAGAGAATGAATGATGAATATTTGGATTTCCAAATACGAAAACTCGGTCTAAACTGTCCCCAGAGAGTCGGATTAGCCCAGGTCACTCTCACAACCGGGTCAGGATCAAGACTCACCTTCCACAGTCACTCAGACGCTCCTGTGTCACTCGCCTTATTGTAATCAGATGCCGTGTGTGAGAGCAGGACAGGCACACGGGATTCGGACGACTGCTCATGTGGAGGATAAACACCAGGAATCTATCAGAGATTCAGAACAGACCAGAGAGAATCAAACAAGGATGTCAAAGAGCAGACAGGACAGGAGAAGGTAAAAAAGGGAAGCTTATATCAGACAGTGAGAGCCCACATACACAGATAAAAACAGACACAAAACAACACGCTCACACACACATACTCAACTCTCACACGATGGTGCAGCCAAACATTAGGAAGACAAATGGACTGTGTCTTTATTCCCAAAGAATTGGAGAACAGGAGCAAGGAAGTGTTTGATGAGGACAGTGTTCTCTGTATCTAACCCACTGCTGTACCTGCCCTGGGAGAGCTTCATGGTATAGTTTGACAGACAGGGCTTTGCTCTGTATCAAATCTCTGCTATACCTGTGCTGGGAATTTTGATGTGTGTGTGGAAGCGGAGAGGTCTGGGACCAATGTCTTCTTGTGGAGGAGATAATGTCCCATATTTGAATAGTGAGCAAAAGTGATGCTCATGTGATTAAAGGGGCAGTGGCAGAATGTATATAACATTGGCTGAGAGACAGAACACAGTGTAGTCGATAACGGTTGTTTCAGACTGGAGGGAGGTACAGAGTCCTCTTCCCCAATAGTTCATATCAGGGCCACTGCTTTTTCTGTTATATAAGAATAAACGGGAGCTGTGTTCACAGGGCATCACTTCACAGTTTGCAGATGTCTCCCAAAGTGACAATGTAGTGAACAGGGGAGAGAAGAGGAGTAGATTTCAGGAGAATATAGTCAGTCTGGTGAAATGGACCGACTCATAGCAGGATAAGTACAATATTGTGATACGTGTCGTGATCCATTTTGAATGTTAGACTGAGGAGGGGCGATATAAATTCAATTGTCCAATGTTAAACTGGGTGCATAGAACAGAGAAAGCTGCAGTTCCATTCCTGTGTTTATTTCTATCTCTTCAAGATTCAAGTTTGGGCTGTAGTCCTGAAAGTTTCAGCCTGAAATGATTTTGCAATTGCATTGGGGGAATTTGTCAAAAACATTTTCCCTTCAGAAATTCCGGCATTGTGGAAAAGTGCGTTACCTTTGTAGAAAGAGGAGATGGGCAGGTTTGAATGGACATGCCAGTTTGTGACTGATTAAACTTCAAATGCAATGATGCCCCTTTCAGATAAACTGGTTACAGTAAGTGCCCCAGGACAATGAAAACCTTCCTCACTGTCTGGCTAAATACCAATTCTTCAGACACATGAAGGAAGCAAAGAGATTGTAAAATACAAAAGGTGAGATGGCAGCTAACCATTGAATTGAAGGTGTGGGGCTTGTTTGGAAAGTGATGCACATTTTTAAATCTGGAAACCTGGGCTGATCCTGAAAGCAGGAATTTATCAAATGCCACACTGGGTTGTGAATTAAAATACTGTTTTCGCTAAGAATAAAAAAATGAATCTGAAATTTAAAAAATCTCCTGGATGATTCACTCCTGCCTGTTTCTTCATAATGTGTGTGTGTGTGTGTGTGTATATATATATATGAGTTCCTCAAGGTAGTGTCTTAGACCCAACCATCTTCAGCTGCTTCATCAATGACCTTCCCTTCATCATAAGGTCAGAAGTGGGGTTGTTCGCTGATGATTGCACGATGTTCAGCACCATTCGTGACTCCTCAGATACTGAAGCAATCCATGTCCAAATGTAGTCTTGGGATCACAAGCGGCAAGTAACTTTCGTGCCACACAAGTGTCAGGCAATGACCATCCCCAACAAGAGAGAATCGAACCATCGACCCTTGACATTCAATGGCATTACCACGGTTGAATTGCCCATTATCAACATCTTGATTTTTTACTAATTTATGGGTGTTCCTGGCTGGGCCAGCATTTATTGCCCATCCCTTATTGCCCTTGAGAAGGTGGTGGTGAGCTGCCTTTTTGAACCACTGCAGCGCCTGTGGTGTAGGTGCACCCACAGTGCTATTAGCGCGGGAGTTCCAGGATTTTGAGCCAGTGAAGGAATGGTAATATATTTCCTAATATATTACAAGAGCAGGTCAGAGGCTGGGGATCATGTGGCGAGTAACTCACCTCCTGACTCCCCAAAACCTGTCCACCATCTACAAGGCACTAGTCAGGAGTGTGATGGAATAGTCCCCACTTGCCTGGATGAGTGCAGCTCCCACAACACTCAAGAAGCTTGACACCATCCAGGACAAAGCAGCCCACTTGATTGGCACCCCATCCACAAACATTCACTCCCTCCACCACTGATGCACAGAAGCAGCAGTGTGTGTACCATCTACAAGAATTCACCAAGCCTCCTTAGACAGCACCTTCCAAACCCACAAGCACTACCATCCAGCAGGACAAGGGTAACAGACACATGGGAACACCAATACCTGGAAGTTCCCCTCCAAGTCACAATCCATCCGGATTTGGAAATATATCACAGTTCCTTCACTGTTGGAATTCTTACCTAAGAAAGGATATACTTGCCATGGAGGGAGTGCAGTGAAGGTTCACCAGACTGATTCCTGGGTTGGCAGGATGGTCATATGAGGGGAGATTAGGCTGACTAGGCCTGTATTCACTGGAGCTTAGAAGAATGAGAGGGGATCTCATTGAAAGGTATAAAATTCTGACAGGAATGGACAGACTGGATGCAGGCTTGATGTTTCCTCTGGCTGGGAAGGGGTCTAGAACAAGGGGTCACAATCTCAGGATGCGGGGTAGACCATTCAGGACTCAGATGAGGAGAAACATCTTCACTCAGAGGATGGTGAACCTGTGGAATTCTCTACCACAGAGGCTGTGGAGGCCAAGTCACTGAGTATATTTAAGAAGGAAATAAATAGATTTCTAGACTCTAAAGGCATTAAGGGGAGAGAGTGGGAGTACAGTGTTGAGATGGAGGATCAGCCATGATCATATTGAATGGCGGAGCAGGCTCGAAGGGCTGAAGTGACCTACTCCTGCTCCTATTTTTCTATGTTTCTATGTAACAGTGGTTTATATGTGGAGTCTAGTTTCCACTGTCCCCATCAAACACTCCCAGGGCAGGTACAGCACAGGCTTAGATACAGTGAAGGAACAATGATATATTTCCAAATTAGGATGGTGAGTGGCTTCATGTCCTGGGAGTGTTTAATGGGGACAGTGTACAGGGAGCTTTACTCTGTATCTAACCTTGTGCTCTACCTGTCCTCCAAGTGCTTGATACGGAGAATTTAGAGGGAGCTTTACTCTGTATCTGAAGCCCTGTGATGTATCTCTCCTGGGACTGTTTGATGTTGACTGTGCAAAGGGAGCTTTACTCAGTTTGTCAAACACCAGGAGAGAAATGGAAAGCAATGAGTGTCTAATCCTATATCGTATCAGCCCTGGGAATATTTGAGGAGATAGTGTAGCGAGAACTTAATTAAATACCTAACCCCATGCTGAACCTGTTCAAAGAGTGTTTGATGTGACAGTTTAGAGTGAGCTTACTCTGTCTCTAACCCCGTGCTGTACCTGTCCTGGAAGTGTTTGATGGGGACAGTGTAGAGGGAGATTTACTCTGTATCTAACCCCGTGCTGTACCTGTCCTGGGAGTGTTTGATGGGGACAGTGTAGAGGGAGATTTACTCTGTATCTAACCCCGTGCTGTACCTGTCCTGGGAGTGTTTGATGGGGTTAGTGTAGAGGGAGCTTTACTCTGTATCTAACCCCGTGCTGTACCTGTCCTGGGAGTGTTTGATGGGGTTAGTGTAGAGGGAGCTTTACTCTGACTCTAACCCCGTGCTGTAGCTGCCCTGGGAGTGTTTGATGGAGCTTCACTCTGCATCTAACCCTGTACTGTACCAGCCCTGGAGTGTTTAGTGGGGACAGTGTAGAGGGAGAGTTACTCTTTATCTAACCCTGTGCTGCACATGCTCTGGGAATGTTTGATGGAGATGCTGCAGAGGGAGATTTAATCTGATTCTAACCCCGTGCTGTACCTGTCCAGGGAGTTTTTCATGGGACAATGTAGAGGGAGCTTCATTCTTTATCTATACCCGTACTGTACCTGCGCTGGGAATGTTTGATGGGGACATTTTAGATGAAACATGGCTCTGTATCTAAATCCTTGCTGCAAATGCGACTGGAGTAGACACATACATAGATGCGTACGTATACACACACACATACATGCAGACACACACACAAGGACACACAGACATACACACACACACAGGGACACATGGAGATACACACACAGACACACACACTAATCAAGGGACAGAGAGCAACTGATGAATATTTTGATTTCCAAATATGAAAACTTGATCTAAACTGTCCCTGGAGAGTTGGATTAGCCAGGGTCAATCACACAACCGGGTCAGGATCAAGACTCACCTTCCGCAGTCACTCAGACGCTCCTGTATCACATGCCTTATTGTAATCAGATGCCGTGTTTGGGGGCAGAACAGGCACACGGGATGAGCACAACTGCTCATGTGGAGGAAAAGGAATCTCTCAGAGAATCTGAACAGACCAGGTATAGTCAAAAAATGAAACTCATGTTGAATTTGTGAGTCTTGTTTTGTAGAACGCTTTAATATTTGTTGGGAATCTTGACCCAGTGACATTTTGCCCCTATTATCAGGATATATATTGTAACATCTTCTTGTAACATTAAGGTTCCCTGCATACTGAGTGTAACAACATTTGCAGCTGTTCAAAATATACTACTCCTTGGAGTTTGTATTGTCTGAATCCAGCTGTGAATTATCTGTAAATGTTGCTATTTTCCCACTGACAGGCAGGGGAATAGAGTTCAGTCTCTCAGTGATTTTCCAGATTTAACAAAGGTTTTAAATGGAGGTGAGGGCAGGGGGAGCAGTAATGAGGGGGGAACCTCCCAAATTTAGAGACCCTTGGATGTCAAGGAGCAGACAGGACAGGACAGAAGGTAAAAAAGGGAAGCTTATATCAGACAGTGAAAGATCACATACACATACTCTCACATGATGGTGCAGCCAAACATTAGGGAGGCAAATGGACTGGATATCTTTATTGCAAAAGAATTGGAGAACAGGAGCAAGGAAGTATTTGATGGGGACAGTGTAGAGGGAGCATTACTCTGTATCTATCCCCTGTGCGAATGAATGAGTTAACAAAGGTTCAAAGCCTCTCTCCTCCTCAAACCTGTTTCACTTTCTCTTGATTAAAGTGATACAACGCCACCCTCTGCTGGCGGATCACAGCTACTACAGGCGCTGGTCTTTGGGTCTCAGAGAAGTTCAGTAACTGGGTGGCTGCATCTGGAAACTGATGAAGTGTGAATATTGAACAATATTGTAAGGGATTGAAGTTTGTAGCGGGAGCTCAGGTGGTGAATTCGCCCTTTTATCATCAGACACTTTCCCTGAGCTGAGATAAGAAGTATCCTTTTGAAAGACTATTTTACTTTCGTCAGCAATTTAAAAGCCACACTTTACCATATTTTGATAGAATTTTTTGATGTGACCTTTTGATGTGATCTTTACCAAGGTTTTTCTCAGATTTCCGTTAAACGCTGAACACCTCTCTCTCTCTCCATGCTGAACTTGTGTCTGTGTTGACGTTCCTGTCAATTTGGATCAATGCTGTGTGATGCTCACTCCCCCTGATGGCTTACCCTCTGCTGGTGCAGTAGCGTCCATTCGCCAGCAGAGGGTGGCGGTGTATCACTTTAGTCGCAAGACAGAGGAACGGGTTTGAGGAATAGAGGCACTTTGACCCTTTTTAAAATCCATTCAAAAGATCTCCCATTGCAGCAGCCCAATGTTAAACCGAGTGCAGACACAGAGAAAGCTGCAATTTCATTTCTGTGTTGCCTTGTTTATCCTCAAGATTGTGCATGTGCCTCAGATTCGCTGCATTTATTAATGGTTGAAGATAATATGAATATCTGATACATGACATAAACTGTCAAGAGGCACATCCACAGCAACACTATAAAACAGTGCGGCTCCGAGCCACATCAGGAGACACTCGGTCAGATGGTCAAAAGTGTGGTCAAAGAGGTTGGTCTTAAGGGAGGGAGAGAGAGAGAGAGAGTTGGAGAGATGCAGGGAGGGAATTCCCGAGCTTAGGGCCCAGGCAACTGGCCACCGATGGTAGACCGATGGAAGTTGGGACTAAAGAAGAGGCAGGAGTGAGAGGAACTCTGACACCTCGGAGGGTCGTGGATCTGGAGGTTACAGAGGCGTCGTACAGGGGGCAAGACTGTGGAGAGATTTGAGAACAAGGATGCGAATCTGAAATTCAAGGTGTTGCTTGAGCAGAAGCCAGCGTAGGCCAGTGAGCAGAGACAGTGACAGGGGAATGGGACTCACTGTGAGTTAAAACAAGGGCAGCAGAGGTTTGGATGATCTCCGGTTTACAGAGGGTGGAATGTGGGAGAGCAGCCAGGGATGCTTTGGAGTAGGCGAGTCCCGGGGTAACTAAGGCCGACGAATGTGGATCTTTAGACAAAACCGTCATGTTTTAGAAAGCACTCAGGAGTCAGCAGAACCGTCCCAGCCACTGTTATGACAATCAGAACAGGAATCGGAAAAAGATACAGAACCACAAAAAATAAATTCAGTTTCAGAAACCCAGGTATGAATTTATTCTGTTGTTTTTTTTTACATTTCGAACTATGTACATTTGCTTCAGCTCCAGATCGTTTCTACTCCCCTCCCAAATCCACACACGCCTCCCTCCCCCACCCCCCAACCCAACCCAGTTACATCCACAAAAGAATGCCAAGCTATGAAAGACTTGGGGAAAGGCAATATTCACAGGGCTCCCCACTCTGGGAAAAAATATCTTCTTTTTAGCAGAGGGAGGTTTCAACTTGACTCTGTAGCATGGCCTCCAGCCAACAACAACAAAAAAGTACAAGTTATTATACAGCAGAGATGTAAGCAAAGTATCTACAAAGCTCTGGAGAATATGCACAACACTTCTTAAAAAGTACATTATACACCCAGCCCCTCCCTATCCCCGCAAAAAACCCATGACAGATATCAGTGGTAAAAATTAAAATCAACCACAGGCCTGTGCAAGTAAGTCAACCAACTTGCATTCATACCCCAAACCCCCTCTCCCAAACACACACACACTCTATCTCTCTCTCTCTCACACACACACACACACACACATGGCTGAAATGCTCCCACATGAACAGTGGTAAAGAGCAATGCTGCTGTCACAAGTGCTGTCACGTCGCCTGCCCTCGGTGGGGTTGGAGGTTCGGGGGGCCTTCCTGTCTCTCCCTCTCTCCTTTTCTTAGTGACCCAAACTCGCAATCACGTTGTCCAAACTATAGCACATCAAAAGTTCCAGTTGTGCATTCAGTCTGTGTAAGTGCATTTGTTCAGGCTCCACATCCTTTCCAACACAAAAAAAACATATTTTTCTTTTTAAAAAAAAACAGTAACAGTGTTTTGCAGATATATTTCCAAAAAAAAGGAACTTTTTTTTTTAAATTCAAGAAAACCTCCAGTTTCAGTCTCTGTACAACGTCTAATAAAGTGCATGTTTATTAAGGTGCTTCATCCGATGAAGAACAGAAGTACCCAGAGGGTTCACCAAAAAAATGAAGTGAATTCCACACTCCTTGGCAGCAGAGGGAGCAGAGATCCTGGATTCATCACTGTGACCACCTGCCATGAAGCATGTTCCAGGTACGGTCGAGTAGGATTTAAAAGGCAGCTTTAAGGGGCATCTCTCTTTTTTAAACCTTGTTTAAAAGTCATCCATTGTCTCTATTTCTCCCATGTTCAGTCGCTCTGACGACGCGTTCACAGAAAAGCCTGTGTTTTATAAAACAAAAAGAGAGCACAGGGGTTCATTTAGATTCAAAAAGGAAGGGACTAACTCCCCACTGCCCCCGACCTTTTCACACCGACTCTGCACTGGGTTCAGCAGCCGTCCTGACAGCCAAGGTGATGTGGAGCGGAACCGGCTCGTAATGGGGGCCAGTCCATGAATGCCTCACTGCCCAGTAAGACCACGGGAGGATGCAGTAGGTACACGAGGCTGCAATGGTCATTCAAAACTACACTCTTCGCTCTCATTCCTTTCCCACCGCTTTTTGAGTTGGATGTCCTATATACCATCCCTTGAACAAGCCACAACTAGCGCCAGACTCAGGAGCCAATGAAAGTCAGTGAAACACAATCCTGCACCCGGTCACTTGTAACTAGGGTAGTAATGAGATAAACTGGAAGCTAAGTTCCATGCTAACCTGTAACCTGTCGGGCTGCAGAGCGAGGTTCCCGGTGAGGCTTAAAAGCTCCTTTATTAACTAGGAAAGAAAGGGAAAACACCATCAATCCTCAGGAAATTGGATCCCAACACAAGATGCTCACTGCCCATTACTGTGACATGCTACTCCGAGATTCGGATGCATCTTCCACAGGTCAGGAAAACCATGAGATTTTTCCAGCTCTAACCCTCTCAACCCACCCACACAGAAGCTAAAGTGGTGAACCACCTGCGCATTCACTGCAAACTTCAATCCCTAACAATATTCTTCCTTAACACTTCTGTCTCCAGATGCAGCCATCCAGTCACTGAACTTCTCTGAGACTCAAAAGACCAGCGCCTGTAGTGGCTGTGATCCACCAGCAGAGGGTGGGGTTGTATCACTTTAATTACGAGAAAGTGAAACAGGTTTGAGGAGGAGAGAGGCTTTGAAAGTTTTTAAATTCATTCATTCACCCAGAGACAAGATCAGCCATTGCAGCAGCCCCTGCTGCTTCTGACATGACTTTAGACTTTCCACTCCCAAAGCCAAGTCAGCTCATGAAATAATCTTTTCCTTTGTCTACCCTCCCAGTACTGATTTCCCAGCTCACTGATTTGAAACATTCCCTGTCCAAAGCTGCAGACAGATCTGGTGAAAACGTCCAGGTTCCGTCTCTGCACATTTCACATTTCCAGCTTCTGCACTCTGTTGCTTTTTGTCTGTAGTTGTACCAAGGGTTAATGGTAGCAACCATTCCACTGACACATGGTAGAAAGTGTCCTCCCCTCTCTCTCCAGCTAACCGCCCCCCTCTCTCCAGCCACCCCCCCCCCTCTCCAGTCACACACACCCCCACCTGGACACAGAGAAATTCACTTTGGACTGTCCTGTACCACCTGGGGGCAGGTATGGAGACACAGAAAGCTGGTGGCTGATAGGTGAAGGATTCCTCTCTGGGTGGAGTGGGGTCTGAGTGACAGACCCTCTGCAATAAGAGAACAGGTGAGAGGCTCCTGCTCCCTCTTTAACCCTGGGATGGACATCAACAAGTGAGGCAGCTGGAAGGTCGCTGAACGGTGCATGTATGCAGTGAATACTAATTGTATTACAATTGTATTGAAGCACCTCAGAGTGCAACATGATGTATATATATAACTCCAATCCCATTGCACTGACTGACTGTCTGTGATGACCATATTGTAATGACTGTAATATTCATTGATT
The DNA here is from genome assembly GCF_017639515.1 of Carcharodon carcharias. Taxonomy (NCBI): domain Eukaryota; kingdom Metazoa; phylum Chordata; class Chondrichthyes; order Lamniformes; family Lamnidae; genus Carcharodon; species Carcharodon carcharias. The sequence goes on along the minus strand of NC_054499.1, from coordinate 12,265,591 downwards.
GTATTGAAGCAGCTTGTGATCCATGTGTAAAAGTTGAATCCGATTGCACTTTTTGTGATGGCCATTTAGAAATGTTTGTGATGTTCTTCCAGATATTTTATGAATAAAAGATATTTTTCCAAAATAAAAGCGGAAGGCTGGTATTTAAACTTTCTCTTTATCTGAAAGGCTTTTGTAACTGTGTGTGTAAAGAGTCTTGTGTATGTCCGTGTTTTTACACTGTGCTGAGGCTGTGTGAGGTTTCTTGTGTGTCTGTATTGTATGCTCTGGGACTGTGAGGCTGTGTGTGTGTGTATGTGTGTGTGTGTGTGTGTGTCTGTGTGTGTGCGTGTGAATGTGTGTGTGTGTCTGTGTGTCTGTGTGTGTGTGTGTGTGTGTGTGTGCGCGCCTATGTCTGTGTGTCTCTGTGTCTGTGTTTCTCTGTGTGTCTGTGTCTGTGTGAGAGAGAGACTGAGGTCTGCCTGGATCTCTGGGCAGTTCAGTCTCAGTTTCTTGTCCCTCTCTGGCCCTGGGTAGGTTGTGTCTCCTGGAATTGTCTGTGCGCTGTGAGGGACTCATTCCCCAAAGCTGGGAGTGGTGGATCAGGAGGCGCTGGATGTAATCAGTAAGTTGTATGTGGGGTGAGTATAATGGACTCCTCTTTTCCTCCCCTTACTATTACTGATCTCCTTTTCTCATCCTTCTCTCTCTCTCTCTCTCTCTGTTCACCCCGTGCTTTCCCCTTTTCTCATTGTGTCTTTTTCTTTTCTAGTTTGTTGAATTTTTCGGGGAGTGATTCACTGTCTCTACCTCTTTGTCTCAGCCTCTTGGTCATTTTTATCCTTGAATTTATCCAGTTCCTTATCTCCAACTCTTCACAACTCCACTCCCTGCTCTCTTCTTATGTCTGTGTGCTTTTTCTCTCATTTTCTTTCTGCCTTTCTCTCTTTTCTGTCTTCCCCCATTCTCCCTCTCCCTGCCTTCAATTTTTTCCTTCAGTCTCTTTTCCTCTGTCTTTATTTCCCTCCCTTTTTCCTGCCTGGTTTTTCCCTCCCTTTTTTCCCTCACACTTTTTTTCTGACTTTGCAATTTATGCCCCCCCTCAATAGTTGGAGTGTTGCCCCCTTATTTTTGGGTTCACCCATCTAGTTATACCCCCTCAATATTTTAAGGTGTACCCATCAAATGTTGCACCACCTTCAATGTTTGGAGTGCACCCCTCAAAATTTGGGCTTCCATACATTTAAATTTCCTTCAATATTTGGGATGCCTCCCCTCCCCCCTTCAAAATTTGGGGTACCTCCCCCCACTTCAATATTTGGGGTGCATCCCCACTTCAATATTTGGGGGAGCTTTCCCCCTATGTCCCCCTTCAATATTTGGGGTACCTCCCCCTCTTCAATAGCCTCCCCTCCCCCCTCAATATATGGGGTACCTCCCCCCTTCAATATTTGGAGTGCACCCCTCAATATTTGGGGCCTCCATACATTTATGTTTCCCTCAATATTTGGGGTACCCCCTCAATATAATTCCCCCCCTCTGGTGACTTGCCATTAATTTATACCCCTCTGTTCCACTAATTTCTGTCCCCCTTAGTTTTGGGGTTGGTGATCCCAAAAATGTATCCCCTGCCCTCAGTTTTATTGGTCCCCTTAATTTTGACTCAAACTCAACTTTGATGTGGGGGGGTGGAGAGAAACCCCATTTATTTTATTCAGCAGCTCCCGTTTTGTGGCTCTTCTCCTCAATTTTTTGGGGACATCCCATCAATTTATGGCCCCTCCCTCATTTTTGGAGGCCCATGCTGTCAAATTTGAAGGAACTGCCCCCTTCACGATTTTGGTTCCTCCTCAATTTTGGGGGAACCTCTTTATTTTCCCTTCCCCTAAATTTATGCCAGCTCCCTCTCCCATTTTATTGGGCCCCTTTAGTGTCCCTAACACCCCCCATCAAACAGCCCCCGATTAATACCCCCCACACTCCCCCCCCACGTGAACAGCCCTCACTTGAACCCTCCCCATCTAATAACACTCCCAATGCCCCATCTCACTATCTCTCACACTCTGTCCCTCTGTCACACACTCGCAACGTAAGTTCTCCATTTTGAACTTTAACCGCTCATGAACTTGCCCCCCTCCATCTAATTGTCCCATTTGATGTCTAATTCTACCCCCCCCCCACTGCGAACAGTCCTCTGTCTAATCCCCCCTTCCCTATGCATCCAGCTCACTACACACAACCAACAAACATTGGTTGGCACAGGGACAGCAGGAGGCCATTCAGCCCCTTCGAGCCTGTCCCCATCCCCCACCCCACAATGGTTAATCTGCCCTTTCCTCTATTTCCCCATGGGAGAGGGGCAGAGACAGCCCGGGAGCAGATATGTGGAGAGGGAGCGGAAACACTGGGCTGTGATTTGACTCAGTGCCACTGTGTGGGCATCAATGGGAGTAAAACTCAGGAGAGATGGGAAGCAGGAGGATCCCGGTTCATTGTCACTTGTACAACACCAAGAGTCCAACTCTTTCCCCCAGTCAGAGGGACAGAGGCACACAAAGCAGAGAGATCCAGGGAGAAAGAGAACTGAGAGACACAGTAACAGAGACAGGCAGGGAGAGAGTAACAGAAAGACGGGGGGAAGTCACAGAGATGCAGAAATAGAGAGCGGGAGATTAAAGAGAATGCTGGTGTGATGTAAATATAACGAGGGATACACACACATACACACACACACACACACACACACACATGTGTGCAGACACAGAGAGATGACGAGGTAAAAAGTGAGATGGAGAGACAGATAAATAGAGGGAGAGGATTGGAAAAATAAAGCAAAAAAGATTCAGAATGAGCCAAATGATCCAGATGCAGAGTCGTAGAACGAAATGGCAAGAGAAACTTGTAGGAATTGTGAGAGGTTGAAAAAAGACCAAGGATCTGGAGAGAGAGAGAGAGGGAGAGAGGGATTTATAGCTGAGAAAACAGCTGGGAACATGAAGGGAGGTGCAGTGATTGAGTTGATTTTTTTTTGAAAAATATACTTTATTCATAAAATATCTGGAAGGACATTCCAAACCGTTTCAAAATCACATCGAGTTGATGGCGAGATTAAAATCTGTGGGATTACATTGAGCTGTCTGGAGCCAGCGGGCCTCAACCTTTTTAACCTCAATCTCCCCCCTCCCCATCAGCCTCTACCCCTTGTGGTGAAACCTCCCCAGACTGCCTTAAACACAAGCCTTTTATCTGTGTTTGAAAATGATTTGACAAAGAGACGTGTGGATATTTATTATTATTATTTTCTCTCTGATTCCAGCTCTTGTTCGAGGATTCCTCGCGCCAAAAAGCATTCACTCTCGGCATCACCAAAGCTGCAGCTTCTAGATCAGTTCTCCCTGGGGGGGGGGGGGGGGGGGGGGGGGGGGGGGGGGGGGGAGAAATGGAAATTGATTAAAATAAAGCAAAGATTCAAAAGCACAGCAAGATCCCAGGACTCCTCTCACTCGTTGACGATACACAATCACAGAGAGACCATTTCACAATCACATTCCCCTGATATTAAGCCCAGGCAGTGGGAACAGATCTCAAATGAAATGAAGTTGAAAATGCCTCTAGATTGTCCCAGCATTTATATTTTAATATATCAGACGTTCTGGAAGAGGGTGGGGGGAGGAGAAAGGTGGGTGGGGGGTCTTTACTCCAGAGGCTGGACAGTGACTAAACACTGGAGACAATCTCCACACACCCCCAGAGCACTCCCAGATCCTGTGTCTCTCTCTCTGTGTTTAACCTGCCACCTCCAGCTACTTTCCTGCCTCAATGTAAAAAGCACAACCACTGATGATTCCACCTCTGCCCCAGCTCATTCACTCCCCCTCCCCCCCCTCACTCAGTCCACGGTTGGTGCTGTTTGTACAATAACAATTAACAGTGAACCTTCCAACTTCTGGCACTCACCCCGTCTCCCGCCCCCTCTCTCTCACCCCCTCTCTCTCACCCCTTCTCTCTCACCCCCTCCTCCCTCTCTCCCACCTGCCTCTAAACCCCTCCCCCTCTCTCTCACCCCCCTCTCATCCCCCTCCCCCTCTCTCTCACCCCCTTGCCCCCTCTCTTTCACCCCCCTCCCCCCTCTCTCTGCTCATCTTTCTCCTGCAAATCTATCGAGGTCTGTCACTTTTTCTCTCTATCTTGGGATGAATCTTGTCCCCCTCCCTCACCCCATCTCACCCCTTCCCCTCCCCCCTCCCCACCCCCTCATCCCTCCGCCTCCCCACCCCCTCTCCCACCCCCTCACCCCCCCTCACCCCTTCCTCACCCCTCCCCCTCACGCCTCCCCACCCCCTCACCCCTCACCCCTCCCTCCCCCTCACTGTTTTCGATCAGGACTCTGTGCCATGTTTTAGATTTCTCAATGATTTGTGTGGAGAGGGGGGTTTGTGGCTGAAGGGGATCGGGGTGGGGGGTGAAAAAGGAAACAATCCACCATCAGCTCTTCAGTAAAACTCACTTTAGGGCAGCGTAGCCATGGTCGCAGTTCAGGAAAGGCCGCAGGCAGTGTGTGCACAGCAAGATCCCACACGCAGCAATATGTTTGGCCAGGTATCCTCTCCCTAATCCCCCAGAAAGGACTCAATTCCATCTTTAAGCCTTTTTGGATGGGGGGAGGGGTGGGAGAGGAACGCTGATGGTTTCCACCCCACCCACTCATTCCATCTGTCCAATTCCTCATTTAGCCAGAAACTCTGGAATGATTCGGGATTACAACTAGCCTTTAGCCAGTGTCGTTCACATTTCGAAATTTAATTCCAGGCCCTCATTCGACAGTCGATGAATTATCTTTTTTAAAAGTTGCAATGCAGGAAATGCTGCAGGAGATTTGTGCACAGCAGGATCCCAAGGGCAGTGGGGGGGAGGGGGGTGGTGGGGAAGGGGGAGGTGTGGGGGTTGGGGGGCATTGCCATACTGGAGAACACTCCCACGCCCCCCAAAATACTTTGTGTCCCTTCACCGCCCCATCGCTCCATCTGTTCCTCCCTGGCTCACTCTTTCTCTCACTGTTTCTCTCTCCCTCTCTCTCTCCCTCTCCCCTCTCTCTCTCTCTCTCCCTCTCTCTCTCCCACTCTCCTTTTCTCTCTCTCTCTCTCTCTCTTTCATATGCCAGAAGATGGAAAGGCAGAAAAAGAGAGGAAGAGAGAGAGAGAGAGACAGGACCTCAAGAAACTGGACTGAAAATGGCCACTGTACATTCCATGAAACCCTCAATTCATCGCACCGTCTAAGACTCCGGCAGTATTCAGGGGGATTATAACATCTTCACGTTAACAACTTTAACTTTGGACCCTCCCCGAGTGAATTAAAGTGCGGTCCATGTTGTAATTTAGGAAATTCTGTGGGTATTTGTGCACAGCAAGATCCCACTCACCGCACTGTGAAAAGACCCAGATCAAAGTGTTGTTGGTGAGAACTGATGAAAGGAAAGGGTGGGTTAAAGGCTTTTACACAAAATAGCAAGGCAAGGGGCCACGATTCACCCTCTCGATAGCACAGTTGTATTTTTGTAACTAAATCCTGCCCTCTGGAAGAATGTGAGTGAGGAGCTTTCCTCCTGAGACTGGGAGCTGGACAGTGACCACACTCAGAGACTCCCAGGCCCTTGTCCCTTCCCCCACCGCCTCCCACTTCCTCTTCTGTTTTGCCCACTCTCTCCCTCTCTCTCTCCTTCTGTTCTCCCTCCCTCCCTCCCTATCTCCTCTCTGTAGGGAAGGCTGCAGCTATTTTGTGCAAGATTCCACAGACAGCAACGTGTTAATCTTCAGATAATTTCGTCTCAGAGATGTCAATCGATGGGGTAAATCTTGTCCAGAATGTCAGGCAGCAAGAAAAATAAAAAACTGCAGTTTGTAATGTCCTAAACCTTTGACCCTCAGTCACAGGCCCTGTGCTAAAACCTCGGACAAGAACAGGGCCCTGTGATACAGACCAATATCCAGGCTTGGGTTGACAAGTGGTAAGTAACATTCGTGCCACACAAGAGCCAGGCAAAGACCATCTCCAATAAGACAGAATCCAACTATCGCCCCTTGACATTCATTGGCATTACCATTGCTGTATCTCCCACTATCAACATTCTGGGGGTTACCATTGACCAGAAACTGAACTGGACCAACCATATAAATACTGTGGCTACAAGAGCAGGTCAGAGGCTAGGAATCCAACAGTGAGTAACTCATCCCCTGACTCCCCAAAGCCTGTCCACCATCTAGATGGCACAAGTCAGGAGTGTGATGGACTCTTGCCTGGATGAGTGCTGCTCCCACAACACTCAAGAAGCTTGACACTATCCAGGACAAAGCAGCCCCGCTTGATTGGCACCACATCCACAAACGTTCACTCCCTCCACCACCGACGCACAGTATCAGCAGTGCGTACCATCTACAAGATGCACTGTAGGAATTCAGCAAGACTCCTTATACAGCACTTTCCAAACACACGACCACCACCATCTAGAAGGGCAACAGACACATGGGGACACCACCACCTGGAAGTTCCTCTCCAAGCTACTCACCATCCTGACTTGGAAATATATTGGCTGTTCCTTCACTGTCGCTGGGTCAAAATCCTGGAACTCCCTTATTAACTGCACTGTGGGTGTAAATGCACCACACGGACTGCAGCAGCTCAAGAAGGCAGCTCACCACTAGCCTCTCAAGGGGCAATTAGGGATGGGCAGTAAATGCTGGGCCCAGTCAGCGATGCCCACATCCCATGAATGAATTAAAAGAAGATTTTGATGATTCTTCTTTCCCCCTTCATTCTCCGTGTTCTGTCCTCCCCTCACTGTTCACCTGTTAGCTGTGTGCTGTGGAAACAACCTCCTTCTGTTTATGAGTTTCTGAAGCAGTACAGTGAGTGTGTGGAGGCTAATGCCTCTAGTCAGCTGTGGCAATTAGGGTTGGGCAATAAATGCTGGCCTGGCCAGCGACACCAACATCCCATGAATGAATAAAAGAAAATATACATTACCCCAGAAACGGGATAAATACAGAGTAAAGCTCCCCCTACAGTGTAAGGCCAGCAGGTGCTTGATCCATTTTCATATTTTAATGACCCTTCTTTCCCCCTTCATTCTCCGTGTTCTGCACCTCCCCTCACTGTTCACCTGTTAGCTGTGTGCTGTGGAAACAACCTCCTTCTGTTTATGAGTTTCTGAAGCAGTACAGTGAGTGTGTGGAGGCTAATGCCTCTAGTCAGCTGTGGCTCAGTGGGTCTCCCACACCAGAGACTTGAGCACATAATCCAGACTAATGCTAATACTAACATTGAAGGGAGTGTTGCACTATTCGAAGGTGCTGTCCTTCAGACCTCCTCAGAAGCAGCAAAGGCTGCAATGGATGATCTTTTGTCTCTGTGTGAATGAATGAATAAACAAATGTTCAAAGACTCTCCCCTCCGCAAATCACTATCTTATGATTAAAGTGATACAACCCTACCCTCTGCTGGTGGATCACAGCTACTACAGGTGCTGGTCTTTGAGTCTCAGAGAAGTTCAGTAACTTGGGTGGCTGCATCTGGAGACAGATTGGTGAAGTGTGAATATTGAACAATATTGTAAGGAATTGAATTTGTAGCGGGAACCCAGGTGGTGCATTCACCCTTTTATCATCAGATACTTTACCTGAACTGAAATAAGAAGTAAAAGCAAAAAACTGAGGATGCTGGAAATCCAAAACAAAAACAAAAATACCTGGAAAAACTCAGCAGGTCTGTCAGCATCTGCAAAGAGGAGCACAGTTAACGTTTCGAGTCCGTATGACTCTTCAATAGAGCTAAGGATACGGACTCGAAACGTTAACTGTGTCCCTCTCCGCAGATGCTGACAGACCTGCTGAGTTTTTCCAGGTATTTTTGAAATTAGAAGTATCCTTCTGAAAAACTTTAAATTTTGTCAGCAATTTAAAAACCGCACTTTGCCATATATTGACAGAGTTTTTTTGAAATGGCGTTAGTATTTATCAAAGATTTTCTCAGATTTCCGTCAAACGCCGAACACCTCTCTCTCCATGCTTAACCTAGATAAATGCTGTTCCCTCCCTTCTCACTGAATTCCTGATCGTTTCCGCTCTGCTGGTGCAGTTGCGTCCATTTGCCAGCAGAGGGTGGCAGTGTATCACTTAAATCACAAGGCAGAGAAATTCGCTGCTCCCAATGCGGTTTCCTCTACACTGGAGAGACCAAACGCAGACTGGGTGACCGCTTTGCAGAACACCTTCGGTCTGTCCGCAAGCATCACCCAGACCTCCCTGTCGCTTGCCATTTCAACACTCCACCCTGCTCTCATGCCCACATGTCCGTCCTTGGCCTGCTGCATTGTTCCAGTGAAGCTCAACGCAAACTGGAGGAACAGCACCTCATCTTTCGACTAGGCACTTTACAGCCTTCCGGACTGAATATTGAGTTCAACAATTTTAGATCATGAACTCTCTCCTCCATCCCCACCCACTTTCGGATCCCCCTTTTTTCCAATAATTTATATAGATTTTTCTTTTCCCACCTATTTCCATTATTTTTAAATGTATTTCCATCCATTGTTTTATCTCTACCTTTTAGCCTATTTCAATCCCTTCCCCCCACCCCACCCCCACTAGGGTTATCTGTACCTTGCTCATCCTGCTTTCTACCCTTAATATCACCTATTATCACATTCCTTAGATAATATCACCACCTTCAACACCTCTTTGTCCTTTTGTCTGTGACATCGTTTGGCAATCTCCACCTATCACTAGCCCTCTATCCAGCTCTACTTGTCCCACCCCGCCTTAAACCAGCTTATATTTCACCGTTTTTCTATTTTTCCTTAGTTTTGTTGAAGAGTCATACAGACTCGAAACGCTAACTGTGTTCCTCTCCACAGATGCTGTCAGACTTGCTGAGTTTTTCCAGGTATTTTTGTTTTTGTTTTAGGCAGAGAAACAGGTTTGAGGAAGAAGCATTTTGGCCCTTTTTAAATTCATTCACCCCCAGAAAAAATATCTCCCATTGCAGCAGCTCCAGCTGCCTCTGAAATTATTTTTAGGCTTTCACTTCCAATTCCAAATCAGTTCCTGAAATGATCTTTTCCTTTTTTCTCCTTGAAATGACTTTTCCCTTGAGAGATCAATCCAATTTTCACTTGAAAGTTAATATTAACAGCAACTGATTCACAGAATGAGTGAGGGGGAGAGGGGACAGAATGATGTACCTGGACAGGTGAGTGAGGGGGAGAGGGGACAGGATGATGTATCTGGACAGGTGAGTTAGAGGGAGAAGGGACAGGATGATGTATCTGGACAGGTGAGTGAGGGGGAGAGGGGACAGGATGATATATCTGGACAGGTGAGTGAGGGGGAGAGGGGACAGGATGATGTACCCGGACAGGTGAGTTAGAGGGAGAAGGGACAGGATGATGTACCTGGACAGGTGAGTGAGGGGGAGAGGGGACAGGATGATGTACCTGGACAGGTGAGTGAGGGGGAGAGGGGACAGGATGATGTATCTGGACAGGTGAGTTAGAGGGAGAAGGGACAGGATGATGTATCTGGACAGGTGAGTGAGGGGGAGAGGGGACAGGATGATATATCTGGACAGGTGAGTGAGGGGGAGAGGGGACAGGATGATGTACCCGGACAGGTGAGTTAGAGGGAGAAGGGACAGGATGATGTACCTGGACAGGTGAGTGAGGGGGAGAGGGGACAGGATGATGTACCTGGACAGGTGAGTGAGGGGGAGAGGGGACAGGATGATGTATCTGGACAGGTGAGTGAGGGGGAGAGGGGACAGGATGATGTAACTGGACAGGTGAGTTAGAGGGAGAAGGGACAGGATGATGTATCTGGACAGGTGAGAGAGGGGGAGAGGGGACAGGATGATATATCTGGACAGGTGAGTGAGGGGGAGAGGGGACAGGATGATGTACCTGGACAGGTGAGTTAGAGGGAGAAGGGACAGGATGATGTACCTGGACAGGTGAGTGAGGGGGAGAGGGGACAGGATGATGTACCTGGACAGGTGAGTGAGGGGGAGAGGGGACAGGATGATGTACCTGGACAGGTGAGTGAGGGGGAGAGGGGACAGGATGATGTACCTGGACAGGTGAGTGAGGGGGAGAGGGGACGGGAAGATATCCCTGGACAGGTGAGAGAGGGGGAGAGGGGGCAGGATGATTTACCTGGATAGGTGAGTGAGGGGGAGGAGGGGACAGGATGATATACCTGGATAGGTGGGTGAGGGGGAGGAGGGGACAGGATGATGTACCTGGACAGGTGAGTGAGGGGGAGAGGGGACAGGATGATGTATCTGGACAGGTGAGAGAGGGGGAGAGGGGACAGGATGATATATCTGGACAGGTGAGTGAGGGGGAGACGGGACAGGGTGATGTACCTGGACAGGTGAGTGAGGGGGAGAGGGGACAGGATGATGTACCTGGACAGGTGAGTGAGGGGGAGAGGGGACAGGATGATGTACCTGGACAGGTGAGTGAGGGGGAGAGGGGACGGGAAGATATCCCTGGACAGGTGAGAGAGGGGGAGAGGGGGCAGGATGATTTACCTGGATAGGTGAGTGAGGGGGAGGAGGGGACAGGATGATATACCTGGATAGGTGAGTGAGGGGGAGGAGGGGACAGGATGATGTACCTGGACAGGTGAGTGAGGGGGAGAGGGGACAGGATGATGTACCTGGACAGGTGAGTGAGGGGGAGGAGGGGACAGGATGATATACCTGGATAGGTGAGTGAGGGGGAGGAGGGGACAGGATGATGTACCTGGACAGGTGAGTGAGGGGGAGAGGGGACAGGATGATGTACCTGGACAGGTGAGTTAGAGGGAGAAGGGACAGGATGATGTATCTGGACAGGTGAGAGAGGGGGAGAGGGGACAGGATGATATATCTGGACAGGTGAGTGAGGGGGAGAGGGGACAGGATGATGTACCTGGACAGTTGAGTGAGGGGGAGAGGGGACAGGAAGATATCCCTGGACAGGGGAGAGAAGGGGAGAGGGGGCAGGATGATTTACCTGGACAGTCGAGTGAGGGGGAGAGGGGACAGGAAGACATACCTGGACAGGTGAGAGAGGGGGCAGGATGATGTATCTGGACAGGTGAATGATGGGGAGAGGGGGCAGGATGATGTATCTGGACAGGTGAGTGAGGGGGAAGGATGCAGGATGCTGTACCTGGATAGGTGAGTGAGTGTGTGCGCATGTGCGTATGTGTGTAAGGCTCCCTCTGCACTGTTCCCTTCCAACAATCTCAGGACTCATACAGCATGTGTTTAGATATAGTTTAAAGCTCCCTCTACACTGTCCTATCAACACCCCCAGGGCAGGTACAGCCTGGAGTTAGATATGGAATATAACTCCTTTTACACTGTCCCTTTAAGCGCTCACAGGTCTGAGAGAGCACGGGATTTGATATAGAAGAGTCATACGGACTCGAAATGCTAACTGTGTTCCTCTCCACAGATGCTGTCAAACCTGCTGAGTTTTTCCAGGTATTTTTGTTTTTATTTTAGGCAGAGAAACAGGTTTGAGGAAGAAGCATTTTGGCCCTTTTTAAATTCATTCACCCCCAGATAAAATATCTCCCATTGCAGCAGCTCCAGCTGCCTCTGAAATTATTTTTAGGCTTTCACTTCCAATTCCAAATCAGTTCCTGAAATGACCTTTTCCTTTTTTCTCCTTGAAATAACTTTTCCCTTGAGAGATCAATCCAATTTTCACTTGAAAGTTAATATTGACAGCAACGGATTCACAGAATGAGTGAGGGGGAGAGGGGACAGGATGATATACCTATATACTTTCACATTGAAACAGTCCCAGTGGAGCTGCAGCACTGGGTTAGATACAGACTAAAGCACGCTCTAGCATCTCCTCATCAAACACCAAGTTAAGTCCAGAATGTGGTTAGATACATTGTAAAGCTCTTTCTTCACTAACACTCCCAGGGCTGGTACAGTACGGGGTTAGATACAGACCTCGCTGCACCTGCCCAGGGAGTCTTTGATGAGGACAGAATAGAGGCTGCTTTACTCTGTGTCTCTCTCTGTGTTCTATCTGTCCTGGGAGTATTTGATGGGGTCAGTTTAGAGGGAGCTTTATTCTGTATCTAACCCCATGCTCAACCTGCCCTGGGAGAATGTTTGTGTGTGTGTGTTTGTGCATGTCTGTGTTTGTTGCTCTCCAAACCCCCTCAAGCGTCCACATACATCAGTTAGTCATTTTAAGTTGGTTCATTGTAGCCATTTTCACACCATAGTCCTGTTTCAGCAAGACTTCCTGAAATTTGCACACCAATTGACTGGACAGTGTAAAGGGAACTTTATCCTCTATATAACCCTGTGTGGTATCTGCCCTGAAAGTGTTTGTTGGGAGAGTGAAGAGGAAGTTTTACTCTGTTTCTTAAATATGTGTACCTGTCCTGGGCAGTTTCACTGGGACATTGTAGAGGGAGCTTTAATCTGTACTGTGCCTGCCCTGGGAGTGTTTAATGGGACAGAGTAGATAGAGGGAGCTTTACCCCCTATCTAACACTGTGCTGTACTTGTCCCAGGAGTGTGCATGGGGAGAGTTTAGAGGGGGCTTTATTCCGTATTGAATGCTCTGCTCTAACTCTTCTGGGAGTGTTTGATGTGGAGATTTTAGAGGGAGCTTTATACTGTATCTAACCCTGTACTGTAACTGTCCTGGGAGTTTTTGATGGGACAATGTAAGTGAATTTTATCCTATATTTAATCCATGATGTACCTGCACTGAGAGTATTTGTTTCTGACATTGTGGAGGGAGCTTTACTCTGTATCTAACCCTAGTTGTACCAATCATGAGAGTGTTTGATGTGGATATTTTAGAGGGCGTTTTACACTGTATCTAACACCATGCCGGACCTGCCCTGGGAATGTTTGATGGGGACAGTGTACAGGGAGCTTTACTCTGTTTCTAACCCCATGCTGTACCTGTGCTGGGAGTGTTTGATGGGGACTGTGTACAGGGAGCTTTACTCCATATCTAACCTGTGCTGTACCTAGTTCTGTGAGTTTTGATGGGGAATGTGTACAGGGAGCTTTACTCTGTACCTAATCTGTTGCAGTTACTGCCCTGCGACTGTTTGATGGGACAGTGGAGAGAGATTTACACCATATCTAACCCCGTGCTCTTCTTGCCCTGGGAGTGTTTGATGGGACTGTTGTAAGTAAGCCTTGGTATTAGATTTTAGTGTAACCCAACCATTTTCAGGTTAATTTCATGCTTTATTCATTGTAATAAGCTAACAAGGTCCAAACGCCATTTTGAGTTCACACTGAGATAAGAAGCCATTTTGATGATGTAACTTTCTTCAACAAACTAACCCAAAACAGAATTACGAAACAGTCACCATCTAGCAACAGATAAATTAATTAGAAGAGGGTACCTCAGTTATGCTGGCAATTGAAGGATTAGTAATTAATAATCAGGAGTTAATTATAAGTCACTTTATGTTTTTTTCTTATGAGAAAATTAAAGTGCTGGAACAGCTGAGAAAGAAATGGGATAAGCCTTGGACTTCCACCCTATCAGGAACACACACTGCCCTTGATGGTTGAGTCTGTCTTAATAAATTGGGCTCCTGTAAAGACATCAAGGTAAGAGATATAGCTTAAAGGAAGGCATTGTCCTAAGTTTAAGACAATGTGTGTAATTAGCTAGAATCAATGGAGCTAACTCTTATCACGTCAATGAAAAATTATAGAGCAGTTAACCATTTCTAACAATTTGGCTGAGGTGGACTTACAGTATCTATTGAGTATGGGAAAAGGGGTTTTGGGAACCATCTTTGTGTATATCAAGTGTGGAAGAACCAGTTTCAGTCTTTGGGGGTAGGTGAACATCCTCCTATCAGTGTGAAGGTCATTTCCAGTAAACTTCAGGGGCAGATGATTATTGAGTGTGGTTAGTACTTAGACTGGTTCAGTGATGGATTTCCTGCCAGTCGAAATCCCAGGAAGGTACAGTGCTTCTCAGAGGCAATGAGGGTTTCTCTGTCAGCACGAGGAGTTCAAGTTGTTGTCCACTTCTTTTGGATTGATCACCCATTTGAAAGCGTGGAGTTGGTAGAGTTTCATTGGTAAGTATACTTTTCTGATATTTTGCCTCTGTTGGTTAGTTGATAAGTTTCTAAAACTTGTTTATAATCAATAAACTTTGATACCGTTTACTGATGTGATGTCTGAATCTTTGCCTGATGGTTACATCTCTGTTGAATTCAAACAGTTTAAAAGGGCAAATTGCATTCTAGTATGAGGCCAAATTGGAACAGTCTACAAAACACTGACTTTTTAAACTTATAACACTGTGTAGAGGGAGTTTTACTCTGGATCTAACTCCTCTGCTGACCTGCCCTGGGAGTGTTTGATGGGGACAATGCAGAAGGAATTCGACTCTGTATCCAATCCTGTGATGTGACTGTCATGGAAGTGTTTGATGGGATAGTGTAGGGGGAGTTTTACTCTGTAGATAATCCTACACTCTAGCTCCCCTGGGACTGGTTGATGGTGACTCTGTAGAGGGAGCTTTACATTGTAACTAATCCAGCACTACATCAGTCCTGGGAGTGTTTGAGGAGACAGTGCAGCGGGAGCTTTAATCTATATTGAACCATGTGCTGTGCCTGCCCTGGGAATATTGGGTGGGGACAGTGCAGAGGGAGCTTTACTCTGTGTCAACTCCAGTGCTGTATCCATCCTGGAAATGCTTAAGCATAACTTTGGAAACCAAGCTTTACCATGTAACTATCCCTGTGCTGTACATATCTGTTTGATGGATAGTGTGTAGAAGGCGATTTACTCTGTATCTTACATTATAGTGTGCCTGTCCAAGGAGTGAATGATCAAGAAACTGCAGAAGTAGCTTTACACTGTAGCTATTCCTGTATCTAGAGTGCTGTATATAGCTTTGGCCTCCTTGCATAAGGAAGTGGATAAATGCCTTAGAGGAGGTGTAACAAAGGTCCACTGGACTGATTCCAGGGATGGGGGGAATTGTCTTATGATGCGAGATTGAGGAGAATAGGCCAATATTCCTTACAGTTAAGAAGAATGAGAGGTGATTGAATTGAAATATTTAAAATACTTAATGTGCTTGACAGGCTTGGTTCTGGATTGGGAAGTTAACATGGGGTCACAGTTTCAGAACAAGAGGTCAGCCATTTAGCACTGGGCTGAAGAGAAATTTCTTCACTCAAAGGGTGGTGAATCTTTGAAATTTCCTGCTGTGGATGCTCATTCATTGACTATATGAAAGACGGAGATCAATTGATTTTTGGATACTGGGGGAATCAGGAATATGGGTACTGTTCAGGAAAATGAAGTTAAGGGACAAGATCAGCCATGATATTATTGAATGACAGACGGGGTAGAAGGGCCGAATGGCCTACTTATGCTCCCATTTATGTCATTCATTCCACAACCCAGTTGACTCAGTTGGTGACGGAGCAATGGCGGCTCCATTTCCCACAATCCCCCCCGGGAGGGAAAGGTCTCTATCAGCGGCACGGGCCGCGCTGCACTCCGGGAGGGAAGAACCTTCCGCACATGCGCAGCTCCAATACCCCCCCAACTACGACAGCTGCTGTTTATTGTGCTTTTTTAGTATTATGCACCTTCTTATCGTTCAGATTTTCTGTTCCCTCTCGATTCTGAAGAGTCGCTTCTTCCTTTCGCTATTCGAGTTAAAATAAGCGGGTGTGTGTGTGTGTGTGATAGTGACAGTATCCAGCAGAAAGAGATTTGAAGTTCAGACTCTGTGTACATACTCCTGCAAAGATCTCTAATAAATTAAACAAACATGATTTCCCTTTCAGAAAACCATGTTGACACTGCCTGAATACGTTAAGATTTCCTAAGTGCCCCATTATAACCTCCTTAGTCATAGTTTCCAACCATTTCCCCCTGGTAGATGTTAAGCTAAATGGCCTGTTGTTTCCTGCTTTCCATCTCCCTCCTTTCTTGAACAGAGGAGCCACGTTGGCTAATTTCCAACCGGATGGGACCTTTCCAGAATCTAGGGAAGTTTATAAAATTCCAACCTTACACCTATTATCTCAGCACCCACTTCTTTTAAGGCTCTTGGGTGAAGTGCATCAGGTCATGAGACTCGTCAGCTTTATGTTTGAATAATTTTCTCAGTGCCCTTTCCCCGATGATTGGAATTGTTTTAAGTTCCTCTCTCCTGTGTGGATGGAGGTTTACCCTGTATCTAATCCTGTGCTGTACCTGCCCTGGCAGTGTTTGATGGGGACAGTTTAGAGGGAGCTTTACCCTGTATTTAATCCAGTGCGAGTGTTTGATGGTGGCAGTGTAGTGTACCTGCCCTGGGAGTGTTTGATGGGGAATTTGGAAAGCAAACTTTACCGTGTAATGGACTCATGCTGTATCTGTCATGGGAGTGTAGAGGGAGCTTTATTCTGTATCTCACATTGAGTTATGTCTGTTCTGTTTGTGATTGATGGAGACAGTTTAGAGGGAACATTGCTGTAATCTCAGTCCTTACAGCAGCTGCCCTCAGAATGTTTGGTGGGACAGTGTAGAGGGACCTTTATGCTATATTTAACCCCATGCTGTACCTGTCCTGGGAATGTTTGATTGAAATATTATAGATGAAACTTGACTCTGCATCTAAACCCTTGCTGTACCTTCCCTTGTAGTAGGGACACACAGAGACAGACACACACATAGGCACACACATGGACATATGCACGGACACACACACTTATCCCCGTCCAAACACCCACCCACAAACATTCCCTCCACCATTGACGCACATTGACAGCAGTGCATGCCATCTACAAGATGCACTGTACAAACTTAACAAAGTTCATAGTCAGCACTTTCCAAATCCACGACCACTACAATTGAGAAGGACGAGGGCAGCAGACAAATGGGAACACCACCACCTGTAAGTTCCCCTCCAAGCCACTCACCATCCTGATTTGAAAATATATCAGCCGTTCCATCACTGTCACTGGGTCAAAATCCTGGAACTCCCTCTCTAACAGCACTGTGGGTGTACCAACACCACAGGGACTGCAGCAGTTCAAGAAGGCAGCTCACCACCACCTTCTCAGGGGCAATTAGGGTTGGGCAATAAATGCTGGCCTGGCCAGCGACACCAACATCCCATGAATGAATAAAAGAAAATATACATTACCCCAGAAACGGGATAAATACAGAGTAAAGCTCCCCCTACAGTGTAAGGCCAGCAGGTGCTTGACCCATTTTCATATTTTAATGACCCTTCTTTCCCCCTTCATTCTCCGTGTTCTGCACTTCCCCTCACTGTTCACCTGTTAGCTGTGTGCTGTGGAAACAACCTCCTTCTGTTTATGAGTTTCTGAAGCAGTACAGTGAGTGTGTGGAGGCTAATGCCTCTAGTCAGCTGTGGCTCAGTGGGTCTCCCACACCAGAGACTTGAGCACATAATCCAGACTAATACTTCCAAGTATTGAAGGGAGTGTTGCACTATTCGAAGGTGCTGTCTTTCAGACCTCGTCAGAAGCAGCAAGGACTGCAATGGATGATCTTTTGTGTCTGGGTGAATTAATGAATTAACAAAGGTTCAAAGCCTCTCTCCTCCCCAAACCTGTTACACTTTCTTGTGATTAAAGTGATACAACCCCTGTGGCAGCTCACAGCTACTACAGGCGCTGGTTTTTGAGTCTCAGAAGTTCAGTAACTGGATGGCTGCAGCTGGAGACAGATTGATGAAGTGTGAATATTGAACAATATTGTAAGGGATTGAAGTTTGTAGCGGGAGCCTGGGTGGTGCATTCACCCTTTTATCATCAGACACTTTACCTGAACTGAGATAAGAAATATCCTTTTGAAAAACTATTTTACTGCACTTTGCCATATATTGACAACATTTTTGAAATAGCTTCTATTTTTATCAAAGTTTTCTCAGATTTCCGTTAAACACTGAACACCTCTCTCTCTCCATGCTGAATATGTGTCTGCGTTGATATTCCTGTCATTTTGGATAAATGCTGTGTAATGCTCACTCCCTCTTATTGAATTCCTTATGGTTTCCCCTCTGTTGGTGCAGTAGAGTCCATTCGCCAGCAGAAGGTGGCAGTGTAACACTTTAATCACAAGAGAGAGAAACAGGTTTGAGGAAGAGACGCTTTGACTCTTTTTTAATTCACTCACCTCCAGACAAAAAAATCTCCCATTGCAGCAGCCCCAGCTGCATCTGAAATGACCTTTAGGTTTTTTCAGGCCCAATGTCAAATCAGTTCCCGAACTGACCTCTTCCTTTTTCTCCCTAAATGATCTTTCTCTTTAGGTATTCATCCAACTTCCACTTGAAAGTTATTATTGACAGCAGCTGATTCACAGAATGAGTGATGGGGAGGGGGGTGGGGCAGAATGATGTATCTGGACAGGTGAGTGAGGGGGAGAGGGGGCAGGATGATGTACCTGGACAGGTGAGTGAGGGGGAGAGGGGGCAGGATGATGTACCTGGACAGGTGAGTGAGGGGGAGAGGGGGCAGGATGATGTACTTGGACAGGTGAGTGAGAGGGAGTGTGGGCAGGATGATGTACCTGGACAGGTGAATGAGGGGAAGTGAGGGTAGGATGATGTATCTGGACAGGTGAGTGAGGGGGAGTGGGGGCAGGAAGATGTACCTGGACAGGTGAGTAAGGGGGAGTGGGGGCAGGAAGATGTACCCGGACAGGTGAGTGAGGGGGGAGTGGGGACAGGATGATGTACCTGGACAGGTAAGTGAGGGGGAGTGGGGGCAGGATGATGTACATGGACAGGTGAGTGAGGGGGAGAGGAGGCAGGATGATGTAACTGGACAGGTGAGTGAGGGGGAGTGGGGGCAGGATGATGTACCTGGACAGGTGAGTGAGGGGGAGTGGGGGCAGGATGATGTACCTGGACAGGTGAGTGTGTGTGTGCGTGTGTGTGTAGAAACAGTGCCCTGGGTGCAATGTTGTTCTTGCAACCTCCTTGCACACAAGCACAAATGATTCAGAGTTTCATTCTGTATAAAAACAAGACAAGTTACATCAGGCCTTAGAAGAGCAAAACCTGGCTGAAATTCAACCAAGTTCACACCTCAATGAATGTCCTGAAGAGAGTGCACTGCTTACTGAGGATAGTTGGAGATAATTAAATGTGTTGGGGAAAGGCCAAAGGTAACATTGAAGATCCTCCTAACATCACATAAGCTCTAACCCACAAGAAACAATAAATTATGATAAATATTTCCGAGCATCTGGAAAGCTTAAGGACAACTTGGTAAAGCAGTTTTCGTGTTGATTTTAAATTGATAGTGAGCGCGCACTCGTGTGTGATTATGACAATGGCCAGGAACTGAACTGGACTAACCATATAAATGCTGTAGCTGCAATAGCAGGTCAGAGGCTGGGAATCCTGCAGTGTCTGACTTTCGTCTTAATTCCTTAAAGCCTGTCCACCATCTACAAGGCACAAATCAGGAATGTGATGGAATACTCCCCAATTCCTCGAATGAGTGCAGCTCCACACAATCCAGGACAAAGCAGCTCGCTTCATTGGTACCCCATCCACAAACATCCATTTCCTCCACCACCGACGCACAGTAGCAGCAGTGTGTGTCCCATCTACAAGATGCACTGCAGCAACTCACCAAGGCTCCTTAGGCAGCACCTTCCAAACACATGACCTCTACCATCTAGAAGGACAAGGGCAGTAGACACGTGGGAACACCACCACCTGGAAGTTCCCTTCCAAGTCACACACTATCCTGACTTGGAAATATATTGCTGTTCCTTCACTGTCACTGGGTTAAAATTGGAACTCCTTCCTAACAGCACTGTGGGTGTACCTACACCACATGGACTGCAGCCACTCAAGAAGGCAGCTCACCACCACCTTATCAAGAGCAATTAAGAATGGGCAATAAATGCTGGCCCAGCCAGTGAAGTCCACATCCCATAAATGAGAATAGAAGGACAATTCCCTCATCCCAGGAATCAATGTAGTCAACTTTCGCTAAATTCCCTCTAAGACATTTATACCCTTGTTTAGGTAATGAGACCAAAACTATACACAGTGCCCTAGATGTGGTCTCAACAAGGCCAGTATACTTCTTTACTCTTGTATTCCATTCCCTTTGTAATGAAGGCTAACAGACCATTTGCTTTCCTACTTCCTTGCTCTATCTGCATGTTAACCTCTGGTGACCTGGGTTCAAATCCCACCACAGCAGATGATGGAATTTAAATTCAACATAAAAAAAATCTGGAATTAAAAGTCTAATGATGACCATGAAACTATTGTCGTAAAAACCCATCTGGTTCACTAATGCCCTTTAGGAAAGGAAATCTGCCATCCATACCTGGCCTGGCCTACATGTGACCCACAGCAATGTGGTTGACTCTTAAGTGCCCTCTGAAATGGCCTAGCAAGCCACTCAGTTGGCACCACCAACTTCTCAAGGACAATTAGGGATGGGCAATAAATGCTGGCCCCACCCAGTGAATCCCACATCCCATGATTGAATCAAAGCATGGATAGAAGATTGGCCAGCTAACAGGAAGCAGAGTAGGCATACATGGCTCATTTTCTGATTGGCTGGCTGAATGAATTTCTTTTTTTGGAAAAATATACTTTATTCATAAAATATCTGGAAGAACGTTCCAAACCATTTCAAAATCACCATCACAAAATTACAATCAGGTTCAACTTTTACAACATGTATCATGAGGTGTATTAATACAATCAATGAATATTACAATCATTGGCAGACATTTATTTTGAGCTGTAGAGCCCAAGGGGCTCTCAACAGTTCCCAGTCCCTCGGTGCACTGTGGCAGAAAGGTCTTAGACAGCGACCTTTCCCCATTGCACCTTTGCGGCGGCTGCCCCAAGCTTTAGTGCATCCCTCAGCACGTAGTCCTGGACTTTGGAATGTGCCAGTCTGCAACACTCGGTTGGGGACAACTCTTTGCGCCGGAAGACCAACAAGTTTTGAGCAGACCAAAGAGCGTCTTTTACCGAGTTGATGATCCTCCAGCTGCAGTTGATGTTTGTCTCGGTGTGTTTCCATGGGAATAGCCCGTAGAGCACAGAGTCCTGTGTCCAGAACTGCTCGGGATGAATCTTAACAGAAACCACTGCATCTCTCTCCAGACCTTCTTTGCAAAGGCACAATCTACAAGGAGGTGGACAACGGTCTCGTCCCCACCACAGCCACCTTGAGGGCAACGTGCAGAGGGGGTGAGACTCCTGGTGTGTTGGAAGGATCTGACGGAGAGGGCCTCACACCTGATGACCAGGTTCTTACCCGCAATGGAGAGGGAGCGTCGCTCCCACATGCTCAGTTTCCTTTTCACCATAGACACTCGCTCCTTCCAGTTTCTAACACATGCCCTTGTCCCTCCGAACCATATCCCCAGCACCTTCAGGCCATCAGCACTGACGGTGAAGGGGACAAAGGATCGGTCAGCCCAGTTCCCAAAGAACATGGCCTCGCTCTTCCCATGATTTACCTTGGCTCCCGAGGCCAGTTCGAACTGGTCACAGATGTGGATCAGTCTGCGCACCGACAGCGGATCCGAGCAGAAGATGGCAACATCGTCCATGTACAGGGAGACTTTGACCCGAGTGCCTCCACTGCCTGGGATCGTCACTCCTCTTATGCCCGGATCCTTCCTGATGGACTCAGCAAAGGGTTCTATGCAACACACAAAAAGGACAGGGGAGAGAGGGCAGCCCTGCCTGACCCCAGATTTAATAGGAAAGCTATCTGATTCCCACCCATTGATTGAGACTGCACTACTGATGTTAGTGTAGAGCAGTTGGATCCAATTGCGAATTCCCTCCCCAAATCCCATTTTGGTGAGCACATCCACCGTGTAGGTGTGCGATACTCTGTCAAAGGCCTTCTCCTGATCCAGGCTGATGAGGCAGGTGTCCACCCCCCTGTCCTACACATAGGCAATCATATCCCTGAGCAGCATGAGGCTGTCAGAGATCTTCCTGCCCGGCACAGTGCAGGTCTGGTCAGGGTGGATCGCCAATTCCAGGGTGGATTTGACCCGATTGGTGATGACCTTGGACAGAATCTTATAGTCCACAATCAACAGTGAAATGGGTCGCCAATTTCTAATTTCCTCCCTTTCCCCCTTGTGCTTGTAGATGAGGGTGGTAATGCCTTTCCTCATGGATTCTAACATACTGCCGGCCAGGAGCATACTCTCGTACACTTCTAGCAGATCAGGGCCGATCCAGACCCACAGAGCCGAATACAACTCCACCGGCAAGCCTTCGCTTCCGGGAGTTTTACTCTTCTCGAAGGACTCAAGGGCCTTAGTCAGTTCGTCAGGAGTTAGCGGTTTGTCCAGGCTCTCCCATGTACTGTCGTCTAAGACCTCCGTGATAGAGGACAGGAAGGATTGGGAGGCCGTGCTGTCTGTGGGCTTCACGTCATACAATCCGGCATAAAAGGATTTGCTGATCCTCAAAATGTCGGACTGTGATGACTTTACTGAGCCATCTTCTTCCTTCAGGCTGCTGATCACAGAGCTCTCTCTGTGTACCATTTGGAAGAAGAAACGTGAGCACGTCTCATCCTGCTCCATGGAGCAGACTCTGGAACGGAAGATGATCTCGGAAGCCTCCGAGGCAAAGAATGAGGCTTGCTGGCTCTTCACCTTTTGCAGTTCCTCCTTGACATCGACCTCCATCGACTGCAGCCGGAGCAGGCTCAGCATGTTTTTCTGGAGTCGGGTCATTTCCCTCTGTTCCTTTCTAGCTTTCTGGGTGCCTTTGAATGAATTATTGTTTTTTGCAAAAATACACTTTATTCATAAAATATCTTCAAGAACATTCCAAACCATTTCAAAATCACCATCACAAAAGTACAATCAGGTTCAACTTTTACAACATGTATCACGAGGTGTACCAATACAATCAATGAATAATACAATCATTTGCAGACATTCATTTTGAGCTGTACAGCCCAGGGGCTCTAAACAATTCCCAGTCCCTCGGTCCTGGGAGAACCCCCCATTTTAAAGCATTTATTCTCTTACCAAAACTGTTGTCTCTGAGAGTCCCAGACCTTTGGTCTGATCCTTCATACCCATAGTGTGCAGAAATTGCTTCACTTTGGATGGGCTGAGGAAATTGTCCTGAACCTCCCCATTGGAGATATCCCACTGGGGCTTCATCAAACAACAGGATTTGAAATGTCCTTCGTTGGAGAATTTCTTTGAATGAATGAATCAGATCTCTCACCATTAAGTAATATCCTTTGTTTTAGTCTTCCTGCCAATTTGGACAATTTTGCATTTGCCCACATTATACTCCATTTGCCAGATCTTTGCCCACTCACTTAACCTATCTATGTCACTTTGTAGCCTCCTTACATCCTCTTCACAACTTACTTTCCTATGTATCTTCGTGTTGTCTGCAAATTTAGCAACCATACCATCTGTTGCTTCATCCAAGTCATTTACATAAATTGTAGAAAGTTGAGGTGCCAGCCAATCAGAAAATGACCCATTTATGCCTACTCTCCGCTTCCTGTTAACTGCTTAATCTTCTATCCATGCCAATATGTTACCCCCTACACCTTGAGCTTTTATTTTCCGCAATAACCTTTGATGTGGCACGTTATCATATGCCTTCTGGAAATCTAAGTACAGTACCTCCATCGGTTCCCCTTTATCCACAGTACGAGTGACTCCTTCAAAGAACTCTAATAGAGGACTCTGTGCTCTACGGGCTGTTCCCAGGGACACACACCGAGACAAACATCAACTGCAGCTGGAGGATCATCAGCTCGGTGAAAGACGCTCTTTGGTCTGTCCGAAACTTGTTGGTTTTCCAGCGCAAAGAGTTGTCCCCGACCGAGTGTAGCAGACTAGCGCTTTCCAAGGTCCAAGACTACGTGCTGAGGGACACAGCTAAACTAGAGGCAGCCGCCGCAAAGGCGCAATGGGGAAGGGTCGCTGCCTAAGACCTTTCTGCCACAGTGCACTGGGGGGCTGGGAACTGTAAAGAGCCCCTCAGTCTGTACAGATTAAAATGTATGTCTGCCAATGATTGAAATATTCATTGTTTTTTCTGATCCAACTTGTGTTTCAGTTTGTAAAAGTTGAACCTGTTTGTATTTTTGTAATGGTGATTTAAAATGTTCGAAATGTTTTTGAAGATTTACGAATAAAGTATATTTTTGCAAAAAAAAACTCTAATAAATTGGTGAAACATGATTTCCCTTTCACAAAACCGTGTTGACTCTGCCTGATTGCCTTAAACTTTTCTAAGTGCCCTGCTATAACACCTTTAATAATATTTTCCCTATGACAGAGGTTAAGCTAATTGGCCTGTAATTTCCTGCTTTCTGTCTCCCTCTCTTTTTGAATAAAGCAGTTACATTTGCTTCCCCAAATCCAGGGAACTTTGAAAAATTAAAACCAATGCTTTCACTATCCACTTCTTCCAAGACCCTAGGATAAAGTCCATCAAGACCCGAGGATTTGTCAGCCAATTTGCTCAGTATCACTTCCCTGGTGATTGTAATTTTCCTGAGTTCCTCCTCCCTTTCATTTCCTGACTTACAGCTATTTATGAGATGTTACTTGTGTCCTCTATAGTGAAGACCAATGCAAAATACCTGTTCAATTCATCTGCCATCTCCATGCTTTCTATTACTAATATCCCAGATTCACTTTCTATAGAGCTAATGCTCACTTTGTTGACTTGTTTCTTATTTAAGCATCTTATTTCTTAGTTAGACATGTGGGGTTTGGTGGGGGAGAGTCGGCCTATATTGTGGGGCTCAAGTTTCTGGAATGGGATTCAAAATCAGCACCTTCAGAGGGAGTGCTACCCTCTGAAAAACAACTGATACCCCGGGATGGGTTGGATCTGATGGGAGATTGAAGGCGAGAGAGGTGAGTGCTTCCCATAAGAATGGCAAGAGGCCATTCAGCCCCTCAGGTCTGTTCCACCATTCAGTCAGATCATGGTTGATCTGTATCTTAGCTCCACAGGCAGAATTTTTACTGTGTTGGGTGGGCGCGGAGGGTGGGCCCAGGAGAAGCTGCGCAATGGTCTGCTACCTGCAATCGGGCCCCGACTGTGATTTCATAAGGTCTGCAGGTCTGGCAGCATTGGTGGAGGAGAGCACAGTTGATGTTTCGAGTTCCTCATGACCCTTCAACAGAGCTAAGTAAAAGTTTTTTTTTCCCAGGTATTTCTGTTTTTGTTTTTGTTTTGGATTTCCAGCATCCTCAGTTCTTCGCTTTTATAACAGGAAGCAGCCATTTGCCATGTGGACAACGTTAGGCACTTTATCGCTTCTGAGGAACGAGAAAGCAAACCGCGAGTGTTGGAAGTCTGAAATAAAAGCAGAAGCTGGTTGAGAATAGATAGCGGGTCTTACTGTGAGCAGAAAAGGCGGGATGATATTTTGAAGGTGAGCCACCAGTCTGAATGGGAAGTGCAGTGGTCAATCCTTCGATAGAACTGGATACATCCAAAGGGGGAGCAGATCATTGGTTGATGCCTAAACTTTTTTTTTGTGAAAGGCTGTTTTTTTAAAAATTCCTCGTGCTTGTGTCCAAATCCTTCCAAGGTCTCACAGCCCCTACCCTCCGCCCCACCCCATTTCTGTTACCTCCTCCAGCCCTACGACCCTCCACGATCCCTGCACTCCACCAACTCTGGCCTCTTGCACATCCCCCAATCGCCCAACTGTTAATGACCTTCGCCCCCAAACTCTGGAATTCCCTCCCTAAACCTTTCCGTGACTCTCCCTTAAAGATTTCCTTTAAAACCCACCTCTCCGACCGAGCTTCTGGTCAACTGTCCGAATATCATCTTACGTGGTTCAAGATCAATTGCTCCAAACACTCCTGTGAAGCACTTTAAGACATTTCACTATGCTAAAGGCACTCCATAAATGCAAGTCGCTGTTGTTGGTGGCCTATTTGGCAATGGAAGGCATCATTGCCCAGTCTAATGCTGTTCTTGCACGACATTAGCAGGCACAATTTCCAGTGTCGCACCACTACCTTGCGATCTGGAGGGAAAGGCTTATAGTGGGGGGTGGCAATTTAATAACACTACCTCAGCAGAGGTTTTAAACCTCACCTACTGGTCTCGAGCACCAATGAGCAGTGTAATCATGCACTGCATCATCCTGTGCATGATTTTCATGTTGTATTGTAACCCCTCAGCTTAATGTAACTTCCAGGTGGATCAGTATGAAATCACCAGTGACGAGGACCTTGGCGCCATTTGGTTCGTTCAGCTGGAAGTGAATAGATTCTGACTCACAGATTACTTATTGCTGGGGCAAGATTACTGGTTCTGCTGCTCGGTGACGGTGGGGACCCCCTTGGGAATGACCTTCCATTTCCCCTGCTACATGTGGCTGGACAATTGCACTGTACACCTCTGGGAGGGGACAGGAGAGAAGGGAAAGCCCATGGGGGCTTGGTGAAATAACACCCATTGAAATAACTTTGATTGAGCGAGACCATTCTCAGCCTCAGGAGGTCCCGTGGGTGCTTTACAATCAAAGTACTTTTGGATTGTAGGAACCGCAGGCAGCCAATTTATGCATAGCAAGATCCCACTAACAGCATTGAATTAATGACCAGAATATTGTTCTTGGTGTTGCTGGATGAGGGATAAATGTTTGGCCAGGACACTGGGGGGAACTCCGCTGTATTTCTTTGGAATAGTTTCCTGGAGGGTCTCAGTTTAAGGCTTCACCCGAAGGATTGCGTGTTTCAAACTGTTTTGAGCACATTACAGGACATTTTTCGAGCCCCAAGTCAGGGTTAAGCCCCTGTACCCTAAATCTGTTCAAAATAAGGTATTGCTCTTGTTGATCAAAATTCTGTGCTGTCCATTGCATCAGATAGTGCACAGGTGTGCCAGCAACTTTAGTTAAATAGCTCTTCATAGAATAAAAATACTCCGATTTCAAGACATTCATGGGGTGTGGGCGTTGCTGGCAATTCCAGCATTTGGTGCCCATCCCTAATTGCCCTTGAGAAGGTGGTGCTGAGCTGCCTTCTTGAACTGCTACAGTCCCTGTGGTGTAGGCACATCCACAGTGTTGTTAGGGAGGGGGTTCCAGGGTTTTAACCCAGCGACAGTGAAGGAACAGCAATATATTTCCAAGTCAGAATGGTGAGTGAATTGGAGAGGAACTTCCAGGTGGTGGTGTTCCTATGTATCTTCTGCCCTTGTCCTTCTAGATGGTAGAGGTTATAGGCTGGGAAGGTGCTGTCGAAGGAGCAATGGTTGCTGCATATATCTCATAGGTGGTACACACTGCTGATTTTTTATAAAACCCTTCTGAACCCGTGATTAGGTTCAGACAGTGTTCACTTCTGATAACTAATATTGTATAGATAAACCATTTATTAGGTTTCAGTCTGTAACTTGAAAGCTGGGCATCCATTCTTTTCCATACATGAACGAGTAAAATCTTGACGTTGGATTCCAGCCTGCAACTCATAGCCTGTACTCAACTCTGGAATGTTCTGTTGCAGCTAAGAGAGCCTGTGATGATCAGTTGCCCATATTTCAGTCCCATCGCCAAGATGAACTGCGGGAGAGACAGCAGCTCTACAGGTAATCCCAGATACCTCATGGAGAGGCTATGGGTCACTCATCTACTGGCAATGAGATTGTTAGCTAATATTCTGACCGAGTGTCTACCTGATGAAGCCGTGGAACATGAATGTCCCAAGGGGTCTGTGGGTGCTCCACATGCACCTCTCTTTGTCCAGACTAAAGGAAAAATCACTTTTCACAGTTAACAAACAGACAAGTTCCAAAAGACATTCAGCACTCAAAAAGTTAGTTCTGTACTCTTTCATTTCAGTGATGTCTGCCAGTAACAGTGACAGTGACCTGCTTTGCTGTGATTTATTGCAGTTCTTTCCAGAATCTCCAAAAGTTAATCAACATTTTCACCCCTTAATTATTGCTTTGAAAAACTGCCAAGTATCACATGAGATTCGCGGCAAAGAAACCGGCCTAACTGGTTCCTGCTGATGATGCTTCATGTAAATCTCCTCTCGCCCATTATTTAACCTCATCAACATATCCTTTTATTCCTTTCTCTCTTGTGTGTTTGTCCAACCCTCCCCTTAAATGCATCCAGGCTATTCACCTCAACTGTTCAACAACAACTTATGTTAATATGGCACCTCTAATGTAATGAAACGACCTTAGTGACTCCACTGTCTGGGTGAGCAAGTTTCTCTTGGTTCCTTGATTAGATTTATCATGACTGTCTTACATTTGTGGGCCTCTAGTTATGGTCTCCTCTATGGGTGAAAACAACCTCTGCCCTAGCTATCAAACTCTTTTATAATCTTAAAGACCTTTTTCAGGTCACCCCTCAATCTTCTCTTTTCTAGAGAAAAGTGTCCCAGGTTAAACATCAGGTTAACTATCTCATTCATTTATTCTACCTGCTATTTTCTGTTTCCAACCTTGGAGGTGTCCTGCACTCTCAGTCTTAACTCAATATTAAACCAATCTTGTGAGTGTATTCATTCAAATTTGATGAATTGCATTCATATAAGGATCTCTTGTCATAAGCCATGTTCTCTGAAGCTCTTTCCTGAGAAGGGCAGTCTCTGGCCCAGTGACCAACACCCAATGGCTCCCAGGAAGAAAGTGACCCAAAGGAGAGAGAGAAGGACATCTTAAGTACAGGCAAACACATTGAAAGCTTAATGGCTGAACGGCCGTGGGAGCTTTGTTGTCAGAGGTGTTCAGGGTGTAGAATGTGTAACTGCAGAGAGATGAATGGAGGGACTGGGTGGGATGTGACTTTGCTGGGTGGCTGATGTCAGCAGAAATCAGAGCTTGAGAACTCTGACCTTACGTTGAAGAAACAATGTCCGGAATGTCCCCTCAGTAATTCCAGTTCCCTGTGAATCCCAGAGTGTATTTCAATTCAATTTTAAATCTTCATAGGCACAACCAAATCCAATTGAAAGATTTTAACTTTCACCCAGACTTGTCTTTCTCTCGCAATCTAACAGGGGCCTGTCTTTGTATTTTAGGTGGAAACTCTGTGCCCCCAATCTGCCAAGGTGTATTGATGCTGAGTCAGTGGATGACCTTCTTATGGATTTGAGGTTTAGTTCCGAGAAATAACGAAATTTCAAATGGTGCATGGCAACAGTGTACGTTTCACATTGGTAGCTGTGAGATGCCATCTGAACAAAGATCTATCAATCAATCTCAGATTTAAAATCAGCAATTGCTGTTTGCAGAATAGAGTTCCAAAGTTCTTCCAACCCCTCCAAAAGCTCCGGGACTAATTTTTAGACTGTGCCCCCTAGTCCTAGACTGTGACTGGTCTACTTTGCTGAACTTAGCTTTGGAATCAACATTCATTAGTCCTGACTGTTGTTTTGTGTAGTTGGTGGGCACAGGACAAAGGCAAGAATGCCAAATTTCAAACGATCGCAATCCTGAGTGTGCTAATAGCTACACTAACTGTCATAAAAGTATAATAATTCTCATAATATTATTGTGATTTATTGTAAAAGTAGGTTAATAGTGGGGTTTGGTTAGTTTCTGTGTGTGTGTGTCTGTGGGATTTAATTGAGTTGGGGCAGCTGTTCTGGAGGCTTTGACTCATCAAAAAAAGCTAGGTTTGAAATATGTAAACATGACTG
Organism: Carcharodon carcharias; assembly: GCF_017639515.1. NCBI lineage: Eukaryota > Metazoa > Chordata > Chondrichthyes > Lamniformes > Lamnidae > Carcharodon > Carcharodon carcharias. Next base: position 12,235,891 of record NC_054499.1, on the reverse strand, counting down.
AAGTTTTTGAATGTGAGGCGAGGAGAATTTGCATTTTTAGATAGATCAGGGTAGTTTGAATTTCAAAGAGATGGTAGGACGTCTTAAATACAAGCAAACACATTGCAAGCTTAATGGCTGAACGGCTGTGGGAGCTTTGTTGTCAGAGGTGTTCAGGGTGTAGAATGTGTAACTGCAGAGAGGTGAATGGAGGGACTGGGTGGGATGTGAGTAGCCAGAGAAGCTAGGCCAAGCAGCGTGTTTATTTTTCCCAAGGGTTACTGATAATGTTAGCACCATGCAAAGATTTATATGATGAGGAAGGTAAAGTTCCAAAGACATATGGGAACAATACAATTTTCAATAAAAAGGAGAAACATGTATAAGGGAGAAGAGGCTTTGTGTCAGAGAGGGAAAGCATTGTAAGATCTACCAGAAGTGTGAAAAGCCTCCAGTATTTGTGCATTAAGCTGCTGTCTACAGAAACAGAAGCTTGGGAAAGCCACTTTGAATTCTACTGCCCAGGATATTGTGTTAACTGGCTGGAATCTGTTTAAAATCTTTTTTGTTTACTGTTTCCTTAATGGGTGTGTAACTGGAAGCCAGATTAATTAAGGGTTTTAGGATTTATTATAGTAGTAATTTGTAGACCTATGTATGTGCTTGAAATCTTTTCTTTTGTTAAAAAATGTTAATCTCGAGAGTCGTGGCGGACTTGTTACTACTGAATCAAGCGCATGTATCAAATAAATACAAATTGCAAAACCGTTGTGATAGCAGGATTGAGTTTCCCTCATGGATCCAATCCACCTGGAACATATCACCTGCTGCATCATAACACTAACAAAAGAATTTAAGATAATCAGTCGATCTCATAACCTGGCTCATTTACGCTTGCTGGAAGTGACATGCATTCATAATCAGGAACCCATTTTCTACAAACAAAAGGGGCAGGATTTTGAGGTCATTGGGCGGGCGCAGCGGGTGGGCTCGGGAGCGGTCGGGAAATGGTCCATCGCCCATGATCAGCCTCTGACCGCGATTTCACACTGACAGGCCAATTAAGGCCCACCCAGCATGGAATGTGGCTCCACACTGGTCGGGATGGGCCGAGTGGGGGACGGGTCCTGTGCTTCACCTTTTTATTTTATGGATGCAGGGTACACCAGTATGTAATGCTGGACGTAAGTGGCTTTGAATTTCATTGCACAGGCACTGAGTGCTCTTAGTGTTCAAATGAAAGGGTTCTTTCAGACATCCGGGATGGAGACAGCAGCTCTGGCATGCAGTTGAAGCTGATCTTTGGTAGCCTAGCTGAAGGAGCGTTGGATCAAGGCATCCCTGATGTCCTTGCTTCCCTAGAGGTTACCGAGGTCTCCCTCCATGCCCTCAGCGTTCTCCTCACTGTGCTCCTCTTCTGACTCACTACTGGACTCTTCATCTGTGGCCTGAGCAGCTGGGTCATGACCCTATTCCTTCAGAGGGCCCCCCCTTGCCAGTACCAGATTTTGGAGAGTGCAGCATGCAACCACTATCAATGACACCCACTCTGGGGGTATTGTAGTACACCCCCCAAATGGTCCAGGCATTGGAAGCACATCTTGAGAAGACCTATGGTCCCCTTTTGGAGACATGATTCATATTGTAACACTTCTCTGCCTCGGTTCTTGGGTGGCGGAGAGGCATCATAGCCCTTGTCACCCACCAGCCATCCATCGAGTCGGGCTGGATCACTGAAGAGCCTCGGAACGTGGGAGTGTCTCAGGATGTAAGCATCATGGAAGCTGCCAGGGTACCTTGCACAGACTTGCAGAATCAGCATCCTGTGATCACACACTATCTGTACGTTCATGGAGTGGAATCCCTTTCTGTTGACGAAGGCACCCGGCTGACTCGTTGGCACCTTGATGGCCACATGTGTGCTGTCAATTGTACCCTGGATGTGGGGGAAGCCAGCAATCACTGCAAAGCCTCTGGCTCACTCAGCCTGGCTGGCCTCGTCTTACGGTAAAGAATAAAGCCTGAACAGAGCTTCTGTCACCAACTTGATGCAACTTTGGACAGCTGATTGTAGAATCTTCACACAGACCCCTGGAAAGAGCCGGAGGTATAGATGTCGAGAGCCATTGTGACCTTCAGAGCCACTGGCATGAGGTGTCCACTCACACAGTCGGAGCTGATCTCAGGCCCAATCATCTGACAAATGGAGGTCACTGTCCCCTTGAGAGGCAGAGCCTCCTTCAGCGTTGCACCTCAGACACATTGAGGTAGCTGCATCGCCGCCTGTAAACCCTGGCAGCAGGCATCTTCTGTGGCCCCCTCTGCCTTGGACTTCCTGCTGGCCCTGCGGTCCTTGTGCCTGTACCTCTCCTCCCACAGGTCCCTCCCCTGGAAGCTGCATTGGGACACCTGGCCTCTCTTTCTCCTCAGTGGAAGTGCCACCAGTGGAGACCACAATCCTCATTACCAGGGTAACAGAAGGCTGTCTGATACCTGGAATGGTCCACACGGTCAGAATCCTCCGGGGGCCATGCGGATACCAAGGAGTCCTGAAATAAAAACTGGAAATGCAAAGAATGAAGCCCTGAACAGAGATGAAGCTGCCAAGTACCAACAAGTCCCCAGCAGCAAACTATCTACCAAACTCCTCACTACTCACACTGGCAATGCTGCTGACCGTTTTTATCCCACCCTTGGATGAGGTTTTTGAAAATGTCAGCTGGTCGCTTTCCGGTTTTGCCCGATTGATGAGCGCAAAATCAGTTGGACAGTTAATGGCCTCAAGTGGCCTGTTAATTAATGGCAGGCGCGGCTCTGGCTCCCGCTTGTGCCTGCAGAGAGAAATATCGCACGAGTGCGCGATGATGTCGGGACGCTCGCCCGACGCCATTGTGCGCTATTTTACGCCCCATCGGGTCAGGCACGCGCCAGCCCGTGGGATGTAAAGTCCTGCCCAGGGAATATGTTCAAGCCTTGCACCTTTTTTGAATTACCTGGGTGCTTGGGGGCCCTGCTGCTTCCGCCATGCTAACAGCTCAGCCAATCAGATTTGACTTGGCAACAGTTTCCTCCTGCGGTATAAATTGTTGTGATTGCTTGAAATTTGGCATTTTCTGCGTTTGTCCTGATGAGTGCAAGATGAAAAGCTTCAGCAACATTTCCTTCTCGGCAATATTCAAAGCTATGGGGTCAGCATTAATAGTCTGAGGATTCACTCACTGTTCAGAGAGTGAGAAAGGCCACAGTCTTTGTATAATGGCCCTCCCTTTGTGTGTTTATTTCTTTAGCTTTGGAGTCTTGCAAGTGAAGAGGTTTGTGAACATGTTTGGAGAATCGTGGACCACCATTGAGAACTTTGATAACATTTTTTGGAAAGTCAAAAATTCCATTGCAGGTAATAAGTCAACAATTAGGAAGGGGGTGATTGGGTTCCTAATCAAATACGAAAATATCAACAATACAATATTTATCACCCTGGGGAGACCACCTAGAGGGAAAGATTCATTTTAAACATGTGTATAGCTTGGTACACCCCAAAGCTCTTTACAGCCATTGAAGTACTTTTGAAGTATTGTCACAGTTGTAATGTAGGAAACACAGCAGCTAACCTGCGCACAGCTAGATCCCACCAACAACAATGTGAGAGCGACAAGATAATTTTTTATTGATGTTGCTTGAGGGGTACATGTGTTGGCCCAGAACACCAGCGACAACCCCCATCCTCTTCTTTAAATAGTGTCCTTCTACAACCAACTGAGAGGGCAGTTGGGGCCTCAATTTAATAAATGAGACAGTGTTTAATCCAGACGTCTTTGCCCGCACCATCTCCCCCCCCACCCCCCCAACTTACTTTTCTTTCCTGCTCTTCTAAGGGCCATGAGGAAATTCTCCTGTGCAGGGATTACCTGGCTCTGTGATGTTACTCCAGATTGGCTTTAAGTTAATGTTAACCCGATCTAGGTGATTCCAAATGCTAATTTTTCCATTTTTTTTCTCTCCCAGTATATGTCAGGGAACACTGGATGGAGGACTGGTTTTTCGGATACCAGTTCCTGAATGGCTTCAACCCAGTCCTGATACAGAAATGTGGCAAAATGCCAATGAATTTTCCTGTGACAGATGCCATGGTCAGGAATTCTCTTGGCTGCTCCACCCTGGAACAGGAAATGAAGGAAATAACTTTTCACCCTGCGAGCCAGAGGTCAAACTGGGACATGGGCAATCCCAGGGTCGTTCTGTGCAGTTTCTGGGGGAATTTGTTTCAGTGAAGGATATTGGTGTTGGTATTTTTCAGAAAGGAGGTGTTGTAAAATCAGTAGCTGTTGTACACACAAACAAACAAAATAGAAGCGGAAGTAGGCCATCCGACCCCTCGAGCCTTCTCCACCATTCAATAGAGGCATTGCCATGGAGAATGCATGATTTGGTGGTGACTGACAGTTAACTGCCAAGCATTGTTTGAAATTTAAACCAGGCAACTTGACCCTGATTGATCAAGACATTGCCCTGAGGAATGAGTCAGCGAATGGCTGTCATTTATTTTGCTTAGCTGAAATAGTCACATTGTATGTACATTTTCTTTCTGCCTGCAAAGAACAGGGCCCTACGTATTAACATATGTAGCTTCCAGTACACACAAATGTGTACAAATGTACCACAGGCGAGCCCGACTGACAATCTTAAATCGGTTGTCAGCGTAATTCTTAGCACCTTGAGGATTATTCAGCAAATATTATCCAATCACAGAATCACATCTAATATTGGAAGCTGTGTTTTGAACTTTGCAAACACGGGCTGGTTAGGTACGGTCTGTATCCTGACTGTTGTGAACAGCAGCTGGGACATGCTGTTTGATATGGTCTGCCAGTCTTTGGCGTACAGCCTACACACCTGGCACCACACTTGCACTGAAGCTCATATACCACATTACTCATTTGTGTGATAACCAGAACGTCTTTTTGTCTTGACGGCAGCATCCTATTAGTGGTGAATACCATTCCTGTTGTTACTGCATAGCAACAGCATGAAACAGCTAGCTTCACCTGTTGTTCAAATGTTTGAAATACCTTGCCCTTCCAGGGTAATCTGAGATAGATAGGGCACTTTTTAGGGCTGGAAGTGACAGTCTTAGGCACGTTCACAAGTTTGCGTGATATACAGCCCCAAATGATCTGATCAGGGTAGCCATTACCCCACAGGATGTCTTTGATGTGTCCTATTTTGGCATCAAGCTTGCATGGTGAGCAAATGGCTAGGGGCCTATTTACAAGGTTGCCGATTAGACCAATCTTATAGCGTGTGGAACTGTAAGAAATCCAATGTGTACATTGACCAGTCAAGGTAGGCTTGAGGTAGACCACGGTAGAGAATCCACTGGCAGATTTCTCAACTAGTACCTCAAGGAAGGGGAAGTTCATTTGACTGCTCCATTTCATTGGTGAATTTGAGTGCAGAATGGAGCCAATTAAGGCATGTAAAGCAATCATTACATGCAGCTGCGGATTTAAATATAGCAAACATATCATCTACATATCACAAACATGCAAGAGGTAGGAAGTTAGGTGTCATTCCATTAAAGACATGGACCCAACAAAGATGTTTGTGAGAACGGGGCTTAGAGGGATCCCATGGCAACACTAGCTATTTGGACATACATGGTGTCATTAAAACTCAACTCAACTGCGCATATGCTGAGTTCATAAATTCAATGAATACTGATTCAAGCAATGGTGGCAGGTCTAGATCACCACGATATAGTGCTGCAGTGAAAATGTCTATGGCTTCCTTAATGTGTTGTATGTCTAAAATACGGACGCTTCACGAATTTGCGTGTCATCCTTGCGCAGGGGACATGCTAATCTTCTCTGTATCGTTCCAATTTTAATATATGTGCTGCCGAAGTGAGCACTATGGCTTCCTTAAGTGGAACATTGATGAATTTGCTAGCAACGAGCTAGCCAATGAGCACATGGACACAGCATTGCTATCGCTATGCAAGTCCTGTATGGCCTTCGTAAATGTGAAGGAGTCCATCACCTTGTATGTGGAAAACTTGGTTAAAGCTGATTGTAGCAATTCACCCAACCATATGGCCAATTCATGTTGCGCAGAAACAGTCATAGATAAGATGTGGTGTAAAGGGACATCACTTTTATGTGTCTTGGGCAGCCCATACATAAGCAGGGGCAGCGAACTGTGAGAACTAGCCTTGTCATATGGTAGCTCATCACTCTTAGACAAGTCCAGCAAGTGTTTTTTTAGCTTAGTTTCGAGCAAGGCTGTCCAGTCATGTTGAGTGGCAGGTCCGATGGAGGTGAATTTGGACCTGTCATTAAGAATTGCGTGCATTTTGTTTATATGGTCATGTCTGTTAAGGATGACTATTCCTGTTTCTTTGCTGGGTTGACTGATGTGAATGTCTGGGCTGGTCTTAAAGCTTCGCAATGCTGTAAGACATTCGCGTTGCATGTGAAAGTTGGACAGATTGTTTGGAATCCCGTAACATGCATGCGCTAGATCAGCTAGACGCGCTTTCAAGTATTCAGCATCTTCAGTGGACACTGGTTTCTGTCTGCAAAGAACAATGAATCATAGCGAACGGCAGCTGGGGCATGCTGTTCGAAATGGGCAGGGTACAGACCATATACAACCAGCCCATGATTGCAGAACTCAAAACAGTGTCCAGTATTAGATGTGATTCCGTGACTGGGCAACATTTGCTGAATAATCCTCAGTGTGCTAAGAATTACACTGACAACCAATTTAAGGTTACCAATCGGGCTCACATTATGGTGCATTTGCGTGTGTTGGAAGCTACATACATTAATTCACAGGGCCCTGTTCTTTGCAGACATAAAGAACATGTACACACATTGTGCCTGTTTCAGCTAAACAAATAAATGATGGCCACTCACTGACTCATTGCTCAGGGCAATGCCTTGACCAATTAGTGTCAAGCTGTCTGGTTTAAATTTTAAACAATGCTTGGCTGTTAACTGTCAGACACCATCAGTGGTGCATCCTCCATAGTTGTCAAGTGGCGTTGCCAATCAGCACTCTCTTCACATACAGTATAAATTGTTGTCTTCCCCTCATATTGGTATTCTTGCGAGTGCCCTGCTGAGTGCAAAACGAAAAGTTTCAACATGTCTCTTTTTGTTAGTAATACAAAGTTCTGCACTATGAAGCAAAATATTTGTTCACTTCATCAACCATTTCCTTATTATCTACTCTTATGTCCCCATTTTCATCCTCTAGAGGACCAACACTCATTTTACCTACTCTTTTCCTATTTAAATACCTGTAGAAACTCTTGCTATCCATTTTTACATTTCTAGCTAGCTTCCTCTCCAACTCTAATTTCTTTCTCCTGATTAACCTTTTAGTCATTCTCTGCTATTCTTTATATTCTGACCAATCATCTGACCTGCCATTCATCTTTGTGTAGTTTCTACTTTTTCCTTAAGTTTGATGCTTTCCCTAACTTCTTTAGTTAACCACGGATGGTGGGTCCTCCCTTTAGTATTTTTCTTTATAGTAGGAATATACTTATTCTGAGTATTCTGAAATATTCCCTTAAATGTCTGCCACTGCTTTTCTACTGATCCATCCCCTGGCCTAATATCCCAGTTCATTGCAGCTAGCTCAGCTTTCATGTCCACATAGTTGCCCTTATTTAAGTTTAAAATACTAGTCTTAGACCCACTCTTCTCCCTTTCAAACTGGATGTAAAATTCAATCATATTGTGCCCGCTGCCTTTAATCTGAAGTCAATAATGAATCCTGTCACATTACATTAAACCAAACCTAATATAACCTGCTCTCTGGTTGGTTCCAGAATGTGCTGCTTTAAGAAACTATCTCGAAAGCATTCAATGAACTACTCATCAAGGCTACTACTGCCAATCTGATTTTTTCCAGTTTATATGTAGATTAAAAGCACCCATGATTATTGCCGTGTCTTTATCACAAGCACCCAATATTTCTTCTTGTATACTTTGTCCTACATTGTGGTTACTGTCAGGGCCTGTAGACCACTCTCATTAGTGACTTCTTTCCCCTACTATTCCTCATCTCCACACAAACCGATTCTACACCCTGATCTCCTCAACCAAGGTCACCTATAACTATTGCACTAATGCCATCCTTGATTGACAGTGCTCCTCCTCCACCTTTACGTAGCTTCCTATTCTTCTTGAATGTCGTATCCCCCTCAATATTCAGGATCCAATCCTTGTAATCTTGCAGCCAGGTCTCCTTAATGGCTATCAGATCATATTTATTTACGTCATAATTACTTCAGATACAGAGCCTTAGGCCCGAGTTTTCCATTCATCAGTCGGGTGGGCCAGACCAACTCGGCAGCAGGCAGGCGGCTGATTGCCGCTGGAGAAATGGGCTGCGCCACCATTTTCCGCGGGCAGGCCAATTAAGGCCTGGCCAGAGGGTTAATAACTCCCGTGGAGAACGGGAATGTAGTCATGGGGTGGGGGGGGTGGCCTCAGACTGCCGGTTCCAAAGGGGAGCCAGCATCTTGTATAAAGAATGGCCAGGCAGCCTGCTCGAGGCAGTGCACCATAGCCACTAGTGGAGAGAGGGAGGGAGGACCGAGTGGACAGCAGCATGAGCAGGAGGAGTGGGCGGGGGGTGGGGGGTGGGTGGTGGTCAGGCTGCAGGAGAGGCCAGCGGGGGGGCCACTGTGCCCCCCGATTTTCAGATACATGCCTTGCTGTCTTCCTGCAAGAGGTGTCTATCCGTCGGCACATTCTGTATCCGGAGGATGGGAGGAGGAGGGCCCCCCCATGTCACCAGCCAGGTGTGGAAGGAGGTGGGTGACGCTGTAAGTGCCCATGATGATGTGCGGCGAACTGGCACCCAGTGCAGGAAAATATTCAATGATTTGCTGCGCTCTGGACGGGTGAGTACCATGTCAGTCTTGGCCATTTGACCCAGAAAGCAGCCTTAGCCTTTAAGCCCCCCCTCCACGTCTTGCTGTCATTACTGCATAGGGCATTTGGCACATGCTGGGTCAGCAAATGGGTACTGCCCATGCTTACATCAGCCTTAGTAGTTGAGGAGAAGAAGGGTCCTCCCCGCAGCATGTGTTGGTCTTTGTGGCATGTGAGTAGTCTGGGGGCAATCTGCACGGGAGGCAGCTAGACACATACTCAGAACTCCAACACATGTCATATTGATGGTGATGAGATGGTGGAAGGGGTGTCTCAAGCTGTTTTGGCCAAGTGGCATCTGCTGGCATCGGCGCCACACCTAGTTGCGCCTCTTTGCCATGGGCGCTAAGACCCGTGTGCTATTCAAAGTGATGGACGCCAAATGTGTCCAAAGTGGCCGTTGGGGGAGGGGGTTGGGAGCAGCTGTACTATCTTCTGGGGACTGATCACCAGTAGTGTGGACAGGAGCTGCTAGAGGCCTCAGATGGACCACAGTGGTTAGGGTGCAGCGTGCGCATGCAGAGTACATGAGCGATCAGCCCCAATAAATCTTCTCTGTTTTGCAGGCAAAAAGTCACCACAATGCCCGGGAGCACCAGAGGACTGGAGGTGGGCACGCCCTCCTCCAGCGCCTCAAACCCTTTGAAGAGCAGGCCATGGAGCTGGGCAGGAGGCAGGAGGCCTGGGGCGGCGAGGCTGGGGTCCAACAGCCAGGTATTTGAGGTCCACAGTCCCATCCACTCTGTCTGCCCACCATCCAACCCACTGACGGCTGCTGCAATCGTTAATGCTGAAACAATGCTCATTCACAGACTGAGACATTCTGACGTGTGGGTCATACAGAAGGGATCCTCTTCCCCTTGAGGAATTGCATCTCCATCACCTTCTAAAGTCAACTTATCCCATTTGTGACCACTATCCCCATGGTCTAACATACCATTGGATCGCTGCTGCACAGCCAAAGACTTATTCCATCTGAGGGGGTTTGGGACCTCCAGCACCCTTTCAGCCAGTGAGCCCCACATTACTCTGTCCAAAAGGTCCCCAGCACCTCAGCTGTGAACCTCATGGCTCAACTTAGATAAATGCCACCATGTTACTCATCCCTGCGCCAAGGGGAAATGTTGCCTTCTGCCCACCTGGTCTATGCCCCTCCTAACAGAATGAAGGCCAATTATGTCTCAATCTCCTGTGATCGACGGCAAATGTCGCAACTGTTTGCGATGTTTCCTCAGCCCCGCAACTATCCAGGCCACAATGCATCCAGGTCAGGTACCTCTGCGCTCTCCCCACTCTCCCCAATCCTATGGTTCATAACATGCCATGTGGCACTCCTGAGGCCATTTGACCAGCCTGTCTGCATGTGCCTTTAATGGTTGGGGCTCCTCTTGACTCTTCCACCTCACCAATATTCATCTCCTTAGGGTCTTGAAGGGTGAATGACTTATGAGGCTTGGGGTGAAAGGGATGAAAGGTTGAACTGAATGTACTCTAACTGATGCACTGTCCTAGTTGTTAATTTCAGCATCACCACCAGAGCGACCCGCACCTCGACACCGCAGCCCTCCGTTCACACTTGAGGGTCAACATGTGCAACTTGCGGCACAGCATTTCAGCCAGCTAGGCACCAGCACAGACACACACATCTCAGTGGGGACTTTACAGTCAGCTAGTGTCCCGGGTCACAGTGGAGAGGGCACATCACAATCGCTGGAGGAGATGGTAGGGGCAGAGAGTGCCGATGGCTCCAGTAGCCGGAGGGCTGCAGGGTACGAGGCACATGCTGAATCCGGCACTGATGACGTGCCTCTGGAGTTGTCCCCAATGCAGCAGCTGCAGGACAGGTGGCAGGAAGTGCATTTGCATCTGGCAGGGTTACATGAGGGAATATTTCAGTTGCTGTCTGTAATGGAGGATTCTAGGCAGAGACCACGTGAAGGTTTGGCCCTTAGGGCACAACTTCAGGCTTCCTCTAATGAAAGATTGGCAACTCTTATAGAGAGGGGCTTCAATTGAATGGAACATTTTAAGATTGGGATACGGTCTGATCTGCAAGCTCTCATAGTGGTACTGGCCATGGGTGGTCATTCCCAAAGTGGGAGATATTGTGGACACCAAGTGTGGGCACTCGGTGCCCATGCATCTGCGGTGAGCAGGGAGGTCGAAAGGGACCTCACTTTGATGCAGCAGCTGTCTGTCGTCACTGCGAGCTCCTCTCAGGGCGCTCCGCATGAGGGCAGCAGCTCCTCTGCCCCTCTGCCAGTCAACGTTTCTTATGTTGAAGTTGTGACAACCGGGGAGGTACCTGTTCAAGAACTGGCCACTTGCTCCCAGCCGGAGCCATCACAGGCTCCATGGGCCAGAGGATGCCCGCCAAGGTCATCGAGACCAATAGGACAGCAGAGTCAGCAGGCTGTCTCACAAGCCACTCTGAGCGATGGGGTGGCACCTAGACGTAGCACCCGCAAACGTAAGCATAAGACACGTTAGGCACTCCACGGGTATGTCACTCGTGATTTTGTGTTGCCCTTAGAATAGAGACTCAAATTTTTCTTATTGCAGGGAGCATTGTTTGCTTTTCTTTTAGACAGAATAAAGTCCACCTTTGTTACCATGGCTGAGGGTCTTTTGTTTGTGGTGCATTTTTCTTTTTCACATATTTATCATGAGTGTTTGAATGGACATTGATGTTTCTGTACTAAGCTCTTAGTTGCAGCTGAATGGGTGGAAGATATGGCACCTAAGTGTCAAGTGTGGAAGTGCCAGCAATGTGTTCCTGCTGATCCATGTGTGTGGAGCTAGCTGAAGCTTCTTTGTATTAAAGTGTCCCGGGTGTCCCTGCCTCCTTGGTGTAATTGTGGGTCGGTGTTCTGCCCCTCATCATCGCCCTGTGCTTCCTCATCCTCTGAGGCACTGCTGGATTCATCATGTGCAGCCTCATCCGGGGAGTCAAGGTCTTCATCGTCAACTGCATCCCCCCCTTTTCAGCGAAAGATTGTGCAGGGCGCAGCAAACTACCATGATCAGAGAGACACGATCTGGGGGGTACCGGAGTGCGCCTCCTGAGCGGTCCAGGCAACGGAAGTGCATCTTGAGAAGACCAATGGCTCTCTCCACCACAGCCCTTGTGGTGCCGTGGTTCCGATTGTACTGCTGCTCAGCCTCTGTTCTTGGATGACGTAGTGGCATCATGAGCCACCTTCTGAGGGGATAGCCCTTGTCACGCACTAGCCAACTATCCAGCCGAGCTGGAGCACTGAAGAGCCCCGGCACCTGGGAGTGTCTGAAGATGTAGGCGTTGTGGAAGCTGCCTGGGTACCTTGCACAGACTTGTAAAATCTGCATCCTGTGATCACACAGTATCTGCATGTTCATGGAGTGGAAGCCCTTCCTGTTATTGAAGGCACCGGGCTCACCTTCTGGCGCCTTGATGGCCACATGTGTACAGTCCATTGCACCCTGGATGTGGGGGAAGCCAGCAATGGCCGTGAAGCCTCTGGTTTGCTGTGCCTGACTTGCCTTGTCGCAGTGGAAGTGGATGAAGGTCAATGCACGTCTGAACAGAGCGTCTGAGACCTGCTTGACACAAGTGTGCACAGCTGATTGGGAGACACCGCAAAGATCACTCACCCAGTGTGGAAGGAGCCAGAGGCATAGAAGTGGAGGGCAACTGTGAACTTCAGAGCCACTAGCATGGGGTGTCCACCCACACTGTTAGCGGAGATCTCAGGGCCAATCATCTGACAGATATAGTTGACTGTCTCCCTTGAGAGTCAGAGCCTCCTTCGGCACTGCACCTCAGTCATATTGAGGTAGCTGCTTCGCTGCCTGTTCACCCTGGCAGCAGGATAGTGGTGTCTTCTGTGGACAACCTCTTGGCCCTGCACCCCTTGTGCCTAGCCTCCCAAAGGTGGCTCCCCTGGAGGCTGATTGTCCTGTCCTGGCCTCCTCCTTATTTTATCCCTCCCTTCCTCCTCAGGGGAGCTGCCTCCAGTGGAGAGGACAGAACCTATACCCCCAGGCTAAATGGAGGCCTCCGGAAAGCTGCAGGCCCGATAAAGATTACTGTCTGCAGACTGGTTTCAAAGTACACAGGAAGCTCTTGGAAATCGATGAGAACTGCCAACAATCACGCAGGCAACTTTTAAACACTTTCAGGAATTAAAACTTTGTGTAAAACATGAACATTTTAAGCGCTGACATGGGGCTCCCCCACCCGCATGTCAGCCGGAAAATTAGTTTAGTCTTTGTTATCTTTGTGACATCTAGTCTTGATTCTTAGGTTATTTTCTCTTTGTCCCTTCCTGCCATTCTCTGACCCTCATTTCTCATATTATTAATTTCCTCTCTTACCTTGTCTCTAATCTTTGATATACCACATCTTTCCACATTTGATCTCTTGCCCCCACTATTTAGTTTAAAACCCTCTCTACTTCCCTAGTTATGCAGTTCACAGGAACTCCAATCCCAGCACCGTTCAGGTGTAGAGTGTCCCAATGGTACAGCCCCCACTGTCTCCAGTGCTGGTGCCAGTGCCCCACAAACCAGAACCCACTTCCCCAACACCAGTCTTTGAGCCACGTTATCATCTCTCTAATTTTATGTACCCTGTGCCGATTTGCATGCAACTGAGGTAATAATACAGAGATTATTGTCTTTGAGCTCCTGCTTTTCAATTTAGTGCCTAGCTCCTCACATGCTCTAAGAAGAACCTCTTTCCTAGTTCCACCTATGTCATTGGTACCTAGGTGGACCACGACAACTGGATCTTTCCGCCTATTACTGCAAGTTCCTCTCTAGCCCTGAGCAGAGGTCCTGAACCCCAGCACCATAAGTGAATGGAACTTGATGCGTGTTAGGATATGGGTTAGCAGCATGATCCAAAATTTGTGTGGGTAGACGATGAGGCAAACAGAGACACCTGTGGTTATAAATGGTACGGTATTCGGACAATATCTGACTATTGAACTATTTCTGTTGTTTCCCTCTCTCCGTGTTTGTTACAGGATGGGAACATCTTCATTGTGAATTATGAGATGTTGGATGGGATTCCTGCCAATGTCATTAAAGGCGTCCAGCAGTACCTGGCAGCACCCATTTGTCTGCTCCACCTTAACAAACAGAACCAGATGATGCCTATTGCTATCCAGGTAGGGGCTGTAACCCCACATTGGTTCCTAGTTCATATCCTTCCCACCCACCCCCCCTCCCTATCACTGTTACCTCCTCCAGCCCTACAATCCTCTGAGATCTCTGCGCTCCTCCAATTCAGTCCTCTTGTACATTCCCGATTCTACTTTCTGTATTATATCCTATCCATGTGAATTTGTATCTGGTTCAAGCATTGTGACAATTTAAAGCTGATTTTCCTTGAGCAGTTTGTGAGTTGGGGTTGGGTATGAAGCACATTGCTCCATTTAGGGTATCCGATGTAGCCTCAGAGGAATGTAACTGCTTCCTATTTATATAAAATAAATACCTAGCAGGGCAGAATGCTTCCTTTACATGTTGCAGGCCACCTCTATCCAAGTCCCATTCACTCACCACTCCTCCGTGCTCGCTGACTTACATTGTCTCAACTTCAAAATTCTCATCCTTGTTTTCAAATACCTCTATGGCCGTAGCCCCTCCTTATCTCTGTAATCTCCTCCAGCCCTACCAGCCTTTGAGATCACTATGATATCTGTGGTTCTCCAACTCTGGCCTCTTAGTGCACCACCCCAATTTTAATTGCTCCACCATAGTGTATACCCCATGCTCTGGAATTCCCTCCCTGAACCTCTCCACCTTTCTCTCCTCTTTATCGACCCTCCTTTAAGCCTACCGCTTTTGGGCATGTGCCTAATATCTTCCTACATGGTTTGTCGTCACATTTTGATTGATAACCCTCCTATGAAATGCCTTGGGATGTTTTAGTACATTGGAGGCGCTATATAAATGCAGCTTGTTGTTGCATGATAGATGGGGTTCATAATGTTCCGTATTAATGTTCCTTACAGCTGAAGCAAACCCCAGGAGAAGACAATCCCATTTTCCTTCCCTCGGACTCTGAACTCGACTGGCTGCTGGCTAAGATCTGGGTGCGGAGTTCAGATACCCAGCACTTTGAGCTGATCTCCCACCTTCTGAAGACTCACCTGATCGCCGAGTCATTCAGCGTCGCCACCCTCAGACAGCTGCCCTCCGTGCATCCCATTTACAAGGTACGAAACACGAGACCGAATGTAGTTCCCATTTTAACTTGGGGCAATTGCAGCCGGTAGCTGTGGCCATGTCTCATTTGATCCCAGTCTGTGAAAATCAAGGAGGGTCCCCGCCACTCTCCGGCAGGTTCCCATTCCGACTTATGGGCAAAACAGGTTAAAATCACAGCCTCTGGAACATCAGCAATTTTAACTGCCTGCCCAGTTCCCAGTTCCCATGGACAGCAGGGTTAAAATCGTCCCTTGTTCCTTTGGTTAAAGATGATAGATGGTTTCAGCTTTGAACAAGCTGAAGCAGTAATCACCTGGAATCTGGCAAGGGGAAGATTACGTGCAAGATTCTTTCTATATTTCATCAATGCAACAGTTACAATTAAGAATCTGCATCATCGCATTGCAAAGCACATTTACATGGTAATGCAGTTAGAAGAATATAAGAAGAGGCAGGAGAAGGTCATGTGGCCCCTCGAACCTGCTCAGCCTTTCAATAAAATCACGACTGATCTTCTGTCTCAACAACTCCACTTTCCCGCCTTCTCCAGCCATCTCTTGATTTCCATGTTGCCCCCAAAGACTATCGATCTCAGTCTTGAACAACTGAGCATCCACAGCCCTCTGGGGCGGAGAATTCCAAAGATTCACAACTGGATCTGACTATCACTGTTTCACAGGCGGATGGACATTAACCGAATCAGGCAGCAGCGGATGTTCTGTGATTCATAACTGTTTTATTGTTAAACAACAGTTTGGTACAAATACCAGTTCCCACTCTTCACTTCTGGATCCTGCTCTAATTTATCTATAAATTCAAATTTTCCTCACACCTCACATTCTAAAACTTCAGCCATGTTTACACATTTAGCATTTCAAACCTAGCTTCTTTTTGATAACTCAAAAGCCTCCAGACCAGTTGTCTCCAATTCAATTAAATCCCCCCACCCACCCCCACATACACAGAAACTAATCCAAACCTCAATATTAAGCCACTTTCACAATAAATCACAATAATATTTTGAAAATTATTATATTTTCATGACCACTGATGATGTAAAATTACATCTGACTCACACTGCTTAATCTCCCAACCCACATATTTGAAAGCCCAAGAAGCCTGGCTGTCAATTTTAAATTCCTTCCTAATTTGATGAATAACATATTCTTCAAATCACTAGTGCCTCCTCTCCACACAACAAAAAATCGTCCACATGTATCCAAGATGCCTGGTGGTTTTCCGCTACAGTGTCAGTAGAATATGGCTGGGTCCGCTTTCAGTTGCGAATACCTTAACTTTAACAGAACTGCCCTTACCTAAAAATACTACACCCGAGAGACATCATTTAATTCATGTACATATCTACTCAATTTCCAGGGCTTCCCCTCTATTCCTGGTTCTTCCTTGGAGGTTGTAAGAATACTTCCCTTTTGAGCAGTTACCTTGAAGGAAAGCAGCTTTGATATCTATGGAGTTACATTTTCAAGAACAAGTGGTTAAAATGGCTCAAACATTTTCAAAATCACTGTTCCAATTGTGGGAGAGTCTACCCTGATCTCTCTATCCTGCAAACATTCCTCAACCTCTGGCTACCAACCTAACCTTGGCATTAAAGGTCCCATCTGGTAGGACCTTTTCTGTACAGATCCATCTGTGTGACAGAGCAGGTTGCCCTATATTGTCAACAAAATATACCAAAAATTCTTTCCAGCTTTGTAACTCTAAGTTTTGCCTCTTTTATCGCCCTATTTGTCGCTTATAATAAATCAGGTCACCAGAACAGAAATCTCCCCCAGACGGTCTTATACCATGTCTTAATGCTCTCCTAATGCTTCAGCTTTGATAAACTATTTTCTGGTGGCATGAAGCGCATTAAAGTGGGTGGAGAAAGTAGAGCTAATAGTCATTCCCTCTAGTGCTGGAGGAGCATCATGTAGTATTGAAGGCAATTTTGGATTTCGGCTGTATACTAATTGATATGGGCTATACCCCCAGCCATCTGGAATGGATTTTAAGCATGTACTGCCCACGCCAGTGCTGTTCCTAACTTGCAGGTTGGCTGACCTGCCAGTATTTTGTGTAATATTTCCATCAATTATGCCATGGTTTCTTTCGCACAAGCCATTGCTGAACGGACTTTCTGCAGCTGTGTATGACCGTAATATTTAAGTTCTCACGCAGATCCCTAGATCCAGCATTCACAAATTCACCTCCATTATCGTTAGGAATTTTGTTGGTGACCCAAGGCCCGTGCCGACCTACTGTTTCATGACTTTATCCACTATTGTCCTTGTTCTTTATTACCCTAGATATGCTGAACCTGGTTGCCATAACTACAAAATGTAAGAGATAAATACTCTGATCCTTGTCCTATACCTTCAGGTCCATGGCTACCACTTTGTTAAATTCCCAGGCTAATTGGACACTTACCACCACGCCTGGTTGTGTCTTCCGATATTTAATAGATATTTCACATGGAGATGTGATCTGTTCTGCAAGGGATTCATATCTTTATCTACAACTACAGCATCCTTTCGCAGTAGCTTTGACTTTTGTGATGAAGGATGGGCAAATTGTTTAAGCGATTTCCAGGTAATTCTTCTTCTTGCTTGCCAGACTCTTATCTCCAGGGGTCAACAATACTTCTTGAACTCCTTGACGGCAAACTCCCAGTTTCCTCAGCAGAATACAATAATGTCCAGATCCAGTGAACTATAAGTTCACCACTGAACCAAAGACAAATGCTTTGTCATTCTCCATGTCCAACCGCATCTTTGCTTTTTTTCAAAGACTTACTCAGCAATATGGTATGTCACTCTGAACCAAATCACTGCTGATGAAATGATGCATTTCTGCAATTTCACATGGGAGGACCCACTCTCTTTAAAGAAATTAATGTATTATTGTCCCCAAATCGAAAGCAGGTAGCACCTTCATGTTCCTTGACTCTATCTGCTTTGTCAAGAGTTTCCAAATAACAGTTTAGCCAATCGACACCACACACTGTTGAGGTGCAGCCACTACCTACAGCAGCACAATTGAATGAAACGGCAACCAAGATACTGATGGACCAATTTAAGTTTTCGGTCACTAATACAATATTTTCTTGCTGTTCATCCTTATCATCTTCATCAGAACAGTCTGTTTCATGAGTTGCTTCAAATACTTGATTCCTGATTTTTGGACAATTCCTTACATAGCGATAATTAGAGTTACACCGGGAACACTGTGTATTTCTGGTATCCGTTCGCTGTCAGCTATTACCTCAATCTTGCGCTTTGCCTTGATGCATAAATCTATTGGAAGTGCAACTCACCTCACAATACCTTCCAGCAATTCCTTCTTTGTGCAAATGCCTGCGACTTGGCCCCCGTCGATTTCGAGAGTCAGTAATCGTAAGAGTCCCCCACTCTCTGTACCACAGCAGAATTTCCCAAAATTTTTTTGAAAGCAGCAGTCATTTGTTCAAAAAGAGAATCATCGCCATGAAATTGAACACCCGTCAAAACCAAAAGCCTATCCATGTGTGAGATTTGTGCACGACCTAATAACTTGAATGCAAGCGCAGACTCCAGAATTTTTAGATTGAATTTCTTTAGTCTTTTATATAATCTCTCAAAATCCATGACATATTTTTCTGTGGACTGATTGTCCATCTTAAATTTATCAAATGTTTATCATGCCTCGTAGGCTTCTAATAAGTCATCTATTTTTTGTAAATTCTGTCCACAAATGGTAGTAGAAACAGCAATCCCTCTCCAGTATCCAAGTCAGTTACTTTCAGTTCCGAAAACACTTTATTTCTAATCTTATTTCTTCCTGGTAAAGACAAGGCCAAAGCCATACCTTGCTTCCTCTTGGCTAGACAAGTGACCCAAGTCCACATCTCCACCTCAGTCTTCCACTGTTCGTATGGTTTCAGCTCTGAAAAGACTGTTGGGTAATCATAGTTTGTGACCCTACAGCATGACTCAGCCTTTTCCCCTTAAAAGCCCGCTGGGAACTTTGCTTTTGTCAGAAACAGGGATTGCCCCCTGTCTCCTTAATCTTCCCATCTAAAGAGATCAAGGTCAATCCTTTGCTACCATGTTTCACAGGTGGCATCCATTGATTGAATCAGGCAAGAAGATGTTCTGTGATTCACAACTGTTATATTGTTAAACTGCAGTTCAGCACAAATGCCGTTTTCCATCTTCTCTTCTGGATCTTAGCCTACTCCAGAAGCAGCCCCTTACTGGGGAAACCCCAACTCTTAAGCATAGGCTTCAGTGAGCATCACCTGCACTCAGCTCACTCTGAAACTTGTCCTGGTTTACTCTTCAAGGGCCCTGCATTTCTAACATTGTCAATTACCATGTCAATCACCAGCATTTTATTGGGGGTACGGGCTGGTAGTGCTGTGCTTTTCTTCAAATAGTGTCATAACTTCTGAAAGATGGGATGTGAATGGAAAATAGTTTGGTCTTTTGAGATACTGCACAAAATTGATTGGTTTAAATGGCAGCAGTTCATCACGTGTCCTGAGTGTCCTTGGACCTCACCGTAATCTCCAGTTTAATATTTCAACACGAGTCACATTTTACCTGCTTCCAATTTCAATGATCTATGTTTGGGTTTTAGCTTTTGGCTCCTCATGTGAGATATACGATGCACGTAAACACCAATGCCAGAAAGGATCTGATGAGTTCAGATGGAATTATCGCCAAAGTAAGTCTTGCTTTACATCATCTCTATCCTGTCTTCTTGATTGCACTTAAAATATATTTTGTGCTTGCTAAGGTGCGAAGTATTAATGCTGGGATGTTAAAATGCTTTCAGTACAGTGTTCATCCAATCTCTGAACAAGTCTCTTACGTTTAATCCAAAGGCTTTTGGTATTGGAGCTGAGGGTCTCCTTTTGCTATCTCAGAAAGAGTTCCAAGCCTTGACCTACCAATCATTGTGTCTACCAGAACGTCTGGAGCACCATGGAGTCAAAGACGTAAAGGGCTACTATTACAAGGATGATGGCTTGTTGGTATGGTCAGCGATTCACAGGTAAATGATACATTAGGGTTCATCCAGTGAGAAGTTTGAGAGTGTAAAGCTCTCAGGACCCTGTGTATAAGCAATACTCACTGATTGAATTAGAAGATTAATGGAATGTTAATTTCACCACACAAGGGATTGGCATACAAAGGGTTGGAAGTTAGTTTATAGTTGTATAAAGCTCTGGTTAAACTATATTTGGAGTAACTGCATTCAATTCCAGGCACTGCACCAGACCCCAGGAGTGTCTCTACACTCAAGAAGGATATATTGGAGTGGGTGCAGCATAGATTTGTCAGAATGATACTGGGGCTAAAACGG
Organism: Carcharodon carcharias; assembly: GCF_017639515.1. Taxonomy (NCBI): domain Eukaryota; kingdom Metazoa; phylum Chordata; class Chondrichthyes; order Lamniformes; family Lamnidae; genus Carcharodon; species Carcharodon carcharias. The sequence continues at coordinate 12,215,420 of NC_054499.1, read as the reverse complement.
TTAAATTATGTGGATAATTTCCATTGAATTGTTTTGCACTTCCTTGAGTATCGAAGGTACAGGCTGATCTGTTTGAGGTGTTCACAAGGATTAAAGCATTTGATCAGGTGAATAGAGAGAAACTGTTTCCTTTAGTGCGTGTGGTGGGGGAGGGATGGGAAGTCCACAACAAGGGGGAAAACTGTTAAAATTCGAGCTCTGCCATTCAGGACCATCATGAAGCACTCCTCAACACATAATAGTGAAAATCTGGAGCTCCCGCCCCAAAAATGCACTCGAGACTGGGGGGGTCAGTTGGAAATTTCAAAGTTGCGATTGCTGGACTTTTGTTGGACCAGGATATTATGTGTTGTAGAATCAAGACGGGTAAATGGAATCACAATACAGATCAAACATGATCCAATTGAATGGTGGAACACCCTCGAGGGGCTGAATGGCCTCCTCCTGCTCTCATGTTCCTATTCCTGTGATGGAATACTGTCCATTTGCGTGGATAGATGAGGCTGTAGCAGCACTCACCATCCAAGACAAAGCAGCCCACATGATTGGCACCTCATCCCCGAATCACAAACACTCACCCCTCCACTGCCCACAGGATTCACTGCAGCAACTTACAAAGTCTTCTGTGGTATGACCTCTTAAAGCCGTGACCTCTACCACCCAGAAGGACAAGGGCAGCGGACGCACAGCAACTTCCAAATCCCCCTCCAATTCGCATACCATCTCGAATTGGGACATGTACTGGCCGTTCATTCATGGTCACTGGATTAAAACCCTGGAACTCCCTAACAGCACTGTGAAAGCACCATCACTCTATGGTGACTCAAGAAGGCAGTCCACCACCTTCTTGTGGAAACTAGGGATCCAAAGCCAGTGGCTGGCCTTTCCATGAATGCTCACATCCCTCGAAGGAATTAAACAAAACCCTGAAGACTATGTATTGCGTGTTTTGCACTCCACCGATCATTAACACATCTTAATATGATCTTCAGTTTCATCTCCAACATTGTGACATTCTACTATGAGAACGACCAGCAAGTAAAGAACGATCCTGAGCTTCAGGCCTGGATTCAGGACCTGACTGAAGTTGGATTACAAGACCTTAAAAACTCTGGTAAGTGAATGAAAACTTGTTCGTGACCCAAAAAGTTAATCTGTTCTTCTCCCTATGAAATCAGAGGGTGTGATTTTCCAGCCTCTCCCACCAGCGGGAGCTCGGAGTCCTGCCGAAGTCATCGGAGGTTTGAAAGGCTCGCTGCCCGTGCGGCAAGGAAACCTGCCACAATGGGGCCGGAAAATCCCGGCCATAGAATCTTGCAGCACAGAAAGAGGCCATTCAACCCATCATGTCTGTACGGGCTCTTTGAAAGAGCTATCCGAATTAGCCTCAAAGCCCAGCCTCCACGACATAACCCTGCTAATTATTCCTCTTCAAGTACTTATCCAACTGCCTATCTTCCTGATTCCACTACCATTTCAGGTCTTGTGGTCAAGATCTTAACAAATTTGTGTGAGGAGATTTTGCCTCATTTTCCCTCCAGCTTATTTTGCCAATTATTTTATATCTCTGTCCCCTGGTTATCACTTGCCAGATGAAATAATTTCTCCCTACTTGTTCTATCAGAAACCCTCATAATTTAATGATCCATTATCATTGGAGCACATCAGGAGCAATGATGGATGACCTTCCCCTAGGTGAGAGCGTTTAATGTTGTACCTGTCCTGGGAGTGTTTGATGGGGACAGTGTAGAGGGAGCTTTACTCTGTATCTAACCCCGTGCTGTACCTGTCCTGGGGGTGTTTGATGGGCTAGTGAGGAGGAAGTTTTATTCTGTATTTTACCCAAATATTAATTTGTTTCTTTTCTATTTAATTTGGTGTTGACCATTTTTCAGTGTAAAACCTGTTGAGCTTGTTGAGGATTTAGGGGTGGATTTCAAAGAGGGTCAGCCAGTTTGGACTGAGATCAGAAGAAATTCCTTCACTGAAAGCAATGTGATTTCTTGTAATTCTGTAACCTGGACAACTGTGGATGCTCAGACATTGACTTTATTCAAGGTTTTTGGGCACCAAGGGAATGAAGGCATGTGGGGATAGGACGGGCAAATAGAGTTTAGGTAGATCAGCCATTTTGAGTGGTGAGACAGACTTGAGGCCTGTGGCCTACTGCTGCACTTTCTCGCATTGTTAAGGGAAGTTTGACTTGTTTTAGTACTCGTAAATGTGACGGTGACCCCGGTGAATGGAACATCCATCTCTGAGCACTCCCAGTGCACGTACAGCCCAGGCAACTGCAGAATGAAGCTCCCTCAATTTGGTCTCCTGTTGGTTTTGTTTCCCAAAGGTGCCTATCTTTCAGGATTCCCGACATCATTGAGAACGAGGGTGGAACTCTGCAAATTCCTCACCGTGGTAATCTTCACCTGCAGTGCCCAGCATGCAGCCATAAATAACGGACAGGTAACTCCTTCAGATCGCTCAGGTGCTTTTTACAGTTTTGTTGTGGTTTATCAGGTTCTACTTCTGTCGTTTCTCTTGCCCTGATCTTTCCTTTTGGGTGAATTATATTTCCCCAGACCTTGGTACTCTTTCGTCGCTAACTCAGTCAGCAGACATACCTCATGTGTGAGCCTCAACGTGAAGTTCTGACAGTCCATTGAGCTGCAGAGTCTCTCAACAGAGCTCAAAACTAATGCTGAAAAACATTCAAACATGCAGATCGATGGAGAGAGAGACAGGGGCAAGAGATGGAGAGAGAGAGAGCAAGAGAGACGGGGTTTGGGAGAATTCTTCCATTGCCTAGTGGTCGATGAGTCAGACAGATCATGTGTTTCCATCCATCTCCATGGCCATTTTTCCTGGAACAGGTTACTAGTTGTTAACACAGGCTCTGGCTTGAGGGGCTCCATCCTGCATGACTGATCATGAGGCTCTCTCACTCTTACAGCCTGCCATTGGTGTATTGGAAGGATTTACAGGTTGATAATCAACCTGTTTGGCCACATTATAAACCCACCTTCCATGGTTGCTCAGTCCTGAAGCAGGTCATGAACCCCAAGTTTCTGGCTCGGAGCCAGGGACACTATCTACTGCACCACAAGGCCTCCACAGTGATAATGTTCCTGGACTAGTGATCAACGTCCCCTCTAAATAAATTTCAAGGTGCATGGCCTTTTGAGTTCAGTGTGTGGTACTTTGAATTTGTTTGCTGCTATCTTAAAGGGCACTGCTTGCCAGTGGCCTGCAAGTTACTTTCTGGGCTGCTGCTTAGTTGTGAGAATGTACAAATACAGCCTATGGGACCTTTGACCAGGTCTAATGATTTGGAGATATGAGTTCAAATCCCACCAGAGCAGCTGGCGGAGTTTCCCGCTGGGAACATAGGAACACAGGAGCAGGGGGAGGCCATTTGACCCTTCAAATCCGCTCCACCATTCAACAAAATCGTGTCTGATCTGGTTGTGGTCTCAGCTCCATTTCCCTGTCTGCCCCCCATAACCCTTGACTCCCTTAGCCTAACAAAAATCTGTCCAAGTCTACCTCGAATAAATTCAAAGATCCAGCCTCCACTACATTCTGGGGAAGAGAATTCCACAACGACCAATGACCCATTGGGAGAAAAAGCTTCTCCTCATCTCTGTCTTAAAAGGAAGATCTCTTATTTTTAAACTATGACCCCTAGTTTTACTCTGCCCAACAATAGGAAACATCCTCTGGGTATCCACCCTACCAAGTCCCCTCAGGATCTTTTATGTTCCAATAACATCGCCTCTCATTCTTCTAAACTCCAATGGGTGTAGGCCCAACCTGTTCAATCTTTCTTCATTAGAAAACCCCTTCACCCAGGAATGAGTCCAGTGAACATTCTCTAAATTGCTTCTAACGCAATTATATCCTTCTACAAATAAGGAGACCAAAACTGCACACAGTACTCCAGATGTGGTCTCAGTAAGACCCTGAACACCTGTAGTAAATGCAGTGATTTGAGCAGCAGTGCCTGGGAGATTAGTCACCCAATCCGGAGAGAGTCCTGGACAATCAGAGAAGCTGCAAAGCTCTTTGAGATTGGGAAAGATGGTCTGTAAATGAAAGTTCTTTCTGTCTTTCTACCTGACTGAAATTGATTTTCCTTCCTTTGTTAAACAGTATGACTGGGGTGCCTGTGTCCCCAACTCGCCTATCTCAATGCGGAAGCCTCCCCCAACCAACAAGGAGATGGTGATGATGGAGCACATCATGGAATCACTCCTGGATGTCACCCAGTCCTGCATTCAGATGGCATTTTCCTGGATCATTAGCCTTCCACAGCCTGGAATGGTAAGGAATTGACTAATCGACTCAGAAGCATCAACCTGCATTTATATAGCAACTTTATTGATATAACACCCCGAGGTCCTTCACAGCAACAATTAACAAACAACATTTGACACAGCAACATATAATAAGCTATTAGGGCAGATGACCAAATGCTTGGTCCAAGAGATAGGTTTTAAGGTGTGTCTTAGTGGAGAGGGAGTTGGAGAGGTTTAGGGAGGGAATTCTGGAGGGAGTTTTGGACCTGAAGACATGGCCGCCAATGGTGCAGCCATTTACATCAGTGATGCTCATGATGGCCAGTATTGGAGGAGTGCAGAGATCTCAGGGCGTTGTAGGGATGGAGGAGATTACTGAGATAGAGAGGGGCAGAGTCCATGGAGAGATTTGAAAGTAAGTATTAAAGTTTTAAAATCGAGGCCTTATTTAACCAGTAGCCATTGTAGGTCAGCGACACAGGGTGAACAAGACTTGGTGCGAGTCTGCATGGGCGGCAGAGTTTTGGATCAACCCCAAGTTTACCGAGGGTGGGAATGTGAGAGACCAGCCCAGAGTGCGTTGGAATAGTCGAGTCCAGAGGCAACAAAGGCATATTATGAGGACTTCCGCAGCAGATGAGCTGAGACAGGGCCAAGAGTTGGACGACATTAAGGAGAGAGGAACAGCACGGATTTGTGGCCGGAAGCACACCTAGTGGGTCAGATACGACGCAGAGTTTGAGAATAGTCTGGTTCAGGTTCAGACAGTTCCCAGGGACAAGACCGGGTTTGTGGGTTAACAGTCAGATTGTGGGGATGAACATAACCTCAGTCTGCTGGATGTGAGAACCCTGAATGGAATGAGTTTCCAATTCCTCTTGGGTGTGGCTCCTACAGCATGAAGATGCCCCAGTTTATAACTGGACGTGCCCACATCTGATTGAATACCAACCATTCATTTCCCTGCAGAAAAAACTTGGCGATTACGAGGAATATTTCACCGAAGAGGCGGTGAAGGAAACCATCCAGAAATTTCAGGAAGAACTGAAGACGATCAATCTCATGATCCAGGATCGTAACAAGGGCCTGGATCTGAAATACGAGTACCTCTGTCCTGAGAACATCGAGAACAGCATCACCATCTAAAGGTCAGAGTGGCCTGGCTCTGAGAAAAGTGTAGTGGATCCCTCCCAGGCCCCTGATGGTTACCTGAATGCTTTTAGAGATATTGGATAATTATTTACTAAGGTGGTGGGTTGGGGCAGGAGTTTTGAGTAATTTTTTGGCTGGAAGTGCCACCCTCAGTGTGTTTTCAATCACTATGTTCGGGTAATTGTGTTGTAATTATAGTTTCTGTGTGTCCTCAAGCTTGGATTAGACAATCTGCTGCTACATTTTCACTTCCAGTATATCTGGAAAATCTGGGATGGTGACAAACATAGTCTTATCTTGTATTTACGGCACAGGGAAAGGCTGTTTGGCCCAACTGCTCTATGCTGGTCTCCATCTCCATCTGACCTTCCTTCTGCCCCTCTTCATCCAACCCCATCCTATTCCGTTCTCGCTTTTGTTTACCTAACTTCTCCTTAAAAGAATCTATGCCATTCACGTCAACCACTCCCTGTGGTGGTGAGTTCCATATTCTCATTGCTTGGAGTTAAGTTTCTCTTGAATTCTCTATCAGGTTTATTAATGACTATCTTAGATGTGTGGGCTGTTAACTATTAATGGTGTATTTTTTATGTTAAGATACAGAGGTGTAGGGTGTTGTTTCATTAAGTACCTAGGGCACTTATAAAGGAAGACAGCAGGGAATAGGTAGGGAACAGACATATGGAATGCTGCAGCCTGTGAATAAACCAACTATCACTAAAAGGATTTGTATCCAGTTTCATACTTCACCAACTTGCTTTGTCTCCAGTTTATCAGTAATGACAATCTTCTTACTGTGATGTCATTGAGAGGATAAATATTCAAAATAGTAGCTACTGGAATCATTTATGTCCACCTGAAAGAGTGGATGGTGCCTTGTTTTAATGTCTCATCCGAAGGATGGCACCTCCGACAGTGTAGCCCTCCCTCAGAACTGACTCTCCAAAGGTGCAGCCCTCCTTCAGTACTGACCCTCTGTCAGTGCAGCACTCCCTCAGTACTGACCCTCCAACAGTGCAGCAGTCCCTCAGTACTGACCCTCCAATGATGCAGCACTCCTTCAGTACTGACCCTCTGATAGTGCAGCACTCCATCAGTACTGACCCACCAGCAGTGCAGCACTCCCCCAGTACTGACCCTCCAACAGTGCAGCCCTCCCTCAGTACTGACCCTCCCAACAGTGCAGCACTCCGTCAGTACTGACCCTCCAATGATGCAGCACTCCTTCAGTAATGAGCCCATAATGATGCAGCACTCCCTCAGTACTGACCCTCCAACAGTGCAGCACTCCCTCATTACTGACCCTCCGACAGTGCAGCACTCCCTCAGTACTGACCCTCCAATAGTGCAGCCTTCCTTCAGTACTGACCCTCCAACAGTGCAGCACTCCCTCAGTACTGACCCTCCAACAGTGCAGCACTCCCTCAGTAATGACCCTCCGACAGTGCAGCACTCCCTCAGTACTGACCCTCTGACAGTGCAGCCCTCCACTACTGACCCTCTGACAGTGCAGCCCTCCCTCAGTACTGACCCTCCAACGGGGCATCCCTCCCTCAGTACTGACCCTCTGACAGTGCAGCACTCCCTCAGTACTGACCCTCCAACAGTGCAGCACTCCCTCAGTACTGACCCTCCAACCATGCAGCACTTCTTCAGTACTGAGCCCCCAATGATGCAGCACTTCCTCAGTGCTGACCCTCCACCAGTGCAGCAATCTTTCAATACTGACCCTCTAACGTTGCAGCACTCCCTCAGTACTGACCCTCTGACAGTGCAGCACTCCCTCAGTACTGAACCTCTGATAGTACAGCACTCCCTCAGTACTGATCCTCCAACAGTGCAGTCCTCCCTCAGTACTGACCCTCCCAACAGTGCAGCACTCCGTCAGTACTAACCCTCCAATGATGCAGCACTCCCTCAGTACTGACCCTCCAACATGCAGCACTCCCTCAGTACTGACCCTCCGACAGTGCAGCACTCCCTCGGTACTGACCCTCCAACAGTGCAGCACTCCCTCAGTACTGATGCTCCGACAGTGCTGCACTCCCTCAGTACTGACCCTCCGACAGTGCAGCCCTCCTTCACTACTGACCTTCTGACAGTGCAGCCCTCCCTCAGTACTGACCCCCTGACAGTGCAGACTCCCTCAGTACTGACCCTGCAGAGGATGCAGAGGGTAGTTGGACTCTGGAACAAACTTCCTGAAAGGGTGGTGGAGGCAGGTTGGGTCGAGGTATTCAAAAGGGAGTTGGATTGCTACCTGAAAAGAGAGAATGTGCAAGGTTACGGGGATAAGACAGGGGAGTGGGACTAGTTGGATTGCTCTTTCAGAGAGCCAGTGCAGACTCGATGGGCCAAATGGCCTCCTTCGCTACTGTGATCCCACTCAGGCAGCTTCATTTATCCAGTATCACTTCAACTATGAGCTTTTGTCTCTTTCGTCACAACTTTAGTTGAAACAGTAATTTCCACAGCAGGATTATAGATTCTCATTGATTTTTGCCCATCACTTGTTTTTCCCGGTACCTTTTTAATTTCCAACAATGTGCCTTGCCATGCCCCCCTTTATGACATAAGTAACATGTTGGTCCCTTGAGTCATACCTATCTTCCCTCTCGTCTTTTTACTATTCTGAGGAGTACTATCTTCCTTCCTGCCATCTTCCTCACTGTAACCAGTGTTCTTTTGATTATCAGATTTCTTATCTCTCCAGTTTCTGTGTGGGTTTGCAAACAATGGCTAGCTGCTGCCACATGCCTGTGAGACAAGTCATAATCATCAGCCATTACAGCTGCTGCTCTTATCTTAGAAACTTTACGGTTTTCCAGATAGGACCTTGTCCCTGAAGAGTGGCTACTTTTCCATGAGCATTACCTCTCCAAGGTTTTCAAAACCGCGTTAAATCTTCATTGTTCTATACCACCATCTCACCACCACCATCTCAAGGGCAACTCGGGATGGGCAATAAATGCTGACCCAGACAGCATCCCGCAAATGAATATAAAAAAAAATATAATTTCCTTTTCTCAAGCGAATTCCACAGAAGTTGGTTCCGGTTTCTTGGATTTCTAAACTGCTCCCAGAAGTAACTCATAGGCATTGAGATCAACATTCTTCACCGTGTTACAATTGCTAGATCATCTATCTGAAAGAGATACTTCTAACGCTTGCTTCACAAACAAGCTTTTCATTAAAAACATTCAAGTTTCTTATGGCCTTGCCACTTTGTAGCTATCTTCTCAAATGACACAAAATACAATTCAATTCCTTCCTCACTAGCAGAATATTCCTTGCCAAATCAAAACCAGGGGTTGAATTATATGAATTTCAGTGCCAGTGTGATGCTAGGTATGTAAGCCGTATCCCAAAGACTGGCGGATCGTATCAAACAGCATATCCCTCCTGCTGTGTGGAACAGGCAAGGTACAGACCGTAGCCAAACAGCCTGTACAAGCAAAACTCAAAACACAGTGTCCAACATTAGATGTGATTCCGCGATTGGACAACATTTGCTGAGTAATCCTTAGTGTGCTAAGAATTACGCTGACAACTAAATTAAGATTGTCAGTCAGGCTTACAGAATGGCGCATTTGTATGTACTGGAAGCTACATATATTAATACACAGAGCCATGTTCTTTGCAGACAGAAAGAACATGTACACACATTTCAACTGTTTCCTTTAACTAAACAAAATAAGTAACAGCCATTCATTGCTTCATTCCCCAGGACAATGTCTTGACCAATCAGAGCCAAAATGCCTGGCTTAAATTTCAAACAATACTTGGCGGTTAACTGCCAGTCACCATCAACTGGTGCATTTTCCGTGGCCATGCCTCTATCAATCAGAGTCCACTTGCCAACCAATCAGCACTCTCTTCCCATACAGTATAATTTTTTGTTTCCCTTGACGTTGTTATTTTCTTGCGAATTGCCCTGATGAGTGCAAGATGAAAAGCTTCAACAAAAATGCCTCTTTTTTCAGCAATACTCAAGTTCTGTACTACCAAATGACTATTTGACTACAGATGTTGTTTATATGGACTTCCAGGTGACATTAGATATGGCTCCACACGAGATTTTTATGAAAGATGGAAGCACATTGATTGGGTGGCAATGGCTTGTATAGGGAACTGTTTATGAGGTAGGAGACAGAGAGTAGACGTAATGGCTATGTGCCTCCCAAAATAGAAACTTTCACTGTCCTGAAGGACCAGGGAAGCAGGTGCATAACAACACCATCACTTCTGAGTTCCCCTCCAAGTCATTCACACAGATGTAACTTCATAATTATATAGGTAATTCCTCTATCGTCACTGGATTAAAATCCTGGAACTCCCTACTGTCATGAAGCTGTTAATGTATATAACATTTTGGAAAATATTTTTCTTTTAAAATAGAGGTTTAGTTTGCGGGTGTGTCTTAATTGGGTTAAAGCCAGCTAGTCTGAGAGCTTTGATGGGTACTAGTTTTGATATGTAAGAGAGATAGTGTGTATTTGCATTTTTTGAATAGAGCATTCAAGAAGTGGGGTGAAAACTTGACATCTTTCTAGCAGATACCAAGCAATATGTTCATATTACTAATAAACTTGGTACTATGAAAGGGGTTTCATTGTTATAAGGTGAAGTTCAAAGAGGCTGGTGACACAATGAGGATTTGAATCCAATCAGTGGTGGTAGGTATAACTTCAGTAGTTTTCGGCTGTGCAGAGCAGAGGCAATGTGAGATCAAAAGGCAGCTGTAGGCTTCCAACTGGCTCCACAGGAACCAAGGGAAAAGAACCTCATTTTGGATTTGTTAAGTGAAAATGCTTTGCCTGGTGTCTGGTTTAGTCTATGGGTTGCTGTTGCCTTAATGGAGATTAGTTTGGGAATTTGTTAAATGCTATGATAGTAGCAATTTGTAGCCATGTATATATTTATTTTAACGTGTGTAAATTAATAAAATGTTTCCTTTACTCTAATGTAAAATCTTGAGAACTGGTGGTCTGACTCCTGAGTTTAGAGTCACATCTCAAAAATAACACTTAAAATTATAGGTTATGACAGTTGTTTAAAGTTTCCCTCTGGGATTTTTAAATAACTCCACTTGACCAACTGCATCAGTCATAACACTACTTAGAACAGCACCAGGGGAACACGATCATGGTCTATAGTGGCTCAAGAAAACAATCCACCACCTCCTCCTTGGGGAAACTAGGCGTCAAAGTCAAAAAGCTGACCTTTCCATTTGTGCATAAATCTGAATAAATTTTAAAACATGAAAGGTAAAGTGCTTTTGCACTCATTACTGATCCTTAACACATCTGAATGTAACCTTCAGCTTTGTCACCAAGATTGTGATGTATCACTAGAAGAATGACAAAGAAGTAGAAGATGACTTTGAGGTTCAGGCCTGGATTAAGGAGCTCACTCAAATTGGATTTGAAGGCATTGGAGACATTAAAAAATCTGGTAAGTGAATGTAAACACCATTCTTCTCCCTATGAAATCATTGAATCTGATAGCAGGGAAGGAGGCCATTCAGCTTGTTGTGTCTGTGCCAGCTCTTTGGAAGAGCTATCCAATTAGTCCCCCACCTCAGCCTTTTTCCCATAATCCTGCAAATTAATCCTCTTCAAATACACGTCCATAGGGCAAAATTTTTACCTCATCGGGTGTGCGTGCTCCCGACCTGCTCGAGTGTAAAATGAAGCACGTTGATTCGGCAAGCGTCCCAACATCAATGCGCAGTCATACGATATTCAATCGGTGGGCACGTACCGGAGTCGACAGCGCGCCTGCTGATAATGAAAAGGCCAATTCAGGTCATTAACAGGGACATTGAAAGAAATTTTTCGCTGCCCGTCCAGCCTCACAGCTGGCAGGCAGACGAAAAGACCAAATGGCCTTTGCACTTCTTAGGAAACCTCATCCACGGGCGGGATGAGGTTTCCAACAGCAAATAAAAATGAAAGAAAAATTTTTACAGTTCATTTACAACATGTTCCTGCTCATGCGACAGAGTCACTTGAGGGGACATGTCTTATTACATGTTTGAAATGTTTATTTTTTATTTGGAAAAATGTTTATCTTCCTGAGGCAGCTCTGTGCCTCGGAGATTTGCAAGTGCACACTCCACGCTCGCATGAAGTGTGCGCCTGCCCCTCTCGTCCTTCTCTACACACCGCACCCCCACCCCCCAAACCTCCCCCCGCACAGCCTGCGCTGAGCGTTGCCTCTCGCTTTTCATGCTGGGTGGGCCTTAATTGGTCCACCAGTGTGAAATCACCTTCCGGCCTCGATCACAGGCAGCAATCAGCTTCCCAACTGCCTCCGCCTGCCCCCACCAAACCCACCCGCCAAGGGCTAAATTCTGCCCATAGTGTCTGTGGAATGAGCATTCACCTCACTTTCAGATAGTACACTCTAAATCATTTTAAAAAACCCTCGGTGAAGACACTTTCCCTCATTCCCCTGCTAATTCTTTTGACAATTATTTTTAATCTATCTAACCCCGTGCTGTACCTGTCCTAGGAGTGTTTGATGGGGACAGCGTAGAGGGAGCTTTACGCTGTATCTAACCCCGTGCTGTACCTGTCCTGGGAATGTTTGATGGAGACAGTGTAGAGGGAGCTGGACTCTCAATAATATCTGGACTTCAAGATAAAATTATGAGGGGGTTTTGCACAAACAAGGGTTGTATTCCCTGGAATTTAGAAGGTTAAGGGGTGGGGTTGGGGAAGGGGAGGACCTGATCAGAGTTTTTAAGATATTATGGGGAACAGATAGAGAGAAACTATTTCCGCTGGTTGGGGAGACTTGGAAGAGGTGGCAGAGACAGACTTTTTAGGAGTGAAATGATGAAACACTTCTACACATAAAGGGTGGGGCAAGTTTGAACTCTCTCCCACAATTGGTGCTAAATCATTTATAAATTTTAAGTCTGAGATTTTTAGATTTGCGTTAGCCAACTGTATGAGAAGAAATGGGGCCAGGGTTGGTATATAAAGATGCAGATTAACCATGATCTACCTCTCTGAATCGTGGAACAGACCTGAGGGACTCATGGCTGCTTCCTCCTCCTATGTTTCTCTGAAAATGGAGGTGGTGTAGAGGATCAGTCTGAAGATTGGAACATACTCGAGGGATCATATCACCTACTGCTGCTCCCTTTATTTCTGTTCTTATAAAAATTGAGATGGTTTGACTTATGTTTGTGCTTATAAAGGTGACAGTTAGCGCCTCAGAACTCTCAGTCCTAGTACCCCTCAAGTGAAGCTCCCACCATTTATTCACTGATACATCCTGTCAGCGTTACTTTCCAAACTGCGCCTATCTTTCAGGATTTCCGACATCGTTCAGTACCAGGTTGGAACTCTGCAAATTCCTCACCATGATTATCTTCATCTGCAGTGCCAGCACGCAGCCTTGAATAATAGACAGGTAACCATTCACACAGGCAGACTTTCTAACCGAGGGAGACAAAGACAGAGAACGAGAGAGAGAGAGAGAGACTGAGAGAGAGAGAGACAGAGAGAGAAAGAAAGAGCAAGAGAGAGAGGGAGACAGAGACGGATAGAAAAAGAGAGAGAGAGATATTTAGAGAGAGACAGAAAGAGACAGAGAGACCAGGCTTACACATTGTGTTATATGTGGGCCGTAATCTGAAGTTTGGTTGATTTTTTAACCTCACCTGGCCCAAGGTTCTGAGGTCAACAGCTTCCTTGGCTGAGATCAGCTGACAGTACAGAGATTGAACCTCAAACCATCTGCTCTGCATGAGCTCAGTATTACACTGGGCAGTGTTACCCATCGAGTGGGCTGGAGTAACGTTTCCCTGTTCCTATCTGATTCATGAGGAGCAGTGGAAAGTCTGAGGCCCAGCATCTCTCGAGCGCACTGACAGAACCTGGGCCCACCTGCTCCCTGTGCCAGTCTGTAGCTGGCTTCAGTGGCAGTTTGGCTTAATAATTGCAATCTCACCACTGAGTCAGAAGGTTGTGGGATGAAACCCCACCTCAGGAGCTGACCACACAATCTAGACCAACTGTTTAGCGCAGTACTGAATGAGTGCTGCTCCGTCAGAAGTGTCATCTTTCAGATGAACATTAAACAAGGGGCCAAGTTGCCTCCTTGGGTGAACGAAATGACCCAATGGCGTGATTCAAAGAAGAGCAAGAGGGTTCTGTTGATTCATTTCTGCACTTTCCCTTTTAAATTCAGCCACAGAACATAAACTCAAAGCGGCGTCAGTGTTTGAGGTGTAATCAAGCTAGTGAGCAAAGTACCTTCCTCTCGGAATGTGAGTAGCAATGCCTGGGAGATTAGTCGCCCATTCCGGAGAGAGTCCTGGACATTCCTGGATGAAACTCTTTGAGATTGGGAGAGATGCTCTGTAAATGAGAGTTCTTTCTGTCTTCTACCTGACTGAATATGATTTTCCTTCCTTTGTTTAATAGTATGACTGGGGTGCCTGGGTGCCCAACTTGCCCTGCTCAATGAGAAAGCCTCCTCCCACTACCAAGGGGGTAGCGACTATGGAGTACATCATGGAATCACTGCCGGATGTTAAACAGTCCTGCCTCCAGATGGCAATTCTCTGGGCTCTTAATCACACACCGTGTGTGTGGAAAATGGTAAGGAATTGATGAATCAACTTGATTTCTTACCCACTTTTGAAACGAGAGAGAGAGTCTGACTAGGGACCCATAGCAGAATCTGAAGGCTCACTACATTGATTCCAGAGATGAGTGTGTTGACTGATGAGGAGAAATTCAGTGGAACGGACCAATACTCTCTCATATTTAGAAGAAAGAAACATAAAAATTCTTCGAGAGCTTGGCACGGCAGAAGCTGAGCGACCCTTGACTGGTTTGGTATCATAGTCAAAAACAGGCATTAAAATCAGGAATGCAGAAGAGACAGGATTAGAGGAGCACAGAGACCTCAGAGGATTGTAGGGCCGAAGGAGGTTCCAGGGATAGCGAGGCTGCGGAGAGACCAGTGTAATGGGGAGACAATGGTCAGCGAACTTAGGGGTGATGGATGAATGGGACGTGGCGCGAGTTAGAAGCAGATTTTTGGATGATCTCAAGATTACGTAGGGTTAGAATGTGGGAGGCTGGCCAGGAAAGCTTTGGGATAGCCAAGTCTAGAGATAACAAAAGCATCGATGTGGGTTTCAGTAGCAAATGAGCTGAGGCAGGGGTAGATTTGGACAATGAAATGGAGTTTGAAATAGGTGGTCTCAGCAATGATACGGATGCGTGGTCAGAAGCTCACCTCGGGGTCAAGTAAACAATAAACAATCTGGTTCCCTTGGGTGTGAGGACACTGCATGAAATGAGTTGTCAGTCTCACCCCAACTCCTAAACAAAAACAAAAACAGAATTACCTGGAAAAACTCAGCAGGTCTGGCAGCATCGACGGAGAAGAAAAGAGTTGTCGTTTCGAGTCCTCATGACCCTTTGACAGAACTTGAGTTCGAGTCCAAGAAAGAGTTGAAATATAAGTTGGTTTAAGGTGTGTGTGTGGGGGGCGGAGTGAGAGAGATAGAGAGAAGTGGAGTAGGGGTGTGGTTGTAGGGACAAACAAGCAGTGATAGAAGCAGATCATCAAAAGATGTCAACAACAATAGTACAAAAGAACACATAGGTGTTAAAGTTAAAGTTGGTGATATTATCTAAACGAATGTGCTAATTAAGAATGGATGGCAGGGCACTCAAGGTATAGCTCTAGTGGGGGTGGGGAGAGCATAAAAGATTTTTAAAAATTTTTTAAAAAAAATAATGGAAATAGGTGGGAAAAGGAAAATTGTTATAATTTATTGGAAAAAAAAAGGAAGGGGGAAACAGAAAGGGGGTGGGGATGGGGGAGGGAGCTCACGACCTAAAGTTGTTGAATTCAATATTCAGTCTGGAAGGCTGTAAAGTGCCTAGTCGGAAGATGAGGTGTTGTTCCTCCAGTTTGCGTTGGGCTTCACTGGAACAATGCAGCAAGCCAAGGACAGACATGTGGGCAAGAGAGCAGGGTGGAGTGTTAAAATGGCAAGCGACAGGGAGGTTTGGGTCATTCTTGCGGACAGACTGCAGGTGTTCTGCAAAGCGGTTGCCCAGTTTACGTTTGGTCTCTCCAATGTAGAGGAGACCACATTGGGAGCAACAAATGCAGTAGACTAAGTTGGGGGAAATGCAAGTGAAATGCTGCTTCACTTGAAAGAAGTGTTTGGGTCCTTGGACGGTGAGGAGAGAGGAAGTGAAGGGGCAGGTGTTGCATCTTTTGCGTGGGCATGGGGTGGTGCCATAGGAGGGGGTTGAGGAGTAGGGGGTGATGGAGGAGTGGACCAGGGTGTCCCGGAGGGAGCGATCCCTACGGAATGCCGATAGGGGGGGTGAAGGGAAGATGTGTTTGGTGGTGGCATCATGCTGGAGTTGGCGGAAATGGCAGAGGATGATCCTTTGAATGCGGAGGCTGGTGGGGTGATAAGTGAGGACAAGGGGGACCCTATCATGTTTCTGGGAGGGAGGAGAAGGCGTGAGGGCGGATGCTTCTCTCTCTCTCCGCCCCCCACACACACACCTTAAACCAGCTTATATTTCAACTCTTTCTTGGACTCGAACTCAAATTCTGTCGAAGGGTCATGAGGACTTGAAACGTTAACTCTTTTCTTCTCTGCCGATGCTGCCAGACCTGCTGAGTTTTTCCAGGTAATTCTGTTTTTGTTTTTGTTTTGGATTTCCAGCATCCGCAGTTTTTTTGTTTTTATCACCCCAACTCCTAGTGAGCGTGGGCCCGACACTATCCAGCTCCCCAGTTTATAACCAAACATGCCGAACCCGACTAAAAACAAATTGTTTTTATTCTTTGCAGAATACACTGTGCGATTACAAAGAGGAGTGTTTCACTGAAGATAATGTGAAGAAAATCATCAAAGAATTTCAGGACGAGCTGAAGAAAATCGATTGCCTGATCCAGGAGCTTAAGGAGAACCTGGTCCTTAAATACGAGTACCTGCGTCCTGAGAACATTGAGAACAGAATCACCATCTAATAGGCAGAGTGGCCTTGTTCATAGATAGGGCTTGTTCGATGAGACGGTTTAGAGGGAGCTTACTCTGAATCTAACCCTGTGCTGTAACCCTCCTGGGAGTGTTTGATGAGGACAGTGTAGAGGGAGATTTACTCCCTATCTTACCCTGTGCCGTACCTGCCCTGAGAGTATTTGATGGGAACAGTGGAGATGGAGCTTTACTTTCTATCTGACCCTATGTTGTAGCTGTCTTGGGAGTGTTTGATGGGTACATTTCAGGAAAGTGGAGTTGAGATGGAAAATCAGCCATGAATTTATTGAATGACAGACAGGCTCTGTAGCTAACCCATTGCTTATCTTTCCTGGGAGTATCTGAGGAGAAAGTGCAGAGGGAACTTTACACTTTATCTAACACCGTGTTGTACTAGTCCACGGAGTGTTGATGGGGACATTTTAGAGGGATTTCTCAAATGCCACAGTGGGCTGTTGTGAATACTGTTTTCTCTAAGAATAAGGAAATAAATCTGCAGTTTAAAAAACCTCCCAGATGGAATGATTCACTTCTGTTTTCTACTGCATAACGCGCGTGTGTGTGTGTGTGTGTGTGTGTCTGTGTGTGTGTCTGTGTGTGTGTGCACGCACATGGCATGTTGCTCTCTCTGAACATCTGTAAATCTCCACATACATCAGCTGGCTATTTTAGATTGGTTCATGGTGGCCACTTTCACACTATTCACAGCAAGACTTCCTTAATTTTGTATACCAATTGATGGAACAGTGTAGAAGGAACTTGACCCTTATAACTCTGTGTTATAACTGCCCTGCAGGTGTCTGATGGAACAGTGTAGAAAGAGATTTACTCTGTATCTACCCCTGTTACGATCCCAGCTGAGGTTACCCCTGGACAAGCCCAATCCCAGAATGGAACACAGCTTGATAGATCCTAACTTATTTTTGTTTGTTTTGATACATGGAGGGTAGCTACTGAACACAGTCACAGGCATCAGCTGATGAACTTTTAACAACAGAATAAAACATTTATTCAACAAGCAAAGATGAACTATATTACAATACTCCTACAACTGTACCTTTACAGATATATACCGATTTGTAAAGATAACACAAGTTACAAAAGCTATCTTATACTCTAATGTTCACAGTAAGTACACAGACCATGTAAACCTATGGAACCCTGTGGTCAGACAGACCCCCACACTCTGAAACCAGGTAACAGGTGCCACCTCAAACAGACACTATGGATCTCTCATCAACTCCTTCCAGCCTCAGAATAAGGAGTCAGCCATTTAGGACTGAACTGAGGAGAAATTTCTTCACTCAAAGGGCAGTGACCTTTAAAATTCTATGCTGTGGGTGCTCAGTCATTGACTATATGTAAGACCGAAATCGATTAATTGCTGAGGGAATGGGAGATATGGGTACATTTCAGGAAAGTGGAGTTGAGATGGAAAATCAGCCATGAATTTATTGAATGACAGACAGGCTCGAAGAGACGAATAACCTACTCAAGCTCCCATTGATGTCATTCATTACTCCCCCAGTAGGCGGCAATTCAGTTAACCCAGTTGTTGATGGCGAAATGGCAGCTCCTTTTCCCACAATCCCCCACGGCTGGGAAAGGCCTCTATCAGTGACACGGGCCGTGTTGCGCTCTGGGATGGGGAACACACCGCACGTGCGCAGTTCCTTCAATCGCAGCTGCTTTTTATTAGTTTTTTTTATTATTAGTCACGTCCTCAACGGTCAGATTTTCTGTTCCCTCTCGATTCTGAAGAGTCGCTTCTTCCATTCGCCATTCGATTTAAAATAAACGGGAGGAAGTGGTGGTGACGTCATGCCAACATGGCGGCCGCCTATGGCCAGTGTTCGACAAAGAGCCAGGAATGGGCAAGAGGTGACTCTGAGAGGACCAGAGGGGGAGGAGGGTCTAAGGAGAGTTAGAGCGTTGCCCTAGCGGACAGGAGGGGAAACAGCCGCAAGAACAGTCTCTCTTCCCACCCTTTGAGTGAAAAAAATTCTCCCCAGTTTAGTCCTAACTGGCCGACTTATTGAAGGAAACATTCACCCAGCACTATCCCCGCCAAGCTCCTTAAGAATTTCAAACATTTCAATTAGATCACTTCTAATTCCTCTGAATTGTACGAAATATTGGCCCATTCTACTCAATCTCTGATCATAGGATAATTGTCTCATCCAAGAATCTGTCTAGTGAACCCTCGTTACGCTCCCTCTGAGGCACTTATTTCCTTCCTTAGCGAGGGGGACCAAATCCTGTGTGAATCTCCACTTGCCTGGATGGGTGCAGCTCCAACAACAATCAAGAAGCTCGACACCATCTAGGAAAAGCAGTCAACTTGATTAGCACCCCATCTACAAACATTCATTCCTTCCCCTACTGATGCACGGTAGCAGCAGTGTGTTCCGTCTACCAGATGCACTGCAGGAACTCACCAAGGTTCCTTCACAGCACCTGCCAAACTCACGACCACTACCATCTAGAGAGGCAAGAACAGCAGACATCTGGGAACACCACCACCTGGAAGTTCCCCTCCAAGCCACTCACCATCCTGACTAGCAAATATATCGCCATTCCTTCACTGTCGCTGGGTCAAAACCTGGAACTCCCTCCCTAACAGCACTGTGGATGTACCTACACCATATGGACTGCAGCGGGTCAAGAAGGCAGCTCACCACCACCTTCTCAAGAGTAAGTAGGGATTTGCTACAAATGCTGGCTTGGCCAGTGATACCCACATCCCATGAATGAATAAAAAAACCTATATACATTACCCTAAATATGGGTATAAATACAGAGTAAATCTCCCTCTATGTGTCCCCATCAAACACTCCCTGGGCAGGAACAGCACAGATTAGATACAAAGTAAAGCTCCCTCTACACTGTCCCCATCAAACATTCCCAACTCCCAGGACAGGTAGAGCATGGGCTTAGATACAGAGTAAAGCTCCCTCTACACTGTCCCCAGGACAGACACATCTGCATGTGAGATACAGAATTAAGCACCCTCTGAACTCTCCCCATCAAACAGTCCCATGACAGGTACAGCACTAGGACTGTTACACAGTAAAGCTCACTTTCCAAAGTCCCCATCTAAACAGCACCGGGTTAGATTAAGAGTAAAACTCCCTGTGTACCATTACCATTAAATACTCTGAGGACAGACACAGCACAAGGTTATATGCAGAGAAAAGCTCCCTCTGTCCCAACCAATGCTCACAGATCTGGTACAGCACGGGGTTCAATGCAGAGAAGAGCTTCCTCTACACTGTCCCCATTAAACGCTCCCCAGGGCAGGTACAGCACGGGGTTAAATACAGATTAAAGCTCCCTCTACACTGTCCCCATCAAACACTCTCAGGGCAGGTACAGCACGGGGTTAAATACAGAGTACAGCTTCCTCTACACTGTCCCCATCAAACACTCCCAGGACAGGTACAGGACGAGTTAGTAAATCTCAGTCTACAGTGTATGGCCAGCAGGTGCTTGATCCATATTCTGGTTTTAATGACCCTTCCTTCCTACTTCATTCTCTGTGTTCTGCCCTTCCCCTCATTGTTCACCAGTCAGCTGTGTGCTGTCGAAACAACCTCCTTCTGTTTATGAGTTTCTTAAACAGTGCAGTGAGTGTGTGGAGGCTAATGCTGTGCAGTTAGCTGTGGTTCAGTGGGTAGCACTCTCCTCCCACACCAGAGACTTTAGCTAGACTAATACATCCAAGTACTGAGGGAGAGTTACACTATTCGAATGTGCTGTCTTTCAAATCTTGTCAGAAGCAGTAGGGGCTGCAATGGGTGATCTTTTGTGTCTGGGTGTATAAATGAATTCACAAAGGTTCAAAGCCTCTCTCCTCCACAAACCTGCTTCACTTCCTCGTCTTTAAAGTGATACAACCCCACCCTCTGCTGGTGGAGCACAGGTACTACAGGCGCTGATCTTTGAGTCTCAGAGAAGTTCAGAACTGGGTGGATGCATCTGGAGACAGATTGATGAAGTGTGAATATTGAACAATATTGTAACGGATTGAAGTTTGTAGCGGGAGCCCAGGTGGTGCATTCGCCCTTTTATCACCGGACACTTTACCTGAACTGAGATAAGAAATATCCTTTTGAAAAACTATTTTACAGCATTTTGTCATATATTGACAAAGTTTTTTGAAATGGCTTCAATATTTATCAAAGCCTTTCTCAGATTTACGTTAAACACGGAACACCTCACTCTCTCCATGCTGAACTTGTGTCTTTCTTGATGTTCCTGTCATTTGGGATAAATGCTGTGTGATGCTTACTCCCTCTTGTTGAATTCCTGATGGTTTCCCGTCTGTTGGTGCAGTAGCGTCCATCCGCCAGCAGAGGGCGATCACAAGAGAGAGAAACAGGTTTGAGGAAGAGACACTTTGACCCTTTTTAAAATTCATTCACCCACGGACAAAAAAAAATCTCCCATTTCAGCAGCTCCAGCTGCGTCTGAAATGAATTTTAGGCTTTTCCACACCCAATGCCAAATCAGTTCCTGAACTGATCTTTTCCTTTTTTCTCCCTGTAATGATCTTTTCCTTTAGGTATTGATCTAATTTCCAATTGAAAGTTAATATTGACAGCAGCTGATTCACAGAATGAGTGAGGGGGAGGAGGGGACAGGATGATGTACCTGGACAGGTGAGTAAGGGGGAGGGGGGGACAGGATGATGTACCTGGACAGGTGAGTGAGGGGGAGAGGGGGCAGGATGATGTACCTGGACAGGTAAGTGAGGGGGAGTGGGGGCAGGAAATTGTACCTGGACAGGTGAGTGAGGGGGAGTGGGGGCAGGATGATGTATCTGGACAGGTGAGTGAGGGGGAGTGGGGACAGGATGATGTACCTGGACAGGTGAGTGAGCGTGTGTGTGTGTGTATCCCAAGGACAGGTACAGCATTACATACAAATTCAATTTTTGTCTAAACCATCCCCATCAAACACTCCCAGGCAGGTACAGCACGGGGTTAGATACAGAGTAAATCTCCCTTTACACTGTTTCTATCAAACGCTCCCAGGATAGACACACCACAGATTTAGATACAGAATAAAAGCTCCCCCTACATTCTGCCCATCAAACAGTCCCATGGTAGATACAGCACAGTGCCAGATGCACAGCAAAGGTCCCTCTACAATGTCTCCATCAAACACTCCAAGGGCAGGTACACTCCGGGGCTAGATACAGAGTATATCCCCTGCTCAAAGGGACAGTTCCCTCCGGGACACCCTAGTCCACTCCTCCATCATCCCCAACACCTCAACCCCCTCCCACAGCACCTTACCATGCAACCGCAGAAGGTGCAACACCTGCCCCTTTACTTCCTCCCTCCTCACTGTCCAAAGACCCAAACACTCCTTTCAAGTGAAGCAGTGCTTTACTTGCACTTCCCTCAATTTGGTCTACTGCATTCGCTGCTCCCAATGCAGTCTCCTCTACATTGAGAGACCAAACGCAGACTGGGAGACCGCTTTGCGGAACACCTTTGGTCTGTCCACAAGCATGACCCAGACCTCCCTGTCGCTTGCCATTTCAACACTCCACCCTGCTCTCATGCCCACATGTCCGGCCTTGACCTGCTGTATTGTTCCAGTGAAGCTCAACGCAAACTGGAGGAACAGCGCCTCATCTTCCGACTAGCCACTTTACAGCCTTCCGGACTGAATACTGAGTTCAACAATTTCAGATTATGAACTCTCTGCTCCATCATCACCCCTTTTTGATCCCTTTTTTTTCAAATGTTTTCTTTTGAATTTATATATTTTTTTCCACCTATTTTTATTATTATTATTTTAAAAATTTATTTCCATTCATTGTTTCATCCCCACCTTTTAGCCACTTTGATCTTTTTCCCACACCGTCCCCTCCCCCCGCCCCACTCCCACTAGGGGCCTTCTGTCACTTGCTAATCCTGTTTTCTACTCTTAATGTCACAATTAGCACCTTCTTTAGCCAGTATCACCACCATCAACACCCCTTCGACCTTTTGTTTATAACAACTTTTGCAATCTCTCCTTTCCCCTCACTTATCACTGGCCTTCTATCCAGCTTCATCTGTCCCACCCCCCTTAAACATTATATATTTCACCGCATTTTTACTTCTCTTTCCTTCTGCAGAAGAGTCATACGGACTTGAAACATTAACTCTGTCTTTCTCTCCACAGATGCTGTCAGACCTGCTGAGTTTTTCCAGCAATTTTTGTTTTTATAACTCCTTTACACTGTCTCCTCAAGCACTCGCAGGGCTCAGACACCATGGGATTAGATATAGATTAAATAATCCCTTTATACTGTCACAGTCAAACAGTCCCAGTAGAGGTGCAGCACTGGGTTAGATACAGAATAAAGCACCTACTAGTCTCTCCCCATCAAACAGTTCCAGGGCAGGTCCAGAACAGGGTTAGATAGAGTAAATCTCCCTCCACCTGTCTAGGGAGCATTTGATGGTGACAGTATTGAGGGAGCTTTACACTGTATCTAACCCCGTACTGAACCTGCCCTGGGAGCGTTTGATTGGAAGATTGTAGAGTGAGCTTTATTCTCTGTCTAACCCCTTGCTGTATCTGCCTTCCAAGTGTGTGTGCATGCTTGTGTATGTGCATGTGTGCACATGTTATATGTGTGTGTGTGTGTGCACCTGTGCATATGCTGTGTGTGTGTTTTTTTTATTCATTCACAGGATGTGGGCTGCATTGGCTGGGCCAGCACTTATTGCCCATCCCTAGTTGCCCTTGAAAATGTGGTGGTGAGCTGCCTTCTTGAATCGCTGCAGTCCATGTGGTGTAGATACACCCACAGTGCTGTTAGGAAGGGAGTTCCAGGATTTTGACCCAGCAACAGTGAAGGAACAGCCGATATATTTCTAAGTCAGGATGGTAAATGGCTTGGAGGGGAACTTCCAGGTGGTGGTGTTCCCATGTGTCTGCTGCCCTTGTCCTTCTAGATAGCAGAGGTCATGGGTTTGAAAGGTGCTGTTTAAGGAGCCTTGGTGAATTCCTGCAGTGCATCTTGTAGATGGTACACACACTGTGCATCGGTGGTGGAGGGAATGAATGTTTGTAGATGTGGTGTCAATCAAGTGGGCTGCTTTGTCCTGGATGATATTGAGTTTCCCGGGTGTTGTTGGAGCTGCAAAACACTCCTGCTTTGTGCCTTGTAGATAGTGGACAGGCTTTGGGGGGAGTCAGAAGGTGAGTTACTCATCACAGGATTTCCAGCCTCTGACCTGCTCTTGTAGCCACAGTATTTATATGGCTGGTCCAGTTCAGTTTCTGGTCAATGGAAACCCCCAGGATGTTGACAGTGGGGGATTCAGCGATGTTAATGCCATTGAAAGTTATGGGGCGATAGTTAGATTCTCTCTTGTTGGAGATGGTTATTGCCTGGCACTCGTGTGGCGCGAATGTTACGTAAGCTCCTTTCCCCACAATTCCCCGCGGCTGGGAAAGGCCTCTATCAGTGACATGGGCCGCGTTGCACTCTGGGTTGCGGAACCTTCCGCACATGCGCAGCTTCTTCACCCGCTTAACCCGAAGCTGCTTTTTATTAGTTTTTTTTATTATTAGTCACCTCCTCGACGGTCAGATTTTCTGTTCCCTCTCGATTCTGAAGAGTCGTTTCTTCAATTCGCCATTCGATTTAAAATAAACGGAAGTGGCGGTGACGTCACGCCAACATGGCGGCCTTCTATGGCTAGCGTTAGACAAGGAGTAGCGGCCGGGTCGGGGGTTGGGCAAGAGGTGACCGAGGAGAACCAGTGGGAGAGGAGGGTCTAAGGAGAGTTATACCGGCCCCTAGCGGACAGGAGGGGAAACAGCAGCAGGCACAGTCTCTTTCCAAAGGCCAGTTCAGTTAGAGGCTCTGGGAACCTCTTCAAATATAAACTTCAGCTTCTAAATTCACCAACAACAAAAACCATTCACTCTGCAGTGCAGCTTCATTCCCAGCCTGTATTTTCACATCAACTGGGGTGTGAGACACTTTACACCAATATATATTAAAATCAAACCTAATGATATGTCACATTTAACATTTGATTTGGGGTCAGAGAGAAGTTAAGTCACCAATTGCACTTCGACTCTGTGCTATGGTGATATATTTACAGTATCTAATTTCAGAGTGAAACCCACAAAGATTTTCAACTTTGCTTTTGTCATTCTTCTAATGTTGACTGGAGTGAGATTGAGATTATAAAGCAGCAACACATTTCACCTTTGGAACAGAATCACTTTAACCACCCTGCTCTGGATGATAACACTTTCAAAAATAATTGATGTGTGATTTAAATTCTGAGTTTACTGTGCATTGGGGAAGAGTCACCTGTTTCAATATTCCTGTACAACTCTGCAACTTAACTTGGTAATTTGTCTATGATAATGGTTAATGGCTCCCCCTCCACACATTACCGTCGAGGTGGCTGTGTTGGGGAAGAGACCGTTGTCCACCTCCTGGAATGTGCCTTTGCAAGGAAGGTCTGGAGAGAGATGCAGTGGTTTTTGTCAAGGTTCATCCTGATCAGCTCCATGCCACAGGACTCTGTGTTCCCAGGGACACACACTAACACAAACATCAACTGCAGCTGAAGGATCATCAGCTCGATGTAAGACATTCTTTGGTCTGCCTGAAACTTGTTGGTCTTCCAGTGCAAAGAGTTGTCCCCAGCCAAGCGTTACAAACTGACATATTACAAGGTCCATAACCTCCTTAATAATACATTCCAGCAATTTCCCTCTGATAAATTTTAAGCTAACTGGCCTGTGGTTTCCCGTTTGCAGTCTCTCTCCTTTGTTGAGTAGAGGAATCACATTGGCTATTTTCCAATCTGATGGGACCTTTGCAGAATCAAGGGAAATTTGGAAAATTAAAACCAATGCATCTACTATCTCAGCAGAGGCTCAGGCTAATGCTCTGGTCACAGGTTCAAATCCCACCACGGCAGTTGGTGGAATTTAAATTCAATTACTAAATCTGGAATCAAAAGCTAGCTATCATTGATTGCCATAAAATCCCATCTGGTTCACTATTGTCCTTTATTAAAGGAATTCTGCCATCCTTACCCATTCTAGCCTACATGTGACTCCACACCCACGGCAATGTGGTTAACTCTTAACTGCCCTCCCTAATGGCCAAACAAGCCACTACATTCGAGGGCAAGTTAGGGACAGGCAGTAAATGCTGACTTTGCCAATGATGCCCACATCTCTTGAAAGAACGAAGAGAAAAAAATGGCCTTGGGATTTGTCAGCTTTCCGTTGTAATAATTTTCTCAGTGCCCATTCCCTGGTAGTTGGAATTGTTTTAATATCCTCACTGCCATTTCACCTCTAGGTTTACAAACATTGCTGGAATATTACATGTGTCCTGTGTGATGGAACCGTGTGTGTGTGTGTCTGTGTGTGTGTGTGTGTGTGTGTGTGTCACCTATCAGCCGCAAACACAGGAGAGAACCAGTCTCTGATTGGAGGAGTAGAGCCTTGCAGCTCTTTCATTCAACTTACCCGTTGTTTGAAGAATGAGTCCACGGGCCAGATACATAGGCTTCGGGGGGGTCGAGTTGTGGCCCACGGGCCAGAGGTTGGGCAAGCCGGCCAAAAAGGCATATTACAACAGTGAGGTCATCCACGTTGAACTTAAATTGAATCTTCCTCCACCACTCTGTGGGCAGTGCATTCTGAATCCTAACCACTTACTGCGTGAAACCTTTTTTCTCATGTCACCTTTGGTTCCTTTGCCAATTGTGTTAACTCGGCGTCCTCTAGTTCTCGACCGTTCCACCAATGGGAACAGTTTCTACCTATTTAATCGATCCACGTAACTGAAGTCCCTGCACTGTTGGAGGGTCAGCACTGAGGGAGCGCTGCACTGTTGGAGGGTCAGTACTGAGGGAGTGCTTTCACTGTCAGAGGGTCAGTACTGAGGGAGTGCTGCACTGTCAGAGGGTCAGTACTGAGGGAGTGCTGCACTGTTGGAGGGTCAGTACTGAGGGAGTGCTACACTATCAGAAGGTCAGTACTGAGGGAGTGCTGAACTGTTGGAGGGTTAGTACTGAAGGAGTGCTGCACTATTGGAGGGTGAGTACTGAGGGAATGCTGCACTGTCACAGGGTCAGTACTGAGGGAGTGCTGCATTGTCAGAGGGTCAGTATTGAGAGAGTGCTACACTGTCAGAGGGTCAGTACTGAGAGAG
The DNA here is from genome assembly GCF_017639515.1 of Carcharodon carcharias. NCBI lineage: Eukaryota > Metazoa > Chordata > Chondrichthyes > Lamniformes > Lamnidae > Carcharodon > Carcharodon carcharias. Next base: position 12,188,734 of record NC_054499.1, on the reverse strand, counting down.
TGCTGCGCTGTCAAAGGGTCAGTAATGAGAGAGTGCTGCACTGTTGGAGGGTCAGTACTGAGGGAGGGCTGCACTGTCGGAGGATCAGCACTGAGGGAGTGCTGCACTGTCAGAGGGTCAGTACTGATGGAGTGCTGCACTGTCAGAGGGTCAGTACTGTGGGAGTGTTGCACTGTTGGAGAGTCAGTACAGAGGGAGTGCTGCAATGTTGGAGGGTCAGCACTGAGGGAGTGCTGCACTGTCAGAGGGTCAGTACTAAGGGCATGCTGCACTGTCAAAGGGTCAGTATTGACGGAGTGCTGCACGGTCGGAGGTTCAGTATTGAGGGAGTGCTGCATTGTCAGAGGGTCAGTACTGAGGGAGTGCTGCACTGTCGGAGGGTCAGTACTGAGGGTGTGCTGAACTGTCGGAGGGTCAGTACTGAGGGAGTGCTGCACTGTCGGTGGGTCAGTACTGAGGGAGTGCTGCACTGTCAGAGGGTCAGTACTGATGGAGTGCTGCACTATCAGAGGGTCAATACTGAGGGAGGGCTGCACCGTTGGAAGGTCAGTACTGAGGGAGTGCTGCACTGTCAAAGGATCAGTACTGAGGGAATGCTGCACTGTCAGAGGGTCAGTACTGAGGGAATGCTGCACTGTCAGAGGGTCAGTACTGAGGGAGTGCTGCACTGTCAGAGGGTCAGAACTGAGGGTGTGCTGCACTGTCAGAGGGTCAGTACTGAGGGCAGGCTGCACTGTTGGAGGGTCAGTACTGAGGGAGTGCTGCACTGTCGGTGGGTCAGTACTGAGGGAGTGCTGCACTGTCAGAGGGTCAGTACTGACGGAGGGCTGCACTATCAGAGGGTCAATACTGAGGGAGAGCTGCACCATTGGATGGTCAGTACTGAGAGGGAGCTGCACTGTTGGAGGGTCAGTACTGAGGGAGTGCTGCTCTGTCAGAGGGTCAGTACTGAGGGAGTGCTGCATTGTCAGAGGGTCAGTACTGTGAGAATGCTGCATTGTCAGAGGGTCAGTACTGAGGGTGTGCTGCACTGATAGAGGCTCAGAACTGAGGGAGTGCTGCACTGTCAGAGGGTCAGTACTGCGGGAATGCTGCACTGTCAGAGGGTCAGTACTGAGGGTGTGCTGCACTTAAAAAGGGTCAGAACTGAGGGAGTGCTGCACTGTCAGAGGGTCAGTACTGAGGGCAGGCTGCATCGTTGGAGGGTCAGTACTGAGGGAGGGCTGCACTGTCGGAGGGTCAGTACTGAGGGAGTGCTGCACTGTTACAGGGTCAGTACTGAGGGAGGGCTGCACCTTTGGAGGGTCAGTACTGAGGGAGGGCTGCACTGTCAGAGGGTCAGTACTGAGGGATGGCTACACCTTTGGAGGGTCAGTACTGAGGGAGTGCTGCACTGTCAGAGGGTCAGTACTGAGGGAGTGCTGCTCTGTCAGAGGGTCAGTACTGAGGGAGTGCTGCATTGTCAGAGGGTCAGTACTGTGAGAATGCTGCACTGTCGGAGGGTCAGTACTGAGGGAGTGCTGCACTGTCAGAGGCTCAGTACTGAGGGAGTGCTGCACTGTCAGAGGCTCAGTACTGAGGGAGTGCTGCACTGTCAGAGGGTCAGTACTGAGGGAGTGCTGCATTGTCAGAGGGTCAGTACTGTGAGAATGCTGCACTGTCAGAGGGTCAGTACTGAGGGAGTGCTGCACTGTCAGAGGGTCAGTACTGAGGGAGTGCTGCACTGTCAGAGGCTCAGTACTGAGGGAGTGCTGCACTGTCAGAGGGTCAGTACTGAGGGAGTGCTGCATTGTCAGAGGGTCAGTACTGTGAGAATGCTGCACTGTCGGAGGGTCAGTACTGAGGGAGTGCTGCACTGTTACAGGGTCAGTACTGAGGGAGGGCTGCACTGTCAGAGGGTCAGTACTGAGGGAGTGCTGCACTGTCAGAGGGTCAGTACTGAGGGAGTGCTGCACTGTCAGAGGGTCAGTACTGAGGGAGTGCTGCACTGTCAGAGGGTCAGTACTGAGAGAGTGCTGCACTGTCAGAGGGTCAGTACTGAGGGAGTGCTGCACTGTCAGAGGGTCAGTACTGAGAGAGGGCTGCACTGTTGGAGGGTCAGTACTGAGAGAGGGCTGCACTGTCGGAGGGTCAGTACTGAGGGAGTGCTGCACTGTCACAGGGTCAGTACTGAGGGAGTGCTGCACTGTCACAGGGTCAGTACTGAGGGAGGGCTGCACTGTCGGAGGGTCAGTACTGAAGGATAGCTGCACTTTGGAGGGTCAGTACTGAGGGAGGGCTGCACTGTCGGAGGTGCCATCCTTCGGATGAGACATTAAAACGAGGCGCCATCCACTCTTTCAGGTGGACATAAATGATTCCAGTAGCTACTATTTTGAAGGAGAGGAGGGTAATTCTCCCTGGTGTTCTGGCCAATATTTATCCTCCCATTGACATCACAGTAAGAAGATTGTCATTACTGATAAACTGGAGACAAAGCAAGTTGGTGAAGTATGAAACTGGACACAAATCCTTTTAGTGATAGTTGGTTTATTCACAGGCTGCAGCATTCCAAATGTCTGTCCCCTACCTATTCCCTGCTGTCTTCCTTTATAAGTGCTCCAGGTACTTAATGAACAACACCCTACACCTCTGTATCTTAACATAAAAAATACACCATTAATAGTTAACAGCCCACACATCTAAGATAGTCATTAATAAACCTGATAGAGAATTCAAGAGAAACTTCTTAACTCCAGGAAATGAGAATATGGAACTCACCACCACAGGGAGTGGTTGACGTGAATAGCTTAGATTCTTTTAAGGAGAAGTTAGGTAAACAAAAGTGAGAAAGGAATAAGAAGGTATGTTGATGGGGTTAGATGAAGAGGGGCATAAGGAAGGTCAGATGGAGATGGAGACCAGCATAGAGCAGTTGGGCCAAACAGCCTTTCCCTGTGCCGTAAATACAAGATAAGACTATGTTTGTCACCATTCCAGATTTTCCAGAAATACTGGAAGTGAAAATGTAGCAGCAGATTGTCCAACCCAAGCTTGAGGACACACAGAAACTATAATTACACCACAATTACCTGAACACAGTGATTGAAAACACACTGAGGGTGGCACTTCCAGCCAAAAAATTACTCAAAACTCCTGCCCCAACCCACCACCTTAGTAAATAATTATCCAATATCTCTAAAAGCATTCAGGTAACCATCAGGGGCCTGGGAGGGATCCACTACACTTTTCTCAGAGCCAGGCCACTCTGCCCTTTAGATGGTGATGCTGTTCTCGATGTTCTCAGGACAGAGGTACTCGTATTTCAGATCCAGGCCCTTGTTACGCTCCTGGATCATGTGATTGATCGTTTTCAGTTCTTCCTGAAATTTCTGGATGGTTTCCTTCACCGCCTCTTCGGTGAAATATTCCTCGTAATCGCCAAGTTTTTTCTGCAGGGAAATGAATGGTTGGTATTCAATCAGATGTGGGCACGTCCAGTTATAAACTGGGGCATCTTCATGCTGTAGGAGCCACACCCAAGGGGAATTGGAAACTCATTCCATTCAAGGTCCTCACATCCAGCAGACTGAGGTTATGTTCATCCCCACAATCTGACTGTTAACTCACTCTACCCGGTCTTGTCCCTGGGAACTGTCTGAACCTGAACCAGACTGTTCCCAAACTCTGCATCATATCTGACCCACAAGGTGCGCTTCTAGCCACAAATCTGTGCTGTTCCTCCCCCTTAACGTCGTCCAACTCTGGCCCTGTCTCAGCTCATCTGCTGCGGAAGTCCTCGTAACATGCCTTTGTTGCCTCCGGACTCGACTATTCCAACGCACTCCGGGCTGGTCTCTCAGATTCCCACCCTTGGCAAACTTGAGGTTGATCCAAAACTCTGCCGCCCATGCAGACTCGCACCAAGTCTTGTTCACCCAATAACCCTGTGTCGCTGACCCACATTGGCTACTGGTTAAATAAGGCCTCGATTTTAAAACTTTAATACTTATTTTCAAATCTCTCCATGGCCTCTGCCCCTCCCTATCTCAGTAATCTCCTCCATCCCTACAACGCCCTGAGATCACTGCACTCCTCCAATACTGGCCATCATGAGCATCACCGATTTTAATGCCTGCACCATTGGCCGCCGTGTCTTCAGGTCCAAAACTCTGGAATTCCCTCCCTAAACCTCTCCGCCTCCCACTCCTCCAAGACACTCCTTAAAACCTATCTCTTGGACCAAGCTTGTGGTCATCTGCCCTAATAGCTTATTATATGTCGCTGTGTCAAATGTTGTTTTTCTTAATTGTTGCTGTGAAGGACCTCGGGATGTTATATCAATAAAGGCACTATATAAATGCAGGTTGATGCTTCTGAGTCGATTAGTCAATTCCTTACCATTCCAGGCTGTGGAGGGCTAATGATCCAGGAAAATGCCATCTGGGTGCAGGACTGGGTGACATCCAGGAGTGATTCCATGATGTGCTCCATCGTCACGATCCCCTTGTTGGTTGGGGGAGGCTTCCGCATTGAGATAGGCGAGTTGGGGACCCAGGCACCCCAGTCATACTGTTTAACAAAGGAAGGAAAATCAATTTCAGTCAGGTAGAAAGACAGAAAGAACTTTCATTTACAGACCATCTTTCCCAATCTCAAAGAGCTTTGCAGCTTCTCTGATTGTCCAGGACTCTCTCCGGATTGGGTGACTAATCTCCCAGGTACTGCTGCTCACATCACTGCATTTACTACAGGTGTTCAGGGTCTTACTGAGACCACATCTGGAGTACTGTGTGCAGTTTTGGTCTCCTTATTCGAAAAAGGATATAATTGCGTTAGAAGCAATTTAGAGAATGTTCACTGGACTCATTCCTGGGTGAAGGGGTTTTCTAATGAAGAAAGATTGAACAGGTTGGGCCTACACCCATTGGAGTTTAGAAGAATGAGAGGCGATGTTATAGGAACATATAAGATCCTGAGGGGACTTGGTAGGGTGGATACCCAGAGGATGTTTCTTATTGTTGGGGAGACTAAAACTAGGGGTCATAGTTTAAAAATAAGAGATCTTCCTTTTAAGGCAGAGATGAGGAGAAGCTTTTTCTCCCACAAGGTCATTGGTTGTTGTGGAATTCTCTTCCCCAGAATGTAGTGGAGGCTGGATCTTTGAATTTATTCGAGGTAGAGTTGGACAGATTTTTGTTAGGCTAAGGGAGTCAAGGGTTATTGGGGGCAGACAGGGAAATGGAGCTGAGACCACAACCAGATCAGACATGATCTTGTTGAATGGTGGAGCGGATTTGAAGGGTCAAATGGCCTCCCCCTGCTCCTGTGTTCCTATGTTCCCAGGGGGAAACTCCCCCAGCTACTCTGGTGGGATTTGAACTCATGTCTCCAAATCATTAGACCTGGTCAAAGGTCCCATAGGCTGTATTTGTACATTTTCACAACTAAGCAGCAGCCTAGAGAGTAACTTGCAGGCCACTGGCAAGCAGTGCCCTTTAAGATAGCAACAAACAAATTCAAAGTACCACACACTGAACTCAAAAGGCCATGCACCTTGAAATTTATTTAGAGGGGACGCTGATCACTAGTCCAGGAACATTATCACTGTGGAGGCCTTGTGGTGCAGTAGATAGTGTCCCTGCCTCTGAGCCAGAAACTTGGGGTTCATGACCTGCTTCAGGACTGAGCGACCATGGAAGGTGGGTTTATAATGTGGCCAAACAGGTTGATTATCAACCTGTAAATCCTTCCAATACACCAATGGCAGGCGGTAAGAGTGAGAGAGCCTCATGATCAGTCATGCAGGATGGAGCCCCTCAAGCCAGAGCCTGTGTTAACAACTAGTAACCTGTTCCAGGAAAAACTGGCCATGGAAATGGATGGAAACACATGATCTGTCTGACTCATCGACCACTAGGCAATGGAAGAATTCTCCCAAACCCTGTCTCTCTTGCTCTCTCTCTCTCCATCGATCTGCATATTTGAATGTTTTCCAGCATTAGTTTTGAGCTCTGTTGAGAGACTCTGCAGCTCAATGGACTGTCAGCACTGCACGTTGAGGCTCACACATGAGGTATGTCTGCTGACTGAGTTAGCGACGAAAGAGTACCAAGGTCTGGGGAAATATAATTCACCCAAAAGGAAAGATCATGGCAAGAGAAACGACAGAAGTAGAACCCGATAAACCAACAACAAAACTGCACAGAGCACCTGAGCGATCTGAAAGAGTTACCTGTCCGTTATTTATGGCTGCATGCTGGGCACTGCAGGTGAAGATTACCACGGTGAGGAATTTGCAGAGTTCCACCCTCGTACTCAACGATGTCGGGAATCCTGAAAGATAGGCATCTTTGGGTAATAAAGCCAACAGGAGACCAGATCGAGGGAGCTTTATTCTGCAGTCGCCTGGGCTGTACGTGCACTGGGAGTGCTCAGAGGATGGATGTTCCATTCACCGGGGTCACCATCACTTTTACGAGGACAAGTCAAACTTCCCTTAACAATGCGAGAAAGAGCAGCAGTAGGCCACAGGCCTCAAGTCTGTCTCACCACTCAAAATGGCTGATCTACCTAAACTCTATTTGCCCGTCCTATCCCCACATGCCTTCATTCCCTTGGCGCCCAAAAACCTTGAATAAAGTCAATGCCTGAGTATCCACAGTTGTCCAGCTTACAGAATTACAAGAAGTCACATTGCTTTCAGTGAAGGAATTTCTTCTGATCTCAGTCCAAACTGGCTGACCCTCTTTGAAATCCACCCCTAAATCCTCAACAAGCTCAACAGGTTTTACACTGAAAAATGGTCAACACCAAATTAAATGGTAAAGAAACAAATTAATATTTGGGTAAAATACAGAATAAAACTTCCTCCTCACTAGCCCATCAAACACTCCCAGGACAGGTACAGCACGGGGTTAGATACAGAGTAAAGCTCCCTCTACACTGTCCCCATCAAACACTCCCAGGACAGGTACAGCATGGGGTTAGATACAGAGTAAAGCTCCCTCTACACTGTCCCCATCAAACCTCCCAGGACAGGTACAGCACGGGGTTAGATACAGAGTAAAGCTCCCTCTACACTGTCCCATCAAACACTCCCAGGACAGGTACAGCAAGGGGTTAGATACAGAGTAAAACTCCGTCTACACTGTCCCCATTAAACACTCCCAGGGCAGATACAGCACGGGGTTAGATACAGAGTAAAGCTCCGTCTACACTGTCCCCATGAAACACTCCCAGGGCAGGTACAGCATGGGGTTAGATACAGAGTGAAGCTCCCTCTATACTGTCCCCGTTAAATGCTCTCATCCAGGGGAAGGTCATCCATCATTGCTCCTGATGTGCTCTAATGATAATGGATCATTAAATTATAAGGGTTTCTGATAGAACAAGTAGGGAGAAATTATTTAATCTGGCAAGTGATAACCAGGCGTCAAAATAAGCTGCAGGGAAAATGAGGAGAAATCTCCTCACTCAAAGTTGTTAAGATCTTTAGCGCATGACCTGAAATGGTGATGGAATCAGGAAGATAGGCTGTTGGATAAGTACTTGAAGAGGAATAATTAGCAGGGTTATGTCGTGGAGGCTGGGCTTTGAGGCTAATTCGGATAGCTCTTTCAAAGAGCCCGTACAGACATGATGGGTTGAATGGCCTCTTTCTGTGCTGCAAGATTCTATGGCCGGGATTTTCCGGCCCCATTGTGGCAGGTTTCCCTGCGGCACCGGCAGCGAGCCTTTCAAACCTCCGATGACTTCAGCAGGACTCCGAGCTCCCGCTGGTGGGAGAGGCTGGAAAATCACACCCTCTGATTTCATAGGGAGAAGAACAGATTAACTTTTTGGATCACGAACAAGTTTTCATTCACTTACCAGAGTTTTTAAGGTCTTGTAATCCAACTTCAGTCAGATCCTGAATCCAGGCCTGAAGCTCAGGATCGTTCTTTACTAGCTGGTCGTTCTCATAGTAGAATGTCACAATGTTGGAGACGAAACTGAAGATCATATTCAGATGTGTTAATGATCAGTGATGAGTGCAAAACATGCAATGCATAGTCTTCAGGGTTTTGTTTAATTCCTTCGAGGGATGTGAGCATTCATGGAAAGGCCAGCCACTGGCTTTGGATCCCTAGTTTCCACAAGAAGGTGGTGGACTGCCTTCTTGAGTCACCATAGAGTGATGGTGCTTTCACAGTGCTGTTAGGGAGTTCCAGGGTTTTAATCCAGTGACCATGAATGAACGGCCAGTACATGTCCCAATTCGAGATGGTATGCGAATTGGAGGGGGATTTGGAAGTTGCTGTGCGTCCGCTGCCCTTGTCCTTCTGGGTGGTAGAGGTCACGGCTTTAAGAGGTCATACCACAGAAGCCTTTGTAAGTTGCTGCAGTGAATCCTGTGGGCAGTGGAGGGGTGAGTGTTTGTGATTCGGTGATGAGGTGCCAATCATGTGGGCTGCTTTGTCTTGGATGGTGAGTGCTGCTACAACCTCATCTATCCACGCAAATGGACAGTATTCCATCACAGGAATAGGAACATGAGAGCAGGAGGAGGCCATTCAGCCCCTCGAGGGTGTTCCACCATTCAATTGGATCATGTTTGATCTGTATTGTGATTCCATTTACCCATCTTGATTCTACAACACATAATATCCTGGTCCAACAAAAGTCCAGCAATCGCTGCTTTGAAATTTCCAATTGACCTCCAGTCTCATGTGCGTTTTTGGGGAGGGAGCTCCAGATTTTCACCATTATGTGTTGAGGAGTTCTTCATGATGGTGCTGAATGGCAGAGCTTAAATTTTAACTGTTTTCCCCTTTGTTGTGGACTTCCCATCCCTTCCCCACCACACGCACTAAAGGAAACAGTTTCTCTCTATCCACCTGATCAAATGTTTTAATCCTTGTGAACACCTCAAATAGATCAGCCTGTACCTTCGATACTTAAGGAAGTGCAAAATAATTCAATGCAAATTATCCACATAATTTAACCGTTTTAGCCCCAGTATCATTCTGACAAATCTATGCTGCACCCACTCCAATATATCCTTCCTGAGGTCTGGTGCAGTGCCTGGAATTGAATGCAGTTACTCCAAATATAGTTTAACCAGAGCTTTATACAACTATAAACTAACTTCCAACCCTTTGTATGCCAATCCCTTGTGTGGTGAAATTAACATTCCATTCATCTTCTAATTCAATCAGTGAGTATTGCTTATACACAGGGTCCTGAGAGCTTTAAACTCTCAAACGTCTCACTGGATGAACCCTAACTTATCATTTACCTGTGAATCGCTGACCATACCAACAAGCCATCATCCTTATAACAGTAGCCCTTTATGTCTTTGACTCCATGGTGCTCCAGACGTTCTGGTAGACACAATGATTGGTAGGTCAAGGCTTGGAACTCTTTCTGAGATAGCACAAGGAGACCCTCAGCTCCAATACCAAAAGCCTTTGGAGTAAACGTAAGAGACTTGTTCAGAGATTGGATGGACACTGTACTGAAAGCATTTTAACATCCCAGCATTAATATTTCTCACTTTAGCAAGCACAAAATATATTTTAAGTGCAATCAAGAAGACAGGATAAAGATGATGTAAAGCAAGACTCACTTTGGCGATAATTCCATCTGAACTCATCAGATCCTTTCTGGCATTGGTGTTTACGTGCATCGTATATCTCACATGAGGAGCCAGAAGCTAAAACCCAAACATAGATTATTGAAATTGGAAGCAGGTAAAATGTGACTCATGTTGAAATATTAAACTGGAGATTACGGTGAGGTCCAAGGACACTCAGGACACGTGATGAATTGCTGCCATTTAAACCAATCAATTTTGTGCAGAATCTCAAAAGATCATACTATTTTCCATTCACATCCCATCTTTCACAAGTTATGACACTGTTTGAAGAAAAGTACAGCGCTAATCCCCCGTACCCCCCACAAAATGCTGGTGACCGACGTGGTAATTGACAATGTTAGAAATGCAGGGCCCTTTAAGAGTAAACCAGGACAAGTTTCAGAGTGAGCTGAGTGCATGTGATGCTTACTGAAGCCTGTGTTTAAGAGTTGGGATTTCCCCAGTAAGGGGCTGCTTCTGGAGTAGTATAAGATCCAGAAGGGAAGAGTGGGATTTGGTATATATACCAAACTGTACTTTAACAATAAAACAGTTATGAATCACAGAACATCCGCTGCTGCCTGATTTGGTTAATGTATGTCCACCTGTGAAACAGTGATAGTCAGATCCAGTTGCGAATCATTGGAATTCTCTGCCCCAGAGGGTTGTGGATGCTCAGTTGTTAAAGACTGAGATCGATAGTCTTTGGGGGCAACATGGAAATCAAGAGATGGCTGGAGAAGGCGGGAAAGTGGAGTTGTTGAGACAGAAGATCAGTCGTGATTTTATTGAAAGGCTGAGCAGGTTCGAGGGGCCACATGACCTTCTCCTGCCTCTTATATTCTTCTAACTGCATTACCATGTAAATGTGCTTTGTAATGCGATGATGCAGATTCTTAATTGTAACTGTTGCATTGATGAAATATAGAAAGAATCTTGCACGCAATCTTCCCCTTGCCAGATTCCAGGTGATTACTGCTTCAGCTTGTTCAAAGCTGAAACCATCTATCATCTTTAACCAAAGGAACAAGGGACGATTTTAACCCTGCTGTCCATGGGAACTGGGAACTGGGCAGGCAGTTAAAATTGCTGATGTTCCAGAGGCTGTGATTTTAACCTGTTTTGCCCAGCAGTCGGAACGGGAACCTGCCGGAGAGTGGCGGGGACCCTCCTTGATGTGCACAGACTGGGATCAAATGAGACATGGCCACAGCTACCGGCTGCAAATGCCCCAAGTTAAAATGGGAACTACATTCGGTCTCGTGTTTCGTACCTTGTAAATGGGATGCACGGAGGGCAGCTGTCTGAGGGTGGCGACGCTGAATGACTCGGCGATCAGGTGAGTCTTCAGAAGGTGGGAGATCAGCTCAAAGTGCTGGGTATCTGAACTCCGCACCCAGATCTTAGCCAGCAGCCAGTCGAGTTCAGAGTCCGAGGGAAGGAAAATGGGATTGTCTTCTCCTGGGGTTTGCTTCAGCTGTAAGGAACATTAATACGGAACATTATGAACCCCATCTATCATGCAACAACAAGCTGCATTTATATAGCTCCTCCAATGTACTAAAACATCTCAAGGCATTTCATAGGAGGGTTATCAATTAAAATGTGACGACAAACCATGTAGGGAGATATGTGGCAGATGCCCAAAAGCGGTAGGCTTAAAGGAGGTTCGATAAAGAGGAGAGAAAGGTGGAGAGGTTTAGGGAGGGAATTCCAGAGCATGGGGTATACACTATGGTGAAGCAATTAAAATTGGGGTGGTGCACTAAGAGGCCAGAGTTGGAGGATCGCAGATATCATAGTGATCTCAAAGGCTATTACGGCTGGAGGAGATTACAGAGATAAAGAGGGGCTACGGCCATAGAGGGATTTGAAAACAAGGATGAGAATTTTGAAATTGAGACAATGTAAGTCAGCGAGCACAGTGGGGTGGTGAGTGAATGGGACTTGGATAGAGGTGGCCTGCAACATGTAAAGGAAGCATTCTGCCCTGCTAGGTATTTATTTTATATAAATAGGAAGCAGTTACATTCCTCCGAGGCTACATCGGATACCTTAAATGGAGCAATGTGTTTCATACCCAACCCCGACTCACAAACTGCTCAAGGAAAATCAGCTTTAAATTGTCACAATGCTTGAACCAGATACAAATTCACATGGATAGGATATAATACAGAAAGTAGAATGGGGAATGTACAAGAGGACTGAATTGGAGGAGTGCAGAGATCTCGGAGGATTGTAGGGCTGGAGGAGGTAACAGTGATAGGGAGGGGGGTGGTGGGAAGGATATGAACTAGGAACCAATGTGGGGTTACAGCTCCTACCTGGATAGCAATAGGCATCATCTGGTTCTGTTTGTTAAGGTGGAGCAGACAAATGGGTGCTGCCAGGTACTGCTGGACGCCTTTAATGACATTGGCAGGAATCCCATCCAACATCTCATAATTCACAATGAAGATGTTCCCATCCTGTACAAACATGGAGAGAGGGAAACAACAGAAATAGTTCAATAGTCAGATATTGTCCGAATACCGTATCCTTTATAACCACAGGATTCCAATGGTGTCTCTGTTCGCCTCATCGTCTACCCACACAAATTTTGGATCATGCTGCTAACCCATATCCTAACACGCATCAAGTTCCATTCACTTATGGTGCTGGGGTTCAGGACCTCTGCTCAGGGCTAGAGAGGAACTTGAAGTAGGAGGCGGAAAGATCCAGTTGTCGTGGTCGACCTAGGTACCAATGACATAGGTGGAACTAGGAAAGAGGTTCTTTGTAGAGAGTTGAAAACAAGGATGAGAATTTTGAAGTTGAGACAATGTAGGTCAGCAAGCATGGCGGGTAGGGGGGTGGTGATGAGTAATGAGGGGGGTGGAGAGCTAGACACTAAGCTGAAAAGCAGGAGCTCAAAGACAATAATCCCTGTATTATTACCTCAGTTGCATGCAAATCGGCACCGGCTACATAAAATTAGAGAGATGATAATGTGGCTCAAAGACTGGTGTTGGGGAAGTGGGTTCTGGTTTGTGGGGCACTGGCACCAGCACTGGAGAAAGTGAAGGCTGTACCATTGGGACGGTCCACACCTGAACGGTGCTGGGATTGGAGTTCTTGCGAACTGCATAACTAGGGAAGTAGAGAGGGTTTTAAACTAAATAGTGGGGGCAAGAGATCAAATGTGGAAAGATGTGGTATATCAAAGCGTAGAGACAAGGTAAGAGAGGAAAATAATAATATGAGGAATGAGGGTCAGAGAATGGCAGGAAGGGACAAAGAGAAAATAACCTAAGAATCAAGACTAGATATCACAAAGATATCAAAGACTAAACTAATTTTCCGGCTGACATGCGGGTGGGGGAGCCCCATGTCATCGCTTAAAATGTTCATGTTTTACACAAAGTTTTAATTGCTGAAAGTGTTTAAAAGTTGCCTGTGTGATTGTTGGCAGTTCTCATCGATTTCCAAGAGCTTCCTGTGTACTTTGAAACCAGTCTGCAGACAGTAATGTTTATCAGGCCTGCAGCTTTCCGGAGCCCTCCATTTAGTCTGGGGGTGTGGGTTCTGACCTCTCCACTGGAGACAGCTCCCCTGAGGAGGAAGGGAGGGATAAAATAAGGAGGAGGCCAGGACAGGACAATCAGCCTCCAGGGGAGCCACCTTTGGGAGGCCAGGTGCAGGCACAAGGGGTGCAGGGCCAAGAGGTTGTCCAAGGTGCAATGGGCCACAGAAGACACCACTATCCTGCTATCAGGGTATACAGGTGGCGAAGCAGCTACCTCAAATATGACTGAGGTGCTGTGCCGAAGGAGGCTCCAACACTCAAGGGAGACAATCAACTAAACCTGTCAGATGATTGGCCCTGAGATCTCCCCTAACTGTGTGGGTGGACACCCCATGCCAGCGGCTCTGAAGCTCACAGTTGCCCTCCACTTCCATGCCCCTGGCTCCTTCCAGGGCTTGGGGGGTGATCTTTGCGGTGTCTCCCAATCAGCAGTGCACACTTATGTCAAGCAGGTCATAGACGCTCTGTTCAGACGTGCATTGACCTTCATCCACTTCCGCTGCGACCAGACAAGTCAGGCACAGCGAACCAGAGGCTTTGTGGCCATTGCTGGCTTCCCCTGTGTCCAGGGTGCTATAGACTGTACTCATGTGGCCATCAAGGCGCCAGCAGGTGAGCCCAGTGCCTTGAACAACAGGAAGGGCTTCCACTCCATGAACATGCAGATAGCGTGTGATCACAGGATGCAGATTTTACAAGTCTGTGCAAGGTACCCAGGCAGCTCCCACGACGCCTACATCTTCAGACACTCCCAGGTGCCGGGGCTCTTCAGTGCTCCGGCTCGGCTGGTTGGTTGGCTGCTGGTTGACAAGGACTATCTCCTCAGAAGGTGGCTCATGATGCCACTACGTCATCCAAAAACAGAAGCTGAGCAGCAGTACAATAGGAGCCAGGGCACCATGAAGGCTGGACCGCTCAGGGGGCGCACTCCAGTATCCCAAAATCACGTCTCTCTGATAGTGGTAGTCTGCTGCGCCCTGCACAATCTTTCGCTGGAAAGGGGGGATGCAGTTGACGATGAAGACCTTGACGCCCTGGATGAGGCTGCACATGATGAATCCAGCAGTGCCTCAGAGGATGAGGAAACACAGGGCGATGATGAGGGGCAACACACCGACCTGTAATTACACCAAGGAGGCAGGGACACCCGGGACACTTTAATCCAAAGAACCTTCAGCTAGCTCCACACTCATGGATCAGCAGGAACACGTTGCTGGCACTTCCACACTTGACACTTAGGTGCCACATCTTCCATCCATTCAGCTGCAACTAAGAGCTTAGTACAGAAACATCAATGTCCATTCAAACACTCATGATAAATATGTGAAAAAGAAAAATGCACCACAAACAAAAGACCCTCAGCCATGGTAACAAAGGTGGACTTTATTCTGTCTAAAAGAAAAGCAAACAACACTCCCTGCAATAAGAAAAATTTGAGTCTCTATTCTAAGGGCAACAAAAAATCACCAGTGACATACCCGTGGAGTGCCTAACGTGGCTTATGCTTACGTTTGCAGGTGCTACGTCTAGGTGCCACCCCATCGCTCGGAGTAACTTGTGAGACAGCCTGCTGACTCTGCTGTCCTATTGGTCTCGATGACCTTGGCGGGCGTCCTCTGGCCCGTGGAGCCTGTGATGGCTCCGGCTGGGAGGGAGTGGCTCATTCTTCAACTGGCACGTCCCCAGTTGTTGCAGCTTCAATGGAAGAAACATTAACTGGCAGAGGGGCAGAGGAGCTGCTGCCCTCATGCGGAGCGCCCTGAGAGGAGCTCACAGCGACGACAAACAGCTGCTGCATCGAAGTGAGCTCCCTTTCGACCTCCCTGCTCACCGCAGATGCATGGACACCGAGTGCCGATGCTTGGTGTCCACAACATCTCCCACATTGGGAATGACCACCCATGGCCAGTACCACTGTGAGGGCTTGCAGATCAGAGCATATCCCAATCATTAAATGTTCCATTCGATTGAAGTCCCTCTCTATGAGAGTCGCCAATCTCTCACTGGAGGAAGTCTGAAGCTGTGCCCTAAAGGCCAAACCTTCACGTGCTCTCTGCCTAGACTCCTCCGTTGCAGAGAGCAGCTGAAGCATTCCCTCATGCAACCCTGCCAGATGCAAATGCACTTCCTGCTGCCCATCCTGCAGCTGCTGCATTAGGGACAACTCCAGAGGCACGTCATCAGTGCCGGACTCAGTATGTGCCTCGACCCATGCAGCCCTCCGGCTGCTGGAGCCATCGGCACTCTCTACCCCTACCATCTCCTCCAGTGATTGTGATGTGCCCTCTCCACTGTGACCCGGGACACTAGCTGACGGTAAAGTCCCCACTGAGATGTGTGTGTCTGCGCTGGTGCCTGGCTGGCTGAAATGTTGTGCCGCAAGTTGCACTTGTTGGTCCTCAGGTATGGAGGGGGAGCGGTGTCGAGGTGCGGGTCGCTCTGGTGAAATTAACAACTAGGACAGTGCATCAGTTAGTGTACATTCAGATCAACCTTTCATCCCTTTCACCCCCAGCCTCATAAGTCGCTCACCCTTCAAGACCCTAAGGAGATGAATATTGGTGAGGTGGAAGAGTCAAGAGGAGCCCCAATCATTAAAGGCACATGCAGACAGGCTGGTCAAATGGCCTCAGGAGTGCCACATGGCATGTTATGAACCATAGGATTGGGGAGAGTGGGGAGAGCGCAGAGGTACCTGACCTGGATGCATTGTGGCCTGGATAGTTGCGGGGCTGAGGAAACATCGCAAACAGTTGCGACATTTGTCGTCGATCACAGGAGATTGAGACATAATTGGCCTTCATTCTGTTAGGAGGGGCATAGACCAGGTGGGCAGAAGGCAACGTTTCCCCTTGGCGCAGGGATGAGTAACATGGTGGCATTTATCTAAGTTGAGCCATGAGGTTCACAGCTGAGGTGCTGGGGACCTTTTGGACAGAGTAATGTGGGGCGCACTGGCTGAAAGGGTGCTGGAGGTCCCAAACCCCCTCAGATGGAATAAGTCTTTGGCTGTGCAGCAGCGATCCAATGGCGTGTTAGACCTTGGGGATAGTGGTCACAAATGGGATAAGTTGACTTTAGAAGGTGATGGAGATGCGATTCCTCAAGGGGACGAGGGTCCCTTCTGTATGACCCACACGTCAGAATGTCTCAGTCTGTGAATGAGCATTGTTTCAGCATTAACGATTGCAGCAGCCGTCAGTGGGTTGGATGGTGGGCAGACAGAGTGCATGAGACTGTGGACCTCAAATACCTGGCTGTTGGACCCCAGCCTCGCCGCCCCAGGCCTCCTGCCTCCTGCCCAGCTCCATGGCCTGCTCTTCAAAGAGTGTGAGGCGCTGGAGGAGGGCGTGCCCACCTCCAGTCCTCTGGCGCTCCCGGGCATTGTGGTGACTTTTTGCCTGCAAAACAGAGAAGATTTATTGGGGCTGATCGCTCATGTACTCTGCACGCGCACGCTGCACCCTAACCACTGTGGTCCATCTGAGGCCTCAAGTGGCTCCTGTCCACACTACTGGTGATCAGTCCCCAGAAGATAGTACAGCTGGTCCCAACCCCCTCCCCCAACGGCCACCTTGGACAAATTCGGCGTCCATCACTTTGAATAGCACACGGGTCTTAGCGCCCATGGCAAAGAGGCGCAACTAGGTGGGGGGCCAATGCCAGCAGATGCCACTTGGCCAAAACAGCTTGAGGCACCCCTTGCACCTTCTCATCACCATCAATATGACATGTGTTGGAGTTCTGAGTATGTGTCTAGCTGCCTCCCCTGCAGGTTGCCCCCAGACTACTCAAATGCCACAAAGACCAACAAACGCTGTGGGGAGAACCCTTATTCTCCTCAACCACTAAGGCTGATGTAAGCATGGGCAGTACCCATTTGCCCACCTAGCGTGTGCCAGATGCCCTATGTAGTAACAACAGCAAGACATGGTGGGGGCTCAAAGGCTAAGGCTGCCTTCTGGGTCAAATGGCCAAGACTGACATGGTACTCACCCGTCCAGAGCGCAGCAAATCATTGAATCTTTTCCTGCACTGGGTGCCAGTGCGCCACACATCATCATGGGCACTTACAGCGTCACCCACCTCCTTCCACACCTGGCTGGTGACATGGGGGGGCCCTCCTCCTCCTATTCTCCGGATACAGAATGTGCCGACAGATAGACACCTCTTGCAGGAAGACAGCAAAGCATGTAACTCTTTCGAGTACAAACACGTTTCCATCTGTTCCTATTCAGATGAAGTTACATTGTTTCATAGTTTGCCATTGTGAGATTTGAACTCTTGATCTTGGGGTTACAAACCCAGTACCATAACCACATGGCTATCTGAAAATCAGGGGGCACAGTGGCCCCCCGCTGGCCTCTCCTGCAGCCTGACACCTCCCCCTCCTCCTGCTCATGCTGCTGTCCACTCGTTCCTCCCTCCCTCTCTCCACTAGTGGCTATGGTGCACTGCCTCAAGCAGGCTGCCTGGCCACTCTTTACACAGGATGCTGGCTCCCCTTTGGAACAGGCAGTCTGAGGCTGCCCACCCCCGTGACTACATTCCCGTTCTCCACGGGAGTTATTAACCCTCTGGCCAGGCCTTAATTGGCCTGCCCGCGGAAAATGGTGGCGCAGCCCATTTCTCCAGCGGTAATCAGCCGCCTGCCTGCTGCCGAGTTGGTCTGGCCCACCCAACTGACAAACAGAAAATTCAGGCCTAAGGCTCTGTATCTGAAGTAAATATGACGTAAATAAATATGATCTGATAGCCATTAAGGAGACCTGGCTGCAACATTACAAGGATTCGATCCTGAATATTGAGGGGCATATGACATTCAGGAAGAATAGGAAGCTACGTAAAGGTGGAGGAGGAGCACTGTCAATCAAGGATGGCATTAGTGCAATAGTTATAGGTGACCTTGGTTGAGGAGATCAGGGTGTAGAATCAGTTTGTGTGGAGATGAGTAATAGTAGGGGAAAGAAGTCACTAATGAGAGTGGTCTACAGGCCCTGACAGTAACCACAATGTAGGACAAACTATACAAGAAGAAATATTGGGTGCTTGTGATAAAGACACGGCAATAATCATGGGTGATTTTAAACTGGAAAAAATCAGATTGGCAGTAGTAGCCTGGGTGAATAGTTCATAGAATGCTTTCGAGTTAGTTTCTTAAAGCAGCATGTTCTGGAACCAACCAGAGAGCAGGTTATATTAGATTTGGTATTATGTAATGTGACAAGATTAATTATTGACCTCAGATTAAAGGCAACGGCCACAATATGATTGAGTTTTACATCCAGTTTGAAAGGGAGAAGAGTGGGTCTAAGACTAGTATCTTAAACTTAAATAAGGGCAACTATGTGGACATGAAAGCTGAGCTAGCTGCAGTGAACTGGGATACTAGGCTAGGGGATAGATCAGTAGAAAAGCAGTGGCAGACATTTAAGGGGATATTTCAGAATACTCAGATTAAGTATATTCCTACTATAAAGAAAAATTGTAAAAGGAGGACCCACCATCCATGGTTAACTAAAGAAGTTAGGGAAAACATCAAACTTAAGGAAAAAGTATATAACTACGCAAAGATGAATGGCAGGTCAGTTGATTGGTCAGAATATAAAGAATAGCAGCAAATGACTAAAAGGTTAATCTGGAGAAAGAAATTAGAGTTGGAGAGGAAGCTAGCTAGAAATGTAAAAATGGATAGCAAGAGTTTCTACAGGTATTTAAATAGGAAAAGAGTAGGTAAAGTGAGTGTTGGTCCTCTAGAGGGTGAAAATGGGGACATAAGAGTAGATTATAAGGAAATAGTTGATGAAGTGAACAAACATTTTGCTTCGTAATACAGAACTTGGTATTATTGAAAAAAGAGACATGTCGAAGCTTTTCGTTTTGCAGTTAGCAGGGCACTCGCAAGAATACCAATGTAAGGGGAAGACAACAATTTATACTGTATGTGAAGAGAGTGCTGATTGGTAATGCCACTTGACAACCATGGAGGATGCACCACTGATGTTGTCTGACAGTTAACTGCCAAGCATTGTTTAAAATTTAAACCAGACAGCTTGACCCTAATTGGTCAAGGCATTGCCCCGAGGAATGAGTCAGTGAGTGGCCGTCATTTATTTTGTTTAGCTGAAACAAGCACAATGTGTGTACATGTTCTTTACGCCTGCAAAGAACAGGGCCCTGTGAATTAATGTACGTAGCTTCCAGTGCACTCAAATGCACCATAATGTGAGCCTGATTGGCAACCTTAAATTGGTTGTCAGTGTAATTCTTAGCACGCTGAGGATTATTCAGTAAATATTGTCCAGTCGCGGAATCACATCTAATACTGGACACTTTTTTGAGTTCTGCAAGCATGGGCTGGTTGTGTATGATCTATACCCTGCCCGTTTCGAACAGCATGCCCCAGCTGCCGTTCGCTATGATTCATTGTTCTTTGCAGACAGAAACCAGTGTCCACTGAAGATGCTGAATACTTGAAAGCGCGTCTAGCTGATCTAACGCATGCATGTTACGGGATTCCAAACAATCTGTCCAACTTTCACATGCAATGCGAATGTCTTACAGCATTGCGAGGCCTTTAGACCGACCCAGACATTCACATCAGTCAACCCAACAAAGAGACAGGAATAGTCATCCTTAACAAACATGAACATATCAACAAAATGCACGCAATTCTTAATGACAGGTCCAAATTCACCTCCATCGGACCTGCCACTCAACATGACTGGACAGCCTTGCTGAAACTAAGCTAAAAAAACACTTGCCGGACTTGTGTAAGAGTGATGAGCTGCCATGTGAAATATATGACAGGGTTAGTTCTCACAGTTTGCTGCCTCTGCTTATGTATGGGCTGCCCAAGACACATAAAAGTGATGTCCCTTTACACTCCATCTTATCTATGACTGTTTCTGCGCAAAATGAATTGGCCAAATGGTTGGGTGAATTGTTACAACCAGCTTTGACCAAGTTTTCCACATACAAGGTGAAGGACTCCTTCACATTTAGGAAGGCTATCGATAGCAATGCTGTGACCATGTGCTCATTGGCTAACTTATTGCTAGCAAATTCAACAATTTAAGGAAGCCATAGATATTTTCACTGCAGCACTATATACAGGGATCTAGACCTGCCACCATTGCTTGAATCAGTATTCATTGAACTTATGAACTCGGCATTCGTGCAGTTGAGTTGAGTTTTAATGACACCATGTATGCCCAAATAGCTAGTGTTGCCATGGAATCCCTCTAGACCCCGTTCTCAAAAACATCTTTGTTGGGTTCCATGAGAAACGTGTCTTTGATGGAATGACACCTAATCTCCTACCCCTTGCATGTTTGCGATATGTAGATGATATTTTTGCTATATTTAAATCCGCAGCTGCCTGTAATAATTGCTTTACATGCCTTAATTGGCTCCATCCTGCACTCAAATTCACCAATGAAGTGGAGCAGTCAAATGAACTTCCCCTTCCTTGAGGTACTAGTTGAGAAATCTGCCAGTGGATTCTCTACCATGGTCTACCTCAAGCCTACCTTCACTGGTCAATGTACACATTGAGATTCTTACAGTTCCATGCGCTATAAGATTGGTCTTATCGGCAACCTTGTAAGTAGGCCCCTAGCCATTTGCTCACCTTGCAAGCTTGATGCCAAAATAGGACACATCAAAGACATCCTGTGGGGTAATGGCTACCCTGATCAGATCATTTTGGGCTGTATATCACGCAAACCCATGAGCAGGCTAAAGACTGGCAGACCATATCAAACAGCATGTCCCAGCTGCTGTTCACAACAGTCAGGATACAGACCGTAGCTAACCAGCCCGTGCTCGCAAAGCTCAAAACACAGCTTCCAATATTAGATGTGATTGGACAATATTTGCTGAATAATCCTCAGTGTGCTAAGAATTACGCTGACAACCAATTTAAGATTGTCAGTCGGGCTCGCCTGTGGTACATTTGTACACATTTGTGTGTACTGGAATCTACATATGTTAATACGCAGGGCCCTGTTCTTTGCAGGCAGAAAGAAAATGTACATACAATGTGACTATTTCAGCTAAACAAAATAAATGACAGCCATTCGCTGACTCATTCATCAGGGCAATGCCTTGATCAATCAGGGTCAAGTTGCCTGTTTAAATTTCAAACAATGCTTGGCAGTTAACTGTCAGTCACCACCAATTGGTGCATTCTCCATGGCAATGCCTCTACCAATCAGAGCCCACTTGCCAACCAATCAACACTTTCTTCTCATACAGTATAAATTGTTGTTTTCCCCTTGTACAGATATTCTTGCAAGTGCCCTGATGAGTGAAAGATGAAAAGTTTAGACATGTCTCTTTTCTCAGCAATACTCAAATATTTTGCTTCTGCCTTTACTATAGAGGATACAAAAAACAATCTAGTAAACATAGGAACGTAGAAACATAGAAAATAGGAGCAGGAACAGGCTATTCGGCCCTTTGAGTCTGCTCCGCCATTCATCATGATCATGGCTGATCATCCAACTCAATAGCCTGCTTCCGCTTTCTCCCCATATCCTTTGATCCCTTTCACCCCAAGAGCTACATCTAACTTCCTCTTGAAAACATTGAATGTTTTGGCCTCAACTACTTTCTGTGGTAATGAATTCCACAGGCTTACCACTCTCTGGGTGAAGAAATTTCTCCTCATCTCAGTCCTAAATGGTCTACCCCATATCCTCAGACTGTGACCCCTAGTTCTGGATTCCCCTCACCATCGGGAGCATCCTTCCTGCATCTACTCTGTCTAGGCCCGTTAGAATTTTATAGGTTTCTATGAGATTCCCCCTTCATTCTTCTGAACTCCAGCGAATATAATACTAACCAACTCAATCTATCCTCATATGTCAGTGCCGCCATCCCAGGAGTAGGTCTGGTAAACCTTCGCTGCACTCCCTCTATAGCAAGGACATACTTCCTCAGATAAGGAGACCAAAACTGCAGAAAATATTCCAGGTATGGTCTCACCAAGGCCCTGTATAATTGCAGCAAGACATCCTGCTCCTGTACTCGAATCCTCTCGCTGTGAAGGCCAACATACCATTTGCCTTCTTTACCGTCTGCTGCACCTGCATGCTTACCTTCAGCAACTGGTGTACGAGGACACCCAGGTCTTGTTGCACATTGCTAATCTCTTACGTGGGACTTTGTCGAGTCCAAATAAATCACATCCACTGACTCCCTGTCATCAACTCTACTAGTTACATGCTCGAAAAATTCCAGTAGATTTGTCAAGCATGATTTCCCTTTTGTAAATCCGTGCTGACTCTGTCTGATTCTGCCACTGTTTCCAAGTGCTCAGCTATTAAATCTTTTATAATGGATTCTAGAATTTTCTCCACTACTGACGTCAGGCTGAATGATCTATAATTCCCTGTTTACTCTCTACCTGCCTTTTTAAATAATGGTGTTACATTAGCTACCCTCCAATCTGTAGGAACCATTCCAGAGTCTTTAGAATCTCGGAAGATGACCACCAATGCATCAACTATTTCTAGGGCCACTTCCTTAAGTACTCTGGGGTGTATATTATCAGGCCCTGGGGATTTATCGGCTTTCAATCCCATCAATTTCCCCAACACCATTTCCCTACAAATACTGATTTCTTACAGTTCCTCCCTCTCACTAAATCCTGTATTCCCCAACATTTCTGGTATGTTATTTGTGTCCTCCTTTGTGAAGATAGAACCAAAGTATGTATTTAGCTGGTCAGCCATTCTTTTGTTCCCCATTATAAACTCCCCTGTTTCTGACTGTAAGGGACCTATGCTTGTCTTCACTAATCTTTTTCTCTTCACATACCCATAGAAACTTTTACAGTCAGTTTTTATGTTCTCTGCAAACTTACTCTCGTACGTATATTTTCTCCTTCTTAATCAATCCCTTGGTCCTCCTTTGCTGAATTCTAAACTGCTCCCTGTCCTCAGGTCTGTTTTTTTTTAGCCAATTTGTATGCCTCTTCCTTGAATCTAATATTATCTCTAATTTCCCTTAAGCCATGGTTTGGCCACCTTTCCTGTTTTACTTTTGCACCAGACAGGAATAAACAATTGTTGCAGTTCACCCATCTGCTCTTTGAATGTTTGCCATTGACTATCCACTGTCATCCCCTTAAGTAACATTTCCCAATCCATCATAGCCAATTCGCACCTCAAGCCATCGTAGTTTCCTTTATTAAGATTCAGGACCCTAGTCTCAGAATCAACTACATCACCCTCCATCTTGATGAAAAACTCTATCATATTATGGTCACTCATCCCCAAGGGGCCTTGCACAACTAGATTGCCAATTATTCCTTTCTCATTACACAATACCCAGTCTAGGGTGGCCTGTTCCCTAGTTAGTTCCTCAATGTATTGGTCCAGACAACCATCCCATATACGCTCCAGGAATTCCTCCTCTACGATATTGTTACTGATTTGATTTGTCCAATCTACATGCAGATTAAAGTCACCCATAATTACAGATGTTCCTTTATTACATGCGTCTCTAATTTCCTGTTTAATGCCATTCCCAACATCACCCCTACAATTTGGGAGTCTATATACAACCCCCACTAACGTTTTTTGCCCCTTAGTGTTTCTCAGCTCTACCCATACAGATTCCACATCGTCAGAGCTAATATCTTTCCTCACTATTTCGTTAATTTCCTCTTTAACCAGCAATGCAACTCCATCGCCTTTTCCTTTTTGTCTGTCCTTCCTAAATAGTGAATACCCCTGGATGGGGTATATATGACCCTTTAATAACTATAAAACGGGAAGTGGAGGGGAGAGAGGAAGTTGGTGAAATTACAATCACTAGGGGAGGAGTACTGAGCAAACTGATGGAGCTGTAGGCTGATAAGCTTTGGCCCCAGATGGACTTCATCCTAGGTTCTTAAAACAGGTGGCTAATGAGGTCATAGATGTACTAGTGTTAATTTTCGAAAACTCCCTATATTCTGGAAAGGTTCCATCAGACTGGAAAGTAGCAAATATAACCCCTCTATTCAAGAAGGGACAGGGGCAGAAAACAGGAAACTATAGGCCAGTTAACTTGACTTGGGTAAGGTGTTAGAGTTGATCATTAAGGAGGTTTGGCTGGGCAGTTAGAAATGCTCAAGGTAATCAGGAAGAGTCAGCATAGTTTTATGAAAGGAAAATCATGTTTAACCAATTTATTGGAGTTTTTTGAAGGAATAACATGTGCGGTGGACAGAGGGGACCCTGTAGACATACTGTACCTTGGATTTCCAGAAGGCATTTGATAAGGTGCCACATCAAAAGTTATTGAGGAAAATAAAAGCACATAGTATAGAGGGTAACATGTTAACCTGGATAGAAGATTGGTTGGCTGGCTGGCAGAAAACAAAGAGTATGCATAAATGGGTCTTTGTCTGATTGGCAGGATGTGACAAGTGGAGTCCCGCAGAGGTCTATGCTGGGGCCTCAACTTTTTACAATTTATATAAATGACTTAGATGAGGGGAGTCAAGCTAAATTTGCAGACGACAAAAAGATAGGTGGGAAAGTATGTTGTGAAGAAGACATAAGGAGGTTGCAGATGGATATAGATTAAGTTGAGTGAGAGGGCAAAAATCTGTCTTATGGAGTATAATGTAAGAAAATGTGAAGTTCACTTTGACAGGAAGTATAAAAAAGCAGAGTATTACTTAAATGGAGAACGACCGCAGAATTCCAAGGTGAGGGGGGATCTAGGTGTCCTTGTGCATGAGTCACAAAAAGTTAGTAAGCTGGTACAGCATGTAATCAAGAAGGTTCATGGAATGCTATCCTATATTATGAGAGAAATTGAACATAAAAGTAAAGATGTTATGCTTCAGTTATACAGGGCATGGGTGAGACCGCATCTCAAATACTGTGTTTTGGTCTCCTTATTTAAGGAAGGGTGTAAATGAGTTGGAGACAGTTCAAAGGAGGCTGACTAGATTGATACCTGGAAAGAACAGGTTGTCTTGTGAGGATAGGTTGGACAGCTGGGCTTGTTTATACTGGAATTTTAAAAAGTGAGGGATGACTTGATTAAGGTATATCAGACCCTGAATGGTCTTGACAAGCTGGATGTAGAAAGGATGTTTCCTCTTGTGGGTGAGTCCAGAACTAGGAGGCACTGCGTTAAAATTAGGGGTTGCCCTTTTAGGACAGACATGAGGAGAATTTTTTTTTCTCTCAGAGAGTTGTGCGACTTTTGAACTCTCTGCCTCAGAAGGCGGTGGAGGTGGGGTCACTGAATATTTTTAAGGCAGAGGGAGATAGATTCTAGTTAGGCAGAGGAATCAGAGGTTATTGGGGATAGATGGGAATTTGTAACTTAAAACACAAACCGATCAGCCATGATCTTATTGAATGGTGGAGCAGGCTTGAGGGGTCGGATGGCCTACTTCCGCTTCTATTTTGTTTGTTTGTGTGTACAACGGCTACTGATTTTGCAACACCTCCTTTCTGAAAAATACCAACACCAATATCCTTCACTGAAACAAATTCCCTCAGAAACTGCACAGAATGACCCTGGGATTGCCCATGTCCCAGTTTGACCTCTGGCTCGCAGGGTGAAAGGTTAAATTTCAACTGGACCTTCATTTCCTGTTCCAGGGTGGAGCAGCCAAGAGAATTCCTGACCATGGCATCTGTCACGGGAAAATTCACTGGCATTTTGCCACATTTCTGTATCAGGACTGGGTTGAAGCCATTCAGGAACTGGTATCCGAAAAGCCAGTCCTCCATCCAGTGTTCCCTGACATATACTGGGAGAGAAAAAAAATGGAAAAATTAGCATTTGGAATCACATAGATCGGGTTAACATTAACTTAAAGCCAATCTGGAGTAACATCACAGAGCCGGGTAATCCCTGCACAGGAGAATTTCCTCATGACCGTTAGAAGAGCAGGAAAGAAAAGTAAGGTGGGGGGGGAGATGGTGCGGGCAAAGACATCTGGATTAAACGCTGTCTGAGTTATTAAACTGAGGCCCCAACTGCCCTCTCAGGTGGTTGTAGAAGGACACTATTTAAAGAAGAGGATGGGGGTTGTTGCTGGTGTTCTGGGCCAACACATGTACCCCTCAAGCAACATCAATAAAAAATGATCTCGTTACTCTCACATTGTTGTTGGTGGGATCTTGCTGTGCGCAGGTTAGCTGCTGTGTTTCCTACATTACAACTGTGATGATATTTCAAAAGTACTTCAATGGCTGTAAAGAGCTTTGGGGTGTACCAAGCTATACGAATGTTTAAAATGAATCTTTCCCTCTAGATGGTCTCCCCAGGGTGATAAATATTGCATTGTTGATATTTTCGTGGGGCTGTATTTGATTCGGAACCCAATCACCCCCTTCCTAATTGTTGACTTATTACCTGCAATGGAACTTTTGACTTTCCAAAAAATGTTATCAAAGTTTTCAATGGTTGTCCACGATTCTCCAAACATGTTCACAAACCTCTTCACTTGCAAGACTCCAAAGCTAAAGAAATAAACACACAAAGGGAGGGCCATTATACAAAGACTGTGGCCTTTCTCACTCTCTGAACAGTGAGTGAATCCTCAGACTATTAATGCTGACCCCCTAGCTTTGAATATTGCCGAGAAGGGAAATGTTGCTGAAGCTTTTCATCTTGCACTCATCAGGACAAACGCAAAAAATGCCAAATTTCAAGCAATCACAACAATTTATACCGCAGGAGGAAACTGTTGCCAAGTCAAATCTGATTGGCTGAGCTGTTAGCATGGCGGAAGCAGCAGGGCCCCCAAGCACCCAGGTAATTCAAAAAAGGTGCAAGGCTTGAACATATTCCCTGGGCAGGACTTTACATCCCACGGGCTGGCGCGTGCCTGACCCGATGGGGTGTAAAATAGCGCACAATGGCGTCGGGCGAGTGTCCCGACATCATCGCGCAGTCGTGCGATATTTCTCTCTGCAGGCACAAGCGGGAGCCAGAGCCGCGCCTGCCATTAATTAACAGGCCACTTGAGGCCATTAACTGTCCAATTGATTTTGCGCTCATCAATCGGGCAAAACCGGAAAGTGACCAGCCGACGTTTTCAAAAACCTCATCCAAGGGTGGGATAAAAATGGTCAGCAGTATTGCCAGTGTGAGTAGTGAGGAGTTTGGTAGATAGTTTGCTGCTGGTGACTTGTTGGTACTTGGCAGCTTCATCTCTGTTCAGGGCTTCATTCTTTGCATTTCCAGGTTTTATTTCAGGACTCCTTGGTATCCGCATGGCCCCTGGAGGATTCTGACCGTGTGGACCATTCCAGGTATCAGACAGCCTTCTGTTACCCTGGTAATGAGGATTGTGGTCTCCACTGGTGGCACTTCCACTGAGGAGAAAGAGAGGCCAGTTGTCCCAATGCAGCTTCCAGGGGAGGGACCTGTGGGAGGAGAGGTACAGGCACAAGGACCGCAGGGCCAGCAGGAAGTCCAAGGCAGAGGGGGCCACAGAAGATGCCTGCTGCCAGGGTTTACAGGCGGCGATGCAGCTACCTCAATGTGTCTGAGGTGCAACGCTGAAGGAGGCTCTGCCTCTCAAGGGGACAGTGACCTCCATTTGTCAGATAATTGGGCCTGAGATCAGCTCTGACTGTGTGAGTGGACACCTCATGCCAGTGGCTCTGAAGGTCAAAATGGCCCTTAACATCCATACCTCTGGCTCTTTCCAGGGGTCAGTGGGGGATCTGTGCGTAGACTCCACAATCAGCTATCCACAGTTGCATCAAGTTGGTGACAGAAGCTCTGTTCAGGCAGGTACTGACCTTTATTCTTTAATGTACAGATGAGGCCAGCCAAGCTGAGTGAGCCAGAGGCTTTGCAGTGATTGCTGGCTTCCCCCACGTCCAGGGTACAATTGACGGCACACATATGGCCATCAAGGGACCAATGGCTCAGCCGGGTGCCTTCGTCAACAGGAAGGGATTCCACTCCATGAACGTACAGATAGTGTGTGATCACAGGATGCTGATTCTGCAAGTCTGTGCAAGGTACCCTGGCAGGTCCCATGATGCTTACATCCTGAGACACTCCCAGGTGCTGAGGCTCTTCAATGATCCAGCCCGACTCGATGGATGGCTGGTGGGTGACGAGGGCTGTGTTGCCTCTCCGCCACCCAAGAACAGAGGCAGAGAAGTGTTACAATATGAATCATGTCTCCAAAAGGGGACCATAGTTCTTCTCAAGATGAGCTTCCAATGCCTGGACCATTTAGGGGGTGTACTACATTACCCCCAGAGTGGGTGTCATTGATAGTGGTTGCATGCTGCACTCTCCAAAATCTGGTACTGGCAAGGGGGTGCCCTCTGAAGGAATAGGGTCATGACCCAGCTGCACAGGCCACAGATGATGAGTCCAGTAGTGAGTCAGAAAAGGACCGCGATGAGGAGAACGCTGAGGGCATGGAGGGAGACCTCGGTAACCTCTAGGGAAGCAAGGACACCAGGGACGCCTTGATCCAAAGCTCCTTCAGCTAGGCTACCAAAAATCAGCTTCAACGGCATGCCAGAGCTGCTGTCGTCATCCTGGATGTCTGAAAGAACCCTTTCATTTGAACATTAAGAACATGCAGTGCTTGTGCAATGAAATTCAAAGCCACTTACATCCAGCATTACATACTGGTGTACCCTGCATCCATAAAATAAAAAGGTGAAGCACACTCAGGCCATGAAGACAAAA
Source organism: Carcharodon carcharias (assembly GCF_017639515.1). NCBI lineage: Eukaryota > Metazoa > Chordata > Chondrichthyes > Lamniformes > Lamnidae > Carcharodon > Carcharodon carcharias. Next base: position 12,159,884 of record NC_054499.1, on the reverse strand, counting down.
ACAAAATCTATCTCATTTTGACAATTCCAATCTATTTACATAAACTTCTCTGGTCTTCATTCCCAGCCCAGTATAGATAAAGTAAACATAAATAAACATAAAATCACCCGTGTCCTGTCCCTCTTGTGCTCATGATGCCTCCAACTTACACTTGTGAGTGCTACAACTTGGTGCCCCCTTCGTTGGCACCGGCATTGGAGGCAGCTTGCTGACTCTGCTGTCTTGTTGGACTTGATGACCTTGGCGATCGTCCTCTGGCCAGTGGAGACAGCGCTGGCCCTGCCCGGGAGGGAGCGGGCAGTGCCAGGACTGGCATCTCCCCAGTCATCGCAGCCTCACCCTTGGTCACTGGTAGAGGGGCGGAGGAGCTGCTGCCATCATCTAAACTGCCCTAAGAGGAGCCCGCAGAGACAACAAGCAGCTTGTGTGCCAATGTGAGGTCGCTTTGGACCTCCCTGCTCAGTATTGATGGATGGGCACTTAACTGGGATGCTGGGTGCCAGTATCATCCATCTGCCCCACAGGCACTGACCACCTGAGTTCAGTGCCTGTGTGAGGACTTGCAGGTCTGAGTGCAGCCCCAGGAACCCCTGATTCTGTCCCTGGAGCTGCCTCTCCATGAGAGACGCCACTCTCTCAATGGAGGAGGCAGTGCACTCAGCCATGAGGGTTAATGCAGTGCTCATGATCCTCATGGACTCCTCCATAATGGGGACCATGGCACACAGACCCTCACAGATCTCCACCAGATCCTCCCGCACATCCTGCTGGACACCCAGCACCTGCTGCCTAATGGACGACTCCAGAGGCCCATCATCTGCCTTCGACTGAGCATCGTCCTAGTCTCCAGCAGCCCTCCTACTGCCGGTGCCCTGGGCACTCTCTGTCTCCGCCTGCACCTCAAACAAGTGTAAAGCCCTCACCAATGTGCGCCAAGATACTAGCCGCCGATCTAATGCCCATCGAGGTACTGGTATCTGTGCTGGTGCCTGCTTCAGGGAGCAGGTGTGAAGCAGGTGTAACAGAAGCTCGGTGGTCCTCCAGTGTCAGGGGTGACCCTTCAGGGCCCGCAGAGTGAACACCTGCTGGCGAACCTAAAAGAGACAACAAGAGCATGTCATTAGTTAAAGTCATCACACTGTTGCTGTGCATACCGGGCACCCTGGTGAGACAATGGTGCCATTGTCTTCCAATGATCAATGGAGACTCCAGGTTCGAGGCTCACATCAATGAAGACACCACACTAGAATGGTTGCACAATCTAAAACTCTCACCTCTGTGCACTGCACTCTTACCTTTGTCTGGCACCCCCACGTTGCACGGGGAGTGTGCCGGCTCTCAAGTTTCAGGGCTTCTTGCTCAAACCTGCTGAGCAGCAGGAGGTTGCTGCTCTGGTTATGGTTTGTCTTCTCCTGAAAGAACAGAGCAGCATTGATTCGTCCACTCTCTACCTGCAGTGCCATTACAGCCTGGCCAACCCCAGCTGAGGAACACCTCCCAGGGCACATCTGAGTTGTGGCCCTCGAGCTGCAAGGTACTCAGTCCAAGCAGCCAGGGCTCACCCCTTTGGCCAGCTCCAGCGTCATTGACAGTTGGCACTCAGACTCTTAATGCCCCTGAGGCCCTCAAGGGAATGGCCACACCTTAACACTTCTGCACACTGACCGATGCCAACACGGTACTCACTCTTCCTGAGCGCAGCAGGTCATTGAAGCGCTTCCGTCACTGCACCCATGTGCGCCGCTTCACATCCTGTCTGCTCACCTGGGCTGCCACATCCTCCCATACCTCTTGGTGAGGTGAGGTGACCTCTTCCTCCCATCTCTGGGGACAAGAGACCACCTCCTCCAGGACGATGGCGAAGCATTCGTCGGAAAAGCCGGGGGCCGAGTGCCCACTTGGCCTGCCCGCCCGCCTGCCGTGTCCAGCCACACTCAACTCCATAACTTTAGTTTGGGGATGCACAGGAGACATCCTTCCATGGTAGCCTTCCTGGGGCTGCCTGGGCCGCTTTTAAACTGGCCGTCAGGTCGCCATTGCACCTAATGGCTGACAAGACCTTGCCCCAGTCAGCCCTTCCCGACCACTGTGGAGCCACATTCCACGCTGGGTGGGCCTTAATTGGCCTGTCAATGTGAAATCGTGGTCAGAGGCCGATCACGAGTGGTGACCATTTCCCGACCGCTCCCAACCCACCCGCTGCGCCCGCCCAATGACCTCAAAATCCCGTCCCTTTTGTTTGTAGAATATGGGTGCCTGAGTATGAATGCATGTCACTTCCAGCAAGTGTAAATGAGCCAGGTTATGAGCTCGACTGATTATCTTAAATTCTTTTGTTAGTGTTATGATGCAGCAGGTGATATGTGCCAAGTGGATCGGATCCATGAGGGAAATTCAACCCTGCTATCACAACGGTTTTGCAATTTGTATTTATTTGATGCATGCCCTTAATTCAATAGTAACAAGTCCGTTTTAAATAGATTCCAGCCAGTTAACACAATATCCTGGGCAGTAGAATTCAAAGTGGCTTTCCCCAGCTTCTGTTTCTGTAGACAGCAGCTTAATGCACAAATACTGGAGGCTTTTCACACTTCTGGTAGATCTTACAATGCCTTCCATCTCTGACACAAAGCCTCTTCTCCCTTATACATGTTTCTCCTTTTTATTGCAAATTGTATTGTTCCCATATGTCTTTGGAACTTTACCTTCCTCATCATATAAATCTTTGCATGGTGCTAACATTATCAGTAACCCTTGGGAAAAATAAACACACTGCTTGGCCTAGCTTCTCTGGCTAGGTGTAGCATCCTACCATCTCTTTGAAATTCAAACTACCCTGATTTATCTAAAAATGCAAATTCTCCTCGCCTCACATTCAAAAACTTCAGCCATGTTTACATATTTAGCATTTCAAACCTAGCTTCTTTTGATGAGTCAAAGCCTCCAGACCAGCTGCCCCAACTCAATTAAATCCCACAGACAGACACACACCCAGAAACTATCCAAACCCCACTATTAACCTACTTTTACAATAAATCACAATAATATTATGAGAATTATTATACTTTTATGACAGTTACTGTAGCTATTAGTGCACTCAGGATTGTGATCGTTTGAAATTTGGCATTCTTGCCTTTGTCCTGTGCCCACCAACTACACAAAACAACAGTCAGGACTAATTAATGTTGATTCCAAAGCTAAGTTCAGCACAGTAGACCAGTCACAGTCTAGGACTAGGGGGCACAGTCTAAAAATTAGTGCCGGAGCTTTTGGCGGGGCATTGGAAGAACTTTGGAACTCTATTCTGCAAACAGCAATTGCTGATTTTAACTCTGAGATTGATTGATAGATCTTTGTTCAGATGGCATTTCACAGCTACCAATGTGATACGTACGCTGTTGCCATGGATATTTTGAAATTTCGTTCTTTCTCGGAACTAAACCTCAAATCCACAAGGAGGTCATCCACTGACTCAGCATCAATACACCTTGGCAGATTGGGGGCCCAGAGTTTCCACCTAAAATACAAAGACAGGCCCCTGTTAGATTGCGAGAGAAAGACAAGTCTGGGTGAAAGTTAAAATCTTTCAATTGGATTTGGTTGTACCTATGAAGATTTAAAATTGAATTGAAATACACTCTGGGATTCACAGGGAACTGGAATTACTGAGGGGACATTCCGGACATTGTTTCTTCAACGTAAGGTCAGAGTTCTCAAGCTCTGATTTCTGCTGACATCAGCCACCCAGCAAAGTCACATCCCACCCAGTCCCTCCATTCATCTCTCTGCAGTTACACATTCTACACCCTGAACACCTCTGACAACAAAGCTCCCACGGCCGTTCAGCCATTAAGCTTTCAATGTGTTTGCCTGTATTTAAGACGTCCTTCTCTCTCTCCTTTGGGTCACTTTCTTCCTGGGAGCCATTGGGTGCTGGTCTCTGGGTCAGAGACTGCTTTTCTAAGGAAAGAGCTTCAGAGAACATGGCTTATGACAAGAGATCCTTATATGAATGCACTTCACCAAATTTGAATGAATACACTCACAAGATTGGTTTAATATTGAGTTAAGACTGAGAGTGCAGGACACCTCCAAGGTTGGAAACAGAAAATAGCAGGTAGAATAAATGAATGAGAGGGTTAATCTGATGTTTAACCTGGGACACTTTTCTCTAGAAAAGAGAAGATTGAGGGATGACCTGATAAAGGTTTTTAAGATTATAAAAGGGTTTGATAGCTAGGGCAGAGGTTGTTTTCACCCGTAGAGGAGACCATAACTACAGGCCCACAAATGTAAGACAGTCATGATAAATCCAATTGAGGAACCAAGAGAAACTTGCTCACCCAGAGAGTGGAGTCATTAAGGACGTTTCATTACATTAGAGGCGCCAAATTAACATAAGTTGTTGTTGAACAGTTGAGGTGAATAGCCTGGATGCATTTAAGGGGAAGGTTGGACAAACACATGAGAGAGAAAGGAATAAAAGGATATGTTGATGGGGTTAATTGGTGGGTGAGAGGAGGTTTGTATGAAGCATGATCAGCAGAAACCAGTTAGGCTGGTTTCTGTGCCGTGAATCTCATGTGATACTTGGCAGTTTTTCAAAAATGTCGATTAACTTGTGAAGATTCTGGAAAGAACTGCAATAAATCACAGCAAAACAGGTCACTGTCACTGTTTCTGGCAGACATCATCGAAATGAAAGGGTACAGAATTAACTTTTTGAGTGCTGAATGTCTTTTGGAACTTGTCTGTTTGTTAACTGTGAAAAGTGACTTTTCCTTCAGTCTGGACAAAGAGAGGTGCATGTGGAGCACCCACAGTCCCCTTGGGACATTCATGTTCCACGGCTTCATCAGGTAGACACCTGGTCAGAATATTAGCTAACAGTCTCACTGCCATAGCTGTGTGACCCAGAGCCTCTCCATACAGAAAGCTGAGGTATCTGGGATTACCTGTAGAGCTGCTGTCTCTCCCGCAGTTCATCCTGGCGTTGGGACTGAAATATGGGCAACCAATCATCACAGGCTCTTTTAGCTGCAACAGAACATTCCAGAATTGAGTACAGAATGTGATGTCTGAGGTTGAGTTACAGGTTGGAATCTGATCGAGGACTTTGAAGGTTTATATATTTAGAATCATAGATACCTGGGATCGAGTTACAAATTGAAATCTAAACCAGGGGTTTAGATTGATTATGGAAAGAATAATTAGATACTGAGAATGAACACAGGCTGAATCTAATCACGGGTTCAGAATGGGCTGTATTTATAAACGCTGATTTTGTGATTCAGTCAAACAATGGAACACTAACTAAATGTACAAGTGCATCCATACTGCTACCTGAGGGGATTGACAGCACTGAATTTTGACAGGCAATGCTGATCCATTTTTTAGATTACACTTTGGGCACAGGAGCTTAACCTGTAGCCTTGGCTGGTGTGAAGAAAATGTCCAGTAATGTGCTCAAAATTGAAGATTTGGCCTGAAAGGTGCCACCTATCACATAAGACATTAAACCAGGGCCAGGGAGAGAAATCATGGGCTGGGGTGCTGCTCCTGTTTCTGGGCCCTTCTTCCACACCCCTCCCCCCACTTTAACCCCACCCCCTCAATCATGCATGATAATTTTTCACCTTTCATGATTCACTAATCAATCACTAAGCAAGCATGTGAAGATGATGGCATAGTGGTATTGTTGCTGGATAAGTAATCCAGAGACCTAGGGTAATTCTCTGGGGACCTGGGTTCAAATCCCACCACAGCAGATGGTGGAAATGTCTAATGATGACCATGGAACTAATGTCAATTGTTGTAAAAACCCATCTGGTTCACTAATGTCTTTTGGGAAGGAAATCTGCTGGTGACTCCCTGACCCACAACAATGTGGTTGACTCTTAAGTGCCCACTGAACAACTGCAACGAGGGATGGGCAACAAATGTTGGCCTACCCAGTAATGCCCACATTCCATGAACAAATAAAAAAAATCACCAAAAGGTCCTAGTAAAAGAATAATGCCCATTGTTGGCATCTGGTTACAAATTTTGCCTGATATATATGTAGCATGAGTCATTAATATTAAGAGCAGCAACAATATAATGCAGTATTAGTTTGTGAGCACCTGATAGGTGATCCCACCATGACTATTAAACAAATGTAAAGGAAATTTCACTTTTTTTCTAAAATTACTGTGGGATACTGAAGCAGACTTGTGTGTGTATATTTGTGTATGTGTGACTAATTTAATTAAACTAAAGATGGTCAGACTGCGAGGTTTGCATCATCAAAGAGGTTGTTTTATTTTCAAAGGGACATGATACGATATTTTACAACTGGCCCAGAGTGCGAGGTTTTGTTAAAAGCCTTGGAGTTCTATTGTTGAGTGAGAGGGAGAGAGAAGCTGTGAAATACCTCCCTTATATTGACAGTGAGTGCTTGTGGTAATCTTGCTGGATGTTTTATAGATTAAGAATCTATTTGGACTGTTGCCTAAAACTGTATGTAGTTAGGAGTCTAATTAAATAGAAATCATTTGGGAATTATTATAAGACTAAGTTTAACTATGTAACTGTAATCTTGTGTGTGTAACTTTACTTTGCCTTTTATTAATAAATGTTTTAATTTAATATTTAAAATGTTTAACGGTAATCGTGGGCTCTTTACTTCTGACTTCAATGTACATATTTTCTCGTAATAAATACAAATTGCAAAATTATTGTGATAGCCTGGCCAAGTTACCCTTTGGTAAGACTGGCAAATATCTCCTACCGTATCATAACACAAACCAGAAAGCACAAATTTGACCATAACAGCATCATGCAATACTGTTAATTTGCCAGGAAAATATCCCATTAGTTATTTATAACACTGTGCAGGGGATAGCACTGATTTCGGTGGCTGCCTCTGCCTCATTAAATGTTCTGCACATTGCACCATATGGACATGGTATCAGTAACTTCATTTTTCGGGAAGATTCAATACTTGCAACCCAGATAAACTGCACAAGATTGTTTCCACTCTATAGAAGAATTAGAAGACTTTCTCCTGCCTGGGTGCAAGATATTAAAGAATATAATTATTTCATAGAAGGAGTGTAATTGGATTCTATTTCATCAATAATCTTAAAGGGTATAAAAATCAAATGACTCATGAGCAACAAAGTGGAATGATTGAACAAAATAGGTCTTCACTGTTGTGAGAAGTATTGGAGCCCTCAGGTGTCTCTGTGTAACAACTTTTAAGAGGCCAGAGGATAAAGACTGAATGGTTCACAATTGTATCTGTGTTTTTTTGATCACCAAGTCTGAACACCCTACTGGTTGTAGCTTCTCACTACAATATATTTTCAATATCTACAATGCAGTGCAACTTCATCATGATATTTCATTCCTCAAAAAACTCATAAAAGCACCAAGAGAGAGTGGGATAATAGGTAAGCAGACAGAAGGACAAGTTACAATGGATGATCAGGAATCCCCGTCCTCAGAGAAATTTTCATCCCACCTTCTGCTAGATTTTAAACAGGATGGTGCAGGGTGGGGTGAACCTAGGATGGAGCAGAGATTTGTAAAACCTTTCTTTAAGTAATCTCTCAGTGACAAATAGTGATTTCATTTCCAGACTTTGCAAAACTAAACAAATAGGCAATAGTGAGTCAATACTCCAGGGGAGGTCTCACCAAAGCTCTATATAACTGCAACAAGACTTCCTTACTCCTGCATTCAAATTCCCACATGAGGAAGGCTAACATATCATTTTCCTCCATAATTGCTTGTTGCACCTGCCTGCTAGTTTTTAGCGACTCATAAACAAGGACACCCAGGTCCCTTTGGGCACTCGCACATCCCAACCTCTCACCATTTAAGAAATAGTCTGCTTTTCTGTTTTCCCCACCAAAGTGAATAACTCCACACTTATTCACATTATATTCCACCGGCCATGTTCTAGCCCATTCACTTAGCCTGTTCAAGTCCTCTTGAAGCCTCCTTGCATCCCCCACACAACTTACATTTCCACCCAGTTTGGTGTCATCAGCAAATTTGGAAATATTGCAATTCTATATTACAAATATCACAATTAAGTTCAATCATTGAGCATGTTCAAGACAGAAATCAGTAGATTGCTGGAGACTAATGACATAATGGGATATGGAGATAGTGCAGGCAGGTGGCATTGAGGTAGATGATCAGCCATGATCTAATTGAATGGCGGAGCAGGCTCGATGGGCTGAATGGCCCACTCCTGTTCCTATGTTCCCAATGAGTCAACACCCTGCTTTGCATCACTCCTCGTTTTTAGTTTCATACATTTATTTTTCAGAGACCCAAGGTTCTCAAGTCAACATGGCATTTCATCAGAATTGTGTCTGCTTTAGGGTATAATGACAAGTCAGAATGCTATTTATATGCTGGTTTAATTTCAAAAGAGAATTTTGAGAAGTGTAACGTATTTAATTTTGTGGTTCCAAACATTAAAATTGTCTAAAAAACCCACACACACACCTTAAACCAGCTTATATTTCAACTCTTTCTTGGACTCGAACTCAAGTTCTGTCGAAGGGTCATGAGGACTCGAAACGTCAACTCTTTTCTTCTCCGCCGATGCTGCCAGACCTGCTGAGTTTTTCCAGGTAATTCTGTTTTTGTTTTGTATTAAAATTTTCTATCCCACCCAACACCAACCTCTCTCCACCACACTCCCCCAGCCTACCCACACCCACACCCACCCTGGCCCACAACCACTTCTAACTCCCCCCCATCCCACCCCTAACTGATTTCCCCAAACTCCCCCCCACCAACTCCACCCGGCCAACCTCTCCCCCATCTACCCCACCTCGCATCCCCAACTTCCCCACCAACATCCCCCAAACTTTCCCCAGCCCACATCTCCAACTTCCCTACCAACTCCCCCCAACTTTTCCAACCTCCTCCCAACCACACCCCCAAACCCCTCCAATACACCCCCTCCCTCCTCCCACAACCCCAACCCCCTCCCCTGCCAGCATCCAATTGGTTCTAAAATAATCTGAGATTTCACGTATCATTTTTTTAACCAGGAACACTCTCAGTTGCTGCACTGCTGCTGTTGACATTCAGGCAGCTTCGTGGTTCTCTAGCGGGTTTTTCAAAGTTCAGAAGCAGCAGCAGCACAGCAACCCAGTGAAATTAACCTGACAGACTGGCTTTAAAAAAAATTGGAACTGACAGTTTTGAGTTTGATTTAAAGCTGGTCTTCAGGTCTGAAGCTTGTCTGAAGGACAATGAGAAACTCGGTTTAAAACACCGAGCCTGGGCCCCATCCCTACCAACCCCTGGACTCTGGTGCTGGCACCATCTGCACCCATCCCCCAGGCCCCCCATTAAACCAAAGCTGTGGCATGACGGTGTGAGAGATCCCATGGCACTATTTTGAAGGAAAGCAGGGCAGCTCTCCCTGGTAACCTGGCCGTTATTTATCCCTTGATCTGAATCGATAAATGAAAGCTTATCTGCTCATTCTCTCATTGGCGTTTGTGGGAACTTATTCTGTGTAAAATGGCTGCCCTATTTCTTACATTCCAACATTACACTCCAAAATTGCTTCATTGACTCTAACGTGCTTTGGGTGAAGGCTCTGCATGAATACAAGTTAATGCTGCAGGTCAGCTTTGCTATTCCTCAGTGACCCTTGGCTTTGCCATTTTACCTGTTCCTTCCCGGAGGCGTATGGTGCAGTCAGCCAGCCACTTATAGCAGGGGAATTGGAAAGAGTTTCCCTCGGGGTTCTCCACTGTCACGGAACAGCAGAACCAGTAATCTTTTACGAAGAATGGAGATACTGTCAGCTCTACAAAATGAATGGTTCCAAGGTCCTGGTCACTGGTGATTTCATGCTGAATCACCTGGAAATTAAATTAGATCATGAAGGTTTGTTAAACTGCAATGGGTAAAGAAGAATTCAGGGGAATTGAGGTGAGGGGTTCTGTTGTGGGGGCTGGGAGGCTACAATCTCAGGGCAGAGGGTTCTGATCATGGGGCTGGTATCCAATCATGAGTTTGGCTCTGATTACAGGAGAGAGAAGTAGATTAGCTTGGGTGGCTGCTTCTCTTGGCCCACAAGCAGTGCTGGAAAGGTATTTACCTCATCCATTCAGCAGTCCTTGTCTACCTTTATCTGCTGGGTTTCCTGGGAAGAAACCTGACTAGCCAGGGTTGGATGTTAAATGGAGATAAAGTCTGAAGCAAGCTGTTGATTCATGAGAAAGAAGTGACCTTGCTTAGCAACAGTCAGAGAGAAAGAGAGAGAAAAAGAGAGGTAGAGAGATCAGGCTGGCAACTGTTGGTGTGTTTGAGAATTAAGCTGTCAGGATGAAATTTGAAAACATAAAATGCTCCAAAAGGACACTGCCACTTACAGGATCCATTGACAGTGTGTAAAGTCTGGTTGTATGCAGTTGCAATACAGCATCCTGTATTGCTGTAAATTGGTCCTCATGCTAAAGTTCAGGAATAAAGTGATTGAATCATTGGCTGACTTCATTTCTACTCAAGAAAGCAACAAAATATTTATTTTTATAACAACACATGATCTCATTAAAATATTTAAATGTGGATCTCGCCTCCTGAGGTGGTAGAGGTTGCGAGATTGGAAGGTGCTGTTGAAGGAACCTTGGCCAGTTGCTGCAGTGTATCTTGTGTGAGGTACACACTGCTGCCACTGTGCTTTGGTGGTGAAGGGAATGAACATTTTAGGTAGTGACTGTGATGTCAGTCAAAAGCCTACTTTGTTCTGTATGGTGTCAAGCTTCTTGAGTATTGCTGGAGTTGAACTCATCCAGGCAAGTGGTGAGTATTGCATCATATTCCTGACTTGTGCCTTGAAGATGGTGGGCAGGCTTTGGAGAGTCAGGAGGTGAGTTACTCTCCGCAGAATTCCCAGCCTCTGACCTGCTCTTGTAGCCACAGTATTTATATCCAGTTTCTGGTCAATGGTAACCCCCAGGATGTTGATGGTGTGGGGGTTCAGAGATAGAAATGCTGTTGAATATCAAGGGAACATGGTTAGATTCTCTCTTATTGTAAATGGTCATTGCCTGAGGTGAACTTAACTTGCCACTTATCCTTCCAAATAGCTTCACTTCATAATTCTCTGCATTAAATTGAATCTGTCATGTGTCTGGCCATTTCTCCAGACGACGTCCTCCAGAAGTCTGTTACTAACCTCCTCACTGTTTTCCACAGTTCAAACTTTCTTTGGGATGTGCTTTACTAACTAAGAAACTCAGCTGTAATTATTAGAGATAGATATCAGTAAACAGACAACAGTGTTTGACAGAATACTGGCCTTGAAATTTTGGTCCTGTTACTGGCTCTGTAAGGGGATCTCCCGAGATCTCTGGGATCACCAGATTTCGATATTTATTGAATTACAAGCATGTTTTACTTGATGCTGGTATATTTAAAAAGAAAAGAAACATGATTTCTGCAAGCTTTCTTATGGGTAGCTCACACCATATAAGCTGGGGCAAGAAAGCTCCTGGTGATTGTTCATGTTTACAGGTTCCTTCTGACAGTTAAAGTTTGAAAACCACTGATGCAGATCACAATTCTTCAAAGGAGATCGGACTTTCCAACACTGAACAAAATTTGAGAGGAGAAATAGGCGAGAGAATCAAAGGCAAAAGTTCAGGATTAGCATACATATTGGAATAGGTTACTAAGATTGAATTGCCACAATCATTAATATGAATTATGTTTAGCATTGTAAGAGAAGAAAGTAGATTTTTAATTGGTCTTTCTCAGTACTGTAGCATATGTTGCAGCTGGCTGAGTGAGTGACATCAAGGATCCGGGTTCACTACAGGACTGAGGGAGTGCTGTCTTTCAGGTGAGATGTTAAACCAAAGCCCCCATCTCCCTGCTCAGGTGAAATTAAAAGATCCCAGGGCACTATTTTGAAGAAGAGCAGCGAGTCCTCCCTCAATCAATGTCTCTGCCAATATATATACTTACAGATCCCTGGCCCAGGGCACCAAAGAACCATCTGTTCACTTTGGTTTTGTGGCTGTTTCCCCTCTCTCCAATCAGGGTACAGTACACATAACTCCAGGCTCCCGCAAACAGAGCTTCCCCAGTCTTGATAGTGACTTTGTAGGTAGTCATTTTGATGGTGGGAGAAATGTAGATCTCCAACTGTAGCAACACTTGACACACTGAGTGTCCAGGAACACAGATGCAGGATATATACATTTTTAAAAAAAGGGAGGAGTTGTTGTGAAATCAGGTGACACATAATCAGATGGAAATTCTGATTATAATACACATCTAGAGTTTAAAACAGGTCTGAGTAATTCATCGTAAATCCAGTTAGAGACCAGAGGTAACCTCAGTCTGATGTATATATGCTTATTAAAAGAAACTAAATTAAAATACAAAGGTTACATGCATAACAAGGTGCATGAGATAGAGAAATGAAACTTGAACTCCTGCCAATAATTTCATCCAAACTTGCCACTTATGTGATTCTCTAGCCAACGATAAAGTTTGTTGATGTCAGGGTTCCTATCTGGTAATCCCCAAAGAGGCCATTTTGTCTTTTCTACACCGGGTCAGGCCTCGCTCATCCCACGTGAAAGGATTTTGTACCGTGATGATGGAGAATCTGGCTGGGGAATCTAAAACATGGGGGCCATAGTTTCAAGATAAAGGGACGATCATTTAGGACTGAGAGGATAAATTTCTTCACTCAAAGGGTTGTGAATCTTTGGAACTCTCTACCCCAGAGGGTTGTGGAAGATCAGTTGTTGAACACATTTAAGGCTGGGATAGACAGATTGTTGGTCTCTCAGGGAATTAAGGGATTTGGGGAACAGGCCGAGAAAGTGGAGTTAAGCTTAGTGATCGGCCATGATCGTATTGAATGATGGAACAGGCTCAAGAGGGCAAATGGTCCACTCCTACTCCTATTTCTAATGTCCTTAGGATAACCCCCTCTGTCTCAGAAATGAACTGATTCTGCATATGCATCAAATGGTGGGACTGGCATTCATTTCTTGGGTAATGGAGATGCTCTACAGTTGTTAGTGGTGCGGCAGATGTTCAGCATCACCTAGTCTTGTGTTTCATTTGTGCTCCAATGACTCCATCACCAGCCAAGCGACAGATCCCAGGAGACACCTCCCACCTGAAGGATGGTCCAGGGGAAACATTGTATTTTGATTATTGAGGCTCATTGTCTGCAGCATCTTATCTTAGTTGGTATCATGGTTGTTGTTGATGTGTGTTGATTGAAGAGTTTCCGACCAGTGAAAATGAAGCAGTCAGCACGGCGAACATTTTGTCAGAGCAAATCTTTACCTGATCCGTTTTCCAAAGAAGGTTACAAAATGTTAATTGTTAGTAGAATCCAAGCTGGTGGGTGAAGCAAAGACCAAGGCACAGAGATTTTCTTTACTGAGAAGGTTTATCGACTTTGTTCAGTCTCACAGCTGTCTTCGCACACAACAATGTCCCAGCTGTCCCTGATCGTATTACAGCCTTCGTTCAAACATGGACAAAAGAGCTGAACTTCAGGAGTGAGGTGAGAATCCATGTCCAAATGCAGCAAAACCTGGATAATATCCAAACTTGGGCTGACAAGTGGCAAGTAACATTCCCACCACACAACTACCAGGAAATGGCCATCTCCAATAAGAGAGAATCTAACCAGTGCCCCTTGACATTCAATGGCATTACTATTGCTGAATCCCCCACTATCAACATCCTGGGGGTTACCATTGATCAGTAACTGAATTGGACCAGCCATATAAATACTGTGGCTACAAGAGCAGGTCAGAAGCTAGGAGCCCTGTGGCTCCTGACTCCCCAAAACTTGTGTCCACCACCTACAAGGCACAAGTCAGGAGTGTGATGGAACACTCTCCACTAGCCTGGATGAGTGCAGCTCCAACAACACTTGACAGCTTGACACCATCCAGAACAAAGCAGCCCACTTGATTGGCACCCCATCCACAAACATTCTATTGGGAACCTCAAAATAAAAATTCAATATTTCTAAAACAAAAGTTGCCAATTGTCTCTGGTAGAATGCATAATTTGCATATATAATCAGTGAAATATATGTATTGAATTCTGTATCAGTAGAAAAAAAATCAAAATTAACATGGACCTATTTTTGAATTATCGTGTTTTTTTGCCTTTTTAAACTATAATTGTGTCAGTAAAGTCATCTTTCAAACTAACTAACCTAAGATGCTTAGAAATAAGACAATTTGCTTGGCTATCACTTCTCATGATTAAAAAAAAGTTTCTTGTTACACATTCTGAATAATTGATTGTCTCACAATATTAGGAAGCATAATAGTCTCAACCTGTTCCTTGACCCAAAGGTATTACCCATAACCAAGTGGCTTCTTCTTCAGTTCTCTGCCTGAAGGTAGATCTGACCTACAGCACCACACCAGGCCCTCATAACTGTTAGATTTTTGGAGGATGATGACAACATGCAGTGAGGAGACACCATAGATCCTCACATAGCTAATGTGAATGTCTCACTCCTGTCTGGCTGATGGCACTTCACTTGCGCTCTGTGAACAAGGTCATATCATGGAGATGCAGGGGGGAACATTTAACTTCTCCCTGATCCTATGGCATTCATTGTGAGCTGAACCTTTCAGGACCACACTGTCACTGGACACAGATATTGATGGGATGGAGGGCTAGTTAAGAAAGGAGAAAGAGAGAAAACAGGGAGTTCTAGGCCAGTGAGCATAACATCAGTCGTAGAGATGATGTGAGGATCCAATATTATGGCTGTGATAACTGGGCACTTATAATATGATTGGGCCAAGTCAACTGCGATTTATAAAAGGGAAACTTACCTTGACAATTCTGTTAGGGATTTTTTGAGGTTATAACTCGCAGGGTAACTAGGGGTTGCAGCACGTTTACATTTCCAGAAAGTATTTGATAAGCTGCCACACAAGAGGCTGTTACACAAAATTAGGGGTCATGGCATTGGGGCTTGGTGAACAGAAAGTAGGAATTAATGGATCATTTTTGGATTGGCAGGCTGCAACGAGTGGAATCCCACATAGATCAGTGCTGGGGCTTCAGTTATTTAAAAACTATATCAATGACTTTGATGAGGGGCGTGATTAAGTGTAACATATCCAGGTTTGCTGCTGATACAAAGTCAGAGAAGTAAGCTGTGAGGAAGATACATAGAGGCTGCAAAGGGATATGGACCAAGCTAAGTGAGTGGGGAAGAATGTAGCAGATGGAATAGATAATGTATGGAAATGTGAAGTCATCCATTTTTGTGAGAAAAATGGAAAATCAGGACATTTTGTAAAAATTGAGAGACTGTTTATTGTTGTCATTTAGAAGGTCTTGGAGCTTATGGTGCATGAATTGCAATGTGTTAACATGCAGGTACAGCAAGCAAGTAGGAAAGCAAATTGTATCTTAGCCTTCATTATGAAGGATTAGAGTACAAGAGTAAAGAAGTCTTATTGAAATTATATAGGGTCTGGCTCAGATGACATCTTGGGTACTGTGTACAATTTTGGTCTTCTTTCCTAATGGAGGATATAAATGCCTTAGAGGGAGTGTAATAAAGGTTCACAGAGCTGATTCCTGGGATGAGAGAATTATCCTATGATGAGAGGTTGAGTGGAATGGACCTCAATTCTTTAAAGTTTAGTGAATGAGAGGTAATCTAGTCAAGATATTAAAAATTCTCAAGGTGCTTGACGAGGTTGGTGCTAGGTGAATGTTTCCCCCCTATAGCTGGGAAGCTAATGCGGGGGTCACAGTCTCAGAATAAGGAGTTGGCCATTTCGGACTGAGCTGAGGAGAAATTTCTTCACTCAACGAGTGACGAGTCTTTGAAGTTCCTTGCTGTGGATGCTCTGCTATTGACTATATGCTAGATCCAGTGCTGTTTGGGTACTGAGGGAACCAAGGATTTGGGTGCAGAGTTCAGGAAAGTGGAGTTGAGGTAGAAGATCAGCAATGATTTTGTTAAATGACAGACAGGCTCGAAGGGCCGAATAACCAACTCAAACTCCCATTTATGTCATTCATTACTCCCCCTGCAGGCTGCAACCCAGTTGGCCCAATTGGCGAGGGAGTAATGGCGGGCCCCGTTTCCCACAATCCCCCGCGGCTGGAAAAAACTCTATCAATGACACGGGCCCCGCTGCACTCTGGGATGGGGAACCCTCCGCACATGCGCAGCTTCACCCGCAGCTGGGCAAGATAAAAACCAAAAAACTGCGGATGTTGGAAATCCAAAACAAAGACAAAGTTACCTGGAAAAACTCAGCAGGTCTGACAGCATCGGCGGAGAATAAAAGAGTTGACGTTTCGAGTCCTCATGACCCTGTTGAATTAGATTACCTCTCATTCACTAAGTTTTTCCAGGTAATGTAGGGGATGGGCAAGAGGTGATCTGGGTGGACCAGAGGGAGAGGAGGCTCTGAGGATAGTTAGAGCAGCC
This sequence comes from Carcharodon carcharias, assembly GCF_017639515.1. Taxonomy (NCBI): domain Eukaryota; kingdom Metazoa; phylum Chordata; class Chondrichthyes; order Lamniformes; family Lamnidae; genus Carcharodon; species Carcharodon carcharias. Next base: position 12,143,404 of record NC_054499.1, on the reverse strand, counting down.
CCTAGCGGACAGGCGGGGAAACAGCTGCAGGAACAGTCTCTTCCCAAAGGCCAGTTCAGTTGTTAGAGGCTCTTGGAGCCTCTTCAAATGTAACCTTCAGCTTCTAAATTCACCAACAAGAACCATTCAGTCTGCAGGGCAGCTTCACTCTCATTCCCAGTCTGTATTCCACCTTTGTCACATCAACTGTGGTGTGAGATACTTTACACCATTATATACTAAAATAAAACCAAATAATATGTCAAATGTAATATTTGTTTTGGGGTCAACAATTGCAATTCGACTCTGTGCTATGGTGATATAGTTACATTTTCTAATTTCAAAATGAAACCTGCAAAGACTTTTAACTTTCCTTGTGTTATTTTACTAATGTACTCCCTGGCTGACTGGAGTGAGATTGAGATTATAAAGCAGCAACACATTTCACCTTGGCAACAGAATCATTTTAACCACCTTGTGTTCTCTGGAAGTTAACACTTCCAAACATAACTGGGGTATGATTGAGCCTCTGTTTATTTATTGTGTGTTGGGGAAGGGGTGCCTGTTTCAATATTCCTGTAAAACTACAACTTGACTGAGTAAATTGTCCATGATAATGGTTAATGGCAATACAGATTTTGTCACGAGGATATAGAGCAAAATAAATATGAAATAAAGAATGAATTTCTGCGGATGCGAGTCTGAGTGTGTGTGTGATATTACCCCTCACTCACTCACCTGTCCAGATACATCATCCTGCCCCTTAACTCTCTTGTCCAGGTACTTCACCCTAAACCCTCTCCCCCTCACTCACCTGTCCAGGTACATCACCCTGTTCCCCCCTTCCCCTCACTCACCTGTCCAGGTACATCATCCTGCCCCTTCTCCCCCTCACTCACCTGTCCAGGTACATCACCCTGTTCCCTCCCTCCCTCACCTGTCCAGGTACATCATCCTGCCCCCTCTCCCCCTCACTCACTGTCCAGGTACATCACCCTGTTCCCCCCGCCCCCTCATTCACATGTCCAGGTACATCATCCTGCCCCATCTCCCCCTCACTCACCTGTTCAGGTACATCATCCTGCCCCCTCACCCCTCACTCACCTGCCCAGGGATATCATCCTGCCTCCTCTCCCCATCACTCACCTGCCCAGGTACATCATCCTGCCCCCTCTCCCCCTCACTCATTCTGTGAATCAGCTGCTGTCAATATTAACTTTCAATTGGAAATTGGATCAATACCTAAAGGAAAAGATCATTAGAGGGAGAAAAACGAAAAGATCATTTCAGGAAGTGATTTGGCATTGGGAGTGGAAAAGCCTAAAAGTCTTTTCAGAGGCAGCTGAGGCTGCTGCAATGGGAAATCTTTGGTCTGGGGCTGAATGAATTAAAAATGGCTCAAAGTCTCTCGATTCCTCGCAGCTGTTTCTCTCTCTTGTGATTTCAGTGATACACTGCCACCCTCTGCTGGCGAATGGACGCCACTGCACCCACAGAGGGGAAGCCAATCCGACAGGAGGAGATAGAAAGGCTTTGTCAGGAGCTGAGGGGTAGACAAGTCTTTTTTTCTAAAATCTATTTTATTCATGAAAATTTATAAAAGTACTTCACGCGACCCTTCAAAGCGGACATGGCATTAGGTTCAAATCAAATCAGTTTCTTCCCACCAAGTGGCTGAAGGCGCAGCTGACAAGGGAGCGATTAAAATGGGACGTGCGCAAAAAGTCAGAACTGGATGGATTGGGTTGGGTTTCGGAGTCTATCCCAGGGAGCAGGTGAGGGACTCCCATTCACGTAGAGCCTGGGCGAGTTGCTGCATTGGATCTTGTAGGTGGTTTCTGTCGAGGTTCATCCCGAGCAGTTCTGTGACACAGGACTCTGTGCTCTACGGGCTGTTCCCAGGGACACACACTGAGACAAACATCAACTACAGCTGGAGGATCATCAACTCGGTGAAAGACGCTCTTTGGTCTGCCCGAAACTTGTTGGTCTTCCAGCGCAAAGAGTTGTCCCTGACCGAGTGTTGCAGACTGGCACATTCCAAAGTCCAGGACTACATGCTGAGGGACGCAGTAAAGCTTGGGGCAGCTGCTGCAAAGGCGCAATGGGGAAGGGTCGTTGTCTAAGACCTTTCAGCTACAATGCACTGGGGGGCTGGGAACTGTTGAGAGCCCCTCAGGCTGTACAGCTCAAACAAATGTCTGCAAATGATTGTAATATTCATTGATTGTATTGATACACCTCGTGATTCATGTTGTAAAAGTTGAATCTGATTGTACTTTTGTGACGGTGATTTTGAAATGGTTTGGAATGTTCTTCCAGATATTTTATGAATAAAGTATATTTTGCAAAAAAAAAATCTTGTAGATGGAACACACACTGCTGCTACTGTGCGTCGGTGGTAGAGGGAATGAATGTTTGTGGATGTGGTGCCAATCAAGTGGGGCTGCTTTGTCCTGGATGGTGTCGAGCTTCTTGAGTGTTGTGGGAGCCACACTCATCCAGGCAAGTGGGGAGTATTCCATCACACTCCTGACTTGTGCCTTGTAGATGGTGGACAGGCTTTGGGGAGTCAGGAGGTGAGTTACTCTCTGCAGGATTCCTAGCCGCTGACCTGCTCTTGTAGCCACAGTATTTATATGGCTGGTCCAGTTCAGTTTCTGGTCAATGGTAACCCCCACGTTGTTGATATTGCTGGTAATGCCATTGAGTGACAGGGGGTGATAGTTAGATTATCTCTTGTTGGAGATGGTCATTGCCTGACACTTGTGTGGCGTGAATGTTACTTGCCACTTGTCAGCCCAAGCCTGGATATTGTCCAGGTCTTGCTGCATTTGGACATGGACTGCTTCAGTATCTGAGGAGTCGTGAATGCTGCTGAACATTGTGCAATCATCAGCGAACATCCCCACTTCTGACCTATGATGGAAGAAAGGTCATTGATGAAGCAGCTGAAGGTGGTTGGGCCGAGGACACTATCCTGAGGAACTCTAGTGGATACAAGTCAAATGTGTTCAACCTTTCCTCATAAGACAACCCGCCCATTCCTGTTGTGCCTGACTCATGCTCCTAATTGATATGTGTGTATGTTCTCTGTAGTACTGGGGCCCTGGGGGTGTAGAATAGTCCTTCTGCCACTGTTGTGGGTCTGATCAGTCATCATTGGACCACATGGGGCTGCAGTGAAGTCCGCAGTGAGCAAGGCTCAGATACTGATGCTGTTCTCAATGTTTGACGGTATCAGGTCCTTGTATTTCAGAGGCAACTTATTGTTCCGCTTCTGGATCCGCTCCTCAATCTGCTTCAGGTCCTCCTGAAACTCTGCGATGACTTTCTTGGCTCTTTCCTCTGTGAAGTATTCCTCCTTAAAACAGCCCAGCAATATCTGAACAAATAGTATCATATTTAGAAAAAAATACATCTTATTATAGATCTTCTCCACCCAAATCTGAAGCTTCACTGGGTAGTTTTTTAAAATTCATTTACAGGATGTGGGTGTCGCTGGCTGGGCCCAGCATTTATTGCCTGTCCCCAATTGCCCCTTGAGAAGGTGGCGGTGAGCTGCCTTCTTGAACCGCTGCAGTCCATGTGCTGTAGGTGCACCCACAGCGCTGTTAGGGAGGGAGTTCCAGGATTTGGAGCCAGCGACAGTGAAGGAACGGCCGATATATTTCCAAGTCAGGATGGTGAGTGGTTTGGAGGGGAACTTCCAGATGGTGGTGTTCCCATCTATCTGTTGCCCTTGTCCTTCTAGATGGTGTGTGTGCGTGTGTGTGTGTGTGTGTGTGTGTATATGTGAGTGTCTGTATGTGTGTGTGTGTGTGTGTGTGAGTGTCTGTATGTGTATGTAACTGATGTGTATTCATGTACATTTTTTTACATTCGTTCATGGGATGTGGGCGTCGCTGGCTGGACCAGCATTTTTTGTCCATCCCTAATTGCCGATGGGAAAATGGCAATGAGCTGCCTTCTTGACCCACTGTGCTTCATGTCATTAGGACACACCCACAGTGCTGACAGGGACTGACTTCCAGATTTTGACCATGGACAGCGATATATTCCCAATAAGGATAGTGAGTGACTTGGAGGGGAACTTCCAGGTGGTGGTGTTCCCATGCATCTGCTGCCCCTGTCCTTCTAGCTGGTAAAGGTATGGAGGTGCTGTCAAAGGATCCTTTGCGAATTGCTGCAGTGCATCTTTGTCAATGGCATACTCTGCTGCCATTGGGCACCAGTGGCAGAGGGTGTGTATGTTTAAGATGCTAGATGAGATGCCAATCAAGTGGGCTGCTTTGTCCTGGATGGTGTCGAGCTTTTTGCGTGTTGGAGCTACCCTAATCTGGGCAAGTGGAAAGTATTATGTTTTAATGCTGGACATTATAAGATGGTTAAGTTTTAAACTGCCTCCTTAAATTGATGGTAAAAATGGCTGGTTTGGAAAGGGGAATGTGACCTCTCACAAAATTTGCCCGGAGACGAGCCCATGTGACCTGGTTGCTATGGAACAGAGGACCAGGTCAAAACTTATTGAATGTCAGGTGCAAGTTTTAACACTGGGACACAAAGGAGGAAGCAGCCAGTCCTGCTCTGTATGGATTCTCGGAGTCAGTCAGACAGAGAGATGTGGGGGAGGAAGATCAAAAACAGGTGCTGCTGTGCCAAGCAGAGGAGAAGGATGGTTTTTGTGTTAACTACCAAGCAGAGTGCTGGTGAGGACAGAATCCCTGTTTGAAGAGATGAGGATTTTGGGGATTTAAAGACCTAGGAATGGCCAGAGGGTGCCTTGATACTGAAAGTCCATTCAATTATGCTCATATTAAGTGAAGAGACTGTTTTTAAAAGGACACTGGAACATTCACCTTGGTGGGGCCAGAAGAAGAGACCCTGTTAAAGTTGGGAGGAGCCTGGGACTTTATATGCGAGAATACATCACTGCTGAGAGGGTGGAGCTCAGCTTTGAATTGTGTTAAGAAGTCAATGTGCATGAGTGTGCGCACGTATGTGTACGTGTGTGGGTGTGTACGCATGCGTCTGTGTGTGTGTGGGTGTGTGTGCATGGGTATGCATGTGTGTGCATGTGTGTCTGTGCGCACATGAGTGTGTGCGCATGCGTGTGCATCTGTGTGCATGTGTGTGTTCTTGCATGTGGCGTGTGTGTGCATGGGTATGCATGTGTGTGTGCATGTGTGTCTGAGCGTACATGTGTGTGTGCGCATGCGTGTGCATCTGTGTGCATGTGTGTATTCTTGCATGTGGCGTGTGTGTGCATGCATGTGTGTCTGTGTGTGTGTGCATGTGCGTGTGTGTTTGTGCACGTGTGTGTATGTGTATGTGTGCTTGTGTGCGTGCATGTGTGCGCGCGTGCATGTGTGTGTGCGAGTGTGTGCACACGAGTGTGTTTGCGCGCATGTGTGTGTGTGTGTGTGTGTGCATGTATATGTGTGTGCACACGAGTATGTTTGCGCGCATGTGTGTGTGTGTGTGTGCATGTGTATGTGTGTGTGCACGTGAGTGTGAGTGTGTGTGTGTGTGCGTGTATCCATGTCCACGCACTCATTTGACACATTTGTGAGTGTTTATATTAAGAGACGTCACTTCTGGTTGGCTCACGGATTCCTCACCTTGTTGGGAAGTGGTCGGCCCAGGTGCCATGTGAAGGCCATCTGCACGGAGGACTGACTCATGTCCGGCAAGGTCTCCATGAGATCCTCCATTGAGATGCCATCCTTTCTGGTTGGTGGAGGCTGTCTCATTGTACAGGGGCTGTTTGGTACCCAGCAGGACCAATCATACTGCCAAGAGAAAGAGGTCAAAGGTTAGGGGTCATGGAGTCGAACGAGCACGTTAAAGATATCTGACTGGGTGCCCAAAATTCTGAGGGGCTTTGGAATTAGGGTGAATGACGGTAGTTGAAATGGTAACAAAAGAGTTTCCCATCGACATCCCTAAGATCAACAGGAAAGGGAAGAATTCTTGGATACGGAGAAATATTAGGATATAGAGTTCCCAGCCGGTGTGGGAAAGGATTCCTGGGTAACTTTTGAAAGGGGAGTTGAGAAATGTTTGAAAAGGATTCTTTTTAATTGGGGATAGGGAAAGTTGAAGAGAGTGGTGGACCACCTAGAGAGAGCTAGCACAGGCAGTTTGGCCGGAAGGCTCTCCTTCTGGGCTGTAACATCCTCTGAGTTGATGCCAACAACGAGCATGGCAATTGGGGTTCAGAACCACAGCTTTTAACTACAAAATTCCACTCACTTCTTCCTCTTCCCACCTGACCTCACCCCCGCCCCCATCATCCCCCAAACTTGCATTTATATATCACTTTTCACAATGACTGGATGTTTCAAACATCTTTACGGCCAGCGAAATATGTCTTTTTTTTAAAAAATGCAGTCACTGTTGTAATGTAGAAAACACTAAAGCCAGAATGTGTACAGCAAGCTCCCACAAACAGCAATGTAATCGTGACCTGCTCATCTGTTCATGTGATGTAGATTGAAGGATAAATATCGGCCAAGACACCGGTGGTTACTTCCCCGCTCCTTATTTTTTATTCACTTACAGGATGTGGGCTTCGCTGGCTGGGCCAGCATTTATTGCCCATCCCTAATTGCCCTTTGAGAAGGTGGCGGTGAGCTGCTTTCTTGAACCGCTGCAGTCCGCGTGGTGTAGGTACACCCACAGCGCGGTTAGGGAGGGAGTTCCAGGATTTTGACCCAGCGACAGTGAAGGAACGGCCGATATATTTCCAAGTCAGGATGGTGAGTGGCTTGGAGGGGAACTTCCAGGAGGTGGTGTTCCCCATGTGTCTGCTGCCCTTGTCCTTCTAGATGGTAATGGGTTGTGGGTTTGGAAGGTGCTGCCTAAGGAGCCTTGGTGAGTTCCTGCAGTGCATCTTGTAGATGGTACACACCCTGCTGCTACTATGCTTCGCTGGTGGAGGGAGTGAATGTTTATGGATGTGGTACCAACCAAGCGGGCTGCTTTGTCCTGGATGGTGTCGAGCTTCTTGAGTGTTGTTGGAGCTGCACTCATCCAGGCAAGTGGGGAGTATTCCATCACACTCCTGACTTGTGCCGTGGAGGTGGTGGACAGGCTTTGGGGAGCCTCTTTGAAATGTTGTCACCTGAGCAGGCAGATGGGGCCTCAGCTTAACATCTCATCTGAAAGGCTGCAGTCCTGACAGTGCCGCACTCCCTCAGTACCGCACTGGAGTGTCAGCCTTGATTTCTGTGCCCCCCTGGGGTGGTACTCGAACCCGGAACTCAGAGGTGAGAGAGCGGTACTAAAGCTGACCCGCTGGTCCTCACTTTGACCCGGCCCCTCACCCAGCCGCCTCTTATCAAACCCTCCTACCTCACCCACTCCTCCCCTACCCACCCCTCACCCTAACCCACCTGACCCTGAGCGCTGAGTGAAGCAAGAGGGCCCAAAGTCCCTTACCTGACCGTTGTTGACTGCAGCGTGCTGTGCCGAGCACGTGAAGATCACCATGGTTAGGAATTTGAACAGCTCCTCTCTGGTTTGGAAGGCTGCTGGGAGTTCTGAAGGAAATTAGGTTAGTCCGACAATCAGATCATAGGGGACACGAGGGTGCCATCTAAGGAACCCCCCCCCCAACTTCGCAAATCCTTGTTGCTTGGCTTTTTCTATCACGTTTAATGTACAGCATGGAAACCGTTTGGCCTAACTGGTCTATGCAGGTCTTTCCTGCCCCCGACCCTATCAACATCCCCCCTTCTATTCCTTTCTCCTGCATGTTATTATCCGACTTCCCCATAAATTTATCTCTGGCATTCTCCTCGGCCACCAATTCCCACTCTCTGGAGTTAGAAGTTCCTGCTGAATTTTTTTTTTTTGACACAGAAGGGTGACTGGGAGGCACTGGATGGGACACAGGTGCTCAAACAGGAAACCCCCCCACCCAATGGTCATCCCCCACCGATATCATCCCTTCCGTCAATGCCTCCAAGATCTCTGCGCTCCTCCAATTCCGGCCTCTTGTCTGCCCCTGATTTTAATCACTCCATTTATGGTCGTGCCTTCAGCTGCCTGGACCCTAAGCTCTGGAGTTCCCTCCTTAATCCTCTGCGTCTTTCTCTCCTCATTTAAGATGCCCCTTAAGATGTACCTCTTTGACCAAGCTTTTGGTCATCCATTCTAATATCTCGTTATCTGCCTTGGTGTCAAATTTTGTTTAAAAACACTCCTGTGAAGCGCCTTAAGGTGGTTGACTATACTAAAGGCGCTATATAAATGTAAGTTATGCCTGATTATTTGAATTGTTAAATTAACATGAAGGGTACCAGTTGAACTTTTATCAAATTTGATTGCGAAATTGTGAAACTTCTGTTTGTATCTTTTGAGGTTGATTTGCCTGGTCTGGCAACTCATGTCCCCTGTGCCTCCAGAGCACCAGAAATGTTTTGCCTTTGCCAGTGCTGGCACCTGCATTGCCCGTCCTCCATCCTCATCCACATGGTCATTCTTCAGGCAGGAGCCTGAAGGCGGAGCATCCGCAAACCGTGCAAGCATAATTGGCTGAACAACCGGGCTGGGGTCATCAGGAGCAGTAGCCTGGGCTGATGCTTCTCCCTCGCTATCATCTGAGATACTCTGGCCAAATGAACTGTTCCTATAATTGTCCCGGTTGAGCTCCATTGGAGATCTTCATGCTCTAAGTGGGCACCCCTATCTATTGGGGCACTGGCAAAGATGTGGTGTTCAATGGTTTAATTGATCTGTGTTTGATTATATTAGCCTGTTGACTGACCCATGTTCACTGTACTTGATTGATTAAGCCTGGGTGTAGCCTCTGAGAGCCAAAGTTACCAGTAACTTCCAGAAGCTCCTGAGGTGCCAGAGCTATGTAAGTGTGTGTCGAAATCGTGTGATTGCTGAGATATTTTAAAGCACTATAAATAAACCTGTTGTAGACTTAAACTAGTGTCATTTCTGCACTGCTCCGAGGTAAGTCAAATATGTAAAATATGTAACAAACCGGCAAATACACAACAAAATTGGCAATGAGGATGGAATTTGAACCCACATATTAACCATTCAAATCACACTGATCTCGCTATCCACTTATATTTATGATGCTTTTCTACCTCCACGCTCTTCATCCTCTTCCCAATTACTCCACAAACAATTGCTTTCAGTTACCGACTCCTGGAAGTTCCTGAAATCCCTCCTGCACCAGGTCTTTAAGCCAAGCCTGCAGTTCAGTGTCCTCGAGTACTTCCTGGTCACTCTCGTAGTAGAGGCCTGTAATGCCTTTGACGTACCTAGAGGGGGCGGTAACAAGACAGTTGTTAGATGTTTTTTCCCCTTCCAGTTCTCTCCCCTTTGCCCAGTGGCTCACTCTTCTGGGGCTCAAGGGGGCCAGGTCCTCCATGGGCACTGACAGACCTCCGTGAGCGCACCCCCATGGACCTGGTGCCAAGTTTGGCCAAGGCATTTAACCCGTGGATCCGGATTTCACTTGACAACTGTACCCATGCACTATACAGGAGGTCCCAATGGATAGGGAATAGACATCACACAGCCATTGAATGATACGGCACACAGGGAGGCTCTTTAGCCCATTGTGCCTCTGCTGTCTGGTTGAAAGAACTCTCCAATCAGTCCCATGTTTCTTTTCACCGCATTCCAGCTTCAAATAATTCAATGTGTTTAAAAAGAAAAATCTCCTCATCTCCCCTCTGCTTCTTTTGTCAATTATCTTCAGTTTGGTTAGTGACCCTTCATCACTGGAAGCAGTTTCTCCTTGTTTACTTTATCGAAACCCTTTGTTATTTTGAACACCTCTATCCAATCGCCTGGGAGTCAGATTCCCAATCCCACATTGAAAGTCCGGACTGGTACCCTGTGCCTCTGTATGAAGTCAAGGATGCCAAGTACGTTTTCTGTCAAAAAACCCCCTCTACTTGTCCTGGCACGAGCAGCAATGCCAGCTGCTTCGTTTCCCCCTTCAGGTGGGGTGTGGGGGTGGGTTGGAAGAGATGGGTGGTGGAGGCCAGTTACAGGGACCTGCAGAGTACCTGGCAGAAACATCTTCCCTCACCACAGGTCACGGGTCTCACTCTAATCTGCACAGCTCACAGAATTGTTACAGCGCAGAAGGAGGCCATTTGGCCTATCATGTCTGCGCCAGCTCTCTGAGCATTTTAACTTACTGCCAAGATCTTGCCCATTCCTCGTACCCCTGCACATTGTTTCTATTTAACTAATCATCTAATGCCCTCTTGAATGCCTCAATTGAACCTGCCTCCACCACACTTCCAGGCAGTGCATTCCAAACCCTAACCACTCGCTGTGTGAAAAAGTTTTTTTCGCACCTCGCGTTTGCTTCTTTTGCAAAACACTTTAAAACTCTGCCCTCTAGTTCTCGATCCATTTATGAGCAGGAACATCTTCTCCCTATCTACTCTGTCCAGGCCCCCTCATGATTTTGCAAACTTCTATCAAGTCTCCTCTCAGCCTTCTCCTCTCCGAGGAGAACAGTCCCAACTTCTCCAATCTTTCCTCATGACTGAAGTGTCTCATCCCTGGAACCATTCTTGTAAACCTCTCTTTGCACTCTCTCCAATGTGTTCACATTCGTTCCATGCATTTGACACAAGGGCACTGAACCATCAAGAGAGTAGGTGGTGGACAGGGAAATGACACAATTCGAAAGGTCTATTTCAAAGTCAGCCTTATAGGTTCCAGCACACCTATTGTTATATTGCTGTGCATTAGAGAAGGGTCACTCTTCCCCTCCACCCCCACCATCACCCACCCCAGTACCTTGGACCAGCTTCTCTCCCTCGTCCAGCAACGCTACAACAGATCATTTTGTCATTATCGCATTGCTGTTTGTGGGATCTTGCTGTGCGCAGGTTGCCTGCTGCGTTCTCTCTACTTCCAGAGCGTCTACGCTTCAGGACGTACCTCGTTGGCTGTGGGATGCCCCGCGGGTCACGGAAGGCGCCACGGAAATGCAGGCCTTTCTGTCCTTTCTCTTCTCTCACCGCATAAGTCAAAGGGACTCTGGCCCTGCTACCCCACTCTGTCCCGCATCCCCCCACCTCCCCCGCCGCCACTATGACCCACCCCACTTTCCACCCCCACTTTCCACCTCACCATCCTTCAGCACCTTGTTCTGTCCTGGCACAGCCAGTTCGCCATTGGAACAGGAGAAGGCCATTCAGCCCATCGAGCTTGGTCCGCCATCCTTGGAGATCCTGGGTGAAATGTGACTAATTCCACATTCCCACCTTTACCCCAGATCCCTGAACACCTTTGGTTGACACAAATCTATCAATCTCTGGTTTAAGATTGACAATGGACCTACATCCAATTGTCACTTGCTGGCGAGAATTCCGAATATCTACCCTCTGTTGAGTGTGGAAATGTTTCCTAGTTTTGCTCCTGAAATATCTAACTCTAATGTTTAGCTAATGTCCTTTAGTCCTACCCTCCCCAATCAATAGAAACAGTTTCTCTCTATTTTCGCTATCAGTTCCCCTTAATATTTTGAAAAGTTAAGAAAATCAAGGAGGTGAGATTGCCTCTCAATGATGCCTTTTTGTCAAGGGTCACATTCCAGTGTTAAAGTCACTGGATAAATGCAAGGTTCTTGTAACCCAGGACATCGCAGACATCCACCGCCTTAAACGTTCACTCCCCCCACCACCGATGCACAGTGGCTGCAGTGTGTACCATCTACAAGATGCACTGCAGCAACTCACCAAGGCTCCCTCGACAGCACCTCCTTAATCCCCGACCTCTACCACCACAAGGGACAGCAGACGCATGGAAACATCACCACCGGCAAGTTCCACTCCAAGCAGCTCACCGTCCTGACCTGGAAATATATCACCGTTCATTCCTTCACTGTCGCTGGGTCAAAATCCTGAAACCCCCTCCCTAACGGCACTGTGGGTGTACCTACACCGCAGGGACTGCAGCGATTCAAGAAGGCGGCTCACCACCACCTTCTCAAGGGCAACTAGGGATTGGCAATAAACGCCGGCCTTGTCAGTGATGGCTGCATTCCATGAATGAATAAGATGAATAAGAATTAGCAGGAGCTTTACTTGTTGATTGCAGACCAGAGCTGGAGGCCATCCTCTTGGTAATAATATTCTTTTAATCCCTCAAGCCCGCGCTCCTTCAGGTTATCTGGCAGACACATGGCTTGGTAGGTGAAAGATTGAAATGCTTTCTGTGCAATCACGTCCTGGCCAGCTCCTCCTGAGGCAACCACCTTGAGAACATAAGTGAAGAATAAAGGAGTAGCATAAGATATCCCATCTGTGTATGCAGATAGACTAAATAGGTATTGGCTTAATGTAGTGTGAGTGAGGTGTTAGCTTTCTTTTAACTTGTGGATGGTTTACAAATTTACACTATACCCTCTACCCACTAAATATGCCAGACAGAGAGGCGGGGCTGGTGCATTAAGTATAAGTGAGCTTTTAATGGCTTTATTGTTTTAATTGCTGTCAAACAACCTCTTTAGTTATGAAAATCTAATTTTACAAATGTGGAGAATCATTCCTTCAGAATGTAATGGTTGTTGGAGATTTTGAAAAACACTTAAAATTAAAAAAAAAATTTCTTCCTGTCTCTTTTCCCTCTCTCCCTCTCTCTTAAATCCTACCTTTTTTTTTCTTTGCCTTCATTTCCTTTACTGACCCAATTTTATATTGGATTAAATATTCTAATTGTTTAGACTCTCCTGGTTTAGACTCTCTGGCCAGAACTTTTCAGATTTCTTGGAGGTGAATTTGGAGATGGGAGTGCTGGGAAAATAGGGGAACGCTGTCAGGATGGCTCCCTGGCATGTTCCCACCTCTGGCGTGAATTTCCCAGAGCGGTCTGTGAGTGCAATTGGAAGGGAAAGGGAAGAATTAGGACGCTTAAAGACCTCGACTGATGACCCCTTTGAAGGGGAGAGGCAATTTTCCTGGCATTGCTCCACTGTATCAGGAGCTCAGTGATATTTTTGATGGGGCTTCACAGTGCAAGTTTTCAGGCTGCAAAACAATGAAGGCCTTTTAATCAGTTGCCAGCAGTAATGCTTATGTTTGCTGAAACAGAAGGCATGGACTTGCAGCCAGGTCAGGGAGACCAGTGTTTCTGCTACTGCTGTACCTGATGCAATGTCATCACTTCCTTCCTAGGGAAGTCACCTCCATTGTGACACAGCCACTCCTGTAGCTGGCACCTCTGCAGCATTCACACTGCAAAGGCCACTACTGCCCATGTCCCTGGGCTGCAGTGAAAGCACCTTCCGACTCCGGAACCCAGCTGCCCTTCCTGATTGGACTGGGCTCCCAAAGGCGGCTTTTTCATTGGCCGTCTCCAGGAAGATCTACCCGGTGACACTAGTGGGGTCAGGACAGGAAATGGTCCCAACCCCCAGGTATCTCATAAGTGCCGGCCATGTTATAAGTTATTGGGGCTTCTTTACACAGATACTGACACACTGTGCTTACCCACTCACACACACCACAGATCCCCTGCAGCAGGCGCCATGCTGTAAAGGCTCTCCAATAACCCTAAGTTGCTTCTCAAAAGCCCATGAAACCTCTCTGGTGTTGAAAATTTAATTTTACAAGTGTGGAGGTGCATTCCTTCAGAATGTTGGCAGCTCTTGGCATGGTGAACAGTGAACACCACTGCTTTGCTGCTGATCACAAAATCCTGACCAATGTAATGGTTAAAAGATAAAAGCAAAATACTGTGGATGCTAGAAATCTGAAACAAAAACAGAAAATGCTGGAAAAACTCAGCAGGTCTGACAGCATCTGTGGACAGAGATAAAAACAGAGTTAAAGTTTTGAGTCCGTATGACTCTTCTTCAGTACCTATGTTTCCTAATTTGGCTCCTGAAAGATCTAACTCTAATGTTTAGGTAATGTCCTTTTACTCCTCTGAAGAAGAGTCATACGGACTCGAAACGTTAACCCTGTTTTTCTCTCCACAGCTGCTGTTAGACCTGCTGAGTTTTTCCAGCACTTATTGTTTTTGTAATGGTTAAACAGTTCATTCCAAGGATATTTTAGGGTTATGCTTGTTAATACATTGGGAACATGATAGGAAGCGAGACAATGGGCTTAAGAGGACTAGTTACATGCATAATGGTAAATAAGTTAGCACCTGGTGTTTTGTGTAGCAACTACCTCATTTCTGAGCCATAATAAATTGTCAAAGTCATAAAAGCAGTGTGCATGACTAGAGGTCTATAAAGACCTTGAGCTCTCCTTCGCATCTTAGAGAGAATGACAAGCGAAAAGTTTATGGAAGGTTATGCCATTACCCAGGAGGAAAATTGGGTTTTATTTCTCTGTCTGACTAGAGACATTGAGCCTGATTTTAGCTCAATGTAAGTGAATGGGTTAAGTGAGTTAAAGTTGGGATCATTATATTGAGTGTGTCAAGTCTTGAGACCACATCTGGAGTACTGGTCTCCTTATTTAAGAAAGGACGTAGATGTGTTAGAAGCAGTTCAGAGAAGGTTTACTAAACTAATACCTGGAATGGGCAGGTTGCCTTATGAGGAAAGGTTGGACAGACTAGGCTTGTATCCGCTGGAGTTTAGAAGAGTAAGAGGAGAATTGATTGAGGCGTATAAGATCCTGAGGGGTCTTGACAGGGTGGATGTGGAGAGAATGTTTCCTCGTGGGAGAATCTAGAACTAAGGGTCACTATTTAAAAATAAGGGGTCACCCATTTAGACAGAGATGAGGAGAATTATTTTTCTCTTGGATGGAAGCCTTTGGAACTCTCTTCCTTAAAAGGCAGTGGAAGCAGAATATTTTGAAGACAGAGCTAGATGGATTCTTGATAAGCAAGGGCGTGAAAGGTTATCGGGGCCATGTGGGCTTGAGGTTACAATCAGATCAACCATGATCTTATCGAATGGTAGAGCAGGCTTGAGGGGCCGAGTGGCCTACTCCTGCTCCTAACTCTTATGATCGTATGTTCTGGGTGGAGCCCAGTGAAAGGTTTATGTTGCGGGCATTTTTGGTGTCATATTCAAATTTGCTGACAATAGTTGAAGGAAATTAAGGGCCACCCCAACACATTCTAAAGATGAGAAGAGAGAAGGAGACACTTACTCTGGCAATGACGCCATCCTTTCCCAAGAGGTCACTTCTGGCCCTGGTGTTTATCTCGAGCGTATACCTTGTGTGTGGGGTGAGGAGCTGAAACAGTGAGGAGAAGAAAATGTTATGGGATGAATGGAATCCGGACCAGCTTTGCACACCATGCTCGTGACTGCACTCGTTCCTCCCAACTCAAGTCTCCCTCTGGCATTGGCGGGGGGATAGAATATTTCTCCCCAAAATTGCCGGAGAGAGGAGTGAAATTTGTCTTGACCTGAATTTTGTCCCTGCTGGCCCAGGTGGGACCCCAATTGCCTGCTGCTTCCCCCACCCACAGAAGGAAGGGCCAAGTAGTTCCCATCTACCTCCTAACCGTTTGCCCTCTCTCGCTCATCTCTGCCACAAGTATGAAGCTAGGCCTGGGGTAGCACCAGGACTGGACCCCAGATGGGGGTGAGAGGGGGCCAAAGAAGGCCTCACCCATGAAAGGCTACCTGGAGCTATCTCTGTTCCACCCCTTCCTCCCCCCACCCCACCTATCCATGTACCTTCCAGGGTGGTAATTGGCAACTTCCAACTGAAGGGCATCCTAATGGAAAGAAAGACCCACTTCCCACCTCCAATGCCTGTCTCTCTCTCTCTCTCAGCCCAACCAAACCAATCTTGGCTCAGTAGGTAGTGTTCTTGGGGCTGGATTGTACAGGGTGCCATATTCCACCACACCCCCCGACCCCGGGCTGAGCGCCTGCCCACCAAAAAGCCGGCTTCCCCGCTGCCGTTTTACATTGGAAGCAGCCCAAGGTTGAGTATTCCGCCCCGTTGTGGGGAGTAAGTCCTGTCTTCGAGAGCCAATCTGATAGGCTGGCAGCTGTGTAGTCCCAACAGTGCCAGGTTTGGGCGGTGGCCACTGCCGGGACTGCAGGCTGTGCCTGAAGAAGGGGCGGGGGGGGGGGGGGGGGGGGGGGTGTGGTTTATGGAGCCAGCCTTCAAGGTAAGCCCCGGGTATCGGTGGGGCCTGGCTGGCAGACACCAGCGACGGGTGTGGGGGGGCAGTGGGCAAGGTTTGAGAGGCTGGGGGCGGTATGACCTCCGGGAGGGGTGCCTCCGATGGTCACAGGGGTACCCCAAAGGAGGCCCCTCCCTTTCTTGCCTGGCTCCAGCTCACATAGTACAAAATGGCCAAGCTATCATCCTGGAGTGGGCCTCGCCCTGCTGTGGGTAAAATGAAGTGCTTTAACTGGCCCTTAATTGGCCTCTTACAGGCCTCAACAGGCCCAAGAGCGGGCGTACTACCTGACGCCTCCCCCATAAAATGAAAGACAGGTCGGGGGCAGGCGGGAAGGAGCCAGAAAGGCCAAGTGCTGTATTTTACGAGTGGGTGGTGGGTGGGGCTGGGGGTGGGGCTGGTGTAAACTCCAGCTCTTGCTTTTCTGAGTCAGATGGTCATGGGTTCAAGCCCCACTCCAGAGACTTGAGCACAAAATCGAGGCTGACACCATTGGTGCAGTACCGAGGGAACGCTCCATTGTCAGAGGTGCTGTCTTTTAGTTGAGACCACACTATCGGAAAGCTGTGATTAAACCAGAGGGGTGATTTACAAGGAATTCCCGCGATGAGGAATGATTGGATAGCATGGGGTTGTTTTCTTTGGAACAGGGGAGGCTGAAAGGAGATTTAATGGAGGTTCATTAAATCACTAGGGGCCGAGATAGAGTGGATAGGTTGGACCTCTTCCCCTTGGTTGAGGGGTCCATCATCAGGAGGCCTAGATTTAGGGTAAGAGGTGGGAGGTTGAGGGTGGATTTGAAGGGAAATCCTTTCACCCAGAGGGTTGGGGGGGATCTGGAACTCACTGTCTGAGAGAGTGGCAGAGGCAGAAACCCTCATAACACTTAAGAAGTATTTGGATCTGCACTGGGAGGGCTCTAACCTACAGGGCTACAGAGCAAGAGCTGGAAGGTGGGATTAGGCTGGATGGCTCATTGTTGGCTGGCACAGGCATGATGGGCTGAATGGCCTTCTTCTTGTAAATATATCTGCTTCTGTTAGTCCAAGAGGACAGCTCACCACCTCCTTCTCAAAGGCAATTGGGCAATAAATGTTGGCCTTATTAGAAATCACCCACGTCCCCTGAATGAATAAAAATGTTATTAAATAAAACCAAGCCTCTCAGTTTAAAGTAACACATCCAAAAGGCCCAACTTCACAGAAAAGCAGGGCGGTATCCAACCCTTATCACTTTTCAAAAATTTGTTCATGGGATGTGGGCGTCGCTAGCTAGGCCAGCATTTATTGCCCAGCCCAACGAGTGGGTTCCACACAGATGGTAGACAAATCTGATGCAACTGGAGGTCGGAACTCCGCACCCGGATCTTTGCCAGAAGCTAGACTTTTTTTTGTATCCGAGGGCAGGAAAATGGGATCATACAATCCATTTAAGAGTCAACCGCATTGCCGTGGGTCTGGAGTCAGATGTAGGCCAGACCAGGTAAGGATGGTAGATTTCATTCCCTAAAGGGGTAGTAGCAAACCAGATGGGTTTTTACAACAACAGTTTCATGGTCATTATCAGACTGTTAATTCCAGGTTTTCATTGAAAAATCAAATTTCACCATCTTCTGTGGTAGGATTTGAACAATGGTCCCCAGAGATTACTCCCAGTCCAGTGACTAAGCCCCCACCTCCCCTGATTACTTTGCAACTTATTTCACTTTGCTTGCTGTTTATAAATTGCCTGCTGCATTCACTGTATTTCAACAGTGACCCCACGTACATCAGCGATTATGAAGTGCTTTGCAAAATCCTGAAGTCTCGAGAGCTACATCGGCCTCACCCATCTCCCTTACCTTAAAGATAGGGTGCACTGCAGGCAGCTGTCTCAGGGTCGCGATGCAGAACGCTTCCCCCAGCAAGTGGGTTCCGCACAGGTGGTAGACAATCTGATGCAACTGGAAATCGGAACTCCGCACCCAGGTCTTTGCCAAAAGCCAGGCATTTTCCGTGTCCGAGGGCAGGAAAATGGGATTATCTGGTCCTGGGACTTGGCTGAGCTGTTATATAGAATGGTTAAGAAATAAGCAAATTTGGGACGCTGCACTGGAAAGACCCCCCCCAACCCCCACCCTCCTGACCATCACAACCATTTTTGGCTCCTCCTGATGTTGCCGATTCATTCTCTCTATCTCCCTATCTGTCTATCCATACACGTCTCTCTTTATCTCCTTCTGTCTCTATTACTGTCCTTTTCTTCTCACCTGCTTTCATTCTCTCCATCACTTAATTGTTTCTCTCCCTCCCCATCCCTTTTTGTCTCATTCTTCACTGCGACTGTGTCTCCTTGTATGTATCTGTCTCTCTCACCTCTATCTTTCTCTCTCTTTCGCCCGTCTTTCTGCCACTCCCCGTCCCCTATTCTTGTGTTGTTCTATCTTCTCAGATTCTCTCCTTTGGTGTTTTTCTATCTGTCAATCTCTCTTTGCATTTTTCCCTCTCTGTGTATGTCTCTCTTTGTCCTCTTCTGTCTTTTAATTCAGGTCTCACTCTCTCCTTGTTTGACCATTTCTCCCCGCTCCCCACTCTCTCTGCCGTTCGACCTCTCTTCCACCACTCTCCTCCCACCCACCCTCACCTCTTCTCTGACTCTGTCTCTCTCTTTCTATCTGTCTGTATCTCTTTCACTCTGCTGTCCCTGTCTTTCTTTCTATTTCTCGTTCTCATTTTGTCCATTTGTCTCTCTCTCTGCTCTGTCACTGACTTTCTCTCTCTTTCTCTTTTTCATATGTTTGTTTCTTTCTGTCTATCCCTTCACCTTAAGTTCTACACTGTAAGGGGTGGCCGTGCCCACCTGTGCGGAACCTGGTGCAGAGGCTGATGGAATTTCCTACGACCCACCTGAATAGCGATGGGTATCAGCCTGTTCCCAGGATCCTGGTACAGAAGACAGATCGGAGCTGCAATGTACTGCTGATTGCCCTTGATTACATTGCCAGGAACTCTATCCAAGAGCTTGTAATCAATGATGTAAATGTTTCCTTTCTGAAACAAACAAAGAGAAGTCCTCAGTGACCCTGGCTTAGAACATCACAACAACACACGTCAGGAATTCAAGGGAAAAATTGTCAAACTCCATGCTGTACCTGTCCTGAGAGTATTTGATGGGGACAGTGTAGAGGGAGCTTTACTCTGTATCTAACCCCGTGCTGTACCTGTCCTGGGAGTGTTTGACGGGGAAAGTGTAGAGGGAGATTTATTCTGTATCCAACCCCATGCTGTACCTGTCCTGGGAGTGTTTGACGGGGACAGTGTAGAGGGAACTTTACTCTGTATCTAACCCCGTGCTGTACCTGTCCTGGGAGTGTTTGATGGAGACAGTGTAGAGGGAGCTTTACTCTGTATCTAACCCCGTGCTGTACCTGTCCTGGGAGTGTTTGATGGGGACAGTGTAGAGGGAGCTTTACTTTGTATCTAATCCCGTACTGAACCTGCCCTGGGAGTGTTTGATGGGGACAGTGTATAAGGAGACTTACTCTGTATCTAACCCTGTGCTGTACCTGCCCTGGGAGTGTTTGATGGGGACAGTGTAGATGGAGCTTTACTTTGTATCTAATCCCGTACTGAACCTCCCCTGGGAGTGTTTGATGGGGACAGTGTATAAGGAGACTTACTCTGTATCTAACCCTGTGCTGTACCTGTCCTGGGAGTGTTTGATGGGGATAGTTGGAGAGAGCAAAATACCAAGGCTTTGACTTAGAACTTATCAACGTGTAATGGAGTCAGGATAATGTTCTAATTTATATTTTCCATTGATTAATCTAGCTGAGGAATGATTCCTAGGATGTTAGGTATGTCTAAACAATAACTAGTTTATTATATATAACTCAACTATGTACAGCTGTGGGTCTGGAGTCACACGTAGGTCAGACCAGGTAAGGATGGCAGATTTCCTTTCCTGAAGGATGTTAGCGAAGCAGATGGGTTTTTACAAAAATCGATTCATGGTGATCATCAAACTTTTAATTCCAGGTTTTTATTGTCACGTGATCTCTTACATCATCATTATGGGAGGCGCTATTTACACAGTCCCACACATTAACCCTTACAAACCCTAATACTGCAATTTATTGGCAATGAAGTGGTTTGGGACTTGCTCGAAATAAAGGTGTGGGGCAGGAATGATTGACAAACTAGCCTTTTCCGGACTTGTCTGCTTTGCAGATTTTAAATATCCTGGTCCATTTCGCTCTCCTCCTCAGAACAGATCCTACTCATCCTAAAGTTGAAAAGGAAAATAAAGACTTGCATTTCCAAAGCGCCTTCCACAACCTCAAAATGTCTCATTGACTTAATAGCCAATGAAGTGCTTTATGAAGTGTATTCACTGCTGCATTGTAAAAAACGTGATGTCATGCACAAGCACACACCTTAATCTCCTGCTCCAGCGTGGATCCCCCGAGGGACTTGTAGACCATATCGTTTGTTACCGGAAACTTCTCTGGGACCTCCGTGCACTTCCTGATTAAGCACGGGTTACAGCCGTTCTTGAATTGGTATCCAAAAAACCAGTCCTCCTTCCAGTGACTCAACACAAAGTCTGGACAGGAAGAGAGGTGGCGTGGGTGGGGTGTGGGGGAGGGGGGGATGTGGTGGTGGTACAGGGTATAAAAAGAAATTATTAAAGGAGCAGCATTTCTTAAAGTTGAAGTACACTCTACTGATTTGTCCTATAACCCCAACGATGAGGTCAAATTACACATTGAGTGTGATCTCTCTCTTGTGGCATATGTTTGAGCTCTGGTGTACAGCCTCTCTTCCTATGACAACATGAAGTTGCAGATATTGTGGGTAGGTTTCCCTATCCTAAATGATGAAAGGCAAAACTGAGGGAAGGAAGGAATTCCACAGTTTTCCGGCTCTGAGGAAGAATATGTAGGAGATATTGCAAATAAGTCTTGATTTTGACTGAGTAACGATCCATGAAAAGACATTGCACCTGAAATTCCAAAAGGGTTTTGCCAGATCTCCTGTTACAATTAGGATGGAATACACGTGGAATCCACAAGGAAAAGTAAGGTCATTATGTTAGTCTATAGAATTCTCATCTCAACAATTCCCATTTGAGGGTTTTCTTTTATTCATTCATGGGATGTGGGTGTCGCTGGCTGGGCCAGCATTTATTGCCCATCCCTAATTGCCCTTGAGAGGGTGCTGGTTTAGGGTCTGGGCATTTAAGAGTCAGCCACATTGCTATGGGTCTGGAGTCACACGTAGGTCAGACCAGGTAAGGATGGCAGATTTCCTTCCCTAAAGGATGTTAGGATGTTAGTGAAGCAGATGGGTTTTTACAAAAATCGATCCATGGTCATCATCAAACTTTTAATTCCAGGTTTTTATTGAACAAGAATTCCACCATCTGCTGTGGTGGGATTTGAATCCGGGCTCCCAGACCATTACCATGGGTCACGGGATTATTAGTCCAGTGACAACACTACTCCACCACTTCCCCATAAAATGTTGGCCTATAGAATGCCCAATCCCAACATTGTTAATAAAATTCCCATTTGAGGATTGTTGTGTTGGTCTATAGACTTCCCAATCTCAACGTTGTCAACATTATTCCCATTTGAGGCTGTTGTGTTGGTCTATAGAATTCCCAATCTCAATATTGTTAATAAAATTCCCATTTGAGGCTGTTGTGTTGGTCTATAGAATTCCCAATTTCCAGGCTATTGCCTCAATCTATACGATTTCCAATCTCTTACTTCCTATAGGACTCTTAACTCTCCAGAAGATCCTCTGAAAGCTTTCCAGGCTATCCCAAGAGTTTCCGAACATGTTCACAAACTTCTTCAGGAAAAGTTCCCCTAAACTGAGCAAACAGACAATGATTAACTTCTTCAGTACCGCATCTTACACTCTGCCTGTTCCGAGGACCATTGCTTCACGCGGCCCTTCCTCCATCACATCTCCCTGCCTGCCTCCCTCTAATATCTCACGGCGAGTAACTGTGCTTCAAGTGTGTGGCTGTGTAGTCATCAGGTTTTTTGATCATTGGGGGCCAGGCTGAGATCAGCGTACAGACACCTTGCCCTGGTGGGGTTCCTGGTGGGACAATTAGGATCTTGAGTGAGCAGCTTTAACTCAGTGGGTAGCGCTCTCACCTCTGAATCAGAAAGATTGGGTGTTCACAACCCACTCTCTTGGTGTAATCCAGACTGATACTCCCAGCACGGTACTGAGGGGGTGCTGCACTCTCAGAGGTACTGCCTTTTGGATGAGATGCCAAACCAGATGCCTTCTTTGGTGGCTATAAAAGATCCCCATGGCCCCAATCCCCAGGGTAGGGGAATTCTCCTTAGTCTCCTGGTCAATATTTATCCCTTAATCATTATCACTAAAAAAAACCCTAGATTATTTGCTCTTTATCACATAACTGTTTGTGGGAACTTGCTGTGCACAAATTGGCTGCCGTGATGCTACAACAGCGACTACACTTCAAATATTGGCTGCAAAGTGTTTCGGGGCATCATGAGGTTGTGAAAGCACTATATAAATGCAACTCTTCCTTTCTTTATCACTTCCCGCCTGCAATTCTCCACTTCCTTAATGTTCCTTATTTGTATTGGCTCCTGCAGGGGGACTAATGAATGACATAAATGGGAGCACGAGTGGGCCATTCGGCCCCTCGAGCCTGTCCACCATTCAAAAAGATCATGCCTGATTTTCTACCTGAACTCCACTTTCTTGGACCGTACCCATATCCCTGATTCCCTCAGTATTCAAAAATCAATCAATCTCATTTTTTCCTATAGTCAATGACTGAGAATTCACAGCAGTGAATTTCAAAGAATCATCACCCTTTGCTTGAAGAAATTTCTCCTCAGCTCAGTCCTAAATGGCCGACCCCTTATTCTGAGACTGTGACTATACAAACTATACACAGTGCCCTTGACGTGGTCTCAACAAGGCCAGTATAATTGCAGTAAGACTTCTTTACTCTTGTATTCCATTCCCTTTGTAATGAAGGCTAACAGACCATTTGCTTTCCTACTTGCTTGCTCTATCTGCATGTTAACTTGCTGCAAATCTTATACCAGGATCTCCAAGACCTTCTGAATGACATTTACCAGTCTCAACTTTTACAAAATGTCCTGATGTTCTATTTTTCTCATGAAAATGGATGATTTCACACTTCCATACATTATATTTTCCATCTGCTACATTCTTCCCCATTCATTTAGCCTGGTCCATATCCCTTTGCAGCTTCTAAGTATCCTCCTCACAGCTTACTTCCCTTACTTTGTATCATCAGCAAACCTGGATACATTACACTCAATCATGTCTCTCATCCAAGTCATTGATATAGATTGTACATAGTTGAGACCCCAGCACTGATCTATGCGGGAATCCATTCATTGCAGCCTGCCAACCCAAAAATGACCCGTTAATTCCTACTTCCTGTTCACCAAGGCCCAATGCCATGAGCCCTAATTTTGTGTAACAGCCTCTTGTGCGGCACTTTACCAAATATTTTCTGGAAATCCAAATGCAGTGCTACCATTAATGTCCCCTAGTTACTCTGCAAGTTGCAACCTCAAAAAATCACTAACAGAATTGTCAAGGAAAGTTTCCCTTTTATAAATCACTGTTGACTTGGCCCAATCATATTCCACGTGCCCAGTTACCACAGCCATAATACTAGATCCTCACATCATCTCTATGACTGATGTCATGCTCATTGGCTTAGAATTCCCTGTTTTCTCTCTTCCTCCTTTCTTGACTAGCAGGGCTACCCTCCAAACCATGGGCAACATCCTGCGATACTCACGCCACGCGCAAGGAGTGTTCGAAGTCACTGCGCTTGTCATTATCAAATCTGACATCTGGGTGAAGGTCCTTCTCTGTTTCAGCATCAATGCATTTGGTTACACCGGGTTTCCACAACTTCCACCTATGGTACATGAAGGAAGCCGTATCAACACAATTCGTGCACATTTACACCCCTGTTACCAGCGATGCTGAAGGACTGGAGTGTGGAAAGGTCGTCATGGTGCCTTCCACCCTTGGGTTACCAATCCTGATTGGGCCTGGAGGTTTGACCCTCCAGCCATCCCTCAGCACTCCCCGCCCCCACACGCTCCCACCATTGGTTGCCGACATGTCCAACCGCGTGATGCACTGTTCTTCTTAGCCAATTGTAAAGTGATTCGATTCGCTGTGATCAATGAAGGAGAATATCTTTCCTTTGGTTCTTAATGCACTGGCATCCCCATGGGCCCATGTAGCACACTGATCGGCATTACCTGTACACCTTCTGTCTGTCCTTCAGTTCCATCTGACGATGAGACTGCAGTGCAGGCAACTTGTCATCATAGGGTCGCTTTGCTGTGGAAGAGAAGTGATTGTTCAGGCAACATTGTGAACAGGAACCGCTATTAACACACTGGAACTATTATTCATAGGGACAGGGCGTCTTAGCAATGTACATACATTCTCATTTATGCTGTGCCTCGCACACACTCAGGACTTCCCAATGAAATACTTCTGAAGCGTTGTCACTGTTGTCCTGCAGGGTTATCCCACTTTGTGCACAGCAAGATCCCACAAACAGCAAATGAGTTGAATAACCAGGTATGAATAACCGCTTTTGACGGGGCGTGCTTGAAGGGGATGGCGTTGGCCCAGGGCATTGGGAGAACTCCCCATCGCTTCTTCTAATGGGATCTCTGAGTAGGAAGGTGAGACCCTTAGTTTTGCATCATATCTTGTTTGATAACCTTGGGACATGTCACTGTTTTAAAGGCGCTATGTAGATGCACATCAACGTTCCGGCTGAAAGATGGAATCTCGGACGGTGTGGCACTCCCTTAGCGCTGGCCTGGGGCACGTGCTCAAAGTGCGGGGTTGAATCCACAATTGTCTTCCTCAGAGATGGAAGTTGTGCAAATTGACACTTGTACAAATAAAGGGGATGTAACTGTTGGAGCATGAGGTGGGTATAGGGCCATTTGGCTGTAGCCCTAAAATTCAACGCTCTTCAGTCCTCCCTCCCTCTCATTTTCCTCATCAGCCTCTGCATCAAGTAGTGAAGTCAACACCAAAATTATGCTGACACCCCCCTGGATAGCCTCCCTTCTTTCCTCCCTCTAAGCACTTGACCCAAAGCCTGTGCCCTAACTCACACCTAATTCCATTCAGCCACCATCCTCGTGCTCGCTAATGGAACCGGCAACCCCTCAATTTTAAAATTCTCATCCTTGTTTTCAAAACCCACCCCCCGTGTCCGCACCCCTCCCCCATCTCTAAAACCCCCTCCAGCCCGACAACCCTGCTACATCTCTGCACTTCTCCAATTCTGGCCTCCTGAGCGCCCCCCCAGATTTTAATATCACTCCAGCATTGGCGGCCGTGCCTTCAGCTGCCTGGGCCCTAAAATCTGGAATCTCCTCCCGAAATCCACCCCCCACCCCCCACCCCTCTCTTCTCCTTCGGGCCTACCTCTTTGACCAAGTTCTCGGACGTCTGTGACCGGGTGTCAAGTTTTGTTTGATAACTTGGGGGGCATGGTTGGTACATTTTAATGCGCTTTGCGAATGCAAGTTGTTGTTGTGGTTGTTTGTGACTGAATTCCACAGCCCTGCGTCAGTCCCAGCCATACCTGTCCCTTCTCGAACGCGGACAACGGCATCCTCACTCAGCCACCTGTAGCAGGGGAAGTGCAGTATTTCGCCTGAGGGAGTCTGCACGATCACATAACAGCAGAACCAGTCATCCTCCACCAGAAACTTCACCTTCTGCAACTGCAGCCACCAGATGGAGCCCAGCTCCCACTCACTTTTGACCTCGTATTCGTCCACCTGGCCAAATCGAAACAGAGGGCCTGTTACATAGCAAGAATATCGAGGCACGGGGAAAGTTTAATGAAAAATCACCGACCACAATGGAGGGGGGGAAGAGTCCATAAGGCTGGGGCTCTTTCCTCTTAGTGAAGACCGAGGGGGGTGACCTGATACAAGTTTTCAAAATCAAGGAATCCTTTGCTAGGCTCAGTGCTGAGAAGATGCGAGGAGTCCAAAACCAGGAGCCATGAATGTAAGATCTAGTAGGGAATTCATGAGAAACTTCTTTATCCAGAGAACGGTTAGGAAGTGGAATATGCAACCACAGAGAGCAGCTGAGGCAAAGGAGGAGGATCTACATCCGTACAAGAGCAAGAAAGGAATAGAAGGATATGTCGACAGGGTGAGGTGAGGAAAGGTGAGAGAAGAATACGTGCCAGCATCGACAATAAAAGCAGAAAATTCTAGAAAAACGCAGCAGATCTGGCAGCATCTGTGGAGAGAGAAACAGAGTTAGCGTTTGAGCCCAGAGCTTTGAAGAGTGAAGTCAACACCAAAATTATGCTGACACTCCCCTCTTTCCTCCCTCCGTGTCCGTGCACTTGACCCAAAGCCTGCGTCCTAACTCACACCTAATTCCATTCAGTCACCATCCCTGTGTATTCTCCACAGATGCTACCAAACCTGCTGAGATTTTCCAGCATCCATTATGTTCTAGCATCAACAAGATGGGCCAAATAGCTTGTCTCTGTTCCGAAGAAGAGTCATGTTGGGCTTGAAATGTTAACTCTTGTTTCTCTCTCTCCATGAACACTGGCAAACCTTTTGTCTTTTTCCCACACTTTTTGTTTTTATTTTCCAATCTCCAGCATCTGGAGTATTTTGTTTTTATTGCCTGGTCTGTTTCAGTGCTGTGAATCTTTTCATTTTATTTGTCCATGGGATATGGATGTCACTGGCTAGGCCAGCATTTATTGCCACTCCCTAATTGCCCTTTTTAAGAGTTAACCACAGCGCTGTGGGTCTGGACCAGGCAAGGACAGCAGATTTCCTTCCCTAAAGGGCATTAGTGATTTTTACAACAATCGGCAATGCTTTCATGGTCATCATTAGACTTTTTAATTTCAAAGTTTTATCATCTGCCATGGCAGGATTCGAACCCATGGTTCCCAGAGCATTACCCTGAGCCTCTGGGTCATTAGTCCAGCGACAATACCACGACACCATCACCTCCCCTTGAATTCTCTCCAATGCACAGATGGCAAGGCCAGCCACACGTCAAGGAGATCAATGAGCAGGCAATCAGTTCGCAGCGGCTTCGATGGAGGGAGGAGTGTTGGCCCGGGCACTTTACAGAAAGATCTGGCGTTTGGATACAGCCTTTCACACCATGGGTCCCTTCGGGCCATTTGCACAGACCTGAGGCACAGCTGCATCCCGGGAATGCCAACTGAAGCCGGCTCAGGGCACTCACTGGCCAGGTCTGGCTTATCCGGTCCAAAGCGAGTGTCTCACTGCTGCCCTGACCTCGGAGAATCAGTAGCCAAACCTGGTACATGGCCGCCGGGGTGAGGAGCTCAGTACACAACCAATGTACGAGGTGTTTAGACAGGATATTTCTTGCCTCTAGTTATGGCAGTGGCAGGTCATGAGGTGCAGTGGGGAGTATCCCTACCTCGAAAAGCCCTGGGTTCAAGTCCTATGCTAGGACTTATCACCAATGATGGTATGTTCATAATGTGGCTGAACAGGTTGATCATCAACCTGCAAATCCCTTCAACACCCCAGTGGCAGACAGTAAGAGTGAGAGGGACACCTGGTCAGCCATACTTGATACAGAGTGGTGCTCTTCTAGCTATAGCCTCTGTCTAGTGACCTGTTCCAGGAACAACAAGCTACGGAAACAGTTATAATTCGCATGCTTCTTCTCCCCTCGTGTGTCTGTCTAGGTGTGGGAAGCCTCTAAGTCTAAGTTATGGCATTCACTTGATAAAGGAATGTTCATTGCACCACACTTGCCCTGCAGCTAAGAATATCTACTTAAGAGATCAGTGCATTTCTTTGTGTAACAGCATCACATGCATCTTCTTTCCGATTCATGAGCAGCTCTTCCATGGTGTTGCTCGTGGGCTGGAGTGTGCCTATCTCCTGTTAAGGCCACCACTGAACCGCTCCTTGTGAAGAGGCAGGTGGCACGACTAGGCAAGACTGCAAGACTGGAAGGGCTTATTCAACCTGTTGGCCCAGTCAGAGGTCTATCAGTTGCTGTGCGTAGGTTTCTGGCCTCCACTCAGGAGAACCCAGCAGCAAAAAAAGCCATCTTTGTCTTTTCTTGTTGAAGCTCATTTTGTACCTGCAACTAGGTGCAAGACTTGGGTGCAAACCAACTGAAGCAAGATAGTGGAAGCTTCTGTCAGGACCAGGACACCTCAGAGTGTGAGACCGCCCCTCCAACATGAAATTAGAAGTGAAGATGTTCGCTGAGGATTATTACAGGGTGTTCAGCTCTCCTCAGCAAGCCGTGTCCACATCCAGCAACACCTGGAACAAAATCCTGGCTTGGGACATAAGAGCATAAGAACGAGGAGCAGGAGTAGGCAATTCAGCCTCTCGAGCCTGCCCGGCCATTCAATACGATCATGGCTGATCTCATTTCGGCCTCAACCCCAATTTCCCGCCCTCTCCCCATAACCTTTCAACCTGTTACTAATTAAAAATCTGTCTATCTCCTTAAATTTATCCAGCGTCCCGGCATCCACTATGCTCTGAGGTAGTGAAATCCACAGATTCACGACTCTTTGAGAAAAGTAATTCCTCCCCATCTCTGATTTAACTCTACCACCCCATAGCCTAAAACTATGGCCTCTCATTCTAGAATGCCCCACTAGGGGAAACATCCGCTCCACGTCTACTTTGTCTCTCCCTTTTAGCATCTTATATACCTCAATTAGATCTCCTTTCATCCTCCTAAAGTCTAGCGAGTATAGGCCTAAACTGCTCAATCTCTGGAATCAATCTAGTGAACCTCCTCTGAACCACCTCCAATGCAACTACATCCTTCCTCAAGTAAGGGGACCAAAACTGTGCACAGTATTCCAGGTGCAGTCTTACCAATGCCTTGTACAGTTGCAACAACGCTTCCCTAAGTGGCAAGTAACGTTCATGCCGCACAAGTGCCAGGCAATAACCATCTTCACCAAGAGACAATCTAATCATCACCCCTTGACATTCAATGGCATTACCATCACTGTATCCTCCACTATCACCATCCTGGGAGTTATTATTGACCAGCAACTGAACTGGACCAGCCACATAAATGGTGTGGCTACAAGAGTAGGTCAGAGGCTGGGAATTCTGTGGAGAATAACTCACCTCCTGACTCCCCAAAGCCAGATCACCATCTACACGACACAAGTCAGGAGTGTGATGGAATACTCTCCACTTGCCTGGATGAGTGCAGCTCCCACCGTCAAGAAGCTCGACACCATCCAGGACAAAGCAGACTGCTTGATCAGCACCTCATCCACTATCTTAAGCATTCAATCCCTCCACCACCAGTGCACAGTGGCTGCAGGTGTTGGCCATTCACAAACTGCACCTTATAAATTCATTAAGGCTTCTTCGACAACAACTCCCAAACCCATGACCTCTGCCACCTAGAAGGACAAGGGCAGCAGTTAGATGGGAACGCCACCACCTACAAGTTCCTCTCCAAGTCATTCACCATCCTGACTTGGAAATATATCACCGTTCCTTCACTGCCGCTGGGTCAAAATCCTGGAACTCCCCACCTAACAGCACTATACTACACTACACAGACTACAGCAGTTCAAGAAGGTAGCTCACCACCACCTTCTCAACGGCAGTTAGGGATGGGCAATAAATGTTGGCCTTGCCTGTGATGTCCATATCCCATGAATGAATAAAAAAACCCTGGACTGTGTCACCTGGAGTGCGATCCACTCAAGCTGAAGGGCTTTTGTACATATCGTGGATAAATGTGAAGCAGTTTGAATCAAAAATACTTCCAAGGCATCAAAAGATGCTTTTGAAACACAGGCCTCAATTAAAAATGCAAGTTCCTTGCAAATGCTTCCGGCTGCAATGTAATGCAGCCCAGATAATCGTGGGGATTTCCAAATGGACAAAACCACTTCTTGTTTGCTTAGAGGCTGCTTAACTAAACATAAAACTGAGGGTGCAAGTGATAGAAAATACCAGGGTAGAAAATTCCACGAATTTATTCTTGGCTGGTGCTACGCACTGTGCTTCTTATCTTTCAATGGTTTCTGAAGAATGTTCTAGAAACTGGATGGGAGAGGTGTGGCGGCGGGGGGGGTTGGGGGGGGGTGGTTTCTCTTTCTCTCTGTGCATGCTATCTCTCTGTTCCGTCTGTTTAGCACTTGGCTGGTAGGCCAAGTCAAACATCTTGTGATAAGTGAGACTCATTGTGCTTGCAGGGCGTGACGCTCTGGTTCTGAGCGCTGCACAGGGCTTACTCTTTCCTGTGCCCATTCATAAAGCTGCCAGGGTCATCCAAGGGCTCATTTGTCACATGACTGTAAGTGAGTTAACTGCATCATCGATTTGTGGGATTTCACAGAAAGAATAAACGGTCAATTCTGTATCACCTTTTACGATCTCAGGATATCCCGAAGTGCTCCCAGAGATAAAGAAGTGAGAGTGCAGCAATGAGATAACAACCAATTGCTTGTTGCTCCAGGGATAAATATTGAGCAAATATTCCAAGGAGAGCTCCAGGGTTGAGTCATTTGGGCCTGTACTCATTGGAGTTTAGATGAATGAGAGGCAACCTTATTGGAACATAAAAGATTCTTAGGGGGTTTGACAGGGTAGATGCTGAGAGGTTGTTTCCCCTTGTGGGAGAGACTAGGACCAGAGGACATAATTTCAGAGTAAGGGTCGCCCATTTAAAACAGAGATGAAGAGGAATTTCTTCTCTCAGAGGGTAGTCAATCTGAGGAATTCTTTACCGCAGAGGGCTGTAGAGGTTGGGTCATTAAGCTTATTCAAGGCTGAGATGGACAGATTTTTAATCAGTCAGGGAATCAAGGGTTATGGGAAAAAGGCAGGAAAGTGGAGTTGAGGATTATCAGATCAGCCATGATCTCATTGAATGGGGGAGCAGACTCAATGGGCCGAATGGCTTACTTCTGCTCCTACCGTCTTGTGGTTTTATGGTCTAGGAACTCTTTAAGATGGAATCTCCTCTTTGCCCCAGCAATAACAATAATTGCATTTACATGTGACATTTAACACAGTAAATGTCCCACGGCAATTCATTGGCAATTATCAAACCAAATTTAACATCAAGCCATATAAAGGGATGTGAGGACAGATGTCCAGAACCTTGGTCAAAGAGGGACGTTTTAAGGAGAGTCTTAAACGGTGAGAGAGATGTTGAGAGTTTATGGACAGAATTCCAGATCTTAGGATCCTGGAATGTCTTGTGAGGAAAGGTTGGACAGGCCAGGCTTGTTTCCAGTGGAGTTTAGAAGAGTGAGGGGTGATTTGATCGAAGTTTACAAGATCCTGAACAGCCTTGATAAGGTGGACTTGGAAAGGATATTTCCTCTTGTGGGTGAGTCCAAAACTAGGGGGCACAGTTTTAAACTGAGGGTTCACCCTCTTAGGGCAGAGATGAGGAGAAATATTTTTCTCTCAGAGGGTTGTGCGACTTTGGAACTCTCGGCCTCAGAAGGCGGTGGGGGCGGGGTCACTGAATATTTTTAAGGCGGAGGTAGATAGATTCTTGTTAGGCAAGGGAATCGAAGCATATCGGGGGTAGATGGAAATGTGGGAATGTTCCAGATTTCCACTCCCCTTTGTGTGAAAAAGTGCTCCCTGACATCACTCCTGAATCTCCGGGCTCTGGCTCTCATTTTGATGTTCTTGTCTTTTGTCCTAGACTTCCCCCAGCTCCCTGTAGCACCCCCCCAACACCCCACCAGAAGAAATAATTTCTCTCTATCGACCCTATCACATCCTTCAATCATTTTTGACACCTTCATGCGATCAGCGCTCTCAATCTTCTAAACTCAAGGGGATACAAGCCAAGTTAGTGTAACCTGTTGTCGTAATTTAAACCTGGTGTCATTCTGGTCAATCTGGTGCTGCTCCCACCCTTGCCAAGGCCATGAGCGATTGGGATGAAAGAATAAAACAGCACAGAAGGCCATTCAGCCCATCCAGCTTGCGCTAGCTTTCTCGAAGAGCAGTCGGGTTAGCCCCGCTCCCTCACTCCTGCCCCTTATCCCTGCAGCGTGTTACCCCTGTTGTGTCCATGAGATCTGCCTTGAGGTGAGCTAAACATATGGGACCTGACCAAGACTCTGTACAAGCGAAGCGTCACTTCCTCCGCTTTGTAATCTGAAACCCCCCATATCTCAACACGCCCCATGACCAACTCTGGTTTGGATAAAGTTCCCCCATGCCAATCAAGGTGAGGGTGGTGGGCGAGAGGGGGGAAGGCACCAGTCAAGAACGAGTGGTCAAACAAGTTACCAAATCGAGGTGGGTGAGAGAGGATGGATATGGCTGTTCTGCGTTCTTGATGAGTGAGGGAATAAAACAAGCAGTTTTTTTTATTATTTGTTCATGGGATGTTGGCTTCGCTGGCTGGGCCAGCATTTATTGCTCATCCCTAGTTGCCCTTCTGAAGGTGGTGTTGAGCTGCCTTCTTGAACTGCTGCAGTCCATGCGGTGTAGGTACACCCACAGTGCTGTTAGGGAGGGAGTCCCAGGGTTTTCACCCAGTGACAGTGAAGGAACAGCCGCTATCTCTCCAAGTTAGGATGGTGACTGACTTGGAGGAGTTCTAGGTGGTGGTGTTCCCATGTGTCAGCTGCCCTTGTCCTTCTAGATGGTTGTGGTCGTGGGTTTGGAGTGTACTGTTTAAGAAGCCTAGATGAATCTTCTCAGTTCATCTTGTAGATGGTACACACTGCTGCCACTGTGCTTTGGTGGTGGAGGGAGTGGATGTTTGTGGATGGGGTGTCAATCAAGCGGGGCTGCTTTGTCCTAGATGGTGTTGAGCTTCTTGAGTGTTGTGGGAGCTGCACTCATCCAGGCAAGTGGGAAGTATTACATCACACTCCTAACATATGCCTTGTAGATGGTGGACAGGCTTTGGGGAGTAAGTTGGCTGGCTTTGGTGCCTGGGCATGGCTTGGAGTCAGGAAATGTGCCAGTGTGCTGTGCCAGATTGGCACATGTCTGATTTTGGAAACAACTTTTACCTGTGAAATACTTTACAACAGTGCCCTGGCTACCAAGAGCTTAGCAAATAAAATCTGGAAAAACATATCACCCTTCCCAAACAAATAGAGGTGGCAGAATTTCTCCTTACCAATGATCAACGAGCAAGCTGCTAGCTTTCTCAGCTCTGTGTTTACAGGGCAAAAGATAATTCATTAACGAGGGAATCCATCCCATTTTCACAGGGCCTTTGTTAAAATAAAACTTTGATTCACCAAACTTGTCCCAAACCGGAGTTACCTCCTCTCCTGAACTGAGCTCGAGCAAGATCACAGAATGCAGCCCTGTGGCTGAAAGTTCAGTGTGAATCCACGCTACCACAACACTCACAATGTATACACACACACACACACACACACACACACACATACACAGACACAGGCACACAACATACACACCCACACACACACACACACACACACAACACACACACACAGATGCATAACATACAC
Organism: Carcharodon carcharias; assembly: GCF_017639515.1. Lineage (NCBI taxonomy): Eukaryota > Metazoa > Chordata > Chondrichthyes > Lamniformes > Lamnidae > Carcharodon > Carcharodon carcharias. The sequence continues at coordinate 12,109,759 of NC_054499.1, read as the reverse complement.
ACACACTCAATACACTCACACAGCACTCAAAACTCACACATCATACTCAACACACACCCACTCCTCTCTCTCTCGCACACACAGCATACACACACACTCACAACATACACACTCACAACATGCATACACACACTCACAACATACACGCGCACTCAATACACTCACAAAGCACTCAAAACTCACACATCGTAGCACACACTCACTTTCTCTCTCTCTCTCTCTCACAAACACACACATAAACTTCCACTCACACACTCCACAGAGGCACACACAATCCACTCTCACATTACATCATTACACTTATCACACACTCATATGCACACACACACACATACTCAATATGCTCAAACATCATACTCAGTACACACCCACTTTCTCTCTCATACAAACATAAACACACAAAATCCTGATAAACACTTACACTTCCACGCTCCAGGTCATTCTGCAGCCACTTATCCAGTTTGGTTCTCTGGCTTGCTCCTTTCTCTCCTATCAGTGTGACATAGATGTAATTGTTTGTTCCAGAGTAGTACGTTGTGCCTGTAGCCACCGTGATCCTGTAGGTGAACATTCCTACAAAGCTGTGGAGAGCGGTAAAGAAGTATTGCTGACTGCAGGAGAGGCAGCTTCTGAGTGAATCAATGGGAGGGCAGGGCTAGTCCACACGCAATCAGCACTGGATAATATGACAGCACAGGTTTTCAAAAAGGCAGGCCCATTGAACATTGAACAAACACTAGCTGAATACTTGTTGGTACAAGTGTTTGCTTTGTTCAGTGATGTCTGGTGATCACTGGAATTGTTGGATTGTTGAATTAACCTTCCTGGCGTAAAAAGGCCATCTTCTGCTGTTCAACCGAATGTCTCCCTTTGAATGGCAGTGAAGTAAGTCAGGGATGAATAATCAACTTTGCATTCCTCATTGTTAGATCCAGCCCCAGAAACTATGGGACGAATGCTTAAGTGCATTGGTGTTTGCTTGTTTTTAGAGAAAACTTCATTCCTGACACATGGGCATCAGTTGCCAGGCTCTCCTTTCTGGCCCATCCCTTGAGTAGGTGGTGGCTGCAGTGCAGTGAAAGGCTGCAGCGCAGCCAGCCGACAAAGTGGAATGTCTTGCTCGGCTACTTCACAGGGCTGTTAGGAAGCAGTTATGTTTTAACAGAAACACGAACCCTTGGATTGCCTCAGGCCTCTGATTTCATAACGTGATTTAGAAAGTGACTTCTAGTTTGGGAGTCGAATTCTTTTTTTTAATGGCGGAGATATGTGGAAAAATCTGGTAACAACCCCGAAGTGAATTCGGATCAAAACATGCCTGTGTTACATACACTTAAAAGATAACAGCTGTTTATGCAATGTAGTGAGAACACTTTCTCTTAAATTTGCTCTTTGATGGGATGTGGGTGTCACTGGCAAGGCCAGCATTTGTATCTGAAGTGGGGTGACTGATTAGGACGTCTACTAACAGCTTTAGAATGGACAAGTGTAGGTATGAGGGCTCCTTCTAAGCATGATGGGAAATATAGGCAACACATAGACATGAGGGGCATGGTACTGTGGAAACTCAACTAACAACCAGAAGTCATAAAACTTAACGACCTTCACAGGATGGGTAAATAAATGTGAGAGCAATAAGAGCACAAGCTGGCAGGCGATGGAACCGCAGTGGCTCCTAACCTCCCAGTGAGATAACAGAGACATGTGCAACCCGAATAATTCGTTAGGTGTGTAACCGGAGGTTGTATTAGGCAGTATAATGAAACGTGATAACTAAAAGATAGAAATATGTTCTGCAGCCTTTGAACCAGAGAGACACCCTGTAGAACCAAGCTCTGCTGCCCACTCCCACCCCCCCACCCTGCGGATATGCTTGTAAATAAAAGTCCTTGGGCGGGATTTTCTGCACCCACCCGCCGTCGGGATCTTCCAGTCCCACCGCAAGTCAATGGACTTCTGGCTGGGGCACCGCCTCCCTTGTGGTAGTTAAGGAAGGCAGCTCAGAAAAACTGCTACAAAAGGGTCAGACACAATCCATTGGGTTACTGTTAGGGGGAAATATAGGGATACAGTATAGGGATGTAGTAAGAACTTATTGAAGGGAAATCAATACTTAAAAATATCCAAGCATGCAAAACCTGTCTGTGTAAGCAGTTAACAGTGAAAGGCCAGGCTGGACAGAGAGAAATCTGAACCTTGCACATTCTCAGGGCTTGTGAGTATCAGCAAGGACGTACTGGATGAAGAAGAATGTAAATATGATAGACTGGGTGTTTTGGGAGTCAGACTGGAGCCTTAGGTTGAAAAACAACCAAGATTGAGCCTGTTTACAGCAGATAGGGAAAGAACAGATGGTCCTAGTTTGGGTAGGAGAGAAGGTCTCTGCCTGGGTGAGAAACAAATAGGGGACATACGGTGCATGTACTTGTCATCAGACTTGCCTGTTTAATGTAATCCTATATGTTGACAAGATCGGAATCTGGAAGCTGTTTCTGTACGTGACCAATAATGTATAAATATGATGAACACTTGTAATTTAGCAGAGTACTGTCTCAAGCTGCATTGAGATGGTGCTTTCCTTGCAATTGTTCGAATAAACGATTGAAACCTGTACCTGAGACTCCTGTGGTCCGTTTGTCAAAGACACCACATCAATTTGGCGTAGTCGGCAGGATACTTGGATCGGATCCTCGGGACAGCTCTGCAAAGTGGGTGAGTATATTCTTTAACCGCCTGTAGTTAGTGCGATAAGCCTACCCAAGAATGGTCTGGTCAAGTAACAAAGAATCAGGAGGAGGAATCAGGACAGGAGATAGGAGGTGCCGGGGGCAAGAGGCGGAGCTGTGCTGGCAGGCTACGGTTTGAGATATAGCCTTAGCCGAAGCTGCGCAGGGAGGCCAGACCCCAGTGAAACCGCACAGAGCTCAGATAATTAAGTTGTTCAGACCGTGCGAATGTATCGCGCAGAGATAGAACAGAATGTTGTCAGGGACACAATATAGCGCTATGGAACTCGACTGGGGAACCGCGGACTGCATTACGAGGTTCGTAGTGGAACAAAAGTCAAAAATAATTACTAAAATGCAGAAGGAGGGGTGGAACCCACTGGGAACTCCCGGAGAACAAAAACAGTGGTGGATAGAGCAGGAAAAGGCTAAGGAAAAGAAAAGGATGATGGTTATTATCACACTGTACCTACAGTTGTGCAGACAGGTTAACACTAAATTCCAGTCGATTCGAGAGAGAGAAACAAAGTCAGATCCAGGACAGATCAGAACAGTGGTGGCAGCAGCCTGCAATGACACTGATCAAGAGGGGGAAAGCTCCGAAGGAGAAACCTATGAGGGAGCTGAGGCAGTTCTGCCCTCATAAGAACCAACCAGCCCACTGTGCCCATTGAATCCCATGGCCCCTATGGCAATAACAGTTAGGAAAAGTAAAGTCCGGAAAGGCGAAATGAAACCCGGAGGGGGAAAGGGGGCTGAGGGATGGGAAGGGGATGAGGAATTTGAGAGGGTTATAGAGAAGGTTAAGCACGTACCATTCAGCCCGGGGGAGAAGCATGTTTTACTTAAAGAACTGCCGAGACTTAAAACTCAGCATCACAACCCAGATTTTTGGACCAAATTATGGGAAATGCAAGATTTACGTACAATGCAGCCCCTTGATACCCATGTACTGGTGAAGATGAAGTGCTCAGGCGATATTTGAGGAAGATTACCCCTACAGTTTAGGAGTGGAGACTGGGCGAAACCTGGAGACGTGCCGGACCGGGAGAAGGCTGCAGCCCTGCTCAGGGAGTTTGAGAGAGCAGTTAGGGAAGGGGGAGGGAGAGACAAATTGGGGGTGTATAACATCTGTGGTACAAAGGAAGGGTGAGTCCGTAATGGACTAGGCAGAGCGGAAGTGGGAAACATAAGTGCAATTTTCAGGACAAGTGCACCCTATGCAGGATGACCAGACCTTCTTGAACATGTTGAAGGAAGGGTTCGGAATCGAACACCAGAAGGTTATTAGAATGGGCCTCTCAGTAGGAGGGAATTGTATGGATATCATGCGCTGGGCCACGGAATTGGAGGCACAGGGGAGTAAAGTGGTGGCCCCTGAGGCTGTGGTTAGTTGGGGTGGGGGGTCAGGATCCCAGACAGTCCCGAGGAAATGCTGCTACTCTGGGTCAAAAGCTGTTGACAGTGGACGAGGCCCGGAGGCTATTCCGGGAGCTGCCAAGTCAGGCATACGTAGCGCTGGCCCTCGGGATATCCAGGACCAGGGACCCACGGATGTTTGTTGACGTGCTGTTAGGGGGCCAACAGTGCAGAAGTAATAGACACCGGGCCGTCCATTTCAATTACAGACCTGGACCTACCAACTACGATCGTTACCATCACAATGACAGGAATAAGCAGGGTACACTTACGGGCGAGACAAAGTGAGGTCACCCCCTTAGAAATAGGGGGACTGATAGTCCCTATCCGGATTTGGGTAGAACAAACCAATGAGGGGAGCATTATGGGGATGGATATTCTAAAAAGATTAGGGGCAGTAATTAGCCCACAGGATGGTAAGATTATTATGCAAGGTCCACTTGAACACCGATTCTCCTATGCAGTGTAGCCGCAGTGACAGAGTTAAACCAAGATCAATGGAGACAACGTGGGGAATGGGGTGTCCTGTGTTGGCAAGTTGTCGGGTTTGGGCATGCCACAAACACGACTGTGGTAAGGTTAAAATGATCCCCATATTCCTGGGCCAGAACGCTCCCCGAGAATACAATACCCCATTAAATCAGAGGCTCAGAATGCATTGAAGGACATCATATGGAGCCTAGAGCAGGATGGGATAGTGAGGAGGACTCAGTCCACCACCAATTCCCCTTTTTGGCCCGTTCAGAAACCAGACGGGTCATATCAATTAACAATTGACAATACAGCTTTAAATAAAGTGACACCGAGGGAACACCCAATAGTAGCAAGCCCTGCCACTATATTCAACAACCCAGGACCCAGCCACACAATCTTTTCAGCCCTGGATATAGTAAACAGATTTTGGGCGATACCATTGGATGAGGAGTCTCGGAATAAATTTGCTTTCATGATAGGGCAGAGACAATACACTTGGACTCGATTGCCTCAGGGCTTCCACAGTCGCCCAGCCATCTTCCACTGGGTGATGTGCGATACGCTGAGTCGCGCAGAACTAGACAAGGGCAGCGGAGTGATCCAATACGTGGATGGCCTTTTGATTGCCTCAGACATGGCAAAAGGACACATAGGGGCGCTGTTGCACATTCCAGAATTATTGGAAATGGCCGGGTTTAAAGTCAGTGTAAAGAAAGCTCAGATGGGAAAATGGGAGGTGCAGTAATTGGGTTATGTATATGGTGGTGGTAATGGTAGAGGGTCTGGAGGAAATAAACGTAGTGGATTTATACCGAGATGCTAGGAAAGAGGAGTGAGAACATGGAAGGGGCAGGGAGCTGTAGAAAACATGGATGGGGTGTGGCAAAAAGACGGGAAGGTAGTAGCACACCGGTGTATTCAACAGAATCTTATGAGAATATACCAAGGGAACTCGCATCATGGAAGGGAAGCCATGTTAGGGTGGTTGGGCAGATGCTGGTGGTGGCGGGGAATGGGAAGAGATGTAGCTAAATATTGCCAGCAGTGTCTGATATGTGCCCAACATAATTCAGGTAGGCCCACCAAAATTCACATGTCACACCAACCCTGACTGAGGGGGTCCCTGGGAACAGATAAAAATAGATTTTACAGGACCCCTCATGTTGAGTCGAGGAAAGACCTACTGCTTGGTTATTATCGATCAATTCACAAGATGGTTAGAGGCTTTCCCCACACGGGATCGCTCAGCCACAACTGCGGCCCGGGTAATGTCAGAAGAAGTGACTCCACGCTGGGGAATACCCTTGCAGATGGATTCAGACCAAGGTACGCATTTTACAGGACGCGTACTAAAATAAATATGTAAGTGGCTAGGAATTAAACAGAAGTTCCATGTCCCTTACCATCCACAGAGCTCAGGCATGGTTGAACAAACGAATAAAGCGAGCATTGGCAAAGGCCACCCAGGGTACCGAACAGAGCAACGGGGTTAACCCCATACGAGCTGATGACAGGGAGAGCAATGAGATTGCCGGGAGATGTCATAACTGGCAGCGAGGAAGTGGGCCCGGTAAGGGAGAAAATGAGGCAATTCGTCCGGGAGCTGTGTCGACTGCTTCACGGACTAAGGCAGGAAGCCAGAGATCAGCAGATTATACGGGACTTGGAAGGGGAGCTCAGATCAGATCAAGCTAAGATGCTTGGCGTGGGGGAGATTGGTCAAGATTTCCTCCTAGAAGCCTGGGTTTGCACTCAGATGGGTGGGACCATGTGAGGTAATCATGACCAGTGATTTGTATGCATGCGCGGACTTGAGGGGAAGGGAAGTAATTGAAGCATTTGAAGCATTTTACTAACTGATTTTTACCCACAGAACTAACATCAACAACCGGCCTGGGACTGTTGTCTGCTTGAGTTCACAGAATGTTAATTATAGTGTCAACCCTCATGAGCATGGCGACGATGACAACAACGGCACCATCGGAGGGACTTTGGCACAGCACAGACAGTGCCGAATGTGATTCACCACGGGGAATGATAACTGTAACAGTTGGAGAACAAGTGCTCTTGAATTGTAGTAAGGGTGTGCTTCATGTCGGGCACGATTTGATGAGGAGTCAGTGGATCATGTATGCGATAGCTGGCGCTTATGTTGAATTCCCAAATCTAACTACTGTGTATCTTAAGTATAAGGAATGGGAAGGGCAGTTCGACTTCGACTGTGTGGTAGAAAGTCATGTTTATGTAGTGTGTTTACCCATATACAAGACTATTACCCATTCTCATGTCGGAGATTCTAAATGGAACATCTGTAGCCCAAACGGTAATATTATACCGGCTCGTGGAAACGGTGACAAAATATAGACGTGGGGGATCCGTCCAAGGGAGGATACCGATACTAGTGCCACTCCCTCCACAGTTACCCCCTACGCCACCTTGTCCGGTCATGTATCCAGGGCCGACAAATGGTCTCGTATTGATCAAGCAAAATAAAGTTTTATATGATAATGTACACCATGAGCTGGTACCCGTAGTCTTGAATGTATCCGGTGTCGCCCAGCCCCAGGGGTGCCCAACCCACACCCAAGCACTTTTTACGGCTCTGACCAGCCAGTTGATGGCTGAAGCAGTCCAGTTTAATGGGCAGGTGCGATCAGGCCCATAGGGGGACCAAGCTAAGCGCAGCCTGATAAATGATGCTGCCACATTATTCAATACAGGGACATCAATAGTTAATTCCATTGACCTAGCACATGTAGATCAGAAGGTCCGGACCCTGAGCTTTAAGCTTAAGGAGATTTTAGGGTGGGGATAGGGGATCTAGGATACACAATTAGATACGGACCAGGATGTGACACGGTTAATCCAAAGTCTGGCTACCGTGCTCAAAAGCCATATGGGGACTATCAATAAATTAGTTGAAATAGGGAAAAATATTTCAGATGAAGCGAGCAGAAATGATGTTTGCAGCACCTATGGATCGTGGGCACTGGACCAAGCCCGAGAAAATTTAAGACAGTTTAATGAAGTGGGTAGTTCCTTTATGGGTAACTAATGAGCATTTATTGAATCTCTCATGACACAAGAATCATGACTTGACCGGTTGCCAGCTCAGAGGTTTGACACGCGTTTATAGAATGAATGTTGAATGCATAGTGAATAGTAATATGCTAATAGGCATTGTCTTAGTAATACCTGTCATATCTATGTCAACACCCGGCAGGACATTATATACAGTAGAAAATATTGGGGTTATACAGGGAGATTACTATATTAAGTATCACGATATTCTGCCATACGGAGTAGACATAGAAGGAAATATAGTTAGCACCACATTAGAAGGGTGTAGCATAGAAGTCACCGCAGTAGAATATGCACATCCGATATATGAGACGAAGGAAGTGAAGTGTGGATTTAAAGCAGCAGCAAACTGTACTTATCTGGTAGGGGAGAGACCTTCATAGCGTTTCTGCCAGGGAAAGAGCAATGGCTATAACCAGTCGAACTCCTTACCATGGGGTACCTAACACCATCCGAGTCATGGTGAAGGGCAGTGAGCAAGGAACAGGAATGGATAGGACCTTCTTCACCAAGAGGATCCTATTCAAGCTGTGTGGTTTCGAGGCTGCGGAGATCTACTGCCTACAGGATTTCCCCAGCGCTGGATTTTTTGATGTGACTTTCAAGCAAGTGGGAGCTTGTGTCAAACTCCTGAAGGTGTTTGAGGAGAAGAAAGACCTGCCAGAAATGAAGATCCTGACGGCGGAGCCGCTCTTTGCTCTGCCGTTGCAACGAGAACGGGTTGCGACGGTGCATCTGTACAACCCCTACGTCCCTGTCGCTGACGTGCTCACCTTCCTTACCAGGTACTTCGATAAGGTTGGGAGCTGCACCGCGGTTAGAGATGATTTGGGGATCTGGACATGTAAACGCCAGGTTAAGGTAACGCTCAAGACCGACGGTAAGAGAGCCGTCTTCCATCCCCCTTCCAGATTTGCTATCGGGGGAAGCCGTGGCTACCTTGTCTACGCTGGGCAACCCAAACTTTGTCGCGCATGCGGCAAGTCTGGTCATGTGGCGGCCAACTGCAGTGCCGTCCTCTGCAAGAACTGCAAACAGGAAGGGCACCAGACAAAAGACTGTAAACAGGCTAAGTGCTGCAACCTGTGTGGCGAGGCAAGTCACCTCTACAAGACCTGCCCCAAACGTTGCCGTACTAATGCACAGGCAGCCAAAGCCAACGAGGGGGAAGCAGAAGAAATGCCTCATGTCACTCCAACTACCAAGACCTCTAGGGAGAACAACGGGACAAAGGATGACACAGAGAGAGACAAGGTGGAGGAAAAGATTGAGGCAGCAGACGGCCAATCAACAGCACGGCCCCCTGAACCTCCCACTCCTCAGGAGAGCGAATCAACGGAGGAGGAGGAGGCAGCAGTGGGAAAGCAGCAGGGGAAGTGGCAGCTGGTGAAGAGAGCCAAAAGGAAGAAGGGGCTAAAAAGAAACCAAGCCACTTCCCATGCAAGAGTCAAGAGGCGTCTCCTATCCGCCACGGATAACAAGAGCAGCAGCTCTTCGGACGAAGAAGGGCCAGGGCGGCGCCAACAGAAGAAGCGGCAAAACGCTAGGGAGTTGGAGGATGAGACACCCGAGCTCCAGAACATTGGAGACAATGAGGTGACCAGCGCACCCCAACTTTGCCCACAACCCGAAGAGGCCAGTGTACCACAACCCCAGGAATCTGGGAACAGTGAGGCACTCAGCGCACCCCAGCTCCGGGAAGCCGGGAGCAGCAACGCCCCAGAGGGGGAGAGGATTGGAGAAGCTTCTCCAACAGAGGACATTTCAAACCCCGCTCTCTGCACAGACCCCCAGATGCCACCCGAGCAGAACACCGCCAATGGGGAGGTTCAGGACGCTTTCCTCAGCCCATCCAAAGTGAAGCAATTTGAGCACACTACGGGCATGAAGAAGCAGACCAAAGGTCTGGAACTCTCAGAGACAACAGATTTGGTAAGCAACTAACTGCTTTCAAATGGGTGTAAAGATTGTATCCATAAATGTGCGTAGCATTAAATCTACTACGCGATGTGTTGCGACCTTGGATTACCTTGCCAAGGTCAAAGCTGACCTGTTGTTTCTGCAGGAGTGTGCGATACCGCACCTCAGCTCCTACAGGCAATGGTCACGATGGTGGTCCCATGGGCCATCGATCTGGTCGGGAGGAAACGACTCTCGTTCCTCCGGCCTGGGTATTCTGCTGCGGGGAGACAGCTTCACCGTCTCCCAGGTTAAGGAGGTGGTGGGCAGGCGCCTCCTCGTAGCAGATGTAATGTACAAGAATGCTCCACTCCGGTTAATTAACATCTACGCCCCGTCACAAGGGGCTGAGCGGCTGGAGGTTTTTCAGCAGCTCCCACTGCTGCTGGCAACCTTCAGGCCGGTCATTCTGGGCGGTGACTTCAACTGCATCATCGATGCGGCTGGACGATCCGGCAGGGCCGACAGCAGATTGGACGCTACGTCCAGATCCCTGATGGAAACAGTAAAGGATGCCAAGCTGCACGACGTCTTCAGCAACCCTGCAGACGGAGCACAGCGTAGATACACCTGGTCGCGGCCTGACGGGTCTGTCTGTTCCAGGATAGATTTCCTGTTTGTGTCCTGTGCATTCACAGTCAGATCCACCGACGTCAAGCCGGTGTTCTTCTCTGACCACTGCCTCCTACTGGCTGACTGTCACTTAGAGAAGGACCAGAGGGTTGGCAGGGGGGCATGGAAGCTAAACATGAAACTGCTGACCCCAGAGAACATTGAGGAGCTCAAGAGGGATTACAAAGGTTGGAGAACCATGAAACCCCACTTTGAATCACTGACACACTGGTGGGAAGCTATCAAGGGAAACATCAAGAGGTTTTTCATCCTCAAAGGCACCCAGAAAGCTAGAAAGGAACAGAGCGAAATGTCCCGACTCCAGAAAAACATGCAGAACCTGCTCTGGCTGCGGTCGATGGGGGTTGATGTCGAGGAGGAACTCCAAGAGGTGAAGAGCCAGCAAGCCTCGCTCTTTGCTTCGGAGACCTCCAAGATCATCTTCCGTTCCAGAGTCCACTCCGTGGAGCAGGATGAGATGCGCTCATGTTTCTTCTTCCAAAAGGTACACAGAGAGAGCTCTGTGATCAGCAGCCTGAAGGAAGAAGATGGCTCAGTAAAGTCATCACTGTCCGAAAATTTTGAGGATCAGCAAATCCTTTTATGCCGGACTGTATGACGTGAAGCCCACAGACAGCACGGCCTCCCAGTCCTTCCTGTCCTCTATCACGGAGGTCTTAGACAACAGTACAAGGGAGAGACTGGACAAACCGCTAACTCCTGACGAACTGACTGAGGCCCTTGAGTCCTTCGAGAAGAGTAAAACTCCCGGAAGCGACGGCTTGCTGGCCGAGTTGTATTCGGCTCTGTGGGACTGGATCGGCCCAGACCTGCTAGAAGTGTACGAGAGTATGCTCCTGGCCGGCAGTATGTCAGAATCCATGAGAAAGGCATTATCACCCTCATCTACAAGCACAAGGGGGAAAGGGAGGAAATTAGAAATTGGCGACCCATTTCACTGTTGAATGTGGACTATAAGATTCTGTCCAAGGTCATCGCCAATCGGGTCAAATCCACCCTGGAATTGGTGATCCACCCTGACCAGACCTGCGCTGTGCCGGGCAGGAAGATCTCTGACAGCCTCGTGCTGCTCAGGGATACGATTGCCTATGTACAGGACAGGGGTGTGGACACCTGCCTCATCAGCCTGGATCAGGAGAAGGCCTTTGACAGAATATCGCACACCTACATGGTGGATGTGCTCTCCAAAATGGGGTTTGGGGAAGGAATTCGCAATTGGATCCAACTGCTCTACATTAACATCAGTAGTGCAGTCTCAATCAATGGGTGGGAATCAGATAGCTTTCCTATTAAATCTGGAGTCAGGCAGGGCTGCCCTCTCTCGCCTGTTCTTTTCGTGTGTTGCATAGAACCCTTTGCTGAGTCCATCAGGAAGGTCCGGGCATAAGAGGAGTGACGATCCCAGGCAGTGGAGGCACTCAGGTCAAAGTCTCCCTGTACATGGACGATGTCGCCGTTTTCTGCTCGGATCCGCTGTCGGTGCACAGACTTATCCATATCTGCAACCAGTTTGAACTGGCCTCGGAAGCCAAGGTAAATCGTGGGAAGAGTGAGGCCATGTTCTTTGGGAACTGGGCTGACCGATCCTTTGTCCCCTTCACTATCAGGGCTGATGGCCTGAAGGTGCTGGGGATATGGTTCGGAGGGACCAGGGCATGTGTTAGAAACTGGAAGGAGCGAGTGTCTATGGTGAAAAGGAAACTGAGCATGTGGGAGTGACGCTCCCTCTCTATTGCGGGTAAGAACCTGGTCATCAGGTGTGAGGCACTCTCCCTGTTGCTGAACGTGGTGCAGGTCTGGCCCATTCCAAGCTCCTGCGTGATGGCGATCACCCGAGCCATCTTTTGCTTTATCTGGAGGTTGAAAATGGATCGTGTCCGCAGGGACGCGATGTACAAGCCTCTAGATAAAGGGGGAAAAACGTGCCCAACATTGCCCTCATACTGATGGCCACCTTTGTGTGCGGCTGCATCAAGCTGTGCGTAGACCCTCGGTACGCAAACACCAAGTGTCACTACGTGTTGAGGTTCTACCTGTCCCTGGTGTTGCGAAGGATGGGTCTGGCGACTCTGCTGCAGAATGCTCCAAGTAGTTGGACCGTGCCGTACCACCTCCCTCATGGAAAAATTTATGCAGAGAAACACCTTTGACCACAAGTCCATCAGGCAGTGGTCAGCATGTAAAGTCTTAGAGGTCCTGAGGGAAAAGGAGAGGGTGGATCCTGTGGGATGGTTCCCCGAGCAGACTGTCAAAGTTATTTGGCAGAATTCCTCATCGCCAGAGCTTTCCAACAAGCACCAAGACATTGCTTGGCTGGTGGTGAGAAAGGCCCTCCCAATCAGATCCTTCCAACATGCCAGGAGTCTCACCCCCTCTGCACGTTGCCCTCAAGGTGGCTGTGGTGGGGAAGAGACCGTTGTTCACCTCCTTGTGGATTGTACCTTTGTAAAGAAGGTCTGGAGAGAGATGCAGTGGTTTCTGTTGAAGTTCGTCCCGAGCAGTTCTGTGACACAGGACTCTGTGCTCTACGGGCTGTTCCCAGGGAGACACACTGAAACAAACATCAACTGCAGCTGGAGGATCATCAACTCAGTGAAAGACGCTCTTTGGTCTGCCTGAAACTTGTTGGTCTTCCAGTGCAAAAAGTTGTCCTCGACAAAGTGTTGCAGACTGGCACATTCCAAAGTCCAGGACTACGTGCTGAGGGACGCACTAAAGCTTGGGGCAGCCGCTGCAAAGGTGCAATGGGTCTGAGACCTTTCTGCCATAGGGCACCGAGGGGCTGGGAACTGTTGAGAGCCCCTCGGGCTCTACAGCTCAAAATGAATGTGAATACTAATTGTATTATAAATGTATTGAAGCACCTCAGAGTGCAACATGATGTATGTTGATAACTCCAATACTATTGTCTAATTGTCTGCATTGACCATATTGAAATGATTGTAATATTCATTGATAGTATTGATGCACCTTGTGATACATGTTGTAAAAGTTGAATCTGATTGTACTTATGTGATGGTGATTTTGAAATGGTTTGGAATGTTCTTCCAGATATTTTATGAATAAATTATATTTTTCAAAAAAAAAGCAAACTGTACAGTGGAAACTATATGGGCTGCAAAAGAACCGACCCATATTGCATATACAGGGAATGGGAGATATTATATCACATGGCAGAAAAGAATCCAGTATGGGGGTAACCAGATATGCCCCATCCACAATCATTCAGTGTGCCTACACCCACAGGTGCCAGCAAGGGTGGGGTAGGTGGAACTGGTTGAAATATGCAAGAGAAGAACAACTACTATTCAGGTCAGGGAAAGCCTTAAGGATAACCTGACACAATGTTTGAACCAGTTTTCCTACGAAATTCTCCTATTACCAGAGCATCTCACCGCGATTCGGGGACAGGCTCAGCAGATATACAGAACTTACTCTACATTGCAGCAACAGGTTAGACCTTAAAGACGGATATCGAACAAACAGATGCTTCCACCTGGTGGGAGGCTCTGTGGAATTGGGCTCGAACATACAGATACATCCCTGGATTCGGATCATCTCCCATGTCCCAGTAATACTACAGTTAATATTGGTTATGTATCTAAAGTACTTGGTATACCGCACCCGGAGGTCACAAAAACGGTAGCGTTGGGGGGGGTTTTAGTAGGTGGAGAAGGAATCTGGTAAACCAGAGGTTCAGATTAAAGGACCAGATGATATAGATGGTTTGACCAGTACCTGTACCCTTTACTTGCCAAAACTGGATACCTGTTCAGTATCAATGGGCGGTGGTATGTAAAGTGGGGGGAATGGACAATACCACTGTAGTTGGCTACCTTGGGCTAAGCCAAGGGTCAAAAGGGGGGACTGTTAGGGGGAAATATAAGGATACAGTATAGGGATGCAGTAAGAACTTATTGAAGGAAAATCAATACTTAAAATATCCAAGCATGCAAAACCTGTCTGCGTAAGCAGTTAACAGTTAAAGGCCAGGCTGGACGGAGAGAAATCTGAACCTTGCACATTCTCAGGGCTTGTGAGTATCAGCAAGGCCATACTGGACAAAGAAGAATGTAAATATGATAGATTGGACATTTTGGGGAGTCAGACTGGAGCCTTAGGTTGAAAAACAACTAAGATTGAGCCTGTTTACAGCAGATAGGGAAAGAACAGAAGGTCTTTGTTTAGGTAGGAGGGAAGGTCTCTGCCTGGGTGAGAAACAAATAGGGGACATAGGGTGCATGTACTTGTCACCAGACTTGTCTGTTTAATGTAAACCCATATGTTGATAAAATCGGAATCTGGAAGCTGTTCTTGTACGTGACCAATAATGTATAAATATGTTGAATACTTGTAGTTTAGCAGAGTACTGTCTCAAGCTGCATTGAGATGGTGCTTTCCTTGCAATTGCTCGAATAAACGATCGAAACCTGTACCTGAGACTCCTGTGGTCCATTCATCAAAGACACCACAACAGTTACGTTTGAGAAAATAAAATGTTGTTTAAGGGCAAGAAACCAAAGAAGCAAAACATGCTAATGCCAGGGATCAAACAGAAATGTTTGATTTTTGTACTAAAAGTAGTATGAGAATACTTTATTGGGCTGTAAAGTCTCTCGAGACAACCTGAACGATAAGATGGTAACAACTGCATGTGAGAAACAGCATGAGGAATGATTAAGGGTAGGAGATAGAGTTAGGGAAAGAGGACATATTAGGAGAACTAAATTTGATAATACTACTTGTATTATAATTATATTGAAGCACCTCAGAGTGCAACATGAGGTATGTTGATAACTCCAATCCCATTGCACTGTCTGACTGTTTGTAATGACCATACTGAAATGACTGTAATATTCATTGATTGTATTGAAGCAACTCATGATCTATGTGTAAAAGTTGAATCCGATTGCACTTTTTGTGATGGCCATTTAGAAACGTTTTGCAATGTTCTTCCAGATATTTTATGGATAAGGTATATTTTTTAAAGAAAGTAAGACCACGGGATAGATGACAGGCAGAGTTATACAGCTTCCAGAGAGAACCAACACTGGAAGTGAAGATATTGAGCCATTGAAAGATAGGATGAGAAGGTGCACTGTAGAGTTGTGTAGACAGCTTAAGGAATTGAGGCTGGAGGTGAGACAGCAGCAGGAGGTAGCGGAGCAGGAAAGAAGTGAGGGGGAGCAGCTCCTCCCAGGACATGCCAGAGGTGGGGGATAAGATAATGGTTAAGGGGGCACCAGAACGACCAGGATCTACCTCATGATGGCAAGGACCTTACTGGATAATGTTGACTAGTGACGCTTGTGTATGTTTGGGAGCATTGGTCCCTGGTGAAACCTTGTATCTCACTGTCTGTTTCTGTCAGCAGGAGAGCAACCAGCAGCTCACTTTCAGACAAATCCTCAGAGCAACAGCCATCTGGAGGAGAGCAGCAAAATCACCCTCTTAATATTGCCCGCTGTGAACATCAATAAAGCCACATGACTGCACCCAGGACAATAGGTGCATCTACCTAAAGGAGCGAGCGGAGAGCGGATAAGGAAACTGAGCATTTGGATTTCTGGAAGTGTTTGGTGGGGGCAGTGTAGAGGGAGCTTTTCTCTGTATCTAACCCCGTGCTGTACCTGTCCTGGGAGTGTTTGATGGGGACAGTGTAGAGGGAGATTTACTCTGTATCTAACCCTGTGCTGTACCTGTCCCGGGAGTGTTTGATGGGGAGTGTAGAGGGAGCTTTACTCTGTATCTAACCCCGTGCTGTACCTGCCCTGGGAGTGTTTGATGGGGACAGTGTAGAGGGAGCTTTCCTCTGTTTCTAACCCCATGCTGTAGCTACCTTGGGAGTTTTTGATGCAGAGATCATGGGGAGGTGTGGCATAGTGATATTGTCACTGGACTAATATTCCAGAAGATCCAGGATAATTCTCTGGGAACCTGGGGTCCGAATCCCACTATGGCAGATGATGAAATGTGAATTCAATAAAAATCTGGAATTAAAAGTCTGATGACCACAAAATCATTGTTGATTGTCATAAAAACCCATCTGGTTCACTAATGTCCTATAGGGAAGGCCTGGTCTGGTCTACATGTGACTCCAGACACACAGCAAAGTGGTTCGTTCTTAAATGCCATCTGAACATGGCAATTAGGGATGGGTAATAAATATGGCACCCACATCCCTTGAGCAAATAAAAAAAAAAGATTGTGAAGAGAGCTTTCCTGGGAGTGTTTGAGGGGAAAAAGTGTAAAGGGAGCTTCACACTGTATCGGCCTGTGCTGAATCAGTCCAGGGATTGTTTGAAGGAACTGTGTAAATGGAATTTGACTCTGTATCTAACCCTGTGCTGTTACTGTCCTGTGAGTGTTTGATGTGGATAGTTCTACACACAAAGACTGGAATTTTATGGCCCCATCGCAGGGGTTGTTGGGTGGTGATTGTGGTGGGGGTGGTGGAGTGGGGGGTAGGCAGCAGAGGGCAGTAAAATGTGGCGAGCCGTTCAAAACCCCATTGACTTCGGCTGGACCGTAAAATCCCGCTGGCGTAAAATCCCACCCAAAGAGTCGTAGAATCTCGGAACTGTTTTCCCCAAGTGGCAATTGATGGTGAGTCAATTTTTAATTGTTAAATCGAAGATAGACCTGATCTGATGCCTTTCAGAAATCCAAATATTATTCTCTCCCTCTCTGTCGCTTGCTCACTGCCTGTGTATGTGTGTGCGCGCATGTGTGTGTATGTGCATGTGTCTGGTGTGTGTGCGCGTGCACGTGTGTCTGTGCGTGTGTCTGTGCATGTATGTGTGCCCCTGTTGCTCACTCTGACCCTCTGTAAGCCTCCACTTACATCATTTGCTCATTTTAAGTTGGCTCATGGTGGTTATTTTCACATCAAATTCCTGTTTCATCACAGCAAGTCTTCCTTAATTCTATACACTAATTGATGGGACAGTGTAGAGGGAACTTGACTCTCTGTGTTATCCTGTGCTGTACTTATCCTGGGAATGTTTGATGGGTGTAGTGGGAGCTTTACTCTATCTAATGCTCTGCTGCATCTCTCCTGAGAGTGTTTGATGGAGAGATTATAGAGGGAGATTTACACTATATCTAATTCTGTACTGTAAATATCTTGTGATTGTTTGTTTGTGAGATTTTACAAGGTGCATTACTCTGTATCTAACTATGTGCTGTACCTACCCTGCAAGTGTTTGACGGGAACAGTGTCAAGGATGATTTATTCTGTATCTAATCCCTTGCTATTCCATTGCTGGGACTGTTTGATGGGACAGTGTGTGGTGTGCCTGTCCTGGGAGTGTTTGATGCACAGTGTAGAGGGACCTTTACTCTGTATCTAACCTTGTGCTGTACCACACCTGGGGAACTCCACTACAAACCTTCCTCCAGCCCGAAAATTATCCGTTAACCATTAATCTCTGTTTCCTATTGCTCAGCCAATTCTGTATCCATGGGCAGGGCTTTTCCTATGGCGGGCGGGCTGGGTGGGAGTGGGTGGGGAGGGTGCGGAGTAGGTTGCTGCCTGCGATCGGCTCTGCACCGCCATTTTATGCGGGCGGGCCAATTAAGACCTGCCCATCATGCGCATGAAAGAGCGCTTCAATCTCCGAGGCACAGAACTGCCTCGGGGAGATTGAACATATATTAAAATAATGAAAGAAATGATTTAAGAGTTTATTTAAACATGTCCCCTCATGTGGCTGTCTCACATGACTGCGGACATATTTTTATATTTGTGTAAATTTATTTATTTAATAAAAGCTTCAGGAAACCTCATCCTGTGAGTGTTTGAATGTGAATGTGTGTGTGCACGTACGTGCATGAGGAAGTGGGTGTGTTTGAGAGAGAGTAAGTGTGAGTGAGTGCACATGTGTGAGTGAGTGTAAGGGTGTGAGTGAGTGTGTGTAAGGGTATGAGTGTGAGTGAGTGTGTGTGAGAGATAAGAGTGTGTGTAACATTTAAATAGTGAGAGATTGAGTGGGTATGTGATTGTGTGAGAGTGTGTGAGTGAGAATGTACCAGCCCTAGGAGTGTTTGACAGTGACCGTGTAGAGGGAGCTTAACTCGATTTGTAAGCTGCCCTGGAACACACACACAGACACAGACTCACACACACACACATTCTGACCAAGGGACAGAGAGTGACTGATGAATATTTGGATTTCCAAATACGAAAGCTCGGTCTAAACTGTCCCTGGAGAGTTGGATTAGCCAGGGTCACTCACACAACCAGGTCAGGATCAAGGTTGATGTTTTGAGTCCTCATGACCCTTCAACAGAAGTGTTGAAGGGTCATGAGGACTCGAAACATCAACCTTGTTCTTCTCTGTCGATGCTGCCAGACCTGCTGAGATTTACCAGGTAATTCTGTTTTTGTTTTGGATTTCCAGCATCCGCAGTTTTTTGTTTTTACCTCAGGATCAAGACTCACCTTCCACAGTCACTCAGACGCTCCTGTATCACATGCCTTATTGTAATCAGATGCTGTGTTTGGGGGCAGAACAGGCACACGGGATTAGCACAACTGCTCAAGTGGAGGATAAGCACCAGGAATCTATCAGAGAATCCGAACAGACCAGGGAGAATCAAACAAGGAAACTCATGTTGAATTTGTGAGCCTTGCTTTGTGGAACGCTTTAGTATTTGTTGGGAATCTTGACCCAGTGACATTTTGCCCATATTATCAGGATATATATTGTAACATCTTCTTGTAACATTAAGGTTCCCTGCATACTGAGTGTAACAACATTTGCAGCTGTTCAAAATATTGTCTGAATCCAGCTGTGAATTATCTGTAAATTTTACTATTTTCCCACTGACAGGCAGGGGAATAGAGTTCAGTCTCTCAGTGATTTTCCAGATTTAACAATTAAATGTTTTAAATAGAGGGCAGGGGGAGCAGTAATGAGGGGGGAACCTCCCAAATCTAGAGACCCTTGGATATCAAGGAGCAGACAGGACAGGAGAAGGTAAAAAAATGAAGCTTATATCAGACCGTGAGAGCTCACATACACAGATAAAAACAGACACAAAACACGCTCACACACACATACTCACTCTCGCATGATGGTGTAGCCAATCATTAGGAGGGCAAATAGACTGAATATCTTTATTGCCAAAGAATTGGAGTAGAGGAGTAAGGAAGTGTTTGTTGTGGACAGTGTAGCGGGAGCTTTGCTCTGTATCTAACCCCGTGCTGTACCTGTCCTGGGAGTGTTTGATGGGGACAGTGTAGAGGGAGATTTACTCTGTATCTAACCCCGTGCTGTACCTGCCCTGGGAGTGTTTGATGGGGACAGTTCTATACACAAAGAGCGGAATTTTATGGCCCCACCGTGGGGGTGGAGGGCTGTTGGGGACGGGGTCTGTAAAATGCGGCGAGTTGTTCAAAACACCATTGACTTCGGCGGGATTGTAAAATCCCACCCAAAGAGTCGTAGAAGTTTGGAACTGTTTTCCCCAAGTGGCAATTGTTGGAGAGTCAATTTTCAATTGTTAAATCGAAAATTGACCTGATGTGATGCCTTTCAAAAATCCAAATATTATTCTCTCCCTCTCTGTCCCTTGCTCTGTGTGCATGTGTGTGTGTGTGCGTGTGTGTGTCTGTTTTTCTCTCTAACCCTCTGTAAACCTCCACATACATCATTTGGCCATTTTAATTTGGTTCATGGTGGCCATTTTCACATAAAAATCCTGTTTAATGACAGCAAGACTTCCCTAATATTGCACACCAATTGATGGGACAGTGCAGAGGGTACTTGACCAACCATGTGATCCTGTCTGATGGGACCATGAAGAGGAAGATTTATTCTGTTTCTTACATGTGCTGTACCTGTTCTGAGTGTGTTTGAATGGGGGAGTGTGGATGGAGCTTTACTCTGTACTGTCATTGTTCTGGGAGTTTTTGAGAGGAGGTTGAGAAGGGAAACTTACTCTGTTACTCACCCTGTCCTGCTCCTGCTCTGGGACTCTTTGATGGGGGCAGCATAGAGGGAGTGTAACTCTGTATCAAATGTTCTGCTGTACCTCCCCTGAGAGTGGTTGATGGAGAGATTGTAGAGGGAGATTTACTCTATATCTAACGCTGTACTGTAGCTGTACTGTGAGTTTTTGATGGTGAGATTTTAGAGGCAGCTTGACTCTGTATCTAACCCATCATCTCTCTGTCCTGGGAATGTTTGAATGAAACGGTGTAGAGGGATATTTACTCGACGGCAAACCCCATGCTATACCTGCCCCTGGACTGTTTGATTGGGATAGTGTAGAGGGAGCTTTACTCTGTATCTAACCCCGTGTTGTATCTGCCCTGGGAGTGTTTGATGGGGACAGTGTAGAGGGAG
Organism: Carcharodon carcharias; assembly: GCF_017639515.1. Taxonomy (NCBI): domain Eukaryota; kingdom Metazoa; phylum Chordata; class Chondrichthyes; order Lamniformes; family Lamnidae; genus Carcharodon; species Carcharodon carcharias. Next base: position 12,089,115 of record NC_054499.1, on the reverse strand, counting down.
CTTTACTCTGTATCTAACCCGGTGCTGTACCTGTTCTTGGAGTGCTTCATGGCGACAGATTAGAGGGAGCTTTACTTGGTATCTAATCCCATGATGTACGAGGCCTGCAAGTTTTTGATTGGAACAGTGCATTGGAACAATTTTTCTGTACACAATTGTACCCCGTGCTGTACCTGTCCTTGGAATGTTTGATAGGGACAGTGTAGAGGGAGCTTTACTCTGTATCTAACCCCGTGCTGTACCTGTCCTGGGAGTGTTTGATGGGGGCAGTGTAGAGGGAGCATTACTCTGTATCTAACCCCGTGCTGTACCTGTCCTGGGAGTGTTTGATGGGGACAGTGTAGAGGGAGCTTTACTCTGTATCTAACCCCGTGCTGTACCTGTCCTGGGAGTGTTTGATGGGGGCAGTGTAGAGGGAGCATTACTCTGTATCTAACCCCGTGCTGTACCTGTCCTGGGAGTGTTTGATAGGGACAGTGTAGAGGGAGATTTACTCTGTATCTAACCCCGTGCTGTACCTGTCCTGGGAGTGTTTGATGGGGGCAGTGTAGAGGGAGCTTTACTCTGTATCTAACCCCGTGCTGTACCTGTCCTGGGAGTGTTTGATGGGGACAGTGTAGAGGGAGCTTTACTCTGTATCTAACCCTGTGCTGTACCTGTCCTGGGAGTGTTTGATGGGGACAGTGTAGAGGGAGATTTACTCTGTATCTAACCCCGTGCTGTACCTGTCCTGGGAGTGTTTGATGGGGACAGTGTAGAGGGAGCATTACTCTGTATCTAACCCCGTGCTGTACCTGCCCTGGGAGTGTTTGATGGGGACAGTGTAGAGGGAGCTTTACTCTGTATCTAACCCTGTGCTGTACCTGTCCTGGGAGTGTTTGATGGGGACAGTGTAGAGGGAGATTTACTCTGTATCTAACCCCATGCTGTACCTGTCCTGGGAGTGTTTGATGGGGACAGTGTAGAGGGAGCTTTACTCTGTATCTAACCCTGTGCTGTACCTGTCCTGGGAGTGTTTGATGGGGACAGTGTAGAGGGAGCTTTACTCTGTATCTAACCCCATGCTGTATCTGTCCAGGGAGTATTTGATGGGGACAGTGTGGAAGGAGCTTTACTCTGTATCTAACCCCGTGCAGTACCTGTCCTGGGAGTGTTTAATGGGGACAGTGTAGAGGGAGCTTTATTCTGTATCTAACCCCGTGCAGTACCTGTCCTGGGAGTGTTTGATGGGGACGGTGTAGAGGGAGCTTTACTCTGTATCTAACCCCGTGCTGTACCTGCCCTGGGAGTGTTTGATGGGGACGGTGTAGAGGGAGCTTTACTCTGTATCCAACCCCGTGCTGTACCTGGCCTGGGAGAGTTTGACGTGAATAGTTCTATACACAAAGAGCGGAATTTTACGGCCCCGTAACGGGGGTGGAGGCTGTTGGGGGCGGGGTCTGTAAAATGTGGCGAGTCGTCCAAAAATCCATTGACTTCGGCTAGACTGTAAAATCCCGCTGGCGTAAAATTTCACCCGAAGAGTCATAGAAGCTTGGAACCACCTTTCCCAAGTGGCAATTGATGGCAAGTCAATGTTTAATTGTTAAATCGAAGATAGACCTGATCTGATGTCTTTCAGAAATCCAAATATTATTCTCTCCCTGTCTGTCCCTTGCTCACTGCATGTGTGTGTGTGTCTCTGTGTGTGTGTCTGAGTTTGTGTGCGTATACACGTGTGTGTGTAGTTTTCTGTGTGTGTGTGTGTGTGTGCATGTTTGTGAGATGCCTGAGAATGTGAGTTTGTGTGTCTTTTTTTTTTATTCATACATGGGATGTGGGCTTCGCTGGCTGGGCCAGCATTTATTGCCCATCCATAGTTGCCCTTGAGAAGGTGGTGGTGAGCTTGAACCGCTGTGGACCATGTGGTGTACGTACACCCACAGTGCTGTTAGGAAGGGAGTTCCAGGATTTTGACTCAGTGACAGTGAAGCAATGGGGATGTATTTCCAAATCAGGATGGTGAGTGACTTGAAAGGAAACTTCTAGGTGGTGGAGTTCCCATCTATCTGCTGCCCTTGTCTTTCTAGGTGGTAGTGGTCGTGGGTTTGGAAGGTGCTGTCGAAGAAGCCTTGATGAATTCGTGCAGTGCATTTTGTAGATGGTACACACTGCTGCTACGTTGTGTCAGTGGTGGAGGGAGTGAATGGTTGTGGATGTGGTGCCAATCAAGCGGGCTGCTTTGTCCTGGACGGTGTCCAGCTTCTTGAGTGTGTTGGAGCTGCACTCATCCAGGCAAGTGGGGAGTATTCTATCACATTCCTGACCTGTGTCTTGTAGATGGTGGACAGGCTTTGGGGAGTCAGGAGGTGAGTTAATCATCGCACTATTCCTAGTCTCTGACCTGCTCTTGTAGCCACAGTATTCATATAGTCCAGTTCAGTTTCTGATCAATGGTAATCCCCAGGATGTTGAAAAGAGCGATTCAGTGATGGTAATGCCATTGACTGTCAAGGGGCGATGGTTAGATTCTCTCTTGTTGGAGATGGTCATTGCCTGGCACTTGTGTGGCACGAATGTTACTTGTCACTTGTCAGCCCAAGCCTGAATATTGTCCAGGTCTTGCTGCATTTGGACATGGACTGCTTCAGTATCTGAGGAGTCGTGAATGGTGCTGCACTTTGTGGAATCATCAGCGAACATCCCCACTTCTGACCTCATGATGGAAGGAAGGTCATTGATGAAGTTGCTGAAGATGGTTAGGCCGAGGACATTACCCTGAGGAACTCCTGCAGTGATGTCCTGAAGCTGAGCTGGCGATAATAGGCCAGGTTGGATTTGTCCTGCTTTTTCTGTACAGGACATAGCTGGGCAGTTTTCCACATAGCCGGGTAGATGTCAGGGTTGTAGCTGTACTGGAACAGCTTGGTTAGGGGTGTGGCATGTTCTAGAGTACAAGCCTTTAGTATTAAATCTGGAATCTTGTCAGGGCCCATAGCCTTTACACTATCCAGTGCCTTCAGCTGTTTCTTGATATCATGTGGAGTGAATCGAATTAGCTGAAGACTTGCATCTGTGATGCTGGGGTCCTCCAGAGGAGGCCGAGATGGGTCACCCAGTCGGCACTTCTGGCTGAAGATTGTAGCAAATGCTTCAGCCTTATCTTTTACACTGATGTGCTGGGCTCCTCCATCATTGAGCATGGGGCTATTTGTGGAGCCTCCTCCTCCAGTGAGTTCTTTAATTTTCCAACACCATTCAGGATTGGATGTGGCAGGACTGCAGAGCTTAGATCTGATCCACTGGTTGTGGGATCGCTTAGCTCCGTCTATCACTTGCTGCTTATGCTATTTGGCACGCAAGTAGCCCTGTGTTGTAGCTCAGCATGTTGACATCTCATTTTTAGGTATGGTGCTACTCCTGGCATGCCCTCCTGCACATTGAACCAAGGTTGGTCCCCTGGCGTGTTGGTAATGGTAGAGTAGGGGTTACGCCGGGCCATGAGGTTACTGATTGTGTTCAAGTACAATTCTGCTGCTGATGATGGCCCACAATGCCTCATGGATGCCCAGTCTTGAGTTGCTAGATCTGTTTGAAATCTATCCCATTTAGTACGGTGGTAGTGCCACACAACACGATGGAGGGTATCCTCAATGTGAAGGTGGAACTTTGTGTGGTAGTCACTCCTACCAATAATGTCGTGGAGCAGATGCATCTGCAGTGGGCAGGTTGGTGAGGATGAGGTCAAGCACGTTTTTCCCTCTTGTTAGTTCCCTCACCACCTGCCACAGACCCAGTCTAGCAGCTATGTCATTTAGGACTCGGTCAGTAATGCTGCTACCGAGACACCCTTGGTGATGGACATTGAAGCCCCACACCCAGAGTACGTTCTGTGCCCTTGCCACCCGCAGTGCTTCCTCCAAGTGATGTTCATCATGGTGGAGCACTGATTCAGCAACAGGAGGTTTCCTTGCCCAAGTTTGACCTGATGCCATGAGACTTCACGGGGTCCAGAGTCGATGTTGAGCGCTCCCAGGGCAACTCCCTCCCAACTGTATTCCACTGTGCCACCACCTCTGCTGGGTCTGTCCTGCTGATGGGATAGGACGTACCCAGGAATGGTGATGGTGGTGTCAGGGACATGATCTGTAAGGTATGATTCCGTGAGGATAACTATGTCAGGCTGTGAGACAGCTCTTCCAATTCTGGCACTAGCCCCCAGCTGTTTTCATTCCTTTTTTGTGATTTTGTAGCGGTTTGATACAATTGAGTGGCTCGGCCATTTCAGAGGGGCATTTAAGAGTCAACCACATTGCTGTGGGTCTGGAGTCACGTGTAGGTCAGACCAGGTAAGGTCGAAGGGCATTAGTGAAGCATATGGGTTTTGACAACAATCGGCAATGGCTTCAATCATTAGATTGTTAATTGCAGATTCCAGCATATGCAGAGCATTACTCTGCATCTCTAGATTACTAGTCCAGCAACAATACCACGAGAGTGTGTTTGTATGTGTTGGTTGCTCTCTCCGACCCGTTGTAAGCCTCCACATACATCACTTCACCTTTTTAACTTGGTTCACGGTGGCCATTTTGACACCAAAGTTCTGTTTCATCACAGCAAGACTTGCTTCATTTTGGACACCAGTTGATGGGACAGTGTAGAGGGAACTTGACCCTCAAAATAACCCTGCTTTGTACCTGTCCTGGGCATGTTTGATGGGGAGATTGTAGAGAGAGCTTTATTCTGTACTGTACATGTCCTGGCCGTGTTTGATGGGGTGATTGTAGTGGGAGCTTTACTCTGTACTATACCTGTGCTGGGAGTGTTTGAGAGGAGATTGTAAAGGGAAATTTACACTGCAACTAACCCTGTGCTGTTCCTGCCCTTGAAGTGTTTGTTGGTGGTTGAGGGAGCTTTCCTCGGTATCTAGCGCTCTGCTGTACCTCTCTGGAGAACGTTTGATGGAGAGATTGTACAGGGAGATTTATCCTATATCAAAACCTGTACTGCAACTGTCTTGTGAGTGTTTGATGGTGAGATGTTACAAGTGTTTTTCTCTGTACCTAACCCTATGCTGTAACTGCACTGGATATGTTTGTTGTGGACAGTGTAGAGGAAATTAGGCTCTGCATGTGACAGAATCACAGAATTATTATGGTGCAGAAGGAGGCCATTCAGCCCATCATGTCTAAACCACCTCTCCATATGACTTAGTGCCATTCCCCTCTGTATCTTAGACTGCTGTACCTGTGCTGGGAATTTTGATGGGGCAGTGGAAACAGAGAGATCTGGGACCAATGTCTTCATACGGAGGAGGTAAATGTCTCATATTTGAATAATGAGCAAAATTGATGCACGTGTGACTAAAGGGACAGTGGCAGAATGTATACAACATTGGCTAAGAGACAGAACACAGTGTAGTCGATAACGGTTGTTTCAGACTGGAGGGAGGTGCAGAGTCCTCTTCCCCAATAGTTCATATCAGGGCCACTGCTTTTTCTGTTATATAAGAATAAACCGGACTTGGGTTCACGTGGCATCACTTCAAAGTTTGCAAATGTCTCTCAACGTGACAATGTAGTGAACAGGGGAGAGAATAGGAGCAGACTTCAGGAGATTATAGTCAGTCTGGGGAAACGGACAGAATTATAGCAGGATAACTTCAGTATTGTGATATGTGTACTGATACATTTTGAATGTTAGACTGAGGAGGGTGTTATAAATTCAATTGTCCAATGTTAAAGTGGGTGCAAAGAACAGAGAAAGCAGCATTTCTGTGTTGTTTTCCATCTCTTCAAGATTCAGTTTTGGGCTGTAGACCTGAAAGTTTCATCCTGAAAAATGTTGGCAATTTCACTGGGGGAATTTGTCAAAAACATTTTCCCTTCAGAAATTCCGGCATTGTGAAAAAGTGAGTTACCTTTGTAGAAAGAGGAGATGGGCGGGTTTGAATGGACATGCCGGTCTTTGTTTGATTAAACTGCAAGTTGATCGATATCCCTTTCAGATAAACTGGTTACAGTAAGTGCCCCAGGACAATGAAAACCTTCCTCACTATCTGGCTAAATACCAATTCTTCAGACACATGAAGGAAGCAAAGAGATTGTAAAATACAAAAGGTGAGATGGCAGCTAACCATTGAATTGAAGGTGTGGGGCTTGTTTGGAAAGTGACACACATTTTTAAATCTGGAAACCTGGGCTGATCCCGAAAGCAGGAATTTAACAAATGCCACACTGGGCTGTTGTGATTTAAAATGCTGTTTTCTCTGAGAATAAAAAAATGAATCTGCAATTTAAAAAAAATCCACTGGATAGAATGACTCACTCCTGTCTGCTACTACATAACCCATGTCTTTGTCCCTGTGTATGTGTATTTGTGTGTGTGTGTTTGTGTGCATGCCTCAGATTCACTCCATTTACTAATGCTTTAAGATGACATGATAGAATGCCACAAAGGCAGCACTGCAAGAAGTGTAACATTGAATTGCAAAGGGATATTCATATCTGAAGTGAATGGGCAAAACAGTGTTAAGGTGGAATTCAATGTAGGCAAATGTGAAGTCACCCACTTTGAACTGAGAAAGGATTGAACAGATCACTTCCTTAATGTCGCAAAGCCTCAAACAGATCCAAAGAGCCTCGAGGATCCATTGGTTTGAGTGCAGCGTAGCTTTACCAGATTGATACCTGGATTCCAAGGGTTAGAATTTAATAGGATCAGGGTGATTTGATCCAAGTTGTCAAAATATTAAATGGAATATATGGGGTAGATTCGGAGAAACTATTTCCACAGGTTGAGGAATCTTAGACTATGGTGACATGGTCTAAAAATGTAGAGCTTTCAGAAGTGAAGTTAGGAAACACTTCTACACATAAAGGGTTGTAGAAGTTTGAAACTTTATTCACAAATTGTATTTGATGCTGAGTCAATTTTTAGCTTTTAAATTTAAGATAGGCCTGATCCGATGCCTTTCAGAAATCCAAATATTCTTCTGTCCTTTGCTCAGTGTGTGTGTCTGTGTGTCAGTGTTTGTGCCTGTGTGTGTGTGCATGCAAGTGTTGTCTGTGTGTATGCCTGTCTCTATGTGTCCTGTTTGTGTGTGTGCGCGCGGGTGTGTGTGTGCATCTGTTTGTGTGTCTGTGTGTGTGCATGTGTCCCTGTTGCTCTCTTCAACCCTCTGTAAGCCTCCACATACATCATTTCCCCATTTCAAGTTGGTCTCCAAAGGTATGAAGGGATATGGGGCAAATCTGGTGATGTGGAGTGAACTTACAGATCAGCCATGATCTCATTGAATGGCGCAACAGGGTTGAGGGGCTAAATGGCTTCCTTCTTTTCCTTGTTCCCTGACAAATATCCTCCCTTCTCTCTCTGTCACCCTCTTGGTCAGTGTCTCTGTTTGTCTCTCTTTCTGCCCTTTTCTCCCCCTCCTTCTGCACGTTTGTAAAAAGACACAAGCATCAGTCGACCATTTTAGGTTTGTTCGGGGTGGCCATTTTATGTTACCACAGCACTGGGAATCGTATTACAGAGACAGACTGCTCACTAATGCAATCTTAGTGCATGTGACAGAGACATATGCGAGCATGAGAGAGTGAGAGTGTCTACGTGTGTATATGTGAATGTGATTGAGTGGGTGTGGGTGTGTGTGCGTGACAGTGTGTGTCATGTGCGTAACTGTGTGCAATGTGTGTGAATGAATGTTTGTGTGTGAGTGAGTGTGTGTGTGAGTGAGTGTGATAGTGTAAGTGTGAAACTGGGAGTGAGACATGGTTGTGTGAGTGTGTCCATGTGCGAGATTGTGAACATGTGAGTGTGTGCGAGTGTGAGAATGTGTGAAGGTGTGAGAGAGAGTGAGTGTGAGAGTGAGTGTGTGTGAGAATGTGAGTGTTTCAGAGTGTATGTGTGAGAGTGTGCGAGCATGTGAGTGTGTGGGTGTCTGTTAGTGCATTTGAGTGCTTGCCTGTGAGAGTTTGTGAGTGAGTGTACAAGCGTGTGGGAGTGTGAAGGTCTCAGAGCATTTGTGTGATGGTGTGTGTGTCTGAGACTGTGAGTGTGTGAGAAAGTGTGTCATTGTGTGAGAGATTGAGAGTCTATGGTAGTGTGTGTATATATTTGTTGGTACGTGTGTGGCTGTCTGAGTGTGTGAACAAATTTGAGAGAGCGTAAAGGTGTGTGAGTGCTTGAGTGTGAATGTATGGGTGTGTGAGGAAGTGGGTCTGTGTGTGAGAGATAGTAAGTGTGAGTGTGTGCGTAAGGGTTTGAGTGTGTGTGAGAGATAGAGTATGTGTGACATTTGGGTAGTGTGAGATTGAGTGAGTATGTGAGTGTGTGTGTGAGTGAGAATGTACCAGCCCTGGGAGTGTTTGACAATGACTGTGTAGAGGGAGTTTAACTCAATTTGCAACCCTGTGCTGTACCTGCCCTGGAACAAAACACACACACGTAATGACACACTCACACGTGCACACATACACACAAAGACACACTCATGCTCACATGCACCCAGTGGGCAGAACGTGATAGCTGACAGATATAAATTTGTTCCACAGCCTTTGTATTGGAGAGAAACTCTGTAAAATTAGGCTGTGCTCTCCCAGCACATGCTTGTAAATAAAGTGCTTGCTTACTCGAAGCTTAGGGACTCGAGAGTGCTCATTTTCTCACAACAACAGTTGCCCATCCCTAACTGCCCTTGAACTGAGTGTCTTCCTCGGCCATTTCACAGGGCAGTTAAGAGTCAACCACATTGCTGTAGGTCTGGATTCACATGTAGCCCAGACCAGGTAAGAGTGGCCAATTTCCTTCCCTAAAGGGCATTAGTGAACCAGATGGGTTTTGACAACGATTGATGACAGTTTCATGGTCACCATTGTTGAGACCAATTTTCTCTAGGCATTTCTATCAAATTCTGAACTATGCCCTCTAAGTGAGCTATGACAAATGTAACCCCTGAAGGGAGCTTAAGTGAGGAATAACGATTAATCATTTCACACAAAGTGCACTCCGGTTTCAATCTTTTTCACCTACAACTTTGGAGGGAGTCTAGAGGAAAGCCTGAGACCTACTCAGCACAGGATAACTGGAGGCTGGCATCTTGTTAGGCCACCTGCACTTGACTGCAGCTCCGAGAAGCCCCCTTGGTTGGCATTATGGCCTTTGTCTCAAAGTGAGGGGGGAGTGGGGTGCCTGCAGACTGCAAATGGGAGGACATGATGCCTCCAGTTGTCCAGAGTCTTGGTCAGGAAACCACCTGGAGTAACTGGGTTCAGCTCTGGGCCCTGCGCCTCAGGCAATATATGCTGGCCTTGGAGCGGGGTGCAGCGCAGGTTCACCAGAACGATACCAAGTCTAATTAGGTTCATTCATGAGGGACACGTTGTAGAAAGTTCTCTTGAAGCCCCTTGAGTTTGGAAAATGAGAGACTTGGAGGAGTCCCAAAGGAGCGAAAGAGGAATGAAGAAAGAAGGACCTTGCATTCATCTGACGCCTTTCACATCCTCGGGATGTCCCGAAGCTTTTCATAGCGACGCCGCAGCCAATTTGTGCACAGCAAGCTCCCACAAATAGCAATGTGGTCATGACTTGAGAATATGTCTTTGTGTTGCTGATTGAGGGATGGATACAGAGCAGCACACCTCAGATACATCCCCTGCTCTCCTTCCAAATAACCCCATTGGATCATTCACACTGACCCCAGAGGGGACATGGGGCCCTCAGTTCAATGTCACATCCAAAAGATGGCATTTCAGCTGTGCGGTGCTCCCTCAGTCGGTGCTGCACTGGAGCGGCACTCCCTCAGTCGGTGCTGCATTGGAGTGGCACTTCCTCAGTCAGTGTGGCACTGGAGCGGCACTCCCTCACTCGGTGCTGCACTGGAGCGGCACTCCCTCACTCGGTGCTGCACTGGAGTGGCACTCCCTCATTCGATGCGGCACTGGAGCAGCACTCCCTCACTCGGTGCTGTGCTGGAGTGGCACTCCCTCAGTCAGTACTGTGCTGGAGCGGCACTCCCTCAGTTAGTGCTGCGCTGGAGCGGCACTCCCTCAGTCAGTACTGTGCTGGAGCGGCACTCCCTCAGTCAGTGCTGCGCTGGAGTGGCGCTCCCTCATTCGGTGCTGCACTGGAGCGGCACTCCCTCAGTCGGTGCTGCATTGGAGTGGCACTTCCTCAGTCAGTGTGGCACTGGAGCGGCACTCCCTCACTCGGTGCTGCACTGGAGCGGCACTCCCTCAGTCGGTGCTGCACTGGAGCAGCACTCCCTCATTCGATGCTGCACTGGAGCAGCATTCCCTCACTCGGTGCTGCGCTGGAGTGGCACTCCCTCAGTCAGTACTGTGCTGGAGCGGCACTCCCTCAGTCAGTGCTGCACTGGAGCGGCACTCCCTCAGTCAGTACTGCGCTGGAGCGGCACTCCCTCAGTCAGTACTGTGCTGGAGCGGCACTCCCTCAGTCAGTGCTGCACTGGAGTGGCGCTCCCTCACTCGGTGCTGCACTGGAGCGGCACTCCCTCATTCGATGCTGCACTGGAGCAGCACTCCCTCATTCGATGCTGCACTGGAGCAGCACTCCCTCACTCGGTGCTGCACTGGAGCGGCATTCCCTCAGTCGGTGCTGCACTGGAGCGGCACTACCTCAGTCAGTGCTGCAGTGGAGTGGCGCTCCCTCACTCGGTGCTGCACTGGAGCAGCACTCCCTCAGTCAGTGCTGCACTGGAGTGGCGCTCCCTCACTCGGTGCTGCACTGGAGCAGCACTCCCTCAGTTCCTACTGCACTGGAGCAGCACTTCCTCAGTCGGTGCTACACAGGAGTGGCACTCCATCACTCAGTGCTGCAATGAAGCAGCACTCCCTCAGTTGGTGCTGCAATGGAGCTGTAGTCTTGATTATTGCATTCTATTGCTCGAGCGGGACTTGAACTTTGAATATTGTGGCTCTGAGACAAGAGAGTCACCAACTGAGGTACTGGTGACCCTAATCAGCAGACGGGAAGGAGTTGCTGGCCTGGTGGTAATATCACTGGGCTAGTAATGTCCAACCCAATGCTCTCGCTGCACGGGTTCGGATCTCAATGTGGTAGGAAGTTGGTGTTGTTTATATGACGCTCTACCAAATGACAGACAGGGAGCCACCCTCTACCCATTTCCCCTCAGGGCCTTGCGAGCATTACACACAGACCCCTGCCTGGCCGACATGCGCTACCAGGTGTTATCCTGCGCCAACTTTACCACGAGGGACAGGTGGCTCGGCTCGGACCAACTGACCGGAGAATCCGGCAGAACCGTGACCGGTCCCATCCTCGGCATCCCCGGGGACAGCGAGAACCTCCGCACACAGGCAGACACGGCGGGTGTGTCGCGAGGGGGGGGGGGGGGGGGGGGGGGGGGGGGGGGGGGGGTCTACGCACAACGAATCCTCCATTAGCTCTTAACCCCGTCTGGTTCCAAGGGGAACAATCTCAACTATTCCAACCTCTCCTCGTAACAGAAGTCCCTCCCTCTGCGGCAACTCCCTGATAAACCACTCCTCTCTACCTTTTGAAAGGTTTTTATTGTTCTAAACATCCTCCCTGAGCCGTATTTGCCCAGAGTGCTCTGGCTGAGCGAGTTATAAAGTCCGAGCACGTGGACAGTGATTCCGCCTCGTTCACTGGGCAGTCACCGTCGCTAAAGCGAAAAGGTCACCCCCGACAAAGCGGGAGACCTCGCCGGGCGATAGCGGCTGCTCGGAAGGAGCGGTGGCTGTGGACTGATGATGTCCCCTCATCTCCAAACAATGTTGTTCTCCCCCTGCGGCCCAGGGTTGGCTGAGATTTGGAGGCGTCGGCTGGGCAGGTTCGATTGGTCGGGGCCCAATCCCCGGGGGAACCAGTCCCACCGTAAAGGAAGGAAATGGTTCTCTCGCCGGCACCCCACCTTAGGGTCACCACCAACCCCTCCCAGACTTGGTTCCGAAAGTGAGGGGGTGAGGGTGAGGGGGAGGGGGTGGTGAGGGGAGGGGGGAAAGAGTGGGCGAGGTGGGGGTGAGGGGTGAGTGAGGAGGAGTGGGGAGGGAAGGGGGTGTTGGCTAGTTGCCTGTATTAGCCACAGGGAGCTCAGTGCTGCCTGACAGGAGGGAGGGAGAGCGAGGGCCTCACCTCACAGGAGTTAACAGCCACCTTCATTCAAATGATTCATCAGCAGGAGCGAAGCCGCTTCGTGTGCAGAATGTTCCAGAATTCGAGCAGGGATTTTTTTATATTTAATCCTACCCCCCACCGGCTAAGCCTCTCGCTCTTGATTATCATGTTTACACCCCGTGTGGGTCAGTCAGGGTTTCACTAGACAGGTTCCTGCAGGAGAGACGGGAAAACACTTGAGGCTGACACTCCGGTGCAGCACCGCAGCAGGGCCACACTGCCAGAGGTGCCGTCTTTTGGGACACACGATGTCAGACCGAGGCCCTGCTTGGGTGGCAGTCCAGGAAGACCACAGCCTTGTCGGGGCGAAGAGCGGCGGTGGGGGGGCGTTTCCCACAGGCCCGGGGTCAACATTGATTCCTCCCCCCAACCCACCAATCGACGCCCAAAACAGGCAATTTTTGCCCTTTATTTCTGGGTGGGATCTTGCTGTGCACAAATTGGCGGCCATCCCTCCAGTGTCGCCGCTGTGACCACATTTCAGTAACTGCCTCTGGCTATAAAGCGACTTTGGGACATCCTGTGGCGGCCAAAGGCACTATATAAACGCAAACTTCCTTTCAGTGGGAGATGGACTCCAAGCCCATGGCCAAAGCCTTTGGGTTTTGACAGAGGGAGACATGAGCAGGAGGAGGTCATGGAGACCCCCTGAGTCAATTCTGCTCTACCTCCTAGACCCCAAATTCCCCCCGAGACCCCAATTACCCCCAGACCCAAATGTCCACCCTGAGACCCCAAATCTGCCCCTGGAGACCCCAATTCCCCCCAGACCTAGGGGACGGGGAGAAGAGGGGGGGGTGGGGGAGAAGTGGGGGACAGAGTGACCCGGTTACAGGATTTTGTTAATTTAGTTTATTTGGTGAACTCTATCAGAGTTAACACTTACAGCACATTCAGGGAAACTAGATAAGGGTCGATAGAGAGAAACTAGTTCTGCCGATGGGGAGTTTTGGTGGGGGGTGAAAAGGACAAAATCAGAGCCCGACCCCTCGGGGATGAAATTAGGGAACCTTTCCACCTCCAAAGAACAACTGACTTTATCCAAACAAATAAGATCCTGGAGGGGACTTGACAAGGGCAGAAAGGGTGAAAGGGTGGTTCCCCTGGTGGGAGAGACTAGAACGAGGGGATGCAGTTTAAAAATAAAGGGTCTCCCATTTAAGACGGAGACGAGCCCCCACCCAGAGAGCAGTGGAGGCTGGGTCATTGAACATATTCAAGGCCGAGTGAGACAGATTTTCGCTTGATTATGGGGGCGGTTGGGGGGGGGGTGGACAGGAAAGTGGGGCTCAGGCCCCAATCAGTTCAGCCACAATCTCGGCAGAATGGCGGTACAGGCTCGAGGGGCCGAATGGCCCTACTCCAGTTCCTCATTCCCTGTGTTTGACACTGGATGGATGGTGAACTGAGGGATGTTTTCATCCAGTAAAGATATTAAAGGGCACAGGGCGAAGGTGGGAGTGGTGGATCACAGGTTGGTCTGGCCGGGCGGCTGGGGACAGGCGCGAGGGGGTTAAAATGACCTCCTCCTGCCCCGAGGTAACTGGGGGGAGCAAATGGCTGCTTGGGAAGGGGACACGGAGACTGAAAACTGTGCTTCTGTCTCGGGTTGAACGGTGAGGGGGGGCAGACCGCCCCCCAGCAACATTCAAAAGGAGGTCACGGGGGGTGGGGGTTGGGGGGCTTAGGGATGGGCTGACCTTTCCCCTGCCCAGTGTCGAGGTCAGAAAAACAGGGAAGTTCACCTGATTTTCCCGAATGTCCGCGTTGAACTTTGAACCCTCGGCCATGTCTGCTCCCTGCTCGTGATCGGTGGGCGCAAAGCCATTCGCAAGAGCTGTGGAAAGACGTTACAGAAACGTGACATCTCCTCTCACAGTTGCCGTCGTTGGTCAGTAAACTTCCAGAGCGGTGAGTGTCGGCGTGGCCTCCCCACACAGAGCACCTTCTCTCAGGCTGATTACCGCAGGTGACTGAAGTATACTGTTTGCTGTTCTTTTCCACTTTCTTTCCTGTCTGAGCTGCTAATGGCCTCGCCAGCGATGCATACCTTCCACGAACGGAAAAAAGAGAAGGATTCCCAGTTGCAACTATTGTGTCTTTGAGCAGAAATGAGATGAAGCTGTGGGCATCTTAATGCAAATCCCATACTGTGAGAAACCATTATAAATCACTGGTTAGTACTCAGGTGGAGTGAAATGGCGTCTTACGGTTCAGTCAGGGAATGATACCAGTGTACAGATACCTCCCTGAGGGAGAGGGGCAGACACTCAGTCAGCGTACATATATCACCCGAAGAAAGAGGGACTGAGAGGCATCAGTCAGATTCCGAGAAAGGGAAAGGGAGAGGCCCGTTAGTGTATGGGTATCTCACGGAAGTAGAGGCAACTGAGACACCTCAGTCAGTGTACATATAGCTCCTGAGAGAGAGAGAGGGAGAGAGAGAGACAGAGAAGGAGGGAGACAGACAGAGAGGAGAGAGAGAGACAGATAGACAGGGAGGAGAGAGCGAGAGAGAGAGAGAGAGAGAGAGAGAGAGAGACAGAGACTGTGAAAGAGAGAGATACAGAGAGTGAGAGGGGAGAGAGAGGGAGAGGGGAGAGGGGAGAGAGAGGGAGAGGGGGAAAGAGAGGGAGAGAGAGAGAAAAAGAGAGAGACAGAATGAGAGGGGGAGAGGGGGGGAGAGAGATAAAGAGAGGGAGAGAGACAGAGGTTGAGAGAGGGAGAAAGGGAGAGAGGGAGAGGCAGAGACACAGAGAGACTGCGAACTGAGAGACACCATTCAGCACACATATAGCTCCCTGACGAAGAGGCTGAGGCCTATCAGTCTGCAACCACTGCCCTGAATTGCACAGACCGAGAGATATGAATCAGGCTGCAAAATTCTTAGTTCATGTTAGAAAGTCATCCCTCTTTTATTCAACCCTGGTTCAAGCTGGGAGCTCCCTCAAATCCATCTCTCGAAAAGTGAGTGCATTATCCAGGCGGACACTCCAGTGCTGTACCGAGGGACATCTGCCCTGTCAGAGGGGATGTCTTTAAAATGGGAGGAAATAGAGAGGGAAATGAAGGCGGACACTGAATGAGGCCTGATATTGTACAGATGGAAACAGAAAGATGTCGAGTAGTTTGTCATTTATTGAGAAAAGCGTGGAAACCTGCTACACGTCTAAAACAAAACCTCGTGTAACAGCCCAGTTGGAAGCTGGTTACAAAGTCACTAGTGCTGTTCCCCAAGCTGGCATCCCCGCCGGGTGAGTTGGCGATGGGCATCGTTGGGCAGCCGGTCGGCCTCCCAGAGAGCTGGCACTGGTCTGAAAGCGGCACATCTCCAGGGAGACAGGGATGTCAGAGCAGCGAGAGAGAGTGTGAGAGGAGGTGAAGATTCAACGAGACAAGAGGGGGGTGTCTGAGGTGTTCATGATGAGACTGGAATCGAGGCTCAGACTGTCTGAAACAGAGACAGACAGAGAAAAGAGAGGCAGATCAGCAAAGGGACATTAAATGGGCGAAAGGCTTAATCAATGCAGAGCAAAGCTCCCTCGACACAGCCCAAACAATGTGACTGAACCAACTACAGAATGTTAAACTCCCGGACTCAGCACTGAACTACAGCTCCCCATTAATACCACCTCTGTACAACTTGCCAAGCCTTCGTCGACAGCACCTTCCAAACCCACTACCTCTACTGCCTAGAAAGGAAAAGGGGCAGCAGACGCAGGATAACACCCTCCAATCCGCACCCCACCCTGACTTGGAAATAATATCAAGTCCTGGAGCGGGATTTGAACCCAGAGCTTCTGACTGAGGGGCAGGGACACTACCCAATGCGCCACAAGACCTGAGCCCGGCTGAGATCCACTGGAACGCAGGAGGCCGTTCAGCCCTTCAAGCCTGTTCTATCACTTAGACCATGGCTGATCTGTATCGTAACCCTCCCGACCTTGATTCCGTAACCTGTCATGCGCTTCCCACACAAAAAATCTATCAGTCTCAGATTTGAAATTCTCAATTGACCACCTACCCTCCTCCCAGCTCCGCCCCTCAGCTTTTTTGGGGAGGGGTGGTGGTGGGAGGGGGAAGTGTTCTAGATTTCCACCGCCCCCTTGTGCGAGGAAATGCTTCCTGACATCACCCCTGAATGGCACCGGCTCGAATTTTAAGGTCCTGTCCCCCCTTGCTTTGGATTCCCTCCACCCCCCGCCCCCACCAGAGGAAATAGTTTTCCTCCACCCCGTGATATTCTACCACTAATTCTTCCCGGGAAAGAGCCGGATGTTAAGTCCCGGCCAATAGTACTTCACTGTTCCATGTTATTCTTTCACAGCCGAATAGCAAGATCCCGGGTAAACCCACCACGGCCCTGAAGCCTCCCGTCCCCCATGGGGTGAGGAAGCCGACTGGGCCAGCAAGACGTTCGCTCCCCAAGGCCCGGCTCCACACCCAACCCACGCCCCCTCCCCAAACACTCCCGTAAGAACATAGGAGCGGGAGGCTGCCATTCAGCCCCTCGAGCCTCCTCTGCATTCAACAGGATCAGGGCTGATCTGATTGGGGCCCTAACTCCACTTTCTGCACCCCCCCCAACCCCCCACCAGCCCCCCACCCCGGCAATCCCTGACTCCCTCGTCGATCAAAAATCTGTCTAACTCAGCCTTGAACATCTTCAGTGGCCCAGCCTCCACTGCTCGCTCGCAGCAGAGGTGGGGAGAATTCCAAAATTCCCTCCGAGAGGAGAAGTTCTTCCTCATCTCCGTCTGGAGCGGGAGATCCCTTGCTCTAGGTCGGGAATTTGAGGGATCAAACAGCATCGGGGTAGAGGGGTGGGGGTTTTAGGTGGTTATCCTTTTATCCATTCAGTATAGAAATGAGAACATCGCTAAAGACCCCTCGCTTCGAAACTGTGCCCCCCCTCCCACCCACCGGTTTCTACCGCCGCTCCCCACCCCAACTCCCTCCCTCTTCTCATCCATCCACCCCCCCCACCACCCCACCAACCCGCCGACAATCCCCTCCTCATCTCTACCCAGCCCCTGTGCCAATCCCTCACCTCCCTCCGCAGCCCACCCCAGGGAGCAGAGTGACATGTACCCTGGTCGAAGTTGAGTTTCTTGGCTGGCGATCCGTCTCCGAGGCCTTCGATGTCCACCAGGTCGCTGTTGACGTCCGAGTCGTTGAGGGCGCTGAGTGTCACGTCTGCGGAGAGAGACAGACGGAAATCACGACACCCTCCGCGGCACAGGGATCAGCCAGCCACCCTGTGCCACCATACACCTCTGCCCTCTGTGACCCCCATCGCCACCCCGCCGCCCCCCCCCCCCCACAATGCTCACCGACCTATCCTGGCTCCTGATCAAGCAACACCTTGACTCTGAAATTCTCACCCTCCTTTTCAAACGCCTCTGTGGCCTCGCCCTCCTCCCTCCCTACCTCGGTGATCCCCTCCAGTCCCTCAAGCTTCTGAGATGTTTGTACTCGTCTGATTCTGGTTCTCAAGCATTTCCCATTTTAATTTCTCCATCGCTGGGGGCTGTGCCTTCAGCTGCCTCGGTTCGATGCTCTGGAATTCTCTCCCAAAGCCTCTCTCTCTCTCCCCAGCGCCCTCCTCCTTTTCAGATGTTCCTCAGAGCCCACCTCCTGGACCATGTGTTTAGCCATCTCCTGACACGGGAGGAGGTTGCAGTCACAGGCTGGATGCTATTAATTCTTCGAGGTGCTGGCAATTCTAACGGGATGGGACAAGGTGGAGAGAAACCGTTTCCAGGGATTGAGGGGGATCTATATTCACGAGGCAAAAACAAACAAGATCTTGCACAGAGTGAACAGGAGAGATTTTTATACACAGAAGATGATGACTCTGGGGAGTTTGTGATTGGAGATATGCCCACGGCAACATTTAACCGTGTAGAAATACAGAGTGGTTACAGCCTGGAAACAGGCCATTCGGCCCAGCTGCTCCATGCATGCCTCCTCCCACTGCTCTTCACCCCAACCCAACAGCATCACTTTCTATTCATTTCCCCCTCCTGTAATCAGAGACACAGAATGACCACAGCACCAAAGGAGGCCATTCGGGCCATCATGTCTGCCCTGGCTCTCTGAAAGAGCAATTCACCGAGCGCCAATGCCCCCCCACCCCCCGCCTTCTCCCCAAAGCCCTGCTTTTCAGAGAACAATCCAATTCCTTCTCGAATCCCTCGATTGAACCTGCCTCCCTCCCATGCTCTCAGGCAGCGCATTCCAAACCCCAGCCACTCGCTGCGTGAAAAAGTTCCTCCTCCTGTCCTCCTGTCTCCCTCTAGCTCTCGATCCTCCCACCAGTGGGAACAGTTTCTCCCCATCCACCCTGTCCAGGCCCCTCCTGATTTTGAACACCGCTGTGAAACCTCCTCTCGACCCCAAGTTCTCCAACCTTATCCACGTAATGGGCATTCCTCATCCCTGGAGCCGTTCTCGGGAAACTTTTCTGCAGCCTCTTTAATACCTTCAGCTCTTTCCTGACATGCGGCGCCCAGCAATGTGCACGATGCTCCAGCGGAGACGGAACCAGCGCTCTGAGCAGGCATTCGACAGAGTGTTTCATACACTCACAGAACTTCCCCATAAGACCAGGTTTGTGGGGGGGGTGGTGGTGGTGGTGGTGGGGGGGGAGCGTAGGAACAGGGGACGGGAACATGGAGGATGAGCCGAGTGGCCTGTGCCTGTCTTATTGATCTCTGCGTAAGGCACAGACTATGACAGAGGGAAGGTGGAGTGAGTTGGGGGTGGGGGGGCAAAGTACTTCCCCTTTAAGACCCCACTTCCCCTTTATTTACCCAGGGGGTGGAAGCTAATGGGGATTTTCCTTAGACCGCCAGCCCCCCGGAGCAGCAATCACCATCCCCCGAACACCTCCCACATTCCCATCTCCGCGCCCACCCCACCCACCCCGACCTTACCGGACGTCTTCTGCTTCTTAACGGCTGTTGAGTCAGTGGGAGGTGTGTTCCCCACGGTGGCTGCTGGTGTTGGCGCGGCTGGTACTGAGACCCCGGTTCCTGCTGCTGTTGCTTTCTTCTGCGTTTTCTTGGGAGACTCCGAGGGGAGGGGGACGCTGCTGTCCTCATAGACCTTGCGTTTCACCGTGGTCTTGATCTGGGCACTGGGGACGGGGGAGTGAAATGTTAGGACCAGCACGGCTACGGACAACATGTTCCCCACCAGAAATACCCGCTGCCTTCGCAGGACCATGGCACCCCCCCCCGCTGCATTCCCCTAGCGCCTGGCACGGCCTCAGGACATGCCGACGCCCTGCACAGCCGCTGAAGCACTTTCCCCGAACGTGTCGACACTGTTGCGACGTCGGACCCACGGCAGCCAGTCTGCGCACAGCAAGATCCCACACACAGCGGTGCGATAATGGCCAAATCGTTTGTGTTCGCGATGGACGCTGGCTGCTGAGATTTCCCCTGCTCTTTCTCGAAATACATAGGATGTGCCGCTCAGAAACAGGTCACTGCATCCAACCAGCTCAGTTATGTTCGTTTATGTTCCAGTTGAGGATCCTCCCATCTTTCTTCCATCTACCATTGTAACCCTCTACTCCTTTATCACTCATTATCTTGTCTGGCTTTGCCTTAAACGTATTGACCCCATTCACCTCAACCACTCCCTGTGGGAGCGAGTTCCACATTCCTCCCCTTCACTCTCTGGGTAAAGAGGTTTCTCCTGAATTCCCGATTGGACTTATTCCTGACTGTCCTATATTGATAAGTCTCTAGCTATGGCACCCCCACTCAAGAGGAAACATTCATCCTCTCCATGTCCACTCTATCGAAACCTTTCATCGTTTTAAACATTTCTATTAGGCGTTCCCTAACCCCCGTCTCCAACCCCTCACCTCAGCCTTGACTCCGCGGGAGGCAAGGACTCTCTCGATGGTAAAGCACTTTGGGACACCCTGAGGTCATGAAAGGCGCCATTTAAATGTACACCTTCTTTCGCTGCACCATCAAGCTCTTTCTAACCTGTGCTCACGTTCTGGCTCCTTGTCAATCCATTCTACCCGTCTATTTCTACCCTATTTCGGAAAGGCTATTTTCCCCCTATCGCCTCCTGGCTCTGTGCTATATCAGGGCAGTGGCTGTATAACTACGTACAGTCTCAATAATGTGATAATGTCCCCCCGCTGTGAACCACCTTAGCATGCTCGGTGACGGTGAAGGTGCTATATAAATGCAAGTTCCCCAGCCTACCAAAGGCAGAGAGAAGACACCGTACTCTCCAGTAAGGGTGGCGACAGTGACAAGTGTTCTTCTGCGACCACTAGGGTCCGCTTAGGGTCACTGGTAGACGATGGGGCACCCGGTAGGTCAGAAAGAAGTGCAGGCAGGCTCTGAGAACCCTGGGGGAAACAGTCTCGTGTTCAGAGACAAGTCCATCCGCCCCCTGGGCTCCTCGATGTGACGCCTCATCCCAATGCTGTCACATGGGCCAGGTTAATGACTGCGTGTGTGGGCTCATCGACCTGAAAGCAGTGTTTCTGCAGCTCGCTGTTGCCAGTGCACACGTCCGCCCGCTAGGAGATCACTGGCATCCATCAGAATCCAGGCTGGTGTCTTCCTAGCCCGGTGATGCCGAGGTGAGTTTTACCGTGAGCATTATCTTAATGGAGACCTGGTATCTCCCCACCAACCTGGGGTTGTGTGACAAACCATCGGTAGGCACCATTATAAAAGAATCTCATTCTAACAAAGCATCTGCGTGTCCAGTCTGGGTTGTGAGGCTGAATGGCAGCCCAGGGCATTGCGCCGGGCTTCCCTGACCCTCTCCCAATCTCGTGGGATCTTTTACGGCCCCACGAGAGGGCGGATGAGGCCTCAGCTTAATGGCTCACCCAGAAGACTGCTCCCTCAGCACTGCACCTGGAGCGCCCGCCTACAAGCCTTGGAGTTCGATGTGTGGGAAACACGGGCGACCTCAACCCGGTTCTCGTGATGCCAATCTCAATGTGGGATACTCCTAGCTACTGTTGCTATGGCGAAGGATACCAACTAGGGTTTAGTATTTCAGAGGTCACAGTGTGGCCTTCCACTTGCTGTCTGTGCCTATTCTGTTTATTAATACTCCTCCCTGGGCTGCTCTCGTGGTTTAACAGGTTAAGCTAGCTGATTCATAGTGAATCCGTAAGCTCACTGTGAGATACCTCTGTCCCTGACTACCCTCTCCCTCCAGCTTTGGTTCCCCCCACCCTGTGCTCGAACCCTTGCCCCTCCCTCTCCACCCTGGTTCCCCCAGCCCCTCGCTTACACTGTGCGGTCTTTGATGACGGTGCTGATTTTGTTTAGATCCTCTCCGAAGCGCTTTACGGCCGAGCGCAGCATCTCAATCTCTGTGTCTGTCCACTTGGCACTGCCGGGAAGAGAGAGAGAGAGAGAGAGATAGAACGAGAGGAAAAACAAAATATGGGAGACAGGGAAATGCATAGTGAGCTGTCCAATTTCACACGGGTACCAAACCGTAAGTGGGCTAGCGCTGAGGGAAAACTTAAGTGATAGGCCAAGGTGGAGGTCACTGCCAAGACGTAGGGCCAGTGCTCTGGACTGAGATGGATGCCAGTCTGGAGTGTGGGCTCAGTAAAAGTATCACCAGTGCCATTTCAACACCCCATCCCTGCTCTCATGCCCACATGTCCGTCCTTGGCCTGCTGCAATGTTCCAGTGAAGCTCAACGCAAACTGGAGGAACAGCACCTCATCTTCTGACTAGGCACTTTACAGTCTTCCGGACTTAACATTGAGTTCAACAACTTCAGACCATGAACTCTCTCCTCCATCCTCACCCTCTTTATATCCCCTTTTTCCAATATTCATTCTCAATTTTTATTTTTTAAATTTTTATTCACTTATTTTTATTTAAATTCAT
Organism: Carcharodon carcharias; assembly: GCF_017639515.1. NCBI lineage: Eukaryota > Metazoa > Chordata > Chondrichthyes > Lamniformes > Lamnidae > Carcharodon > Carcharodon carcharias. Next base: position 12,067,054 of record NC_054499.1, on the reverse strand, counting down.
TGTTTTATCCTATTTTGAATCTTTGTTCCCACCACCGTCTCCTCCCCCCCAACCCACCCTGCTAGGGGCATCTGCCACTTGTTCATGTTGTTCTTTCCAGCGTGCTTACCCTTGTCCTTCTATTATCACATTCTGCTTTCTGACCTTAATGCCACCATCAGCACCTCCTTTAGCCAGTACCACTACCATTAACACCCCTTTGTCCTTTTGTCCATGACATCTCTGATAATCTCTCTTTTGCCCTCGCCTATCACTGGCCTTCTATCCAGCTTCACCTGCTCCACCCCACATAGAAAAGTATAAATTTCATTACATTTTTAGTTCTCTTTAGCTTGGAGAAGAGTCATATGGACTCGAAACGTGAACTCTGTTTTTTCTCCCCACAGATGCTGTTAGACTTGCTGAGTTTTTCCAGCATTTTCTGGTTTTGTTTCAGATTTCCAGCATCTGCTGTATTTTGCTTTTATCACCATTGTGGCCCTGATTCCTTGAATGCGCCAGGTTCAATCGTTCATGTTAAAGAAAGAAGGAACTTGCATTTATATAGCGCCTTTCACGACACCAGGATATTCCAAAGTGCTTTACAGCCAATGAAGTACTTTTTGAAGTGTAATCATTATTGTAATGTAGGAAATGCAGCAGCCAATTTGCGTACAGCAAGCTCCCACAAACAGCAGCATGACAATGACCCAGATCCCCTGTTATTTAACGATGTTGATGGAGGAATAGTTATTGGCCAGAACACTGCTCTTCTTTCAAACAGATCTTTTACATCCAGCTGAGATACAGATTTAACTTTGTATCAGAAAGATGGTACATCCGACAGAGCAGCACTCCCTCAGTACTGACCCTCTGACTAAGCAGCACACCCTCAGTACTGCCCGTCTGACATTGCAGCACTCCCTCAGTACTTGGTCTTCAAAAGCACAGCTCTCTCTCTCTCCTTCGCCACTGATGCTCGAATGGCACAGTGCTCCTTCACTGCTGAGCCATGACAGTGCAGCACTTCATCAGTACAGAGCGTTGGAGAGGGAAGTACTGCCTCAGTACCGACCCTCCAACAGGGCAGCACTCCCTCAAGTACTGACCCTCCGACAGTGCAATGGACCCTCAGTATTGACCCTTCTTCAGGGAAGCACTCCCTCAGTACAGGCCCTTCGACATTGCAGCACTCCCTCAGTATAGACCCTCCAACACTGCAGCACTCCCTCAGTGTAGGCCCTCCGACATTGCAGCACTCCCTCAGTACAGGCCCTCCGACATTGCAGCACTCCCTCAGTACAGGCCCTCCGACATTGCAGCACTCCCTCAGTACAGGCCCTCCGACACTCCCTCAGTACTGACCCTCTGACACTGCAGCACTCCCTCAGTACTGACCCTCTGACACTGCAGCACTCCCTCAGTACTGACCCTCTGACACTGCAGCACTCCCTCAGTACTGACCCTCTGACACTGCAGCACTCCCTCAGTACTGACCCTCTGACACTGCAGCACTCCCTCAGTACTGACCCTCTGACACTGCAGCACTCCCTCAGTCCCGGCACTGCAGTGTCAGTCTAGATTTTTGTGCTCAACTCTCTGAAGTGGGTCTTGAACACACTGCCTTCCACAAAGTGCAGAGCTGATGAGGCACCAGATTAGGGACTACAGCTGACTTCAACATGCCTAGCTTTAAGTAAGGCAGCTTCTCACTCCCAATCACCACTCGGTAACGTGAACGTCTGTTTGTCATTTAAGAATTAAGAATCAGTATCTGCTCCCTCCACAACCCCCAGTTCTTCCCAACAAATATCTTGTTGATACTCACTGCCAAGACATGTAGGTGAAGGTGACATGGGGGCGAGATATTTAACGGCAAGCGACCGACTACGGAAGTGCAAATCAGCAGGAGTGGTGCGGGGGGGGGGGGGTGGGGAGGAGGTGGTTGAGGGCAGGGCGTGGGGACAGCTTTGTGGGGATGGAGGGGGTAAGATAAGGAGGAACATTGGAGAGGGAGAGTGTGCTGGAGAGAGCATGCTGGAGCGGGGAGTGAGAGAGGAATGGCGAGCGGGAGGCTGGCATGGGAGGGGCATGAGTAAGTTCACACAAGTGAGAGGGCAATGCTTGGCCACAAGTACAGAACGACGGTGCTGGACAAAGATATCCGTCACTGCCCACAATTCGAGCTCAGGGTCAGTATTGCTCAACGCGGAGTGAAGCTTCCTCCAACTCCAGCTCTTCGTGCCTCCCCCCCACCGCCATCCTCTTCATTCACCTCGCCAGTGTGCACCAGCCCATGCAAAGTGCCCCTTACTGTGCCAGCCCAGGCCCAGCTGAGTCAGGCTGCCCATGGCGCGCCCATTAACCCCGGCAGTTTCTCGCCGGCAGCCTGTGCCTGCCAGGTACTGGGCCAAGACTGCGCCACTCGTTTCACGCGGGGCCCTGACAGCCGGCAGAGGGGGAAGATGGCGCCGAGGCTGACTGCTAATGGCAGGCGGCTGAGTTAACCGTCAACGGGAGGTGTGCCAGCGACTTTGGCTAGATCTTATGCCCGGGGGCAAGGGATGGGTTGGCATTCCATGCCCATGAGTGGAACAGAAAGGGTTAATCTACGGCGTGTTGACAAGGTAGTTGGGCTGATGAGCCTTCCTTACCTGTACTTATTGTAGTGAAGACACTGTGGCCCTGATGACTTTGAACCCTGGAGGCAGCAGAGGCTCTTGCCATTCTCAAACTATCCATTATCCAGTGCCTCAGTGGGGCAGGGTGCAGCGGGGCGGGGGGGGTTTGTAATTCACCCCTTAAAGCCCTTTCCCACTTTCCCAATCTCACGGATTGTCGTCTCATCAAGATACCACATGAGTAACTTGTGCCCACATTTTAGGGGTGCTGGGAGGAGGGAAAAGTAGGAAGGAGGAGGCCATTCGGCCCATTGAGCCTGCTCTGCCATTCCATGAGGCTATGGCTGATCTGTATCTTACCTCCATTTACCTGGGAGCAGGTGGGATGGAACAGTGTGAGGGGCCATGGGCCCACTTGCCTCTTCCCTCGAACTGTCTGCAGCATCATGGTGAGGGGACCCCTGATACGATAGGGATCACGTAGCACAAGTGTTGCTGAAGGAGCCCAGGCCACAGGGTGGGCACCACATTGGCGCTCATTCCTCAGGCAGGCGGCCAAGGAGCTGGTGGCTCTGTGGCCTACTGGGGGGGAGAAGGGGAGGGGGAGAAGGGGGAAGAGGAGGGGGGAGAAGGGGAGGGGGAGAAGGGGGAAGAGGAGGGGGGAGAAGGGGAGGGGGAGAAGGGGGAAGAGGAGGGGGGAGAAGGGGAGGGGGAGGGAATGGAAGGGGAAGGAAGGTTGGGGGGGGGGCATGGTGGTGAGCCTTAAAAGGGGAGAGAGGGACACAGACACACAGACTACAAACGTCTACTTACCCAGCCGGCGAGGAGTCCGCCACCGGGTGCAGCTGCATGGTCAGCTCTCCGAGCTTGGTGAATGCAGCCCCAGCTGCTGAGAAGATCTCGCCCACCTGCAAGGTCAAAGGGCGGGAGAGTGCCCCCCGTGAGCCGCAAACGGAAACAAACACACCTTCCCCCAGCTCTCTCGCAAACCCCCACCCACAGCCACAGGGTTTCCCTGGCTCCCTCTCCACCCACTGCCTGAGCTGGAGCTGCAGGCAGGCCGGGTACCCAGGCTCGAGTCCACCGTACCAGGCCTACATCTTGCAGCCCCCCCCCCATCTCGCAAACCCCTCTGTCCTACCAGTATGTAGATAGTTGAGTGGACAGAGGCAGCAAAATCCTCACTATGCTTTAGGTCAGGTTTCCAGGACACTATTACCCGCAGTGCAAGCCCGGGACACTTGCAAATGGCCTCCTCTCCCCATTCCTCTCATACCGCGACCTCCCACCCACCTGCACCCTTCCGACCCCTTCTCTTCCTCCCCCTCTGCCTTCTCCTCCCTTTCCCTGGCCAGTGGCTCCAGCTGCCTCTGGGCGTCCTCGGTCACAATCTCCTTAACTGAGTGATGTTCAGAGCCAAGATTCTGCAAAGTTCCCTCTGGGAGGGGAGGTGATGTGGAGAGACTCATCATAAAGATATTCTTAAATGTATTCTTTAATGGGATGTGGGCATCACTGGCTAAGCCAGCATTTGTTGCCCATCCCTAATTGCCCTTGAACTGACTGGGCTCGCTTGGCCATTTCAGAGGGGCAGTTAAGAGTCAACCACATTGCTGTGGGCCTGGAATCACATGTGGGCCAGACTGGGTAAGGACGGCAGATTTCCTTCCCTAAAGGGCATTAACGAACCAGACGGTTTTTATGACAATGATCGCCTCCAGCTGGGATTTTACAGCAATTGGCAATGGTTTCATGGTCACCATCACTGAACCTAACTTTCAATTCCTGGCTTTTTTGAATTAAAATTCCACCAGCTACTGCGGTGGGAATTGAACCCATGTCCCCAGAGCATTGGCCTGGGCCTTGGGATCGCTACTCCAGTGATATTACCACAGCAACACTGTCTCCCCTATTTAAGATTTTATGGGGCCACTGAAAGGGCCCTGAGGAAGCCTTAGGACTCGTAACAGAACCTCTCTGAGGAGAAGTCTCTGTCTGCCTCCCTGCAGATCTGCAGGGACATCATACAGACAGATCCATGTCCCAGCACTGTGTGTGTACATGAGAGAGTGTGTGTGAATGTTATGTGTGTGTGTGTGTGTGTGTGTGTGTGTGTGTGTGAGAGAGAGAGATCACAGAGGCAGACTCATGTCCCAGCACTTGTGTGTAAAATCACACAGAGCCAGCATGCCATCACTGCAGCGAGTAACTCACCTCCCGACTCCCCAAAACCTGTCCACCATCTACAAGGCACAAGTCAGGAGTGTGATGGAATACTCCCCACTTGCCGGATGAGTGCAGCTCCCACAACACTGAAGACGCTCGACACCAAAAAAGGTCATAGCAGCCCTGCTTGATTGACATAAAAACAAAAAACTGGGGATGCTGGAAATCCAAAACAAAAACAGAATTACCTGGAAAAACTCAGCAGGTCTGGCAGCATCGGCGGAGAAGAAAAGAGTCGACGTTTCGAGTCTTCATGACCCTTCCAGCTACTGGCCGAGTGAACTGAATTCCCCTCGTCGCCACCTCTGCCTCTTCGTCCAGTGACCTCAAACCCTGGCATCCACCAATCCGATCTCACTCTCTCCCCACCCCCCCCCAAAATCTCCTGGGCGCACACCTCACGATGGCAAGGGTCATGAGGACTCGAAATGTCAACTCTTTTCTTCTCCGCTGATGCTGCCAGACCTGCTGAGTTTTTCCAGGTAATTCTGTTTCTGTTTGATTGACACCCCATTGGCAAACATCCACTCCCTCCACCACCTTTCCACAGTAGCAGCAGTGTGTGTACCATCTACAAGATGCACTGCAGCAATTCACCAAGGCTCCTTAGACAGCACCTTCCAAACCCACAATCACTACCATCTAGAAGGAAAAGGGCAGCAGATAGATAGGAACACAACCACCTGGAAGTTCCCCTCCAAGCCACTCACCGTCCTGACTTGGAAATATATTGCTGTTCCTTCATTGGGTTGAAATCCTGGAGCCCCCTCCCTAACAGCACTGTGGGTGTACCTACACCACATGGACTGCAGCGCTTCAAGAAGGCGGCTCACTACCACCATCACCTCCACCAATTGCGTAATCTGGGAAGCGCAATGAATGCAAGCCTTGCCCGCGGCACTGCAACCCCAAGGACAGATTAAGAGGACACCATGCTTACCTTCGTTGATGCCGAGGTCATCCCGAGGGGTCCTCAGGGATCTCGCTGTACGCAGCCAAGGCGAAACAACTCCCACCACCAAGCAAGCAAACCAGGCCCCGGGGCGAACTTTCTCCGCTTGCAAAGCTGGGCTTTGCCTCCCAGTGCGTTGGCACAGGCCCCGAATCTGAACCTGAGCCTGGCTGGCGTCGGTGCCAGTGACGACGGAACCCAAAATATTTCCTCACCACCACCCCCCCCGCCCCCTCTAAATTCCAGTGGCAGGGTTACCGAGATTACACTTCTTGCAAAAACTTTGCAAAACTGATTTTGTCCAGTGATTCCCACCAGGTTTAGCTAATTGGATGGGGTTTTGGGGGTAGGGATTGTTTGGGGAGGGGGGGGAGGGGAAGGGAGATGGCTCCCAGAAAAATTGCTACTTATTTTTTGTGTATTTCTATCCTCTTGATAGCAATGGGCTGGGGGGAGGGGGGGGGGTGCTCCTGGGCGGGGGGGGTTTATTGATTTAATGTAGGTGCAATGCAAAGATTTTAGGATTAGTTTCCCAGCATAGTTTTTTTTTGCAATGCACTATGATTTCAGATGGGGTTTAATGTACTCAGTGGGTTGCAATGCAGCAGGAGGAGGGTCTCTCTCTCCTTGCCCTCCAGCCTGAGGGGGGGGGGGTCAATTTGCAGCTGCTCCCCTCCCTCTCTCCTCTAGGGATGATTGACAGCTGCACCAACCAGGCCCAGGCCACTCTCAAAGCCTCAGGTTCTCACCCACCCCCGCCGTTCCAAGCCTTACCCTTTACCTTTACCTCTTCCTCTCCGCCCTTTCCCTCCCTTGCCTCCAGCCTCACTTCACTCCCTCACTCACTAGGCCCCGCGTCTCCAGCAAGCAACCAGCCCGCCCCTTCTCATTGGGCAGCCCCCTTCCATTCTCGGCGTGGATTAGTCGCTGCCCCTGTCATTCCATCTCCGGTTCCGCCCTCCCCCTGGCCGCGCCAACAGCCAGCTTCCTTTTCATTGGTCTGCTGCGTTAGGGTATTCCTCTCTCCATTGGTTAAAGGACACGTCAATCCAATGTGAAACCCGCCCACCTGCCCCGGATCGTTTTCATTGGATGTGCCTCTCCCCAATTTCCCGCCCACCCCCCCCTCCCCCAGTCTTTGATTGGTTAGGTGAAACGTCGACGCGACCTCATTCTCACGTCCATCAACGGTCAACGCCCCCCCGACCTAGTCTCATTTCCGATTGGGCAGCCTTCATCCAGATTTATCTCTTGATTGGCTGAGATGCGCGTCCATAAAGGGGCGGGTCTCCTGCTCTCGCTCATGTGGGGAGTCATCTAAGGTCCCGCCCTTCAGGTTGCCCAATGGAATGAAAGTATCCCCTTGATTGGCAGGGATGTCCTCAACGCCGATTGGTCAATAACTGATGTCTGTCAAAAACACAAGTTAATCCCGCCTCCCGCCTGAGGCCGCCGCGGGAAGGGCGTCACCACAGCGTCACCTGGCGCCCGGAGGCCGGTCACAGCAGGCAGGCTTCAGGGGTGAACAAGCCCAACAGGCCCCAGTGTCAAAGGCCAACCCATCATTGACATAATATTTCAATATTAGGATTGCCAACCCTCCAGGATTGGCCTGGAGTTTCCAGAAATTGAAGATCAGTCTCCAGGACACTGCTGTGTGCTAACCCTGGAGAAAAATAATGCAGACATGATAAAAAATATTTATTTTGCCATTTTCTTTGAACATTCTTCTTTACCAGATAAAAACAAATTGAAAATGCAGGGAAAAAGTTGCTTGGCTGACAGTCAGGCTGATCGAGGTGTACAAACTTATGAGGGGCATAGATAGGGTAGACAGGAAGAAACATTTTCCCTTAGTGGGGGGAGGGGTGAATAACCAGGTGGCATCGATTTAAGGTAAGGGGCAGGAGGTTTACAGGGGATTTGAGGAAAAGTTTTTTCACCCCGAGGATGGGGTGGGGTATCTGGAACTCACTGCCTGAGGGGGTGGTAGAGGCGGGAACCCTTACAACATTTAAGAAGTATGTAGATGAACACTTGAAATACCATAATAAAAACAAAAAAACTGCGGATGCTGGAAATCCAAAACAAAAACAAAAACAGAATTACCTGGAAAAACTCAGCAGGTCTGGCAGCATCGGCGGAGAAGAAAAGAGTTGACGTTTCGAGTCCTCATGACCCTTTGACAGAATTTGAGTTCGAGTCCAAGAAAGAGTTGAAATATAAGCTGGTTGTGAAACACCATAGCATACAGGGCTACGGGGCAAGTGCTGGAAAATGGGCTTAGAGTACATACGGGCTTGGTCTCTTGCCGTGCTGCAAAACTCTATGACTCTATGACAGTCACTCAAGTGAAGACCAATTGGGCAATGAGTCTTTTTGCTTTTGAGTTGGCGTAGGAAGGCAGAGCGTTACAAGGACGGATGTGTTGGCCGACTAATGGCTAGACCATGGGGGCAGTTAAGTCATGTGATGAAACCTCCAGGAATCCATTTAATCACAGTTGGCAACCTCAAGACATACGAACATAAGAAATGGGAGCAGGAGTAGGCCATTCCGCTCCTTGAGCCTGCTCCACCTTTCAATAAGATCATGGCCGATCTGATTGTGCCCTCAGCTCCACTTTCCTTCCTCACCCCTGTACCCTTACCTATCAAAAGTCTCTGGAGGCATTGTGACTGGCAGAACAAGTGGATGACATGCCACTGAAGTTGTCTGAGATCGTTCCCACAACATTTAAGAAGTATTTAGGTGAACAATTGAAATGCCATAGCATACAAGGTTATGGACCAAATGCTGGAAAATGGGATTAGAGTAGATGGGTGACCAGCATGGACACGATGGGCAGAAGGGCCTCTTTCCGTGCTGTAAAACTCTATGACTTCTCTGAGACTCAAAGAACAGTGTCTGCAGTGACTGTGATCTGCCAGCACATGGTGGTGTTGTATCATTTTAATCATGGTGAAAAAGGTTTGGGGAGATAGGCTTTGACCCTTTTTTAAATCATTAATTGACCCTTTCTTAATTAATTCATTCACCCACCACCCCCCACCCCAGAAATAAAAGATCACCTATTGCAGCAGTCCCTGCTGAGCATTCCTGTACTACAAAGTTCAGTACAATCCAAAGTTATTTCTGTACATTCAAGAAGGAAATAGGGAGAGTACAGGGCCAACATAAAAATAAAAATAGTAAAAATAAAGGGTGGGACCAATAAAGCCAGGAAACCCTGGGTGTCGAATGATGTACAGGATTTGATAAAAGAGAAAAAGGGAGGCTTATGGCAGATACTGAGGGCTCAAAACAGCAGAAGCCCTAGAGGAGTAATGAATGTGTAGGGGGGAACTTAAAAAGGAAATTAGGAGAGCACCAGGTAAAATAAAGGAAAATCCAAAGTTACTTTACAAGTACATTGAGAGTAAGAGGATAACTAGGGAAAGAGTAGGGCCCATTAAGGACCATAGTGGTAATTAAAAAAAATACACTTGGAGAGGCAGGGATTAATCAAGGACAGTCAGCATGGGTTTGTTAAGGGAGGTCACGTCTGACCAATTTGATTGAATTTTTTGAATAGGTGACCAGGTGTGTAGAGGGCAATGCATTTGACGTAGTCTACTTGGACTTCAACAAGGCATGGGAGATTGATAACGAAGGTAAGAGCCCATGGGATCCAAGGCAATTTGGCAAATTGGATCCAGAACTGGCTGAGTGGCAAGAAGCAGAGGGTGATGGTCGAGGGGTGTTTTTGTGACTGGATGCTTGTGTCCAGTGGGGTTCCACAGGGATCGGTGTTGGGTCCCTTGCAGTTTGTGGTATATATAAACAATTTAGACTTGAATGTATGAGGGTTGATCAGTAAGTTCGCGGATATCACGAAAATTGGTGGGGTGGTAAATAATGAGGAGGATAGCCTTAGATTACAGGAGGATATAATCGGGCTGGTCAGATGGACTGATCAGTGGCAAATGGAATTTAATCCGGATAAGTGTGAGGTGATGCACTTGGGCAGGACAAACAAGGCATGGGAATACATAATGAATGGTACGACCCTGGGAAGTACTGAGGATCAGAGGGACCTTGGTATGCATGTCCACCGGTCCCTTGAGGTAGCAGGACAGGTAGATAAGGTGGTTAAGAAGGCTTATGGGATACTTGCCTTTATTAGCTGAGGAATAGAATATAAGAGCAGGGAAGTTATGCTGGAACTGTAGCCTAACCAGCATTTTATAGAGTATTACATGCAGTTCTGGAATCCGCATTATAAGAAGGATGTGATTGCACTGAAGAAAGTGCAGAGGAGATTTACCAGGATGTTGCCTGGGCTGGAGAGTTTTAGTTATGAGGAGAGATTGGATAGACTGGGGTTATTTTCCTTGGAGCAGGAGATTGAGAGGGGACATGATTGAGGTGTATAGAATTATGAGGGGCATAGATAAGGTAGACAGGAAGGAACTTTTCCCCTTGGTGGAGGGATCAATAACCAGGGGGCATAGATTTAAGGTAAGGGGTAGGAGATTTAGAGTGGATGTGAGGAAGAATTTTTTCACCCAGAGGGTGGTGGGAATCTGGAACTCACTGCCTGAAAGGGTGGTAGAGGCAGAAACCCTCATAACACTTAAGAAGTATTTGGATGTGCACTTGCAATGCCATGGCATAGAAGGCTATGGGCCTAGTGCTGGAAATTGGGATTAGAATAGATAGGTTCTTGTTTGACTGGCGCAGACTTGATGGGCCGAAGGGCCTTTTTCTGTGCTGTGGACCTCTATGACTCACTGTTGTAAAATCTTAACACAGGAATAGAAAGGGGGGTGGAATCGTTAAACAATTGAAATTAATGAAAATGCTCATGCTTAGGAGCAGCAGAATTTTGATCTATAGACAACAATTATTTCTTTTAAATAAAAAAAAACCCACACAAACAGAACAACAAATACAAGGGCAGTTACAGAAACTAATGGCAGGGAAAACACAATCCCACTTTTTCCAACCCTTGCCTGGCCCAAACCACCTTTAAATATCACATGACAGCCTCCTCGATCATGTGACCTGGCTGGCTGCTCAGACTGTACCACCTTAGGAGGCAGGGAGGGGAGACAAGACACAATTCAACATGAATTCAGAGAATTAACAAAAGGCTCCCTCTTGGAATGAAGTGAATGGATATTAAAGTGTTGCTGCTCTTGATGCTCTGTTAGGTTGGAGAGGGCTGTGTTTTTGCCTGGTTGTTTATTTGGGTGCAGGTTCGCCATGGTTCACCCCCCTCTCCTATTTCTCAGTGGATGGGGCCCGAGCTGGATACATTTCCCAATCAGTTGGAGTTTGTCACATTTCTTTCCAGGAAGAGGAGTGAGGGGCTGGAGCTAATGGCTTCCTTACTCTGTTGTGGACCCAAGCTGGCAGCTTGTGGAATTGTCCTCAGTATCTGGGGAGTGATCATGCTGGTGAGTCCCTTGCATCCCCAGTCTAGGCCCTGTCTTGGCCTTCCCAGCCCCCTATCCCACTATCCTCCCCTACCCTGTTCCCCTACCCCACTATCCTCCCCTGCCCTGTTCTCCTACCTCACTATCCTCCCCTACCCTGTTCCCCTACCCCACTATCCTCCCCTGCCCTGTTCTCCTACCTCACTATCCTCCCCTACCCTGTTCCCCTACCCCACTGTCCACCCCTACCCTGTTCCCCTACCTCACTATCCTCCCCTACCCTGTTCCCCTACCTCACTAACCTCCCCTACCCTGTTCCCCTACCTCACTAACCTCCCCTGCCCTGTTCTCCTACCTCACTATCCTCCCCTACCCTGTTCCCCTACCTCACTATCCTCCCCTACCCTGTTCCCCTAACCCACTATCCTCCCCTGCCCTGTTCTCCTACCTCACTATCCTCCCCTACCCTGTTCCCCTACCCCACTATCCTCCCCTGCCCTGTTCCCCTACCTCACTATCCTCCCCTACCCTGTTCCCCTACCCCACTGTCCACCCCTACCCTGTTCCCCTACCTCACTATCCTCCCCTACCCTGTTCCCCTACCTCACTAACCTCCCCTACCCTGTTCCCCTACCTCACTAACCTCCCCTACCCTGTTCCCCTACCTCACTAACCTCCCCTACCCTGTTCCCCTACCTCACTATCCTCCCCTACCCTGTTCCCCTACCTCACTATCCTCCCCTACCCTGTTCCCCTACCTCACTATCCTCCCCTACCCTGTTCCCCTACCCCACAATCCTCCCCTACCTCACTATCCTCCCCTACCCTGTTCCCCTGCCCCACACTCCTCCCCTGCCCCACACTCCTCCCCTGCCCCACACTCCTCCCCTGCCCCGCTCTCCTCCCCTGCCCCGCTCTCCTCCCCTGCCCCGCTCTCCTCCCCTGCCCCGCTCTCCTCCCCTGCCCCGCTCTCCTCCCCTGCCCCGCTCTCCTCCCCTGCCCCGCTCTCCTCCCCTGCCCCGCTCTCCTCCCCTGCCCCGCTCTCCTCCCCTGCCCCGCTCTCCTCCCCTGCCCCGCTCTCCTCCCCTGCCCCGCTCTCCTCCCCTGCCCCGCTCTCCTCCCCTGCCCCGCTCTCCTCCCCTGCCCCGCTCTCCTCCCCTGCCCCGCTCTCCTCCCCTGCCCCGCTCTCCTCCCCTGCCCCGCTCTCCTCCCCTGCCCCGCTCTCCTCCCCTGCCCCGCTCTCCTCCCCTGCCCCGCTCTCCTCCCCTGCCCCGCTCTCCTCCCCTGCCCCGCTCTCCTCCCCTGCCCCGCTCTCCTCCCCTGCCCCGCTCTCCTCCCCTGCCCCGCTCTCCTCCCCTGCCCCGCTCTCCTCCCCTGCCCCGCTCTCCTCCCCTGCCCCGCTCTCCTCCCCTGCCCCGCTCTCCTCCCCTGCCCCGCTCTCCTCCCCTGCCCCGCTCTCCTCCCCTGCCCCGCTCTCCTCCCCTGCCCCGCTCTCCTCCCCTGCCCCGCTCTCCTCCCCTGCCCCGCTCTCCTCCCCTGCCCCGCTCTCCTCCCCTGCCCCGCTCTCCTCCCCTGCCCCGCTCTCCTCCCCTGCCCCGCTCTCCTCCCCTGCCCCGCTCTCCTCCCCTGCCCCGCTCTCCTCCCCTGCCCCGCTCTCCTCCCCTGCCCCGCTCTCCTCCCCTGCCCCGCTCTCCTCCCCTGCCCCGCTCTCCTCCCCTGCCCCGCTCTCCTCCCCTGCCCCGCTCTCCTCCCCTGCCCCGCTCTCCTCCCCTGCCCCGCTCTCCTCCCCTGCCCCGCTCTCCTCCCCTGCCCCGCTCTCCTCCCCTGCCCCGCTCTCCTCCCCTGCCCCGCTCTCCTCCCCTGCCCCGCTCTCCTCCCCTGCCCCGCTCTCCTCCCCTGCCCCGCTCTCCTCCCCTGCCCCGCTCTCCTCCCCTGCCCCGTCAGAAGCATTTTCCCAGGGTGGAAGAGTCAATTACTAGGGGACATAGATTTAAGCTGAGAGGAGAAAACTATAGAGGTGATGTGCGGGGCAAGTTTTTTACGCAGAGGGTAGTGAGTGTTTGGAATTCACTGCCAGAGGAGGTGGTGGAAGCAGGTACGATAGTGGTCTTTAAGAGGCAGCTTGACACATACATGAATAGGATGGGAATAGAGGGATACGGACCCCAGAAGTGCAAAATGTTTTAGTTGACGGGCAATATGATCGGCACAGGCTTGGAGGGCCGAAGGGCCTGTTCCTGTGCTGTACTTTTCTTTGTTCTTTATACCCTACCCCACTATCCTCCCCTACCCTGTTCCCCTGCCCCCTTACTCTGCTCTGCCCCACTATCCTACCCTACCTTGCCTTGTCTGTCCCTTTACTTTCTCTGCCCTGATCCCTTACCCTACCCTGCCCCCTGCTCGCCTGCCCTGCCTGCCTGCTCCTCCTGGGCCTGATTCCTTGCTTTCTTCCCTCACCAGTGGGTGGTGAATCGATGATTCAGGCTCAAGAAGCTCAACTTGGGCACGGGGCTGGTCACGGCAAAGGCCGCACGGGTTTAAAACAAAAGCCACAGTGGGGGCCGAGCGAGATCGCCAAGGCCTGGGAGCCGGTGCCCGTTGCGGGGGATAAGACATAGGAGCCGAAATTAGGCCATTCGGCCCATCGAGTCTGCTCCGCCATTCAGTCATGGCTGATAAGTTTCTCAACCCCATTCTCTTGTCTTCTCCCCGATTGGTGGACTGATTTGTTTTTATTTATTTGGAGGCCTGTTTATGCCCCTTGGAGTTTGCATTCCTGAGCCTGCCCATCGTCAGGGCAGATTGTGCGTCTCACATGGAACTTTCTGTGCCTACAGCTGGCTGGGTGTGCGATGCTGAAGTGTTGTTTGAGTGACCTGCGGTTCTTTGATGTTAAATAGTTGGACTGATTGTGACACCAAGCTCATATCAGTGATTGTGAAGCGCTTTGGGAGGCTCTGAACTGGTGAAAGGTGATATATAAATGCAGGATTCCTTTCTTTCGCCCATCCTCTGCTGATGGAATCCTTTTCTAATCGTGCCCTGTGATGTTTTTCTCTCCTTTCCCACCCTCTGGATTGGCAAAGCTGTTTGACTGTGGGGAGCATCACTGTTGAGCTCAATCCTGCCCTTGCTTCCTGCCCAGACACGATTGGGGGTGGGAGGGTGGGGGTGTCACTGGGCGATGAGCAGGGCTGACTGGCCCCTGTGTCACTTGCTTGCCTTCAACCGTTGCTTACCAGACTTGGCTGGCCAGGACCTGTTTCGGGTGGGTTCTCCGGATGAAGCTGGTGAGCTGTTCTGCAGTGAATCTCGAAGTGCTGATGTGTTCAATTGGCAGTCTCTGTGTATTTCGTCCCCCACCGCTTAGACCAGTTTGGGATTACCTATCCGAATGTGTATGGGAGGAGCCCTTTGCTGTCAAATTTTTGTCTGATGCATTTTTTTAAATTTGTGATGTGGGCGTCGCTGGCTGGGCCCAGCATTTATTGCCCATCTCTAATTACCCCTTGAGAAGGTGGTGGTGAGCTGCTTTCTTGAGCTGCTGCAGCCCATGTGGTGTAGGTACACCCACAGTGCTGTTAGGGAGGGAGTTCCAGGATTTTGACCCAGCGACAGTGAAGGAACGACGATATATTTCCAAGTCAGGATTGTGAGTGGGTTGGAGGGGAACTTCCAGGTGGTGGTGTTCCCCATGTGTCTGCTGCCCTTGTCCTTCTAGATGGTAGAGGCCATGGGTTTGGAAGGTGTGATTTACACCCTTGTCCCTTCCCTGACCCCGAGCCCCACCCCACCCCACCCCCGCTCTCCCTCCCTCCGAGAGAGTTTCTCTTTGTAATGTTAGTTTCTGTTCCTCACTCTCGATGTTTCTCAAGCTGTGCTTTTTGCACTAACGGCCGGGAGATGGTCACTTCCGGCCACAGCCGCTGGAGGCTCGGCGACTGCTTGGAAGGAGGCCGGAGGAGGAGGGGGGAGCAGGAGCGGAAAGAGGGCCCAGAGGGACGCCGAGGCTGGTGCACCTTCTTGGTGCCATCTGTTCACCTCCCGGTGTGGAGACGGCTGTGCCCTGGGCTCATCGCCACCGGCCCAAAGCATCGTCTGGTGAGATGGCAGGTGCTGGGTGCACCCCCCCCACCCCCCCGCCGCCGAGGCTCCGACTGGGATGGCATGTGGGGTCAAAGTTGACCTCCCTCAGCTCTCCCTGTTTAATTGGGGGTGACCCCCTTGCTCTCCTCCCCACCCCTAGACACCAAAAATCCCACCGTTTGGTTGGCAGGGTGGATGTGGGGAGGGTGTTTCCTCTTGAGGGAGGATCTAGAACTAGGGATCGCTGTTTAAAAGTAAGGGGAGAGAGAGAGAGAGAGAGAGACGAGGAGACGTTTCTTTTCTCTTGAGGGCTGTGAGTCTTTGGGACACTCTGCCTCAAAAGGCAGTGGACGCAGAGTCCTTGGATATTTTTAAGGCAGAGCTAGATAGGGCCTGGGCTACCGGGGGAGGGCGGGTAGGCAGGAATGTGGAGTGGAGGTTACACTTGGGTCAGCCATGATCTCATTGGATGGTGGCGCAGGAGCTCGAGGGGCCGAGTGGCCTACTCCCGCTCCTAATTGGCTTACTGTAAATTCGCCGCGCGCGCAGATCGGCTTCATTCCGACAGCCGGGTCACCATTGTAGCTCCCGGCCTTCAACCGGTGCTTTCCTCTTGAGGGGCCATCTCCTCATCCGCCCACCCATCCTCGAGTTGAATCTTCATCGAGGAAGTTAAAATCAGGACACCTCACAAACCCTCCGCTGGCTCTGGGATGTCCGTGAACGGCGCTATAGGAATGCACGTTTGCCTGTCCCTCTGATTGGTGATGGATTGCTATGACACAGGGAGGGGGTGAGGAAGGCGGGGTGGGGGGGGGGGGGGAGGAGGGTTGGCTCTTGGAATCAAGTGGCTGTGTCGGCTGGGCCCTCGCCCTGCGCCTGCTCCACCAAGTGAGGCATCGCGTCGAGGGGTAGTGTGAACGCGTTGTGTGCTGAAGGCTGAGCCCCCTTTTTTTTTTTTTTGTCAGTTCTTTAACCATCTGTAGCTGGGCAGGGCTTGGGGGGGCGTGGGGTTGTGAAGTGCTGGGGAACGAACCCTTTAAGTCTGACCCTGAGCTGCCAGTGTGACTTGTATTTGGCCAGAGAGTGACGAGCAGAGGGGTTTCTGGCTAAGGTTAATCCCGAGGTGCCCTCACTTGGTTCATATCAGGAGCTGAAGGGCAGGAGCAAAGGAGGCTTCAGGAGGCAAGTGACTCCACCCTCTGGTGACTCTTACCCCTCCTCCGTGTGCTGCCAGCCCCCCTCTGGTATCTCACCCCAGTGATCCTGGCTGAGGGCGTGGACACTTGAGCCGCTGGAGTGAGCCATTGTGGCAAGTCATGGGCATGCGTGACGAATGCAGCCCAGGGTCAGTCACTTCAGAGTTTTCTATTCGCTCGAGGGATGTGGGCGTTGCTGGCTAGGCCAGCATTTATTGCCCGTCCCTAATTGCCCTTGAACTGAGTGAGCTGGCTCGGCCATTTCAGAGGGGCAGTTGAGAGTCAACCACATTTGCTATGTGGGTCTGGAGTCACATGTAGGCCAGACCGGGTAAAGACAGCAGATTTCCTTCCCTAAAGGGGGCATTAGTGAATTAGATGAGGTTTTTACAACAATCGTTAATAGTTTCGTGGTCACCATTACTGATTAAGATCAAGATTTTCCAAATTTTTTTTATTATTATTAATTGAATTCCAAATCCCGCCATTGGCTGTGGTGGGATTTGAACCCAGAGCATCATCTTGGGCCTTTGGATCAATAACCCAGTGATGTTAACCCTTTGCTACGATCTCTCCCCCCCCCTGCACTTCCTCAACCCCCATCATCCCCGTGTCTGCTCTTGTGATGTGCCTCCTTCCTGCACCAAGTGGACAGCAAGTCAACTGGTTGTTTTCCTGACTGGATGACCCTTGACCGACTGTGTTTCCTGTGGCGTTGGGGGGGGCGGAGGGGGGGGCGGGGGTTGCGGTTTTGCAGCGCTGCCCCGGGGTGACCCTGTTAACACGTCTGCTTTCGCCGTCATGTTCCAGGCCCTCCTGGGGATCTTCTTTAACATCCACTCCGCCGTCCTAATTGAAGATGTGCCCTTCACCGAGGCGGACTTTAAAGAGTAAGTTTGCGTCGTGGCGGGTGGGGGGGGGGGCCTTGAGGGGGCAGTTGGAGGGGCTGAAGGGTTGGGGCTTGACTGAGGGGCACGCGTCCTGCCCGCGTGGTTGCATAACCCGCCGGTCTTGGGGGCGCGATTGTGAATCACGATTAAATAGTAGAGGGAGGCAGGGGGAGATGGTGGGGTTGGGAGTGCGTAGTGGTAATATGGCGGGTCTAGTAATCCCGAAACCCAAGCTTGTGCCACGTTTTCGAACCCCACCGTGGAGTTTGAATTCAATTCGTGAGAAATGCGGACCTGAAAGGGAGTCTCGGCCATCGTTGGCATCCTAACCCATCTCGATGCCCCTTTTGGGTAGGGAAATTTGCCATCCTTACCCGGTCTGGCCTACACGTGAGTCCAGCCCCCTCAGCTGTTTGGTTGACTCTTAACTGCCCCCCCCCACCCCCACCCCTGAAATGGTCCAGCAAGCCCACTCAGTTCCAGGGGTAATTAGGGATGGGCAACAAGTGCTGGCCTTGCCAGTGATGCCCACATCCCATGAAAGAATTTAAAAAAAAAAAAAGCCAAGGTAGAACTCGGCACACCTGGAGAAAAAAATTCCAACAGGGCGGGAATACACTGTTGGAGGGGGGGATGCTCGGTGTTCGTTGGATCTACACGACCAGCAATGTTTAGGCGCTATACAAATGTAACGTCCCAGGATCCTTCCCGGGAGCGATAGTGAGTCGCTTAACGATCCATCGGGACAGATGAGCTTGGTCAGAGAGTTAGGTTTTGAAGAAGGGCCTTAAAAGGAGGAGAGATTTTAAGGATGGAATTCCAGAGCTTCGGCACCTGAAGGCAAGAGGGCCAAATAGTGGAGCGATTGGGATTGGAGGAGGGGGGAGTGTGGGCTTGGGGGGGGGTGTTGGTGGGGGGTCAGTGCTGAACGGAGAGCAGAGATCTCTGGGAGTTGCAGGGCTGGAGCAGGTTTCAGGGATAGGGAGGGAGGTGTGGTGGGGGGGTGCAGTGTGAGGGCCTATGGAGGGATTTGAAAACAAAGGTGTGAACTTTGAGACTGAGGCCTTGCTTAACCGGACGCCAGTGTAGGTCAGTAAGCCCTGGGGCGATGGACGACGCAGGGTGGGGTAGGACACACAAGAGTTTTGGATGACTTTAAGTTTGTGGAGGGTAAAATGCAGGAATGTTGTTGTTGTTGTTGTAGACCTCCAGCTGTAGTAACCATGTCCAATCCTGGGCACCGCAGCTCAGGGTATATTCGTCTTCGGAGGTACAAAGCAAATTCACCCGACTGATACGAGGCTCTCGATGTTTAAATTATGAGGACAAGTTGTGCAGATTAGGCTTGTTAGTCCCGCGAGGTTGGAAGATTTGAGGGGTGCTCCGCTCGAGGGGTTTGAGACGGTAAAGGTGTTCGGGTCGAGAGAGAGAGAGAGGGATAGACTTGGTTGGGGGGGGTGGTGTGTGTGGTGGAAAAGGCATATGGGACACTTGCCTTTATCAATCGAGGCACCAATTACAAAAGTAGGGAGGTCATGTTGGAGTTGTATAGAACCTTGGTGAGGCCACAGCTGGAGTACTGTGTGCAGCCACATTTATAGGAAGGATGTGATTGCACTGGAGGGGGTGCAGAGGAGATTCACCAGGATGTTGCCTGGGATGAAACATTTAAGTTGTGAAGAGAGGTTGGATAGACTTGGTTGTTTTCGTTGGAGCAGAGAAGACTGAGGGGCGACCTGATCGAGGTGTACAAGATTATGAGGGACATGGACAGGGTGGATAGGGAGCAGCTGTTCCCCTTAGTTCAAGGGTCAGTCACGAGGGGACATAAGTTCAAGGTGAGGGGCAGGAGGTTTAGAGGGGATGTGAGGAAAATCTTTTTAACCCAGAGGGTGGTGAGGGTCTGGAATGCGCTGCCTGGGAGGGTGGTGGAGGCGGGTTGCCTCACATCCTTTAAAAAGTACCTGGATGAGCACTTGGCACGTCATAACATTCAAGGCTATGGGCCAAGTGCTGGTCAATGGGATTAGGTAGGTAGGTCAGGTGTTTCTCACGTGTCAGTACAGACTCGATGGGCCGAAGGGCATCTTCTGCCATGAGATTCTGAGAGCAGCCAGGAGAATGGAAGCAAACCGGGTAAATGGAGGCGAGGTACAGATTGTTTGTGGTCCGAATGAAAGGGGCAATGAAAGGGCTCAACGGGCAGAATGGCCCCCTCCAGTTCCTGTCGAGGTACTTGTTTCAGGGAAGGAGCCCCTGAGGGAGCCCAGGTGACCTTGCAGAATGGCGGTAGTGGACTTGGAAGGGCTGAACGGCCTTCTCCTGTGCCTTGTGTTCTGGGGGGAGGGTGGCGAGCGGAAAGGGATGGGGATCTAGAAAGAAAGGAGGGAGCTGGTGCGGGTGGAGATGTTAAAATGGCAGCTCTATCTGTGCTTAACCAGTTTGCTGTTTGTGCACCTCCCCCCGACAGTACAAAGCCCCCTGAGAGAATCCACCGGCTCTACGAGCAAGTCAGCTACAACTGCTTCATAGCGGCTGGAATCTACATCGTCCTGGGAGGCTTCTCGTTCTGTCAGATCCGTCTTAACAAACGCAAGGAGTACCTGGTGCGCTAGAGCCGCCCGTGTTATTTATTTAACCTCCTGCTGCCCTCCCCTTTTAAACAACTGCTGTCACCTTCCACTCTTAAACGTTTTTTTATTTCCCCCTCTCCCCACCCCACCCCACACCCGGTGAAAATTGTACTTGAAATTTTAAACCATGTGTCGAGACGGTGGGGGGAGACTTGGATGTCTTCAAATAAATGTCACGGTGTGTTTGTTCGCGATCTCTGGTGTGCAGAATGGGGATTGAATCGGAACGTTGGGAGCCTCTTGTCAAGAGATCCCCCCCCCGACCCCCTACCCGCCATTTTGATGTCTCTCGGTAGCACCCGCCAAGTCCTGTTCATCCTAAAATGGCGGCCGGTGGTCCTTACCCGACGGGTGGCGTTTCAAAGCCTAAAAAGCCAGCTGCTTTGGGTGGGGGGGAGGCAGGGTGGTCGGGGTGATGTGATGGGGTGGGGTGGGGGGTGGGTGAAAGGTGTGGAAGCATTTGGATGTGACGTTGAAACTCCTGAAAGGAGTAAAACCTTTCTCCTTCCCAAATGCCTCATTGTGACAGCATTGGCCCAGTTTTGCTACAGGAATTTCGCGAAGCTCTTTCACTCTAGAGTTGGGGTTGAGGGGGGGGGTGGGGAGTGGTGGTGGTGGTGGTGGGGGTGGGGGTGGGGGTAGGTGGGAGTCAGATTCTCTTTTTTTCCCCCAAGAAAGTTGGGGATGGGCACAACCGTCAGACGCAGAGTCACATCTCTGCGGCCTCCTCTAAACGTTATAGGCTCGTTGCCGTGGAAGCGGGCCTACTCGGAGTTGGACCAAATCTGGTAGGCCCAATCAGCTCTGAGTGGGTGCGAAGGAATTCCCTCTTATTTTCCACCCATTCCCACAACCCCCCCCCCCCCCCCGGCCACCCCCTCCCTCACCTTTTGCCCTGAGGACCGAAACCAGCTTTTGTGACGGACAAGGGGTGAGGAGGGGCAGAGAAAACGGAGGCAGACTGTGGTATGAGTTTGTACACGAGTATGCTTGTGTGCAGCCATGTTCTCCCCTTTCTCCCCCGCCACCCCCACCCACCATTTTGATTTCAGGTGATTCCCATTTCCTTTCCAACCCAATCCCTTCCCGACCAATTCTTCACAGCCTCACAATTCCGCGTCTATTGACGTCGGGCCCTGAGTCACGAGGCAGAATCTGTATCTGAGAAACTGTGTGTAGGTGTCCGTGGTCCTGTCTGGATGTATAAATTGATGAGTAGTCCTGTCTTGATGTTAATGGTGTGGAAAACACCGCCTGATCCTGTACAACTGTAAATGATCCATCATAAGAAATCCAGAGAAATGCAATAAAATGAATGAAATTCCGAGTTCTCTATAGCCCAGCGATTTTATTTATTTATTTTTGCCTGTCCTGGCTCTTCAAATTAAATTGGGATGCCCTGTGGATGTGATGTGTGATGGCACATTCATTCGTTTTCACAGAATAGTACTTGGGGAGTTGTACAGCGCCGAACGAGGCCATTCAGCCCACTACCCATGCTGGCCCTTTGAAAGTCATTCTGACACCACCCTCCCCTCCCCCGTTCTTCCCCGTAAGCCTGCAAATGTTTCCTTTCCCAACTATATATCCAATTCGAATCTCGAGCTACTGCTAAAGCTGCTCCTGCCTCACGTTCAGGCAGTGCATTCCAGACCCTGACAGCTTGCTGGGTTTAAAAAGAATTTGCCCCTTGTTTTCCCCATGGTTTATTTTTCGCCATTTATCCTTCTCGCTCGCCCATGGGGACACGAGCTCAGCTCTTTTTTCTCCATGTTTGAACTTAGACTCTAATGAGCTAATGGAACCGAGTGGCCCTGGTGGGACCCAAACTGAACACGGGTCAGCAGGTTCTTGGTGCCTCAGTGCTGCTCGATAGCACCATCGATGACACCTTCCACTGCTTTGCTGGTGTATCTGTCATTACCTGTGGCAGGGGCCCTGTCGCAGTAGCGTTTATGTCAAAGGCAATATCAGACTTTGTGTAATGTGCTAATCCATCTGCAGTGTCAACTTGATAACAACACAGAGAAGGGAAGCTTTACTCTGTATCTAACCCGTGCTGTACCTGTCCTGGGAGTGTTTGATGGGGACAGTGTAGAGGGAGCTTTACTCTGTATCTAACCCCGTGCTGTACCTGTCCTGGGAATGTTTGATGGGGACAGTGTAGAGGGAGCTTTACTCTGTATCTAACCCCGTGCTGTACCTGTCCTGGGAGTGTTTGATGGGGACAGTGTAGAGGGAGCTTTACTCTGTATCTCACCCCGTGCTGTACCTGTCCTGGGAGTGTTTGATGGGGACAGTGTAGAGGGAGTTTTACTCTATATCTAACCCCGTGCTGTACCTGTCCTGGGAGTGTTTGATGGGGACAGTGTCGAGGGAGCTTTACTCTGTATCTAACCCCGTGCTGTACCTGTCCTGGGAGTGTTTGATGGGGACAGTGTAGAGGGAGATTTACTCTGTATCTAACCCCGTGCTGTACCTGTCCTGGGAGTGTTTGATGGGGACAGTGTAGAGGGAGATTTACTCTGTATCTAACCCGGTGCTGTACCTGCCTCAGGCAAAGCCAAGGTGGTGCACAATGAGCATGTTCCCCAGACTAACACTCTTCACCTTCTGGACTATCAAAAACTCAGAAATACACACACGAACATCACACTCCGACAACTCAAGGCTCCGATCTTCAGAGGCAAATTGAAGCAGCGAGATGTGTATTTTTTTAAGTGCGCCACATTAGATTTATTTGATACCTGCACATCACCAGATTGCTTTTAGTATTTCATTTTATTTTGGATTACTGCTACTTCACCAATTTATACCGTATTCGAGGTGTTGCTGTCTCAATGTGTTATGAGATCCTCTTTGAAATCCTTTTGTCTCTTTGATATGGTTGCCAAGAAATGAGCTTCTTTGACCCCCCCCCCCCCCCCGTCACAGTGATCACTCCGGTCCCCTCTCTGTGCTCCAGCGAAGTGGCTTTGCTTGAGTTAAAATGCCTCTGTTATTCAGCGTTTAATCGATATGTTTTCCTTTCAAATAAATGCTGATTGTCGTCCGGGGAGTTTTTTTTTCTCCTGCAAGAATAGACCTGAATGCTGCTGCTTCCTCGGGTAAGGCTGAATGGGTTGGCTCTCACTAGAAAAAATATTGTTCGTGTTAGTGCCCCTCGCTCTTAATAATGCACCACAGGCTCGGGATTAGGGAATGTGCTGAGTCGAGAATCTCAGGAACAGCATCTCGCCCTCGGCTGCCCCATCATAATTTACAAACCTGCCGGACTTTCACGTTAACTTGTCCGTCGCCCTCACGATGTTAGGGATCGAACTTAACCGCACCAGTCCGTTTGTAAAATATCCAAAACAAAAATAGCTGGAAAAACTCAGCAGGTCTGACTGCATCTGTGGAGAGGGACACAGTTAACGTTTCGAGTCCGAATGACTCTTCAACAGATGTAAAATATCCAAGATCTCTGAACTCCTCTAACTCTGGATTCTTGAGTGTCCCCATCTTCCATCGCTCTGTGCCTTCAGCTGCCTGAACTGTGAGCTCTGGGGTTCCTTCCCTAACCCTCTTCATCTCTAAGACAACCCTTAAAACGTCTCTCTCTTTGACCAACTTTTGCACCCCACCCCCCCACCCCCCCCCCAGCCAGTTATTGTCCCATGCGGCGCTGTGTCGAATTTCGCTTAATAAAGTTCCTATGAGATGCCTCGGGATGGTTTTGTTACGTTAAAGGCGCTACAGGAATGCAAATCATTGTTGTATTTAATTATTTCACGGGACGTGGACTTCGCTGGCTGGGCCAGCATTTTTATTGCCCGTCCCTAACTGCCCCTTGAGAAGGTGGTGGTGAGCTGCCTTCTTGAACCACTGCAGTCCATATGGTGTAGGTACGCCCACCATGTTGTTAGAAAGGGAGTTCCAGAATTTTAACCCAGCGACAGTGAAGGGACGGCCGATATATTTCCAAGTCAGGGTGGTGAGTGGCTCAGATGGGGACTTGGAGGGATGTTCCCATATGGCTGCTGCCCCTGTCCTTCTATATGGTGTTGTAAGGGTTAGTTCAGAGTCTGACTAAGAGGTGTGGAGGCTTATATGGACGAACATTGCGTATTTATTGGTTACACTTCACTATATACATCTCCAGTGTATAGCCTTAGCTAGGTACTATCTCTAAGCTGGCTTCTGCTAGACTCTAATGTAAGCAGTCCACTATCATGTCACTCTCTACAACATACTGTGGATCGTACTGTTCCAGTCCCACATTAAACCTTGCTATACCAAACCCAGAAGGAAAAAGTTCAGACCAGTACTCGTATTTCCCAGTTTTTACTGGTGTTCCGTTTTAAGGTATACAAGACCAGTTCGGACCAGTACTCTTATTTCCCAGTTTTTACTGATGTTTCATTGTAAAGTATACAAGACCAGTTCGGACTTATTTCCCAGTTGTTAATTTATCTTTCCTTTCTGGGAAAGGACCCTTATACTACAGGTGGCAGAGGTGATGGGTTTGGAAGGTGCTGTCAAAGGGGCCTTGACGAGTTGCTGCAGGGCATTTTGTAGATGGCACACACACACTGCTGCCGCTGTACGTTGGTGGTGGGGGGAGTGAATGTTGGAAGCTTCTGGATGGAGCGCCAATCAAGAGGGACTGCTTTGTCCTGGATGGTGTCGAGTGTTGTTGGAACCACATTCTTCCAGGCTCAGAACAATACCCACTGAGCCAGGGCTGCCCCTAAGTGGGGAGGGAATGTAGGAGTACAAGGGTGGGTGCACCTTGGGAAAAGGGAACTAGAGTGGGAAGAGGTCAGTGTGGTGTGTGTAAATCCCAGTAAGAACCAGGTGGGCTGAATGGCCTGTTTCTGTGCTGTAGATTCAGTGTTGTGTTTCCATCTTGGTTTAAGGTTCCTTGCTCCCTGAACCAAAACCCTTTGCAAGAACGAAGGAAATTGTTTCTCTGTTGTCAAAATGGAGCATTCTCAATTGACATGAGTTTTGTTTATTCCAGTTCTATAATAGGTGAGCTCATGTATGTCACACAGATCACCTTTTCTTCTGTTGCCTTCCTTGCTTGTGGTTATGACATCTGACGACAGTGAGGTGCAGAGACAGGAGTGCTATCATGCGCTAAAATGACATTTTGTGTCATAAAACAGAACCGAGTACAAAGGATGGCTCTCTTCATCAGAGTCGGCACTTCCAGCCCGTTACCTCTCTTGCCTCGACACCCCATTGCACTCAGAGTAACCCCAACAGCTTTGGCCTTCATTACTTGGCTTTTCACTGTTGGACAGATATGATATCATGGTACCATCCCCCTCCCCCCCCCCCCCCCCCACCCCCCCCCCTCCCTCACCCATCCCAATACATTAAGCCCTCTAGCCCTCACCTCCCCGATACCCCACCCCGCTGACACTCCATGCCCATAAATGCCAACTCATGTCAGCCCATGCCCCTCCAATGGCCTCTCTTACCCTCCAGGTGATAGACCTATACCAGAGGATGGTGGGGCTGAGCTACACGTCCTCCCACTTACCTGCCTTGGCTGGCACATCAACGCTAGTGTCAGCTGCGGCTCACCATTCATGCCACTCCCACCTCTCAGCCAAGGAGGTCATGAGTTCAAGTGCCAACTTCAGTTACTTGAGCACATACAGGTAGGCCACCTCCATCCCCGGAGCAGCACTGCAGGGGTTCTGCACTGCCAAGAGGCACCAACTTTTCAAATGAGGCATGAAGCAAAGGTGCCCACATTAGATCCAGTAGATCCCATGGCATGATTGGAAGAAGAGCAGGGGAGATCACGTTGATGTCCTGGCCAATATTTACCCTGCAAACAACACCTAAAGTGGATGATCTGCTCATCATTGGCACTTGTGGGTCCGAACTTCAGTGCACCATCCATTCCCTTACTGCAGTGTTGAGGGAGTGCTGATTTTCTGAAGATTTGTTGAATGAAGGCCCTCCTGGGTGGATGCTGAACCCCCACTATCAATATCCTGTGGATTACCATTGACCAGAAACTGAACTGGACTAGCCATAAAATACTGTGGCTACAAGAGCAGGTCAGAGGCTGGGAATCCTGTGATGAGTAACTCACCCCCCGACTCCACAAAGCCTGTCCACCATCTACAAGGTACTAGTCAGGAGTGTGATGGAAAACTACCCACTTGCCTGGATGAGTGCATCTCCCACAACACTCAAGAAGCTCGACACCATCCAGGACAAAGCAGCCCCACTTGTTTGGCACCACATCCACAAACATTCACTCCCTCCACCACCAATGCACAGTAGCAGCAGTGTGTACCATCTGCAAGATGCACTGCAGGAACTCACCAAGGCTCCTTTGACAGCACTTTCCAAATCTGTGACCTCTACCACCTAGACGGTGCTACCTGTTGTACCTGTCCTGGGAGTGTTTGATGGAGACAGTGTAGAGGGAGCTTTACTCTGTATCTAACCCTGTGCTGTACCTGTCTTGGGAGTGTTTGATGGAGACAGTGTAGAGGGAGCTTTACTCTGTATCTAACCCCGTGCTGTACCTGTCCTGGGAGTGTTTGACGGGGACAGTGTAGAGGGAGCTTTACTCTGTATCTAACCCCGTGCTGTACCTGTCCTGGGAGTGTTTGATGGGGACAGTGTAGAGGGAGCTTTACTCTGTATCTAACCCCGTGCTGTACCTGTCCTGGGAGTGATTGGTGGGGACAGTATAGTGGGAGCTTTCCTCTTTATTATGCAATGCCCACTTTGAGCAGTGGTGTAAGTACTTTTATAAATTTTCATGAATAAAATAGATTTTAGAAAGAAGAGTCGTCTACAAATCCCTCAGCTCGTGACAGAGCCTCTCCATCTCCTCCTGTCGGATTGGCTTAGCCTCTGCTGGTGCAGTATCGTCTACTCACCAGCAGAGGTTGGCGGTGTATCACTTTTAATCACGAGAGAGAAACACCTTCGAGGAATAGAGACACTTTGAGCCTTTTTTAATTCATTCAGCCAGGGTGGGATTCACTTGAATTTATAAGGTTGAGGGGTGATATAGAGCAAAGATCCCTCCATACAGTCCCCATCCAGGGAAGGTACAGTACAGGGTTTTAGATACAATGTGAAGTTCCCTCTACACTGTCCACATCAAACACTCCCAGGACAGGTACAGCACGGGGTTAGATACAGAGTAAAGCTCCCTCTACACTGTCCACATCAAACACTCCCAGGACAGGTACGGCACGGGGTTAGATACAGAGTAAATCTCCCTCTACACTGTCAACATCAAACACTCCCAGGACAGGTACAGCACGGGGTTAGATACAGAGTAAATCTCCCTCTACACTGTCCCCATCAAACACTCCCAGGACAGGTACTGCATGGGTTAGATACCGAGTAAAACTCCCTCTACACTGTCCCCATCAAACACTCCCAGGACAGGTACAGCACGGGGTTAGATACAGAGTAAAGCTCCCTCAACATTGTCCCCATCGAACACTCCCAGGACAGATACAGCACGGGGTTAGATACAGAGTAAAGCTCCCTCTACACTGTCCCCATCAAACACTCCCAAGACAGGTACAGCATGGGGTTAGATACAGAGTAAAGCTCCCTCTACACTGTCCACATCAAAAACTCCTAGGACAGGTACAGCATGGGGTTAGATACAGAGTAAAGCTCCCTCTACACTGTCCCCATCAAATACTTCCCTACTCCTGTTCTCCAATTCTTTGACAATAAAGATATCCAGTCTGTTTGCCCTCCTAATGATTGGCTGCGCCATCGTGCGAGAGTGAGTATGTGTGTGTGAGCGTGTTTTGTGTCTGTTTTTATCTGTGTATGTGAGCTTTCACTGTCTGATATAAGCTTCCCTGTTTTACCTTCTCCTGTCCTGTCTGCTCCTTGATATCCAAGGGTCTCTAGATTTGGACGGTTCCCCCCTCATTACTGCTCCCCCTGCCCTCGCCTCCATTTAAAACCTTTAATTGTTAAACCTGGAAAATCACTGAGAGACTGAACTCTATTCCCCTGCCTGTCAGTGGGAAAATAGCAACATTTACAGATAATTCACAGCTGGATTCAGACAATACAAACTCCAAGGAATAGTACATTTAGGAAAGCTGCAAGTAAGACATAAGACATAGAAGCAGAAATTAGTCCATTCGGCCCATCGAGTCTGCTCCGCCATTCAATCATGGCTGATAAGTTTCTCAACCCCGTTCTCCCGCCTTCTCCCAGTAACCTTTGATCCCCTTACCAATCAAGAACCTATCTATCTCGGTCTTAAATACACTCAATGACCTGGCCTCCACAGTCTTCTGTGGCAATGAATTCCACAGATTCTCCACTCTCTGGCTAAAGAAGTTTCTCCTCATCTCTGTTCTAAAAGGTCTTCCCTTTACTCTGAGGCTGTGCCTTCGGGTACTAGTCTCTCCTACTAATGGAAACATCTTCCCCACGTCCACTCTATCCAGGCCTTTCAGTATTCTGTAAGTTTCAATCAGATCCCCCTCATCCTTCTAAACTCCATCGAGTATAGACCCAGAGTCCTCAAACGTTCCTCATATGTTAAGCCTTTCATTCCTGGGATCGTTCTCGTGAACCTCCTCTGGACCCTCTTCAGGGCCAGCACATCCTTCCTGAGATACGGGGCCCAAAATTGCTCACAATATTCTAAATGTGGTCTGACCAGAGCCTTATAGAGCCTCAGCAGCACATCCCTGCTTTTATATTCTAGTCCTCTCGAAATAAATGCCAACATTGCATTTGCCTTCCTAACTGCTGACTTAACCTGCAAGTTAACCTTAAGAGAATCCTGGACTAGGAGTCCCAAGTCCCTTTGCACTCAAGATTTCTAAATTCTCTCCCCAATTAGAAAATAGTCTATGCCTCTATTCTTCCTACCAAAGTGCATGACCTCACACTTCCCCATGTTGTATTCCATCTGCCACTTCTTTGCCCATTCTCCTAACCTGTCCAAATCCTTCTGCAGCCTCCCCGCCTCCTCAATACTACCTGTTCCTCCACCTATCTTTGTATCATCTGCAAACTTAGCCAGGATGCCCTCAGTTCCTTCATGTAGATCATTAATGTACAAAGTGAAAAGTTGTGGACCCAACACTGACCCCTGCGGAACTCCACTAATCACCGGCCGCATCCTGAGAAGGACTCCCTTATCCCCGCTCTCTGCCTCCTGCCAGACAGCCAATCTTCTATCCATGCTAGTACCTTGCCTCTAGCACCATGGGCTCTTATGTTGTTGTTACACTTAGTATGCAGGGAACCTTAATGTTACAAGAAGATGTTATAATATATATCCTGATAATAGGGGCAAAATGTCATTGGGTAAAGATTCACAACAAAGTGTTCCACAAAGCAAGGCTCACAAATTTAACACCCGTTTCCTTGTTTGAATCTCCCTGGTCTGTTCGGATTCTCTGATAGATTCCTGATGTTTATCCTCCACATGAGCAGTTGTGCTAATCCCGTGTGCCTGTCCTGCCCCCAAACACGGCATCTGATTATAATAAGGCATGTGATACAGGAGCGTCTGAGTGACTGTGGAAGGTGAGTCTTGATCCTGACCCGGTTGTGTGAGTGACCCTGGCTAATCCGACACTCTGGGGACAGTTTAGACCGAGCTTTCGTATTTGGAAATCCAAATATTCATCAGTCACTCTCTGTCCCTTGGTCAGTGTGTGTGTGTGTGTGTGAGTCTGTGTCCGTGTGTGTGTTCCAGGGCAGCTTACAATTCGAGTTAAGCTCCCTCTACATGGTCACTGTCAAACACTCCTAGGGCTGGTACATTCTCACTCACACACTCTCACACAATCACATACCCACTCAATCTCTCACTATCCAAATGTTACACACACTCTATCTCTCTCACACACACTCACACCCTTACGGACACTCACTCGCATACACGCACATACTCACACTTACTCTCTCTCTCACGTACACCCACTTGCTCACACACACATTCACACTCAAACACACTTGCACTCACACAAACTTGCTCACACACTCAGACAGCCACACACGCACAAACAAATATACACACACACTACCATAGAATCACAAACTCTCACACACCCACACAGTCTCAGACACCATCATACAAATGCTCTGAGACTCTCACACTCCTGCACGCTTGTACACTTTCACACACACACACTAATTCTCACACTCACTCAAACTCTCACACACAAGCACTCATGCACTAACAGACACTCACACACTCACATGCTCACACACTCTCACACGTACACTCTGAAACACACACACACACACTCTTTCGTGCACACACTCTCTCACATTCTCACTCTCACATGCATTCACACATCCTCTCTCAAAATGTCCCACACATTCAGACACTCACACATACTCACAATCTCACCAAAGACACACTCATACATACACACACACATTCTCAGACTCTCACACATGCTTGCATGTGTCTCTGTCACATTTGAAGCACTAAGATTGCTTTAGTGAGCAGTCTGTCTCTGTAATAAGATTCTCAGTGCTGTGGTAACATAAAATGGCCACCCCGAACAAACCTGATGCTTGTGTCTTTTTACAAACGTGCAGAAGGAGGGGGAGAAAGGGATAGAAAGAGAGACAAATAGAGACACTGACCAAGAGGGTGACAGAGAGAGAAGAGAGGATATGTGTCAGGGAGCAGGGAATAGCAGGAGGCCATTTAGCCCCTCACCCGTGTTGTGCCATTCAATGAGATCATGGCTGATCTGTAAGTTCGCTCCACATCACCAGCTTTGCCCCATATCCCTGCATATCTTTGGAGACCAACTTAAAATGGGGAGATGATATATGTAGAGGCTTACAGAGGGTCGAAGAGAGCATTAGGGACACACGCACACACACAGACAGATGCACACACACATACACACACACACACAAACACACACAAACACACACACAGAACATACACAGAAAGAGGCACACATACACACCCACACAGGCACAAACAGTGACACACACACAGATGCACACACACTGAGCAAAGGACAGGAGAATATTTGGAACTTCAAAAGGTGTTAGATCAGGTCTACCTTAGCTTTAAAAATAAAAAATTAACTCAGCATCAATTACAATTTGAGGAGACAATTCCAAACTTCTACCACCCTTCAATCCAAGAGATATTTTAAATTTCAGACTTATTTATTTTATTCTTAGCGAAAACAGTATTTTAATTCACAATAGCCCAGTGTGGCATTTGATAAATTCCTGCTTTTGGGATCAGCCCAGGTTTCCAGATTTAAAAATGTGCATCACTTTCCAAACAAGCCCACACCTTCCATTCAATGGTTAGCTGCCATCTCACCTTTTGTATTTTACAATCTCTTTGCTTCCATTGGTATTTAGCCAGACAGTGTGGAAGCGTTTAATTGTCTCGGGGTACTTACTGTAACCAGTTTATCTGAAAGGGATATCGATGAACTTGCAGTTTAATTGACCAAAGACCGGCATGTCCATTCAAACCCGCCCATCTCCTCTTTCTAGAAAGATAACTCACTTTTCCACAATGCCGGAATTTCTGAAGGGAAAATGTTTTTGACAAATTCCCCCAATGCAATTGCTAATATTTTTCAGGATGAAACTTTCAGTTCTACAGCCCAAACTTGAATGTTGAAGAGATGGAAAACAACACAGGAATGAAACTGCTGCTTTCTCTGTTCTATGCACCCAGTTTAACATTGGACAATTGAATTTATAACACCCCTCCTCAGTCTAACATTCAAAATGGATCACTACACATATCACAATGTTATATTTATCCTGCTATGAGTCTGTCCATTTCCCCAGCCTGACTATAATCTCCTGAAATCTGCTCCTATTCTCTCCCCTGTTCACTACATT
Source organism: Carcharodon carcharias (assembly GCF_017639515.1). NCBI lineage: Eukaryota > Metazoa > Chordata > Chondrichthyes > Lamniformes > Lamnidae > Carcharodon > Carcharodon carcharias. The sequence goes on along the minus strand of NC_054499.1, from coordinate 12,035,186 downwards.
GTCACACTGAAAGACATCTGCAAACTGTGAAGTGATGCCCTGTGAACACAGCTCCGGTTTATTCTTATATAACAGAAAAAGCAGTGGCCCTGATATGAACCACTGGGGAAGAGGACTCTGTACCTCCCTCCAGTCTGAAACAACTGTTATCGACTACACTGTGTTCTGTCTCTTAGCCAATGTTATATACATTCTGCCACTGCTCCTTTAGTCCCATGTGCATCAATTTTACTCACTATTCAAATATGAGACATTTACCTCCTCCGTATGAAGACATTGGTCCCAGATCTCTCTGTTTCCACTGCCCCATCAAAATTCCCAGCACAGGTACAGCAGAGATTTGATACAGAGCAAAGCCCTGTCTGTCAAACCATACCATGAAGCTCTCCCAGCCCATGTACCGCACTGGATTAGAAACAGAATAAAGCTCCCTCTCATCAATTCCCCAAAGTCCCATTATCAATTCTCGGACAGGTACAGCAGGGTGTTGGATAAAGGGTAAAGTTCCCACTGCACTGTCACATCAAACACTCCCAGGTCAGATACAGCACAGGGTGAAATGCAGAGAAAGTGTACCTTTAAACTCTCTGAGGGCATGTACAGCATGGGGATAGATACAGAGTAATCCTCTCTCTACACTGTCCCCAACAAACATTCCCAGGACAGGTACACCACGGGGTTAGATACAGAGTAAAGCTCCCTCTACACTGTCCCCATCAAACACTCCCAGGACAGGTACAGCACGGGGTTAGATACAGAGTAAAGCTCCCTCTACACTGTCCCCATCAAACACTCCCAGGACAGGTACAGCACGGGGTTAGATACAGAGTAAAGCTCCCTCTACACTGTCCCCGTCAAACACTCCCAGGACAGGTACAGCACGGGGTTAGATACAGAGTAAATCTCCCTCTACACTGTCCCCATCAAACACTCCCAGGACAGGTACAGCACGGGGTTAGATACAGAGTAAAGCTCCCTCTACACTGTCCCCATCAAACACTCCCAGGACAGGTACAGCACGGGGTTAGATACAGAGTAAAGCTCCCTCTACACTGCCCCCATCAAACACTCCCAGGACAGGTACAGCATGGGGTTAGATACAGAGTAAAGCTCCCTCTACACTGTCCCCATCAAACACTTCCTTACTCCTGTTCTCCAATTCTTTGACAATAAAGACATTCAGTCCATTTGCCCTCCTAATGATTGGCTGCACCATCGTGTGAGAGTGAGTATGTGTGTGTGAGCGTGTTTTGTGTCTGTTTTTATCTGTGTATGTGAGCTGTCTGATATAAGCTTCCCTTTTTTACCTTCTCCTGTCCTGTCTGCTCCTTGACATCCAAGGGTCTCTAGATTTGGACGGTTCCCCCCTCATTACTGCTCCCCCTGCCCTCGCCTCCATTTAAAACATTTAATTGTTAAATCTGGAAAATCACTGAGAGACTGAACTCTATTCCCCTGCCTGTCAGTGGGAAAATAGTAAAATTTACAGATAATTCACAGCTGGATTCAGACAATACAAACTCCAAGGAGTAGTATATTTTGAACAGCTGTAAATGTTGTTACACTCAGTATGCAGGGAACCTTAATGTTACAAGAAGATGTTACAATATATATCCTGATAATAGGGGCAAAATGTCACTGGGTCAAGATTCCCAACAAATACTAAAGCGTTCCACAAAGCAAAGCTCACAAATTCAACATGAGTTTCCTTGTTTGATTCTCCCTGGTCTGTTCGGATTCTCTGATAGATTCCTGGTGCTTATCCTCCACATGAGCAGTTGTGCTAATCCCGTGTGCCTGTTCTGCTCCCAAAAAGATTGCAGCAAATGCTTGAGCCTAATCTTTTGCACTGATGTGCCGGTCTCCTCCATCATTGAGGATGGGGATATTTGTGGAGCCTCCTCCTCCAGTGAGATGTTTAATTGTCCAGCACCATTCACGACTGGATGTGGCAGGACTGCAGAGCTTAGATCTGATCGGTTGGTTGTGGGATCACTTAGTTGTGTCTATCACTTGCTGCTTATGCTGTTAGACACGCAAGTAGTCCTGTGTTATAGCTTCACCAGGTTGACACCTCATTTTTAGATATGGCTGGTGCTGCTCCTAGCATGTGCTCCTAGCACAGTGGTAATGCCACACAACACGATGGAGGGTATCCTCAGTGTGAAGGTGGAACTTTGTCTCCACAACAACTGTACGAAGGTCACTCCTACCGATACTGTCATGGGCAGAGGCATCTGCAGCAGGCAGCTGGTGAGGATGAGGTCAAGTATGTTTTTCCCTCTTGTTGGTTCCCTCACCACCTGCTGCAGACCCAGTCCAGCAGCTATGTCCTTTAGGACTCGGCCAGCTCGGTCAGTAGTGGTGCTACTGAGACACTCTTGGTGATGGACATTGAAGTCCCCCCACCCAGAGTACATTCTGCACCCTTGCCACCCTCAGTGCTTCCTCCAAGTGGTGTTCAACATGGAGGAAGCACTGATTCATCAGCTGAGGGAGGGCGGTACATGGTAATCAGCAGGAGGTTTCCTTGCCCATGTTTGACCTGATGCCCTGAGACTTCATGGGGTCTGGAGGACCCCCAGGGCCACTCCCTCCCAACGATATACCACTGTGTCCCCACCTCTGCTGGTTCTGTCCTGCAGGTGGGACAGGACATACCCAGGGATGGTGATGGTGGTGTCTGGGACATTATCTGTAAGGTATGATTCCATGAGGATGACTATGTCAGGCTGTTGTTTGACTAGTCTGTGAGACAGCTCTCCCAATTTTGGCACTAGCCCCCCAGATGTTAGTAAGGAGGACTTATGCAGGGTCGACAGGGCTGAGTTTGGCGTTGTCGTTTCTGGTGCCTAGGTTGATGCTGGGTGGTCCATCTAGTTTCATTCCTTTTTTGTGATTTTGTAGCGGTATGATACAATTGAGTGGCTCGGCCATTTCAGAGGGGCATTTAAGAGTCAACCACATTGCTGTGGGTCTGGAGTCACGTGTAGGCCAGCCCAGTTAAGGTCGAAGGGTATTATGGGTTTTTATAACAATCGGCATTTCATCATTAGACTTTTAATTCCAGATTTTTATTGAATTCGAATTCCACCATCTGCCGTGGGGGGATTCGAACCCAGGTCCCCAGAGCTTTACCCTGGGCCTCCGGAATACTAGTCCAAGCACTACCCCATCACGTGGATATGTCTGTGTGTGTGTGTGTGTGTGTGTGTGTATGTTGGTTGGTCTCTCCGACCCGTTGTAAGCCTCCACATACATCATTTCACCATTTTAACTTGGTTCACAGTGACCATTTTGACACCAAAGTTCTGTTTCATCACAGCAAGACTTGCTTCATTTTGGACACCAGTTGATGGGACAGTGTAGAGGGAACTTGACCCTCAAAATAACCCTGCTTTGTACCTGTCCTGGGCATGTTTGATGGGGAGATTGTAGAGAGAGCTTTATTCTGTACTGTACATGTCCTGGCCATGTTTGATGGGGAGATTGTAGTGGGAGCTTTACTTTGTACTATACCTGTGCTGGGAGTGTTTGAGAGGAGATTGTAAAGGGAAATTTACACTACAACTAACCCTGTGCTATTCCTGCCCTGGAAGTGTTTGTTGGTGGTTGAGGGAGCTTTCCTCGGTATCTAGCGCTCTGCTGTACCTCTCTGGAGAATGTTTGATGGAGAGATTGTACAGGGAAATTTATCCTATATCAAAACCTGTACTGCAACTGTCTTGTGAGTGTTTGATGGTGAGATGTTACAAGTGTTTTTCTCTGTACCTAACCCTATGCTGTAACTGCACTGGGAATGTTTGAAACAAAAATAAAAATACCTGGAAAAACTCAGCAGGTTTGGCAGCATCTGCAGAGAGGAACACAGTTAACGTTTCGAGTCTGTATGACTCTTCGACACTTCTGTTGAAGAGTCATACAGACTCGAAACGTTAACTGTGTCCCTCTCCGCGGATGCTGCCAGATCTGCTGAGTTTTTCCAGGTATTTTTATTTTTGTATTGGATTTCCAGCATCCGCAGTTTTTTGCTTTTATCTGGGAATGTTTGATGTGGACAGTGTAGAGGAAATTAGGCTCTGCATGTGACAGAATCACAGAATTATTAAGTTGCAGAAGGAGGCCATTCAGCCCATCATGTCTAAACCGCCTCTCCATATGACTTAGTGCCATTCTCCTCTGTATCTTAGACTGCTGTACCTGTGCTAGGAATTTTGGTGTGAGAGTGGAAACAGAGAGATCTGGGACCAATGTCTTCATGCGGAGGAGGTAAATGTCTCATATTTGAATAATGAGCAAAATTGATGCACATGTGACTAAAGGAGCAGTGGCAGAATGTATACAACATTGGCTAAGAGACAGAACACAGTGTAGTCGATAACGGTTGTTTCAGACTGGAGGGAGGTGCAGAGTCCTCTTCCCCAATAGTTCATATCAGGGCCACTGCTTTTTCTGTTATATAAGAATGAACCGGACTTGGGTTCACGTGGCATCACTTCAAAGTTTGCAAGTGTCTCTCAACGTGCCAATGTAGTGAACAGAGGAGAGAATAGGAGCAGACTTCAGGAGATTATAGTCAGTCTGGGGAAACGGACAGAATTATAGCAGGATAACTTCAGTATTGTGATATGTGTACTGATACATTTTGAATGTTAGACTGAGGAGGGGTGTTATAAATTCAATTGTCCAATGTTAAAGTGGGTGCAAAGAACAGAGAAAGCAGCATTTCTGTGTTGTTTTCCATCTCTTCAAGATTCAGTTTTGGGCTGTAGACCTGAAAGTTTCATCCTGAAAAATGTTGGCAATTTCATTGGGGGAATTTGTCAAAAACATTTTCCCTTCAGAAATTCCGGCATTGTGAAAAAGTGAGTTACCTTTGTAGAAAGAGGAGATGGGCGGGTTTGAATGGACATGCCGGTCTTTGTTTGATTAAACTGCAAGTTGATCGATATCCCTTTCAGATAAACTGGTTACAGTAAGTGCCCCAGGACAATGAAAACCTTCCTCACTGTCTGGCTAAATACCAATTCTTCAGACACATGAAGGAAGCAAAGAGATTGTAAAATACAAAAGGTGAGATGGCAGCTAACCATTGAATTGAAGGTGTGGGGCTTGTTTGGAAAGTGACACACATTTTTAAATCTGGAAACCTGGGCCGATCCCGAAAGCAGGAATTTAACAAATGCCACACTGGGCTGTTGTGATTTAAAATACTGTCTTTGGTTGATTAAACTTCAAATGCAATGATGCCCCTTTCAGATAAACTGGTTACAGTAAATGCCCTGAGACAATGATGCCCCTTTCAGATAAACTAGTTACAGTAAGTGCCCTGAGACAATGATGCCCCTTTCAGATAAACTGGTTACAGTAAATGCCCTGAGACAATGAAACGCTTCCACCCCTTTTGTCTGTGACATCTTTTGGTTATCTCCACCTATCACTGGCCCTCTATCCAGCTCTACCTGTCCCACCCCTCCTTAAACCAGCTTATATTTCACCTCTCTTCTATTTTTCCTTAGTTCTGGTGAAGAGTCATTCAGACTCGAAACATTAACTGTGTTCCTCTCCACAGATGCTGCTAGACCTGCTGAGCTTTTCCAGTTATTTTTATTTTTTTAAAAGCTTCCACACTGTCTGGCTAAATATCAATTCTTCAGACATATGAAGGAAGCAAAGAGATTGTAAAATATAAAAGGTGAGATGGCAGCTAACCATTGAATTGAAGGTGTGAGGCTTGTTTGGAAATTGTCACACATGAATCTGAAATTAAAGGAAATCTCCTGCATGGAATGATTCACTCCCACCTGCTTCTGCATAACCCATGTCTGTGTGTGAGTGTGAGTGTGAGTGTGTCTGTATGTATGTATGTGTGTGTCTATGTGTGAGTGTGTCTGTATGTAAGTATGTGTGTGTCTATGAGTGAGTGTGTCTGTATGTATGTGTGTGTGTGCGTCTGTGTGTGTGTGTCTGTATATATGTTTGTGTGTCTGTGTCTGTGTGTGACTGTCTATGTGTGAGTGTAAGTGTGTGTGAGTGTGTGAGTGTGAGTGTGTCTGTATGTATGTGTCTGTGTCTGTGTCTGTGTGTGTCTGTGTGTGTCTGTGTCTGTATGTGTGTCTCTGCGTGTCTGTGTGAGTGTCTGTGTGTGTGTCTGTGAGTGAGTGTGTGTCTGTGTGTGAGTGTGTGTCTATGTGTGAGTGTGTGTCTGTGTATGAGTGTGTGTGTGTGTGAGTGTGTCTCTATGTGTCTGTGTGTCTGTGTGTGTGTGTGTATGTGTGTGTGTGTCTGTGTATGAGTGTGTGTCTGTGTGTGAGTGTGTGTCTGTGTGTCTATGTGTGAGTGTGAGTGTGTGTCTGTATATGAGTGTGTGTATGTGAGTGTGTGTCTATGTGTCTGTGTGTGAGTGTGTGTATGTGTGTGTGTATCTGTGTATGAGTGTGTGTCTGTGTGTGAGTGTGTGTCTGTGTGTCTATGTGTGAGTGTGAGTGTGTGTCTGTATATGAGTGTGTGTGTGAGTGTGTGTCTATGTGTCTGTGTGTCTGTGTGTGCGTGTGAGTGTGTCTGTGTGTGAGTGTGAGTGTGTCTGTGTGTGAGTGTGAGTGTGTGTGTGTGTGTGTGAGTGTGTGTCTGTGTATGAGTGTGTGTGTGTCTGTGTGTGTGTGTGAGTGTGAGTGTGTGTCTATGTGTGTGTGTGAGTGTGTGTCTATGTGTGAGTGTGTGAATGTGTGAGTGTGTGTCTATGTGTGAGTGTGTGTGTGTGTGTATGTGTGAGTGTGTGTCTGTGTGTGAGTGTGTGTGTGTGTGTGAGTGTGTGTGTGTGTGCGCGCCCCAAATTCTCTGTAGTTACTAGTGCTTTAAGATAGAATGCCACATAGGCAGCACTGCAAGCAGTGTAGCATTAAATTGCAAAAGGATATTAATACCTTAAGTGAAAGGGAAAAACTGTGTTAAGATGGAATTCAATGTAGGCAAATGTGAAGTCACCCACTTTGAACTGAGAAAGGATTGAACAGATCACTTCCTTAATGCCGCAAAGCCTCAAACAGATCCAGAGCCTCGAGGAGCCATCAGTTTGAGTGCAGCGTAGCTTTACCAGATTGATACCTGGATTCCAAGGGTTAGAATTTAATAGGATCAGGGTGATTTGATCCAAGTTGTCAAAATATTAAATGGAATATATGGGGTAGATTCGGAGAAACTATTTCCACAGGTTGAGGAATCTTAGACTATGGTGACATAGTCTAAAAATGTAGAGCTTTCAGAAGTGAAGTTAGGAAATACTTCGACACACAAAGGGTTGTAGAAGTTTGAAACTGTATTCACAAATTGTAATTGACGCTGAGTCAATTTTTAGTTTTTAAATTTAAGATAGATCTGATGCCTTTCAGAAATCCAAATATTCTTCTGTCCCTTGCTCAGTGTGTGTGTGTGTGTGTGTGTCTGTGTGTGTGTGTGTGTGTATGTGTGTGTGTGTCTGTGTGTGTGTGTGTGTGTGTCTGCCTGTCCCTGTTGCTCTCTCTGACCCTCCATAAGCCTCCACATACACCATTTGGCCATTTTAAGTTGGCTCATGGTGGCCATTTTCACACCAAAGTTCTGTTTCATCACAGCAAGTCTTCCTTAATTTTATACACCAAATGATGGGACAGTGTAGAGGGAGCTTTACTCTGTATCTAACCCCGTGCTGTACCTGTCCTGGGAGTGTTTGATGGGGACAGTGTAGAGGGAGCTTTACTCTGTATCTAACCCCGTGCTGTACCTGTCCTGGGAGTGTTTGATGGGGACAGTGTAGAGGGAGCTTTACTCTGTATCTAACCCCGTGCTGTACCTGTCCTGGGAGTGTTTGATGGGGACAGTGTAGAGGGAGCTTTACTCCGTATCTAACCCTGTGCTTTACCTGTCCTGGGAGTGTTTGAATGGGAGATTGTAGACGGAGATTCACTCTGTACTGTCCCTGTCCTGGGAATGTTTGAGAGGAGATTGCAAAGGGAAATTTACTCTGTAATTATCCCTGTGCTGCTCCTGCACTCGGGGTGTTTGATGGGAAAGGGCAGAAGGACTTTTACTCGCTATTTAACTGTTTTGTACCAATCCTGAGTGTGCTGTCAGGACTGTATAGAGGGAACTTCAGTATGTATCTAACTTCTGTGGTGTGTCCATGCTGTGGGTGTTTAGTGGGGACAATGCAAAGGAATATGACTCTGTATCTAACTCCACGATCTGACTGCGTTGGAAGTGCATGATGGGACAGTTTAGAGGGAGGTTTACTCTGCATGCAAACCTGCACTGTACCTGACCTGGGACTATTTGATGGCCTAATCTGAAACTCTATGAGTCCTGAGTGTTCGATAGGGCCAATGCAGATAGAATTGGACTCTGTATCTAACCCCGTGCTGTACCTGTCCTGGGAGTGTTTGATGGGGACAGTGTAGAGGGAGCTTTACTCTGTATCTAACCCCGTGCTGTACCTGTCCTGGGAGTGTTTGATGAGGACAGTGTAGAGGGAGCTTTACTCTGTATCTAACCCCGTGCTGTACCTGTCCTGGGAGTGTTTGAATGAGAAATTGTAGAAGGAGCTTCACATTGTATCTAATGCCCTGTTCTGTACCTTCCCTGGATAGGGACTGTATAGAGGGAGCTTTTCTCTCTATCGCCCCTCAACCTTAAGTGAATCCCACCCAGGTTGAATGAATAAAAAAGGCTCAAAATGCCACTTCCTCAAAACTGTTTCTCTGTCTTGTGATTAAAGTGATACACTGCCACCCTCTGCTGGCGAATGGACAATACTGCACCAGCAGAGGGGAAGTCATCGACAGGAGGAGATGGAGAGGCTTTGTCAGGAGCTGAGGGTGTTGTAGACGAGTCTATCTTTTTCCTAAAATCTATTTTATTCATGAAAATTTATAAAAGTACATTACACCACTGCTCAAAGTGGACATTGCATGATAAAGAAGAAAGCTCCCTCTATTTTCTATTTTTCCTTAGCTCTGATGAAGAGTTATTCGGACTCAAAATCTTAACTGTGTTCCTCTCTGCAGATGCTGTCAGACCTGCTGAGTTTTTTCAGGTATTTTTGTTTTTGTTGAAGCTCCCTCTACACTGTCCCCATCAAACACTCCCAGGACAGGTACAACATGGGGTTAGATACAGAGTCAATCTCCTTCTACACTGCCCCCATCAAACACTCCCAGGTCAGGTACAGCACGGGGTTAGATACAGAGTAAAGCTCCCTCTACACTGTCTCCATCAAACACTCCCAGGACAGGTACAGCACGGGGTTAGATACAGAGTAAAGCTCCCTCTACATTATCCCCATTAAACGCTCCCAGGGCAGGCACAACAGGTAGCACCTTCGAGATGATAGAGATGGTGGGTTTGGAAGTTGCTGTCTAAGGAGCCTTGGTGAATTCCTGCAGTGCATCTTGTAGATGGTACACACACTGCTGCTACTGTGCGTCATTGGTGGAGGGAGTGAATGTTTGGGGTGCCAATCAAGCAGGGCTGCTTTGTCCTGGATGGTGTTGAGCTTCTTGAGTGTTGTGGGAGCTGCACTCATCCAGCCAAGTGGAGAGTATTCCCATTACACTCCTGACTTGTGCCTTGTAGATGGTGGACAGGCTTTGGGGAGTCAGGAGGTGAGTTACTCACAGCAGGATCCCTAGCCTCTGGACTGCTACCATCTAGAAGGACAAGGGCAGCAGATAGATGGGAACACCACCACCTGCAAATTCCCCTCCAAGTCACTCACCATCCTGACTTGAAAATATATCAGCTGTTCCTTCACTGTCGCTGGGTCAAAATCCTGGAACTCCCTCCCCAACAGCACTGTGGGTGTACCTATACCACAAGGTCTGCAGCGGCTCAAGAAGGTGGCTCACCCCCACCTTCTCAAGGGGCAATTACGGATGGGCAATAAATGCTGGCCTAGCCAGCGACGCCCACATCCCAGGAAAGAATCTAAAAACAAGTTGAGTTTTCTGTTTCTGCTAGCCTCCGTTTGATGGATTCATTCCAATTGTTGAGCAGGAATTTTAAGCTTCAAGCAGCTATTGAACCAAGTGGGCCAGCACCGAACTACCTGACTTGAGGTGGGGCTGTGGGGGGTGAGTCAGGGAGATGGCTGAACATTAGGATATAATACTCCCACCCACCATCGGAGACAGCTCTTGCCATCCATTCTGTATGTCAGTCGAGCTGGGCTGGGCAGGGCACTCGGACCCCTGTTGTGTTAACGCTCTGCAGCGAAACTGGAGTGTCCCCTCCAAGGTGCAAGCCTGGGCGAACTTTCTGGAGACCCTGGGGTGCACAAACATCTCCCCTCTCGACCTCCCAAATTGAGTGCCAAAGAACGGAAAGCACTGCATTTGGCACCAGCTCTTGATTGCAGGAGTTGTCAGGTGGATTATATCTTTAGACACCAGTCCGCCTTTGGGCTCCACTCCAGAATTTTTGTCATGGTTTACTTCACTAGTCTTCAACCTTCCTGAGGTATACATAAGACAGTGGAGTTATTCGCCCATAACTGGGAGGTTGGTTTGCCACAGAATTGTTACAGCACAGAATGAGGCCATTCAGGCCATCATGTCTCTCCTGGCTCTCTGAATGAGCAATGCACCTAGTGCTGCTCCCTTCCCTTCCCCCCACCCCCCCCAACTTCTCCCCATTACCCTGCACATTCTTCCTTTTCAGATAATAATCCAACTCCCTCTCGATTGAACCTGCCTCCTCCACACCCGCAGATCCTAACCACTCGCCGCCTGAAAACATTTCTCCTCGTGTCTCCATCGTTTCGTTCTCCAATGAACTTAAACCTGTGCCCTCTGACCCTTGATCCTTCCACCAATGGGAACTGTTCCTCCCTCTCTACTCTGTCCAGACCCCTCATGATTTTGAACACCTCGATCAAACCTCCTCTCAACCTTCTCTTCTCCAAGGAAAACAGCCCCAACTACTCCAATTGCTGGACTAGTATTCCAGAGACTCGGGGTAATGCTCTGGGGATTTGGGTTCGAATCCCACCACAGCAGGTAATGAATTTCGAATCCAATAAAAATCTGGAACTTAAAGTCTAATGGTGAATATGAAACCATTGCCAATTGTTGTATAAGCCCATCTGGTTCACCAATGCCCTTCGGGGACGAAATCTGCCATCCTTACCTAGTCTGACCTAGATGTGACTCCAGACTCACAGCAATGTGGGTGACTCTTAGAAATGCCCCCTGAACAAGGGCAATTAGGGATGGGCAATAAATGCTGACCTAGCCCAAATCCCATGAACGAATATAAAAAAACAATCTATCTATGTAACTGAAGTCCCTCATCCCTGGAACCATTGTTGTCAATCTTTCCTGTGCCCTCTCTAAAGCCTTCACATCCTTCCTAAGGTGCGGTGCCCAGAACTGGACACAATGCTCCAGCTGAGGCTGAAGCGGTGTTCTACACCACCGCACACTTCATGGCTCGGAGTTTCTCTGAAGCTTTGGCCTGGACCCACCACAATCGCAACACCCGCCTTTCACCATGAGGGGGCACAGCTGAGGACTTTGCCGACGGAGCGGCTGAATAAAAGGGGGAGAATGAGACGTTTGGCTCTCATTCTCGCCTTGCCGCTGGCCAGCCGGCACACAGAGGCGGTAGGTGTGCCAACTCTCTTTACCCACACACTGGATGCACCACATCAACCTGTTGGGCACAATACATAACAGTTCAGATTTGACATTACCCAAAGCGTAAAACAGTTCAAGTTATGTCAGTACAGTACATGGTGCTCCGAGGTACTTACAGTCACAAGTTATATTTACAGCATACATGTCATGTCAAACATTCCCTGGCATGTATGTTTTGCAAATGTCCCAGCCTCTCCGTGTGCTACAGCAGAAGGGTCTTAGCCTGCGGCCTCTCTCTGTTGAGCTTTAGTCCGTCCCCTGGTACCTAGTCCTGGACTTTGGACTGAGCCAGTCTGCAACACTCAGTCATGGACAGCTCTTTGCACTGGAAGACCAGCAAGTATTGGGCAAGCCAAAGTGCGTCTCTTCACCCGGATGGATGATCCTCCCAGCCGCAGCTGATGTTTATCTCGGTGTGCTCTGTACCCTGGGTTCCTATGTTACGGAACTGCTTGCGTTTAGAATGGGGACACGAGCCGCTGCGTCTCTTTCCGGGGCTCCTCCGCCAAGGGAACACTCCGGAAGGAGGGCGTGGTCTGTCACCGAAACCCCGGGCCACGGAGGTGACATCAGGGAGGGACCCTTTCACACCACCCGCCCAAGCTATGCCTTTGCATCCGTTTGAAAGTCCGGGCACTGGCTCTGCACAGATGGAGCTCTGTGCGATTTTCAAACTGACTCAAACCCACAACAAAGAGATTTAATGAGGATCTCACCAACGCCACCACAAAGGCATTAACGGAAGGGAACACGGAACAGCATCAGCAGGCAAGGAGACGAGATAAGGGAAGAAGGTCGCTGAGTGGGTAAACAGTGCGACTGACGGCACAAGTGTTTTCAAGTGTGACAATATAATCAATCACTTGCCTCACACTCTTTCCTCACAATCATCTTTTGACAACACCATCAAAAGCAGCTTCATACCCCGAGTGCCTTCAAACCTTTTTATTTCTGTCTCGCACATGCAGTAACCTTGTGTGTACAGCTCCCCTGGGTAGAAGCCTACTGTTCACAGTGCAATGCCCCAAGCAGCTAATTTACCCTGGGTGTTGGTTGAGGGTAAAATCTGACCAGGACTCCCCCTGGGCTTTTCTAGAACAATGTCAGGGGAATTATTTTTTTAGATTCTTTCCTGGAATGTGGGCTTCGTTGGCTGGGCCAGCGTTTATTGCCCATCCCTAATTGCCCCTTGAGAAGGTGGTGGTGAGCTGCCTTCTTGAGCCGCTGCAGTCCATGTGGTGTAGGTACACCCACAGCGCTGTTAGGGAGGGAGTTCCAGGATTTTGGCCCAGCGACAGTGAAGGAACGGCCGATAAATTTCCAAGTCAGGCTGGTGAGTGGCTTGGAGGGGAACTTCCAGGTGGTGGTGTCCCCATGTGTCTGCTGCCCTTGCCTTTCTGGGTGGCAGTGGTCACAGTTTTGGCAGGTGCAGTTGAAGGAGTCTTGGTGAGTTCCTGCAGTGCATCTTGTAGATGATACAGACAGCTGGCACTGTGTGTCGGTGGTGGAGGGAGTGAACGTTTAAGGTGGTGGATGGGGCGCCAATCAAATGGGGTGGTGTTGAGTTTCTTGAGTGTTGTGGGAACCGCACTCATCCAGGCAAGTGGAGAGTATTACATCACACTCCTGACTTGTACCTTGTAGATGGTGGGCAGGCTTTGGGGCTAAGTTACTCCCTAAAGAATTCCACAGCTAAGGATGGGGATGATTGGCCACAACCTCTACAGGACAGAAGGAGGCCATTGGGCCCATCGAGCTCCTGTTGGCTCTTTGAAGGGGCTGTTCCATTACCCCCACCCTGCCACAAAATCTGTTTGTCACCCAGCAGTTAAAATTGCTTTTAAAATCTCCACTGACCCACTGATATGGCTGATTCAGTTACTCCTGGTCAACAGTAACCCCCAGGATATTGAGGTTGGGGGATTCAGTAATGGTAATGCCTTACTCACACTCTTTGGATCGCATTCCAGTGCACCATCCGATCCTTGTTGTAGAGCAGTGCCCAACAGGATAGCAGAGCCCAGTCCTCCAGTGCAACCTGCAAGAGGGCAAATGACTGGATGCATCTGAACTTTACGGCTGGTCAGATATGATGGTGATCTGGCCAAAGACTAACATTTACACCACACTGTTTGCAATCTCAGCCACTTCCATATGTTAGAAGTGCAGTCACTGTTGTAATGCAGTAAACGTGGCAGCCAATTTGTGTACAGCAAGCTCCCACAAACAACCCTGAGGTAAATGATCCGATCACCTGTTTTACAGATGTTGTGTGAAGGTTAAATATTGGCTGGGACACTGAGCAGAATGAAAATAGCGCTACCGAATTTAGTCGCATCCGTGCAAGAGGGCAGACGGAGGCTTTGTTTAACGTCTCACTGAAAGGACAGCACCTCTGGCACTGCGGCACTTCCTCAGCACTGCATCGGGAGTGTCAGCCTGGATTTTATGCTCCCTGGAGCGTGCGCAGTGACCCACAACCTTCGAACGGGGAGGCAAAGGTGCTACCCTCTGATCCACAGCTTCTACAGCACAGAAGGAGGCCATTCCGCCCATCATGTTGTGATGGCCCTTCGAAAGGGCCGGCCCATTCCCCACCTCATCAGTTTGTCGCCCCCTGCAATTAAAATACCTTTTTACAATCTCTGCTGGCTCAGGCTGGATTCTAAACCCCACCTTCCTTCTCTTCCCTGTGATGTTACTTCCCCCCATCTCCCTGTAAATTCAAAACTTTCCTCTCTCTGTCTATCAGGAGACAGCAAGCGTCTAAGTGGCAGACACTTAAGGAGATTTTGCATAACTCTCAACAAAGATATACTCCACTGAGCAGGAAAGATTCTACAACAAAGAGATATCATGCATGGCTAATACTAAAGATGCCAAGGATGGTATCAAATTGAAAGAAAAGATGTCTGGTGCAGCATGGATTAGCGCTAAGCTCCAGAAGGTTTTAAAAACCTGCAAAGGCTGACTGAAAAAAATAAAAAGGGGGAGAAATTGGACAAGAACGATAAAAACAGACAGTAAAAGATTCTACAAGTATATAAAAAAGGGAGTAGCTGAAGCGTTGGTCCCTTAGAGGGTGAGAACAACAAGGATTTCAAATGTCTCCCTATCTCTCTAACATCCTCCAGCCCCACAACCCTTGGAGATCTCTGCACTCCTCCAGTTCTGGCCCCTTGAGCATCCCCGATTTTAATCGCTCTGCCATTGGCAGCCGTGCTTTCAGCTGCCTGGGCCCTGGAATTTCCTACCTAAACCTCTCCCTCTCTCTCCTCCTTCAGGACCCACTCTCTTGGAGCAAGCTGTAGTTCACCCGTCCTTACGCGGCTTGAGGTCATATTTTATCCAATTGATGTTCCTGCGAAGCACCTTGGGGGGTGATTTACTACGTTAAGGGCGCCACATAAATGTAAGTTGTTGTGGTTGTTAGTTTTGCTATTGGCACCGAACATCTGTTTGGTCCTGTGTGACTCATCTCTTTCTCCACCAAAGTTTACCCAGCAGCTTCCATTTACAGTCCTTTGCTAATTAATGCTTTGAAAGAGCTGGTACTAAATGAAGGGAATAATTTTTAGTCATTTCACAGCTCCCCTTCCTGTGGCTGCCTCATTAAGTATTTCAACACGCCCTCTCTGTAGGTGTAACTCCATTTTAACCACAAGTGCGCTCTGATTATCAACAACCCTCAAAGCAAACAGGTACAGCCCTGGGGTTAGATACAGAGTAAATCTCCCTCTACACTATCCCCATCAAACACTCCCAGGACAGGTACAGCACGGGGTTAGATACAGAGTAAAGCTCACTCTACACTGTCCCCATCAAACACTCCCAGGACAGGTACAGCACGGGGTTAGATACAGAGTAAAGCTCACTCTACACTGTCCCCATCAAACACTCCCAGGACAGGTACAGCACGGGGTTAGATACAGAGTAAAGCTCGCTCTACACTGTCCCCATCAAACACTCCCAGGACAGGTACAGCACGGGGTTAGATACAGAGTAAACTCACTCTACACTGTCCCCATCAAACACTCCCAGGACAGGTACAGCACGGGGTTAGATACAGAGTAAAGCTCCCTCTACACTGTCCCCATCAAACACTCCCAGGACAGGTACATCTTGGCTCAGTTGGTGGCACATAAAAAATGTAAGAATTAGGAGCAGGAGTAGGCCATTCAGCCCCTCCAACCTACTATGCCATTCAAAAAGGCCATGGTTTGATCTGATTGTAGCCTTAACTCCACTTTCCTTCCTGCCCCCCATAACTCCCTTATTGATCAACCACCCACCTACCTCAACTTTGAATACAGTCGATGACCCAGCCTCCACTGGTCCCTGGTGGACGGTCAGGATGGAGGCTCGGACAGTCGGCAGAGGGGGAGGTCGGGTCGGCTCTGGGGGTTAGTCAGGGGTTTGGGGATGTCTCGGTGTGGGTGTCGGGGAGGAGGGCCAGGGGAGGGGGAGGCCCATGGGGAGGTAGTTGGGGTGGAGGGAGTCCCCTGGGATTCAGGGGAAGTCCCATGATGGAGGAGGGGGAGGCCCTTGGCAGGATGATAATTGGGGGATGGTTGGGAAGACCCCTTGGGGGTTCGCAGGTATGGGTAGAGTCCCACTGAGGGGCTGTCGGTGTGGGTCTGTGCAGTAGTTACCTAGAAGCGGTTTTAATTCTTCCAACTTTTTCTGGGTAACTATTCGCGAAAGAGTCAGAATTATACAAAGTTTGCAATCTAAATCACATTTTCACACACTTCCCAGAGCAGGTCAATTGTGCATCGGAAGTTTGAAATTCCCAGGCAACTACCTGGGAACGGGGGTGGGATCCCAGCGCCACTTTTGGGGTGACCTCCCACCCAGGATGGACTGCTCTGGGGGCTTGGAAGTTACAGCCCATTGTGGCCTGGAAGGCGCTGCCTGAAGGGGCGGTAGAAGCAGATTCAATCGTAACTTTCAAAAGGGGGTAATTGAACGCACACTTGAAGGGGCAAGAAATTGCAAGGGGAAGACTGGGGCTAATTGGAGAGGGCGTTTCCAAGGAGCTGGCAGGGGGAATGATGGGCCGAATAGCCTCCTTCTGTGCTACCTGATTCAAAGTGGGTGGGTGGGGAAGGGGTTTCTCCTTGTCTCGTACCTGGTGGGAGATTGTCGGAGGTCTTGTAGGAATGACCATATCGCACTCGTAGGGCAGAGTTTTGTCCTTGGCGTGCGGGACTGGAAGGGGGGGGGGGGGGTGGTGGTCAGGAATGGACAGCGCACCGCGATTTCACGTGGGGGGGGACCATTAAGGCCCACCCAGCCTAATACGCAAGTGTCAGTGCTGGGCGCTGCCTGTATGGGCCGGGGTGGGGGGGTGGGCAGAGCAGTGTGGAAGTAGGGTGAGCTGGCCTAGCGCCGAATAGTCTCCCTGAGGCACGGAGCTGCCTCAGGGAGATGTAGAACATATTGAAAAAAATGACTAAACGTCAGGAAAATTTAATAACACGTGTCCCCTCACGTGACTCTGTCACACGGGCAGGGACATGTTTCCAATTACGAATTAAAGTTTTTATTTTATTATTATTTGCTTTTGGAAACCTCATCCCGCCCGTGGATGAGGTATCCAAAAAAAAAATGCAAAGGCCGCTTGGCCTTTTCGCCTGCTCGCCGACCCTTAGGTTGGATGGAGAGTGAAAAATTCAGGACAATTATAATAACTTAAAGCCCTTAATAGGCCTTTTAATTGTCGGTGTGCACCCACCGACTGAACAATCGCGCGTTGACATAGGCACGCTCAGCCGGATCGGGCCCACTCTCACCCGCCGAGCTAAAAATTCTGGCCTTAGGGTTAGAGTGTAAATTCTACGCCAAACCTATGGCAGCTCATTCCTGCTTTGGCTTTCCCAGGTCTCAGTGGACTGTAAGGTCAGCGGGATGTTCGGCGAGGTGCTATATGGTCAGTCCTGCAATTACCACCTTTGGGGGGTTGGCCGGGGGTTGTGGCGGGGGAGGGGGTAGACTTCCTGGAGTTCTTATCCACTGAAATGAGCTATTTCAAATCTCCTGCTGCTCCCCGTGTCCTAACTCGAACCCATTCACCCTTCGTCCCTTGTGTTCGTTGACCTAACTTGGCATCTAGTCTGGCAGCACCTCGACGATCAAATTCTCACCCTGGTTATCAATTCCTTTCATGGCCTCTCTCTCTCTCTCCCCTTCCTCCAGCCCCACAACCTTCCAAGATCTCTGCGCTCCTCCAATTCTGGCCTCTTGTGTGTGTTGTTGAGTTTCATTGCTCCTCCACAGGAGGCTGTGCCTTCAGATCCGGAATTCCTTTCCCGCCTCCCTCTCCTCCTTTAAGACGCTCCTTAAAACCTACCTCGTTGTCCCAAGCTTTTGGTCATTTGCCTAATATCTCCTCATAGGAATGTACAGCAAGTAACGAGGGAGGCAAAATGGGATGCTGGCTTTAATTCCAAGGGGATGGAGTATCTTGCTACAACTGTACAAGGCATTGGTGAGACCAGCCTGGAGTACGGTTTACTGTTGTCGTCACTTTAAGGAGGGACATACTTGCTTTGGAGGCAGTTCAGAGAAGGTTCACTTGGCTGATTCCTGGGATGAAGGGGTTTGTCTTATGAGGAAAGGTTGAGTAGGTTGGCTCTGTACCCATTGGAGTTTAGGAGAATGAGAGGTGATCTCATTGAAACATATAAGATTCTGAGGGGGTCTCGGCAAAGGGAGATGCTGAGAGGATGTTTCCCCTCGTGGGGACAATCTAGAAACAGGGGGCACAATTTCAAAATAAGGGGTCACCCATTTAAGACGGAGATGAGGAGGAATTTCTTCTCTCAGAGGGTTGTTAGTCTCTGCAATTCTCTTCCCCTCCAGAGGGCAGCGGGGTCTGGATCATTGGATATATTCAAGGCTGAGTTAGACTGATTTTTGATCGACAAGTGAGTTGAGGGTTATGTGGGGAGGTGTGGGTGGGTAGGAAAGTGGAGTTAAGGTCACAATCAGATCAGCCATGGTCTTACTGAATGGCGGAGCAGGCTCGAGGGGCCGAATGGCCTACTCCGGCTCCTGGATCCTATGTTCTGAGGTGGCTGAATGACACATTTGGTGTGTGACTCTCCCAAATTGCGGTGATTGACTATCGTAAAGACTCTATCTAAACGTTGGGTTATTTTGCCTCCCCTGATGGGTGGTGGATTGGGCACAGTGTGGCGGGGAACCTGATATTTAATTGCAATGTGGTTGAATAAAAAAAGCAGCTGTTCTCCTGCGTCTGTGATCTATGTTGCTATGATGTGTTTTGAGAGATGAGATCAGACACCACATGAGGATAAGTCTTTATCTTCAATTGATGCAAATGGGTGACTGGGTTTGTTTTTCAATGTGGTTTGATTAATCAGACTGATTATAACAACCTGATAGAAAAGACTTATTCTCTATTTATCTCACCTCTCATTCCTTCAGTGTACATGTTTTGACGCACGGAACCTGATTCTTATTCTTTTCCCAGATAAAGCTCTTAGGCAGATTTCTCTATGTCCCACTCACTGAAATCACAGTCAAAGAGACTGAGACTGGGAGAGAGGGACAGGGAAAGAGTCACAGACAGACAGAGAGAGAAAGAGAGACAAAGAGGCACAGGGAGAGAAAGAGAGAGAGACAGACAGACAGGCAGACAGACAGACAGAGAAGGAGAAATAGAGTGAGAGGGAGACACAGAGAGAGAGAGAGAGAGAGAGCGAGAAACAGAGAGAAAGGCCGAGAAAGTGTGTATGAGAGAGAGAGCAAGAGAGAGACTAAGAAGCACAGGGAGAGAGAGAGAGAGACAGAGAGAGAGATAAACTAAGAAGCACTCACAGAGAAAGAGAGAGAGAGAGAATGAGGCACAGAGAAAGAGAGGTACACAGAGGCATAGAGAGAGAGACCAAGAAGCACAAAGAGAGAGAGAGAAAAAGAGAGACAGAGAGAGGGAGGGAGAGAGACAGGGAGAGAGAGAGACAGTGGGAGAGAGAGAGAGAGAGAGAGAGAGACAGAAAGGCGGGGAGAGAGACAGAGAGAGAGGAAAGACTAAGAGATACAGGGAGAGAGACATAGAAGCATAGAGCGAGAGAGAGGGAAACAGAGAGGCACAGAAAGAGACACACACAGCCATAGACAGAGGGAGAGAGAGAGAGAACAGAGAGACTAAGAGGCACAGGGAGATAGAGAGATACAGAAAGAGGGAAAGAGGGAGACAAAGAAACACAGAGAAGTAAATGGAAAGAGGCACAGACAGGGAGAGAGAGAAAGAGAGACAAGCTGAGAGAGAGGCAGAGAGAAAGAATGAGCGAGGTGGATGGAGAAAGAGAAACAGATGGTGAGAAAGAAAAACAGATGGCGAGAAAGAGAAACAGATGGTGAGAAAGAAAGAAGAGAGAGGTAGAGAGGGAGATAAAGAAAGCGGGAGAGAGAGAGTGAGAGAGATGGACGAGAAAAGAAAGGCAGACAGCCAGAAGGATGTACAGAAAGAGAGAGCGAAAGGGAGGCAGGCAAAGAGATTTGAAGAAAGAGACAGAGATAAAAGAGAGAGAGGTCAAGATGCTCCCTCTGCAAAGGGGAAAATGCAAATTCTGGGCTGAGAACACAGTGTACAAAGTGAAAGGTTAACAGTGACACAGATACACTGACAGGTATATTAAGTTATATATCCATTCCTGTACACATACAGACATTTATAGGTGTGCGTACATACATAGCCCCGTGTACACAAACACGCTCATTCAGAGACACAGAGCGACGGGCACATACGGCCACAAAAAGACATATGTGTACATACAGCTGTGCAGTAATATGTATGCGCACACTCACACAAATGCAGATGTATATGATCATAGAGAAAGAGGGAGACAAAGGGAGACTCTCACAAAACACGTGCACAAACTCACGTGCACACACACACACACACTCACTCAGGCAGATGCACGGTCAAGTATACACATGCCTACATCAGCATTTCTTCAGTTCTCTGGTGGTGGAGACATCGATCTCTGTTTCACTTGCCTCCAAGTTGGAACACAACCCCTGCTGCCACAATCAGAACTGAAACACAGCAATACTAATAGGACCACAACCCACATCAATGGATTCCCAGTGAAAGCTGTGTAGTGGTACATTGATTGTGACTCATGGAGTCAGAGTCTTTTACTGCATTAACACTCAAAGTTACAAAACCTTCAGAACTCGAATGCAGCTAACACATCACAAAGACAATTGTAAATAGCAAAGGTGCAGTAAGCTGCTAAATTAATAAAACTATTTTCATTCTCCATGAACTTGATTCTCCTCCTGGTGGTGTTAGGGTTCCCTATGTCTCTCTTCCGCTCCTCTCCACCTCTCCCCTCGATAGAGGGTACCCCAGCTTTACCTACGATGAAAGCAAAAAACTGCGGATGCTGGAAATCCAAAACAAAAATAAAAGTACCTGGAAAAACTCAGCAGGTCTGGCAGCATCTGCGGAGAGGAACACAGTTAATGTTTCCAGTCCGAATGACCCTTCAACAGAACTAAGTAAAAACAGAAGAGGGGTGGAATATAAGCTGGTTTAAGGGCGGGGGGGGCGGCGGTGGGGGTGAAAAGTAGAGCTAGGTAGAGGGCCAGTGATAGGTGGAGATAACCAAAAGGTGTCACAGACAAAAGGACAAAGAGGTGTTGAAGGTGGTGATATTATCTAAGGAATGTGCTAATTAAGGGTAGAAAGCAGGACAAGCAAGGTACAGATAGCCTTAGTGGGGGTGGGGTGAAGGAATTGAAAAAGGCTAAAAAGTAGAGATAAAACAATTGATGGAAATACTTTTAAAAATAATGGAAATAGGTGGGAAAAGAAAAATCTATATAAATTATTAGAAAAAAAGGTGGTGGGGATCGGAAAGGGGGTGGGGATGGAGGAGAGAGTTCATGATCTAAAATTGTTGAACTCAATATACAGTTCGGAAGGCTGTAAAGTGCCTAGTCGGAAGATGAGGTGCTGTTCCTCCAGTTTGCGTTGAGCTTCACTGGAACAATGCAGCAGGCCAAGGACGGACATGTGGGCATGAGAGCACAGCTTTACCTGTTGTATATGTGGAGAAACAAAATTGCAAACACATGATGGTATTCACATATCCACACTCTCACTCCCTGGTGCACACTCAGAAATACACTCACAATCTCTCACATGCGTACACACTCACAAAAATACATACACACACACAGACAGTCTCAAGCACAGAGTCACACGCACAGAGTCACATGCACAGAGTCACATGCACAGAGTCACACGCACAGACACGTTTCTCAGACACATATCCACCACACACTCAGTTTTAAATATGCACACTCTCACTTTCACACTTTAAGACACATACACTATGCCATAAACACACACACACACGCACAGACACACATCTTCCAGGAGCGAAAAGAAAGCTGGCTGATTCTCCCCTCCTGAGGGTTGAAATTTATTACTGTATGGCTCTTTACACAAGATTGGCTCCCGTCAACTAAACAGGGCAGACAGGGTTAACCCATCCCTCCCTAAGCCACAGAGCATCAGGGAATTTATTGCAGACAAGGCTCAGCGGGAGGCTGAACCTGGCTGTAGAGTTTAAAGCAGCTCTCAGTGTAACGCCGATCACTGGCTTGACATTCATCACACACTTTCAGTCTGGGCGTTGCATTCTACGCAGGTCTTGAGCTCTCAGTTCACACTTTGAGACCTGTGTCACTGCTTTCCATGGCGACTGGAGTATTGTGCCCAGTTCTGGGCACCACACTTTAGGAAGGACGTGAGGGCATTAGAGACGGTGCAGAAAAGATTCACGAGTGCGGCTCCAGGGGTGAGGGACTTCAGTTACATAAATATATCGGAGAAGTCAGGGCTGTTCTCTTTGGAGAAGAGAAGGTTGAGAGGAGATTTGATGGAGGTATTCAAAATCATGGACAGAGTAGATAGGGAGAACCTGTTCCCATTGGTGGAAGGATCAAGAACCAGAGGGCACAGATTTAACATCATTGGCTAAAGAAGCAATGGAGACATGAGGAGAAACTTTTTTATGCAGCGAGTGGTTAGGATCTGGGATGTGCTGCCCGAGAGTGTGATGGAGGCAGATTTAACCAAGGCCTTTGAGAGGCAATTGGACAGTTATCTGGAAAGGAAGAATGTGCAAGGTTACGGGGAGAAGGTGGGAGAGTGGCACTAAGTGTGTCGCTCATTCAGAGAGCAGGTACAGAAATAATGGGCCGAATGGCCTCCTTCTGTGCTGTAACCATTCTGTGATTCTGCAATCTCCTCATTCCTGGCGCCCATCAATCCTCAAAGGACCAGAGAATGATGCAGCAACAGAAGCAGGCCATTCTGCCCATCGTGCCTGTGCTGGCTGCAGGGAGTTAGGGACAGGAAGGAGGAGATTGAGGAGGAAGGATTTGGAAGCAGTGACTGGAAGAGGCAGAGGAAGGGGAGGAGGAACAGATGAGGAGAAGGAGGAGGAAGAGACAGAGGAGGAACAATGAGGGTTGCTGTTAATTGTACCAAATGAGTTTGAGTGCACATAGGCAGAGAGCATTGATTGGATGGTTACTTGAGCAGTGCCTGGATGGTCAAAACTGTTACCCCTGCCAGCTCCTGTTTTCTCAACTCTCGAATGGCCAACATTCTGGGGAGGACAAAGGAAACATTTCAAAGAAAACAACAAAGCTCTCCTTGAAGCACAGCAGCATTGACATTAATGACTGGGAGGAACTTGCTACCACTCGTTCAAAAAGGCATGGACTTGTCCATCGAGCTGCCTCACACTCTGAGTCATAATGATGAGGCAGAGCAGAGGCAGAGAAGGAAACAAAAGGAAGCAAATCCTGCACTCTGGATCCCGTCACCTCGTGGCCCTGCCCCAAGTGCTCAAAGAGGTGCGGGAGGAGAATCAGCCACATGAATGCCCACAGCAGAAACTCCCAACCCTGAGTAGATGTCATCCTTGAATCGCGAGTGAACCAGCGGCGACTTGAGCACATATAAAGAGAAACTTACAGACACAGGAACAGGGTTGAGGCAGGAGGTTGTTTCTTGTGTTTGTCCTCATGAGTGGGACATGGAAACATGCTGGAGGGACATAGATGGACTTGCGTACAGTGAAAGCTTCAATAGCGATTCATTCACTGGTGTTCATCTCCCTCCCAGAAGGTTGACTGTCGTGGATCTTCACCTCGCTCTGTCCTGTGCCAACCTTACACATTCAGCATAGCTTGACAGCATCCACTCCATGATATCCAGCATCCATTTTCTCCTCTGCTTCCCTCGTCTACATTTTCTGGCAATCTTCCACCCAACACCCCCTTCCCCATACCCCACCACCCAGTCCACTGCCCCTGTCTAACGTCCGCTTTAACGACGTGACTGGAGTAAATCTTCCTCTCTTTGATGTTCTGCACTAATTTCCTCTTTTCGCCAGCCCTTCCTTGCTAATCTTTGTTGGGAAATATGGAACATCGTCCTGGGCATCCACATCCCAAAAGCATTCGCTCTGCCAATGGTCTTTTTGTCAGTTGTCCTATTTGCTGGCTCAGCCTTTGGTCAACTGAGGAAATGAATATTTGGGGACCAGATTCTCAAACCCAAGACTAAGGTCATGTTTTACCAGGCAGCAGTGATCCCCGCACTCTGATCTGCTTCAGACACTTGGACAGCCCACAGCAGGCACCTCAAAGCACTGGAGAAGTAGCACCAGTGATGCCTTCGCAAGATCCTCCGAATCCAGTGGCAGAAAAGGAGCTTTTATTTTCATTGCTTCATTCAAGGGATGTGGGCATCGCTGGCTGGGCCAGCGTTTATTGCCCATCCCTAATTGCCCCTTGAGAAGGTGGTGGAGAGCCGCCTCCTTGAATCACTGCAGTCCATGTGATGTAGTGCCGTTAGGGAGGGAGTTCCAGGATTTTAATCCCAGCTCCAACAGCCTCTCCTGGGCCAAACCTGCCCCAGAATCGGGGCGCTGGTCACTCAAAGCCCGCTCTGCTGGGTGGGGCGTGTCATCCGTATGCCCGACACCAGACTCATGAAGGGACTGCTCAACCCAGTCGCTGCAGGAGACCCCCTGGGGCAACAGCAGAAACGCCGTAGGGATGTCCTCAAAGCGTCCCCGAAGAGGTCAAACATCCCACGGGAGACCCTGGCTTGTGACCGACCCAAATGGAGAAGGCACTGAGCACAGCGAGGGACCGCACCAAGAGCATACGGAGATGTAATCGAGGTGCCAGGGAGAGACCAGGCAATCCTCCAAACAGGCC
Source organism: Carcharodon carcharias (assembly GCF_017639515.1). NCBI lineage: Eukaryota > Metazoa > Chordata > Chondrichthyes > Lamniformes > Lamnidae > Carcharodon > Carcharodon carcharias. Next base: position 12,010,239 of record NC_054499.1, on the reverse strand, counting down.
ATCTCCCCAACCCTCCAACATGTGGCAGAGTCTGCAGATCACGTGTTGGACTTATTAACCATCTCTGAACCCATCGGATAGGAGTGGAAGCAAGTCATCCTCGATCCCGAGGGACTGCCCAAGGGAAAACAAAAAGAGTCTCTTTGTTGATTGTCCATTTCCTCCGAGGCATATAACATGGATGACAAGATGGAGCAACTCGTCAACTTTTCCCCAAAATTCCGGCTCCTTCTCTTTGATGTTAACTTGCCCTTCATTCTGACGATAGCAGATGGTGTAATTATAAAATTGTACTCAATACTCTGGCAGCCCTTTGCGCAGAGTGGATCTTGATAACGATGCTCCATCTTTCAAAATGGCATCTGACGGTTAGTGTCTTAGAGAAAGCCAGGAAGGGAAAGAAGGAGAGGGCGGAAATCTTTAAAAAACGCGACTGAAGTAGAAACAGGTGAAACGGTGGTAGTATCACTGGACGAGTAATCCAGACTCCAGGCTGATGCTTTGGGACACAGGTTCAAATCCCACCACAGCAGCTGCTGGGATTTAAAATTCAATTAATAAGCTCTGGAATATAATGCCGAGCCTTGGGAATTAATAATGGAAAAATAAGGAGATGGCAGATTAAATGATATTTAAATAAGATATTTGATAGTTAAAGATGTTGAATTGATATTTAATATATTTAATTGATATTTAAATAAGAAAAGAGTTAACAAAGTGAGCGTTGGTACTATGGAAAGTGAGTCTGGGGACTTAACACTGGAAAGTGAGATGGCAGATTAATTGAACAGGTATTTTGCATTGGTCTTCACTATAGAGGATAGAAGTAACATCCCAGAAATAGCTACAATTCAGGACATGGAAGGGAGGGAGGAACTCAAGAAAATTATAATCACCAGGGAAGCGGTACTGAGCAAATTGTTGGATCAAATTCCATTTGATTGCAAAATAGTGAATGTAACTCTATTCAAAAAGGGAGAAAGACAGAAAGCAGGAAACTATGGGCCAGTTAACTTAACATCTGTCATAGGGAAAACGTTAGAAGCTTTAATTAAAGGCATTACAGCAGGGTACTTAGGTAAAATCAAGGTAATCAGGCAGAGTCAACATGATTTTGTGAAAGAGAAATCATATTGAACTAATTTATTAATGTTCTGTGAAGAAGTAACATGCACTGTGGATAAAGGGGAACTGGTGGATGTACTGTGCTTAGATTTCCAGAAGGCATTTGATAATGTGTCACATCAAAGGTTATTGCAGAAAATAAAAGCTCATGGTGTAGGGGGTAACATATTGGCATGGGTAGAAGGTTGGCTGGATAACAGGAAACAGAGCAGGCTTAAATAGGTCATCTTCTGGTATGCAGGGTGTAATGAGTGGTGTGCCACTGAGATCAGTGCTGGGACTCAACTTTTTACAATTTATATAAATGACTTGGAAGAAGGGACTGAAGGAATAGCTGTTAAATTTGCTGGTGTCACAAAGGTAGGTCAGAAAGTAAGATGGGAAGATGACATAAGAAGGCTAGAAAAGGATATAGGAGGTTAAGGTTAGTGGGAAAAGATCTGGCAGATGGAGTATAATGTGGGCAAATGTGAAGTTGTCCATTTTGGCAGGAAGAATAAAAATAAGCCTATTATCTAAATGGTGAGAGATTGCAGAGCTCTGAGATGCAGAGGGATCTGGGTATCCTAGTGCATGAATCACAAAAGGCTAGTATGTAGGTACAGCGAATAATTCAGAAAGCTAATAGAATGTTATCATTTATTGTGAGGGGAATTGAATACAGAAGTAGGGAGGTTCTGCTACAGCTGTACAGGGCATTGGTGAGACCATGTTTGGAGTACTGTGTACAGTATTGGTCACCTTATTTAACGAAGGATGTAAGCGTGTTGGAAGTAGTTCAGAGAAGGTTTACTGGACTAATACCTGGAATGGGCGGGTTGTCTTATGAGGGAAGGTTGGACTTGTATCCGCTGGAGTTTAGAAGAGTGAGAGACGATCTGATTGAAACCTTTAAGATCCTGAGGGGTCTTGACAGGGCGGATGTAGAGAGGATGTTTCCCCTTGTGGGAGAACCTGGAACTAGGGGTCACTCAGTTCAAGGGCAATTAGGTTTGGGCAACAAATGCTGGCCTTGCCAGCAATGCCCACATCCCATGGAAGAACAATTACAAGAAAAGGAGCCATAATGGGAAGGAGAAATAGGATGATGACCACAAATCATTTATTTTATAAATGACATTTAACATACTCCTGTACTAAAATGACCCAAAGTCGACAGCAAAACCAATAGGGTGATATTAGGTCAGATGATCAAAAGTTTGGTCAGAAGTAGGCTTTAAGGAACATCCTAAAGGAAAGATTTAGGGAGGGAATTCTGGAGCTCAGGACCTTGACAGCAAAAATGAAGTCAGCTTGACAGTAAACATGAGATGAAATGGTGGAGTGACAGAGAGAGAGATAGAGAGTGAGAGAAAGTTGGGGAAAGGGAGAGGAGAGAGGTAGAAACAGAGAGACAGAATCAGAAAGGTAGAGACAGCCAGGAAGAGAGATAGTCAAGCAGACAGCCAGAGATAAACCAAGGGGGAAAAGAAGTAGAGAGAGAGAGATAGATGTTGGAGGAAGAGAGAAAAAAAAACCAGGACGGAGTTAAGGAGAAAATAAAGAGAGAAAAGGCGAACAAGGTCGAGAAACAGGAACAAAGGTAACAAGTTAAATGGAGAAACAGCAGAGAGGACGTGTTATAAAGTGAATTTAACATAACTGCACCTTTAACTGACTGCCCAGTGAGATGCTTGCAGAGGGAGGTTATTGTCCGCTTGCTGCCTTTACTGGTTCAGTCTGCAAACCAGCATCGATTACGCCACCTTTGTCCCAGTCCATTACAAGTACCAGCCCTTCACCCCTTCTCTTCTCCTCCATCCAGCCTCTCAGCTTCATCTGAGCCGCAGCTCCTCACTCAGCACCGTCTCCAGCAGCAGAGAGGGGAACCAGCACTGACCAATACAGATTGTTAACCTCACTCAAGCTGACCACACCCTTCAGTTTCACCCTGCAACCGACCGGACCTTCAATTTTAACTCAAGCTGACCAGTCGATGTTTCATCTTGCAACTGACCGGACCTTCAGTTTCAACTCAGGCTGATCAGTCGATGTTTCATCTTGCAACTGACCACACCCTTCGATTTCATCCTGCAACTGACAGGACCTTCAGCTTCAACTCAAGCTGACCAGTCGATGTTTCATATTGCAACTGACCGGACCTTCCGTTTCATCCTGCCACTGACCGGACCTTCAATTTCATCCTGCAACTGACTGCACCCTTCAGTTTCAACTCAACCTAACCGGTCGATGTTTCACCCTGCAACTGACCGAAACTTAAATTCCAGCCTGCAACTGACCGGAACTTCAGTTTCCACTCAAGCTGACCAGTCGACGTTCCATCTTGCAACTGACCACGTCTTAAAGTTCACTCTGAAACTGACCACATCTTCCATTTCACGCTGAAACTGACCACGGCTTCCGTTCCCCTCTGAAACTGACCACATCTTCCATTTCACGCTGAAACTGACCACGGCTTCCGTTCCCCTCTGAAACTGACCACACCTCCCATTTCACCCTGAAACTGACCATCATCCCGCCCCCCACCCCCCCAGATTGGTTCAACCCCAATGAAGAATAGAGTTGTTTCCCCGGACAGTGTTGGGTGAACGGAGGGGAGCGGGATCCTGATTGGCATTGGGGTTGACGAGGCCCATGACCAGGGAGCTGGCTATGCCCAACCAATCTGCCTTCTCCCGGGGGGACCTCTTCCAGACCTACGGGGGCTACAATGAGTCGACCTTCAGCAACCTCTCCCTCGACCTCCTTAGGAACTTGATCAACTCGGTCCGCAACGGCACTGACTTGCAGAACCTCACCGGCCAAGCACTGCTGATCGTGGCTTACTCGGTAACCATCACCATTTCCCTCTTTGGCAACCTCCTGGTGTGCCAAGTTGTGGTGAAAAGCAAGAGGGTCAACACCGCCACCAGCCTCTTCATTGCCAACTTAGCAATTGCAGACCTCATGATTACCCTCCTCAACAGCCCCTTCACCCTGGTAGGTCTTCATTTATTCATTATTTTACTGGGTTAGAGTAGAACAGAGCCTTCTCCGTCAGGCAATAATGAAAGAAGCTTTCAACCCTGGTCCAGTCGCAACCAAGGTTAGTCACCTGTAAGAGAGGCACGAAGGTAAAGACTTGCATTTATATAGCGCCTTTCAGAACTTCAGGATGTCCTGAAGGCGCTTGTAAATGAAGGGAATGAAGGGCTACACAGTAAGATCCCACAAGCAGCATTGAGCTGAATGAACCGTTGGTTGAACAATAAATGCTGACCAGGGCGATCTCCCCTGCTGTAATGCCAAGGAATTATAGGCCCCCTGAGAGGGCAGATGGCATTCACATGAGAGATGTCGAGGCGCTCCACCTAGTGTGGCACCAGGTTATGTGCTCTAGGGTAACAAAATCAAAAAATAGCTGGAAAAACTCAGCAGGTCTGACAGCATCTGCGGAAAGGAACACAGTTAACGTTTCGAGTCCGTATGACTCTTCAACAGAACGGGTTAGGGTCATACAGACTTGAAACATTAACTGTGTTTCTCTCCGCAGATGCTGTCAGAACTGCTGAGTTTTTCCAGCTATTTTTGTTTATGTTTCAGATTTCCAGCATCCGCAGTATTTTGCTTTAATCTATGTGCTCTAGGGGTTGGTGTGGGACTTGTCCTCACCTCTCAGTGATGGGTTCAATGTCCACTGAGCCAAGATTATCCCACGGGTCAAGTGTCTGTTTTGTACTCTCCTGCATCCAGTAACCATCCCACACAACATGACCGGTCGCACACTTGGGGAATGGCCCCTGAGGTACTCAGTGTTGTCACTACCTCAACATGAGTGAGGGCAGGAGGGGCAAGAGGGGAATCAGACTGATGGTGGGAGAAGCTGGGAGATTCTGTATACTGCCGCACCCCAGCACCCTTTCAGTTTTGGGGAGAAGGATGTATGATTTAAACGTAGAACCTGAAGAGATTTGAAACTGTATCTAACCCCGTACTGTACTTGTCCTGGGAGTGTTTGTTGGGGACAGCGTAGAGGGAGCTTTATTTACTCTGTATCTAACCCTGTGCTGTACCTGTCCTGGGAATGTTTGATGTGGACAGTGGAGGGGGAGCTTTACTTTGTACCTAACCCCGTGCTGTACCTGTCCTGGGAGTGTTTGATGTGGAGAGTGGAGGGGGAGCTTTACTTTGTACCTAACCCCATGCTGTACCTGTCCTGGGAGTGTTTGATGTGGACAGTGGAGGGGGAGCTTTACTTTGTACCTAACCCTGTGCTGTACCTGGCCTGGGAGTGTTTGATGGGGACAGTGTAGAGGGAGCTTTACTCTATATCTAACCCTGTGCTGTACCTGTCCTGGGAGTGTTTGATGGGGACAATGTAGAGGGAGCTTTACTCTGTATCTAACCCTGTGCTGTACCAGTTTTGATAACTCCTTTCATCCATTTAGCCAGCCACCAGAGAGCCAGTTTCGGAACAGATTCAGCTATCTGGTCATCTTTCAAGATCAGCTATATCTCCATGGTAACCCTGTCACATCATAGGTTGAAGCCCCAGTCCAGAGACTGAAGTATGTAATCTAACCTGGCAGTCCCAGTGACTTACTGAGGGAGGTGCTGCACCATTGAAGGTGCTGTCCTTCAAATAAAGTGAAACCTGTCTGCCTTTTAAAGTGGAGTTAAAAGATCCCATGCCATTATTTCGTAGAGAAGCAGTAGTCCCTTCCTCTGTGACCAAACAGATTTTCGGGTCATTATCAGATTGTTGTTTGTGGGATCTTGCTGTAAGCAAATTTGGTTCCACCTTACTCACGCTTACAGCAGTGACTACGCTTCAGAAGCACCTCATTGGCTGTGGAAAACCTTGGGACGCCCTGATGTCTCGAAAGGCACTAAATAAATGCAGCGCTTTCTTTCTTTTGCTTTTTCTTCCGTTATTGAACTTAAAAGCCCCACACCTCACCTGGCTTCAGCAATCTCCGCTCACCCGAGGGACACTGAGTTAATTGGACTGAGGGGGCAAAGGGGGCCATGGGCTGAGGTCAAGGGAACCTGGCTTGTGGTGGGAGGGATGCAGCCCTAGCACTCACCTTGACGTTCTTCGCTAGGTTCGCTTTGTGAACAGCACCTGGATCTTCGGAAGGGCCATGTGTCACATCAGTCGCTTCGCCCAGTACTGCTCACTACACGTCTCCGCACTCACCCTGACAGCCATCGCCCTCGACAGGTACCAGGTAAGGTCAGGCGGCTTCTTGTATCATGTCCTGTTTGTTCGGCGCTCGAGTCAAAGGCCATTCAGCCCCTCGTGCCTGCTCCACCATTCAGCTAGATCATGACTGATTGCCTGCCTCAACACCATTTTCCTGCATTGTCCCCGTATCCCTTGATGTTTTTAATGTGTAGAAATCTATTGACTTCTATCTTTAACATACTCAATGACTCAGACTCCACAGCCATCCCAGGGCAGAGAATTCCAAAGTTTCACTACCCTCAGAGTGAAGAAATTCCTCCTCATCTCAATCTTAAATGGCCTACCCCTTATTCCGAGACTGTGTCCACTGATTCAAACACCCCTCCCAGCAGGGACAAACACCCTTCCTGTCTAGCCCCTTAAGAATTTTATACGTTTCAATGAGATCACCTCTCATTCTTCTAAACTCCAGTGAATACAGGCCTAGTCGGCCCAGTCCCTCTTCATGTGACAATCCCACCATCCCAGGAATCAGGCCGGTGAAATAAAAACAGGAAGTGCTGGAAAAAACTCAGCAGGTCCAGCAAGAGAGAAACAGAGTTAACGTTTCAAGTCCGTATGACTCTTCTTCAGAGCTAGGGGTAGAAATGTGATGAAATTTATACGTGGGACAGGTGAAGCTGGATAGAAGGCCAGCGATAGGTGGGGGCCAAGTAGGATAGACAAAGATGTCAAGGGCCTGCTGAGTTTTTCTAGCATTGTCTGTTTTTATTTCAGATTTCCAGCATCTGCGGTATTTTGCTTATATATTAGTCTGGTGAACCCCTGCTGCACCCCTGCTATAGCAAGTATATCCTTCCTTAGGTAAGGAGACCAAAACTGTACACAATACTTCAGGTGCAGTCTCACCAAGGCTCTATACAACTGCAGCACGACATCTTTAACTCAAATCCTCTTGCAGTAAAGGTCAACATACCAGTTGCCCTTGCCTGTTAGCTTTCAGTGAATTATGATCAAGAACACCCAGGTCCCTTTGGACATCAAGACTTCCCAGACTCTCAGTATTTAAAAAAATACTCCGCCCCTTCACCTTGTCCAGCCTCTTTCTCAAGGTCAGACCTTTACAACATGATCGCGTTACTCAAATCATGTGACTGAGAAAGGGCTGTGCCGTTGTCATGACGATAAGATGAGAGGTTCTGAGTTCCACTCTGAACGTGGGTAAAATATAAAATTAATTGTCCTAGATCCAACAATTTGTGAGCTGGAAGCGAGAAAAAAAAAATGGCCACCATATTGGATATTTTGCCATAAAAGCCCAACAAGATTGCTTAATGTCCCAGGGCAGGGGATATGCCACCCCTATCTGGCCTGGGCTAACATGGGACTCCTGCCTCCATTCCTACCTGTCCTGTCTCACTTGTAACTCCATCCCCTGTCCTACCCTGTCTGACCTTTCCCACACTGTGTGGCTTACATAGATTACACAGGGTCTATGACACAGAAGCAGGCCATTTGGCCCAACTCGTCCATGCCGGTGTTTATTCTCCACTAGGGCCTCCTCCCATATTTCACAAGGCGGGTGTGGGAAGGATGTTTCCTCTTCTGGTCGAGTCCAGAAAATAGGGGGCACCCACCGTTTTAAAATTAGGGGTCACCCTTTTAGGATGCAGATGAGGAGAAATTCTTTTCTCTCAGAGGGTTGTGTGACTTTGGAACTCTCTGCCTCAGAAGGCGGTGGAGGCGGGGTCACTGAATATTTTTAAGGTGGAGGTAGATAGATTCTGGTTAGGCAAGGGAATCGAACGTTATCGGGGGTAGGTGGGAATGTAGAAATTGAAGCACAAACACATGAGCCACAATCTTATTGAATTGCCGGATCAGGCTCGAGAGGCCGAATGGCCTTCTCCTGCTCCTATTTTGTGTGTTTGTCTGTTTCCTCATCTAAATCTATAATCGTAAGTTTCAATTCTCTTCCCCCTCCTATGCTCATCTAGCATCCCCTTAGATGTATCGAGGTTATTCACTTCAACCACCCTCTGTGGTCGCAAGTTCCACATTCTCACCACTCTTTGGATGAAGAAGTTTCTCCTGAATTCCTGATTGGATTCATAAGCGACTGCCTTATGACTCCTAATTTTGCTCTTTCCCCACAAGAGGAATCATGCTCTCCGCATCCACTCCGTCAAAATATTGCATAATTTTAAAGATCTCCATGCAGTCACCTGTCAGCCTTCTTTTCTCAAGAGAGAAGAGACCCAGCCTGTCAACCCTTTCATACGAACATACATGTTAGGAGCAGGAGTAGGCCATTCGGCCCCTTAAGCCTGCTCTGCCATTCAATAAGACTATGGCTGATCTGATTGTGGCCTCAACTCCATATTCTGCTTACCCATAATAATCGTTGACTCCCTTGTTAGTCAAAACTCTATCTACCTCTGCCTTAAAAATATTCATTGACCCCCGCCTCCGCTGGTCTCCGGGAAAGAGACCTCCAAAGTTTCACAATCCTCTGAGGGGACAAAAATTCTCATCTCCACGGGAGACCCTTTCTTTTTAAGCTGTGTTCCCTAGGTCTAGTCTCTCCCACCCCTCAGCATCCACCCTGTCAAGTCCTCTCAGGATCTTACTTGTTTCAGTAAGACCAAATCCCATTCTTCGAAACTCCAGTGGGTACAGGCCCAGCCTGTCCAACCTCTCCTCATAAGAAAGATCCCCCCTCTCAAAACCCTTCCCTCTTCACCTCCACTTTCCTCATCTGTATACCCACACGTTTCTGGTATCATCCTTGTAACTGTTCTCTGCACCTTCTCTATCTAACTCTTTATAACTAACCATCCTCTGAAGTGGCCCTAGCAAGTCCTCAACTTGTCCTGGAAATACCCCCTCTGGCACAATTGTTAGAGCACCATCACCACAAGGTTCAAGAGTTTGGGCCAACATTGCCTTCTTGGGGCAATTAGAACCCGATTTGCGAAATGGAACCATTCAGCCACAGTCGTGACAAGGGACATCACCTATTCTCACCCTCCATCCCCAACCCAGGGTCATTGAAGTTATAGAGTAGCTTACAGTACAGAAGGAGGTCCTCTGGTCCATTAACCCCGCCCCGCCCCCCCCCCGGCTCCCTGCAGAGCTGTTCAGTCAGTTCCACCCCCCTTATTCGGTCTCTGTAGCCCTGCAAGTTCATTTCCTTCAAGTGCCTATCCAATTATCTTTCAACATCGTTTATTGCTTCCACATCCACCACCCTCATGGGCAGTGAGTACAGGTAATTGCCGCTCACGGCATAATTTTTTTTTTCTCAGCCCCCCACTACCCCCACACCTCCCACCACCACCCCCCCCCCCAGCCCATCCCCTAACCCTCCACACCTCCCACCCCCCCCAGCCCATCCCCTACCCCACCACACCTCCCACCCCCCCACCCCTCCACAACCTCCACTCCCCTACCACCCCGCACTCACCCCCACCTCCCCCACCACCCCCACTCCCCCCAACTGCCCCACCTCTCCCCCACTCCCCACCCCCTCCCCCCCTCCCCGCCACTTCCCCCCAACTCCCAACATCACCCCACCCCCGCCACCACTCCTGCATCTCTTGCATTAAAGCATAAAATCTGTGCCCCTACCCCCAGTCCTTGTGCCACCAGCTAATTTATTTATTTGGTCATGGGATGTGGGAATGACTGGCCAGGATAGCATATATTGCCCATCCCTAATTGCCCTTGCTCAGAGGGCATTTAAGAGTCAACCACATTGTTGTGGGTCTGGATTCACGTGTAGGCCAGATTTCCTTCCCTGAAGGACATGAGTGACAATTGTTTCATAGTCATCAGAATTTTAATTCCAGATTAAAACAAAAACTGAACTCAAATTTCACTATCTGCTATAGTGGGATTTGAATCCAGTTACCCCAGTGCATTACTCTGGGTTGATGGAATACTAGTAGAGGAGTAATACCACTGTGCCACACATTCCCTGAGCTAATGGGAAGAACTTTTCTTTATCTATCTTATCTAAACCTGTCATCCTCTTGTACCCCTTGATCAGATCTCCCTCCACCTCCTTCACTCCAAGGAGAACAACCCCAGCCTCTCCAACCCTAAATTTGTTGCCAAAATCCTTCGGGACCATTCTGATAAATCTCCCCCTGCACCCTCTCTGAAATAGCACCTTAATCACTGAGCTGAGATCAACAAACTCAGGCCAGATGACTTGTAAAAGACCCAGGGGTGAGATAAGGGAAAATTTTTCTCTCAACCCCAGCCCAAGTTGTTTTGAACTGCAAGATGTCATCAACACACAGAGAGTGCGGACTATGTGTCACAGACTGAGCTGGAAGTGAATCATACATTAGTTTCAGTGAAAGCCACAGCGGGCTAAGATAATTACATAGCTGTTGGTATTTATTTTCAGGCCATCATGTACCCTCTAAGACCTCGGATGTCAGTGCCTAGAGGAATCATCTGCATCATGAGCATTTGGATCCTGGCTTCCTGCTTCTCTCTGCCGCACGCCATCTATCAAAAATTATTCTGCTTTGTGTACGGGTAGGTGTGACCTCATATCAATTTTCCTCTTGAGTTCTCTGCCCGAGGGCAGGTCTGACCCACCGTACCACAACCTCCACCTCAGGTAGGGAAAGGGAGGCAGGTGTTGAATCTGCCCCAGCTGGAACAGGGATTGAACCCTGTGCCGTTGGCACCAATCTGGTGCACACTGGCCATCCAGCCACTGTTTCCCTTCCTCCCCTACTGCCACCCCCCCACCAACAACACTCCAAGGAGACCCAGTTGCTGTGGTAACGCACACTTTTAACATGCATGTTGTGGTTTTGGATACCGATGGTAGAGGTTCCAATTCCTTTCTATTGCTTGGTGACCTGGATCGCTCCCGTCTGCCATTGGCAAGTGTTGAAAGGACTTACAAGTTGATACTCAGCCTGCTTGACCGCGTTATGAACCATGAATGTTCCTTGGCCATCAAAAATCCTGGAGTGGGACTTGAACCCAAAGTGGGACTCAGAGGCAGGGGGTGTTATCCACTGCACCACAAAGACCCCCCTCTCTAAAATTGATCATGCTCAAAATAAAAGTGGAAACTTTATTCACATGTGGCTTCCGTCCGGCTCAGGAGATGCCAGGAGCCTGGGCCTGTCCAGCAGCATAGCTTGGAGAATGAGTAGGGTTCTGAGAAGGAAGCCCAGTGATGAGCCCACTCCTTTACTTTCTAGCAGTGAGCCAGGTTGGGTGGTCAGTCATCACAATCACCCTGGACCACTGAGGATCTGACAGTTCTGTGATTCCCCCATTGCCAAACCTGCCAGAGGTGAGTGAAATGGGCTCCAAACCTCCAGTCATCTTGAAGCCTGAGGGGCCTTGACAGGGTGGACATGGAGGGGATGTTTCCTCTTGTGGTAGAACCTAGTACTAGGGGCCACTGTTTAAAAATTAGGGGGTCAACCAGTTAGGACAGAGATGAGGAGAAATTTTTATCTCTCAGAGGGCTGTGAGTCTTTGAAACTCTCTTCCTCAAAAGGTGGTGGAAGCAGGGTCTTTGAATATTTTTAAGGCAAAGATAGATAGATTCTTGATAAGCAAGGGGGTGAAAGGTTACCAGGGGTAGATGGGAATATGGAGTTGAGGCCGCAGTCAGATCAGCCATGATCTTATTGAATGGCGGAGCAGGCTCGAGGGGCCGAGTGTATGTTCGTAAGTCAACTTAATCCCCTGAAGAGATCCTTTCTTAAATCTAAGAAGATCTTTTCCACAATGTAAGATAACTGGCCAGTAAAAGGCTAAGTAGGAGATGTAAAGTTTTCTTTTTAAGCAGCGAGGCCTTGTGTTCTGGAATACCCTGCCTGAAAGGGCAGTGGAAGCAGATTTAATGGTAGCTTTCAAAAGGGGAATTGGATATATGCTTGAAGCAGAAAGAATTGCAGGGCTAAAGGGAAAAAGCAGGAGAGAGGGATGAATTGGACATCTCCTTCAGGGAACCAGCACAGGCACAATGGGCAGATTGGCCCCCTGCTGTGTTTTACCATTCTACTCTCGCTGTCCTCAAGGCTGAGTCCCTTGCAGTTTCCCCATGTGTACTTGAGATGTGTGCAAGGGGGATGGGAGTTAAATTCTTGCCCCCTGGAGGAGATGAAATGCCTGAAAAGGTGGTTGAGTCAGAAACTCTTGTAATATTTAAGAAGTATTTCGATATTCACTTGCGTAGCCATAGCCTCCGGGGTTATGGGATGAGTGCTGGAAAACGGGATTAGTGTAGTCAGATCTTTGTTGACTGGCGTGGAAGTGATGGGCCGAATGGCCTTCTTCTGTGCTGTAAACGTCTATGAGTCTATTGAGAAATGGATTGGGATGGTAAGGATTGGTATATTGCTAGATGAAATGAAATCAATTAAGACAAGACAGGGTTTAATTGGAATGGGATAGAATAGAATGGGATGAGGTGGGATTGAATTGGGGTGAGGTTCACTGAAGGGGTTGAAGGATCATGGAGTGGGATGGAATGGGATAAGATGGAATGGATGGAGTCAGTGTGGGATGTGGCGTGATGAGATGCAATGGAATGAGTTGTCATAGAATGGAATGGGAGAGGTTGAATTTTGGGGAATATTAGAAGATTTTCACTGGTGCAAGAGACTATAAACCCCTCAATGTTAAACCGTTCACTCCAGTGAGCATGGTGAACTGTTTCAGCTTGAGCTGAGGCACTTAAATAAACATTAATATCATAACAAATTTATCATTTATCGTGGTGAAGTTAAATATGTGAAGCTCCACATCAGGTGAATATGTTAGAAAATTTAACATTTTACTTGTGCTTTTCCCAAACTGCTCTCTTCTGTCTACATTGTTATGGATAGGAGGGGATTTAATTTAAACAGACCTGATTTCTCCTCTCACCACCCACCCGTAAACAGAAAGGTGTTTTTGATTCTTGATTTCCCCCTTTATAAGTGGTGGTGTAGCTTCCCCAACCCTTCAGTTTGGAGTGATCCAATACCATATTAATAACCCCACAGCAAACTTGAGATAAAGTCACATAAGAGGGTTGGTTTACTTTATACATATTCAAGATGTGGGAAAGAGTTTTCGCAATGTCTGCCCCTTTTTGCGCTCATACAGTAAAAGAGGGATAAGGGAAAGAAAGGGGCACATGGCAAGACCACAATAAAAATAAGTTATGGTTTCATGTGAGTCCAGGGTCCAGAATCAAAAGGTCCAGTGCTGTATTCCTTCAGACGTTAGCAGGCTGGAGCTGTTGCAAGGTGATCTGCCTTTCCAGAAGTGAGGGCTTCCCTGATGGGAGAAGGCATGTAGAGATGAATGAGTCTTATGGGCACAGATACAGGAGTTCCGATGTTCCAGTAGTTCACAGTGTAGGTGAGGGCCAGGCAATATACCTGGACAGAGCTCTTTCTGCTGCTGCCTGTTGGACAGCAAAATGGTAGACTGCCTGGGTTCACTTCCACATGGCAATATTACAGGTTCTAGCAGCTTGGGGGAGGTCATGTGATATACCCCCCACTACTTCTCCTTGGTTTCGGACAAAGGATGTATTTTCCTAGGTCTTGTACCCTGAGAAGTTTAATAGAGGAGTCAGGGTCCCTTTTGACAAACCGTCTCCGTTGGCCATAGTTCATTTACATTTAGAAATGTGAAGGAGGGTTGGTGCATTGCTTTGGAACTTGATTTTCATAGGGTCAGAGAGGTCTACAGCACAGAAAAAGGCCCTTCGGCCCATTGAGTCTGTGCTGGTCAAACAGGTACCTAACTATTCTAATCCTATTTTCCAGCACTAGGCCCAAAGCCTTGTATGCCATGGCATCACAAGTGCACATCCAAATACCTTTTAAGTGTTATGAGGGTTTCTGCCTCTACCACCCTTTCAGGCAGTGAGTTCCAGATTCCCACTGCCCTCTGGGTGAAAACATTTTTCCTCACATCTCCTCTAAACTCCTGCCCCTTACCTTAAATCTATGCCCCCGGTTATTGATCCCTCTACCAAGGGGAAAAGAACTGCATGCGATACTCTAGCTATGGCCCAACCAGCATGTTATACAGTTCCAGCATAACATCCCTGCTCTTATAATCTGTGCCTTGGCTAATACAGGCAAGTATCCCATATGCCTTCTTAACCACCTTATCTACCTGTCCCGCTACCTTAAGGGACCGGTGGACATGCACACCAAGGTCCCTCTGATCCTCGGTACTTCCCAGGGTCCTACCATTCATCGTGTATTCCCATGCCTTGTTTGTCCTGCCCAAGTGCATCACCTCACACTTATCTGGATTAAATTCCATTTGCCACTGATCAGTCCATCTGACCAGCCCGTCTATATCCTCCTGTAATCTAAGGCTATCCTCCTCACTATTTACCACTGTTTTCTTCAGTCACAGGGGCATTAGTGCCTCTTTAAAGGTAACGAGGTCCCTGCTGGCTTCTGAAGGTGAGAAATTCCTCTGGTATGAGTCATGGCGAGTCAGACATGTCAGGGTAAAGCCTTTGTCAATTTTTAAAATAAAATAATAAATTGATTCCAGATTTATTTAATTAACTGATTTTAAACTTCCCATCTGCCTTGGTGATATTTGAACTCTTGTCTCCAGATTGTTAGTCCCATAACATACCTGTCCTGGCTTGTCTCTATGATCAAGCCAACCTCTGACTCAAAGGTTGACTCCAAAGCAGTGACTGGTGCCGTCAACATGTAACCATGTCTGTGGTACTTGGCGGGTTAAAAAATCCTCTCCACATTTGTTCAAGTTTGTTATAACTGATGGTGTGGGAGAGTGGGCACTTTAAATCCTGTAATTTGAAGCAATCTCTGTGGTATTTTTTTCTCTATGTAATCGACAAAAAGAAAGGAATCTAGGCTCAGGTGTGCCACTCGGAGGCAAATGGAGTTCAAGTGGGATCATTCTGTGCAATTTAATTGCAGCGGATTTTATGAATGGGACAGTGGAGTTGATTGGAAGGTGAGTGTTGGTTCAAAATGATAGCTCCCCATTTGTTCCTGGTGCACCACCAGCCTGTAGCATGAAGCCAGATCCCCTGGTGGTTCACGTAAACACGGGACTCTGTACTCTACCCTCAGTGGCCGGAA